>NW_027508866.1:31830000-32507500 GCF_051911475.1 Siphateles boraxobius | reverse complement strand
TCATACATGGTTGTTTAAGAAATGAAAAGCTACACACTCCATCAATTAGGGTTAGAAGAAATGTTGCCAAACATATAACATGATGGAAACATTAATCACTGAAATAATGATCCAATCATTGACTCTTAAGCATTTGCCTATTGAAATTCAAACAGCGACTTTGTTGTTGTTTTTTTGGCCGGGCGGGCAGTGTATCATGCTTTTGAAATGTGATATATAAGAGGTGGTGGCTTGCTATCAAACCCTGATAATGATAGTATAACTTGCATTTTATCACAGGAAGCCTACTCAGCCACTTCAGAACGTTGATCTTTGTTGGTACTTCCCATTTTCAATGCATTGTGAAGCGGTTTATGGGAAGAGGCATATTTTAATGTTTCTACTAAATGATGTCATTTCCTTACAAGGCCATCATGTCCATTTGCACGAGCTGCTGGGGGTTGTTTGCGAAGAGCCTCTTCCTTCTTCGAGTCAGAGTCAGCTGTCTGACACCTCTGGTCTGCCAAGAGCTCGGAGGATGTGCTTCGACGTGCTCCAACAAGTTCCTCTGCTGCCTGGCACATCTTCAGGCTTTCAGATGCCCTGAAAGATGGTGATAATGAAGTTGTACTGGCACCAATCTCAATCGTATTAACTGACATTAGCCAAGATACGCCAGAGGCTGCGTTATAAATGCTAGTTTGAGGAATTTCTTTTGTTTATTTCTACCTTTTTAATGTCTTTATTAGTGGTGCTTGCTAAGGCAAGCTTCACTATTATGATTGCTCATACTTTTGAGATCCCCTAACAACTTTAAGTACAATACTTAAAGCTCATTTCACATTGCTGCACCTCAAATCATGCAACTTCATTAGAAAAGGTGTGCAATTGTTTTTCGAATGAAAACTCATATGAGCTGTATTTAAGGCCTGTTCACACCAAGAACGATATCTATAAAGATAACTATACATCCACACCACCAAACAATATTGTTCTGTTTATTAGAAGCACACACTGCTTTGTCGTCTGCTGCTTTAAATGCTCAAGCTCTTTAAATCAAGATGGATTCTGATTGGCTGTCAATGTTTTTAGCATTCATCAGCTGGAAAAAAAACATCATGATTCCAATGATTGTTCCTCTCTGTCGTTCTCATTATAGTTGAGGATTTCCCTATTCTCATTCATTGTAGTTATTGTTTAAGTTTTTGGTGTGAACAAGCCTATAGGGATCAGAATATCACAGAAACTTTTTAAAACTACCAAAGAGAGTAAAGTATGATCTAGAACACTTTAATAACCACTTAGCAACATGCTAAAAAGTAAAAACACATTAGCATTGTGAAAGTGAGTTGTGAGTTATGAATGTGCAAGCACCACTCACTTTTTCTTTAGAAAATGTAAAAATCTTGTTGATTGGTGTTATAGTGATGGAATTAATGTAAAATGTGATTTAAATCTGCGAGGTTTGCAATGTATTGTGGTGAGCACGTGCGCTAACCGCTAATCTGCTTCTCTGAAAACACATTTTCATTGACTGTACAGTTACATACAGGATTTGTACTCAGGTTACCCTTTTACCCCAGCTAATTTGCAAAGGGTTTGCTAGGAGGCCTTTCTGCCCTTCTCTGGATGTTGTCCTGGGTCTAATGGCCCCTCAGGAGACTGTCTCAGTCATATCTAGGTGTTATCTCAGCGCTGTTTTATTTCGGTGGCACCATGCCGCTCTTCACAGGGCGAGGAGATATCTGTCCTCTCCTGCTACCCTCGGGAGAAGCAGAGAGCAGATTAACAAAGTGACTTAATGTTGCACATTACTCTCTGGAGATCCCTGCTCCTGGTTTCGTGGCACTGGGCCGCCCTCCCTCCTACTCAAGTAACACAGCAGCTCCTCCTACGCCTGTCTCTCTCTCCGTCTTTATCTTTCTGTCACATGGGTAAACACACTAGCATCTCTGACCTGTAAGCCATTTTGCCTCGACATGTCCTGTTCCTGTGGGGTTTTTTCCCAGTGCGTGTTCACAATTGTTTACCTGGCAATTACCTCTTTAAAAAATCTAGGGTTTCATCCAATATTGGAATCAGAATTTTATTTTATTTTATTTTACATTTTCTTAATTTTATTTTTTATTTTTCAATAATGATATCCATCTGATTAATTATTGCCATTGGTCTGATATTGGAAGCAGATTATGGTTTTAATTGAATTTTGTATATTATATAGAAGCAGTTTATATATATAAGCAATTTATATATTATACATAAGCAGACTGATCAGTTAGAGATGAGTGAGCTGGACATCATCGGCCCAGTGGCTAAAGGGAAATCTTTGAGTCTGGGTTTAATGGATTACATGTCCTGAACAGCTTAGTTACGTAAGGTGTTGCTCACTGAGTGACCCTCCATCATGCTGTAAGCTAAATTGGATAAGGTAGATGTAGATCTTGAGTACAGTGGTGTTTTTGCACAAATAACGGGATCCATAAAAGTCCAAATGAAATAGTGTTTTATTGGACTTTGAATGCAGTTTTTACCTCTGCCAAAAGACACTTAGTATTTGATCTCGCTGTCTTGAATTTACTGTAAATTTCCATTTTTGTTGGCGTACTCTCTTGTCTGAGCGGAGCTTGCCGAGACTTTTATAGTTTGGTATGCTTTTCAAATTCAAATGAAAAGCTGTCACAACATTCCTGTAACTTCCTCTTCTGATGTATCATCTGATTTTTCCATCTCTCCTCCACAAATCCTTCACATCTCTCTGGCTTTTATCAGTCGACTTGAAACATAATCAAAAGGTCACATCTTGAAGCATGCATTGCCAAGTTGTTGACCATGTTTAAGTCACGATTTTCAGTTTCTAAGCCAGCCACGTGTTTTTCCGTCCCTCTTTGTTGTGAGTGTGAACATTTCACCTCTCCCTCCCCAAAGCTCACTGCTTTATCTCATTTGCATTGTGGGTTGCCCTTGAGTTTTATTTCCTCTTGTACAACTTGCTCTGGTCTTCAACCAGGTACTTGTGCTCTTTGAGGTCAGAGGACATTGTAGGGCTCATGCCGAAAACCTATGCCATTTATAAGTAATAGTGCTTCCTAAACTACTTACTATTGCACGTACACTTTTCTAAGAGACCATAATACTTTTATCAAGTAAACCACCTAGAGACAACCCAAAACACCCCAGAAACCACATGGCAAAACCATGGCAACTACCTACTTTCTCTGTCATGATGGCAGTGAGTTTGCACATTCTAACGTCACTTAATTATTTTATTTTTTTCAGTAAAGATGTAGTTACTCTAAAAAAATAAACTAAATGTGAAAATTCTCAACAAATTATGTTTCATCAATATTTATCATTTTTTTAGATTCATATTTTACTATATAAATATGGCAGCAAGATTTGGACATACACATTTGCTCAATTTTGCTCAGACCATATAAGATAAGCTATTTATTATTATTTAATTTACATGAAAGCAAAACATCATTACATTTTTCCTTGTGTACAATATGCCAATAGTGTAAGAATCCTAATTACAGATATATTCTCTGGAAAAAAAAAAGTACATTTATTTATACAGTCAAAAGTTTGTAAACATTACTATTTTTAAATGTTTTTGAAAGAAGTCTCGTATGCTCATATAGATATAATATATTAAAGCACAGTTTTTTGCCGTGTGAAACATTTATAAATCAGTCCTGATTTTGTACGCTGTTAGCCAAAAATGCTTCTTTTCTTCCCCAATGCGAGCACTGAATGATATCAACGTCTGTCTGATCAAATCTGTATCTCTTTCTCTGTCTTGTCTGTTCAGGAACGGATGCCGGAGTCTTTGAAATAAGAGGAACAAGCGAAGAGGAAAGACTGCGTTGAGGATCGGACAGAGACAGCGAGAGAGGAAGGAAGACAAGTGTGTACAGTACTTTTGGAATAGGAAGGAATACCAGGCCGAAATAATGGGGAGAAAAAAGATTCAGATTGCACGGATAATGGATGAACGCAACAGACAGGTAAAAGAGATGTTATCTGGAAGGAAAGAATGGAGATGTGACGGTCATTTCACAGAAATGCAATAAATCTTTAGTGCATACTCTCTTTCTCTCTCTCACACACGCGCACACACACACACACACACACACACACACACACACACACACACACACACACACACACACACACACACACACACACACACACACACACACACACACACACACACACACACACACACACACACACACACACACACACAAACACACACACACACACACTTAAGGAAGTGCAAGCAGCTTCTGACGACAGCGTCACAAGACACTCACAAGCTGGATTCTCACTTCGGACTGCATGGCTGCTGTAGTTTTGCCCATGTGTGTTGCGTGTTTGTGTGTGAATATAGAATATAATTGTCCTAAATCATCATAATTGCCGTTTTTAATACTTCTGTAATTGGCGTATTAAATGCATTGCTCTTGCATTAGATGATAAGATGTGTAGAGTGTGAATAATTGAGGTTTGTAATGGAGTGGAGGAAACCGTGCCTCCACCAGCGGGTGAATCGTTCACCACAACGAGAGTTTCCAGCTTATTACTCACCCGGGCAATTAGAAAGGCAGGATCTGTAGCCACATCTGACAACACTTATGAAGCACACCAACCTCTTACCTTCCTGATTCAACCAGAATTTCTGTGTCCTGATGGAATAGGGGTTTTAACTTTCTGTTCACATGTTTTATTTCATTCAATAATGAAATTATTCTTCGTACATAAGGTTTAGTAGTACTTTTTTTTTGTATTTATCCTAACCGCATAAAAGCATATAAAGCTGGGCATGTGTTGTGGATGAACTCTAGCGCAGGGCCAAACGTGTGATCATGATTTGGAGCGGGAACTATTCAACGCTGATAGCTGCAGGTCATACCAGCAGAACGCTAGCTCTAAATGAGATAATAACCGTCACATATCCCTCAGAAATGAAGTGTGAACTCATTTAAACTCAAGTCAGAATGTGAATGGGAATGGCAGGAAAATTCAATACAGAAATTCAATACAGGTTCAAGTTCTTGAATCTTTCTAAACTGTTTATCCTCACAAACAAGGCTTTGTCTAGCCAGCATTCAGAGTTTGTCTTGAAGATTTGCTTTTTTGAGTTAAAAATATACATTTTCTGCATCGTGTTTGCTACCTCAATTCAGACTTCTCAATTTAATACAGAATAGCTATATTAGGTAAAAGCTTTGAACTTATCAACTCAGATCTACACTCACTACTGTTCAAAAGCTTGGGGTTGGTAACATTAAAAAAAAGATTTTTGAAAGTATTTTATGCTCACCAAAGCTGCGTTTATTTGATAAAAAATAATGTTATAGTGATGCAAAAGATTTCTATATCAAATAAATGCTGTTCTTTTGAAAGTTTTATTCATAAAAAAAATCCTGGAAAAAATAGATCACAGTTTCCTCAAAAATATTGAGCAGCACAACTGTTTTCAACTTTGAGAAATGTTTCTTGATCAGCAAATCAGCATATTATAATGATTTAAAACCGTTGTGCTGCTCAATTTTTTTAGGAAACTCTAATGACATTCTAAAAAAAAAAAAAGCTCATCTGAAGGGCCTATAATGTAACGTCAAAACCTTTAACCAACTCAGGAACTCTATATAGCAAAAAAATATATATATATACATATATATATATATATATTTAAGAACATCCATTCAAGAACCGTTATTTTTAAGTGTCCAGCCTGTTGCTTTACTTGTTGTCCTTTGCTTCTGAACAATGCTTTAGTGTTCAAGTGGACAACAGCTCAGGGCTCAGGATAAATGGCAGGCTGTCATCTAATTCCCCCCCTCCCCCCCCCCCCCCCCCCTCCCCTCCCACCTGTCTCCACCCCCTTCAGTGACCAGCATAAGGCCGGAAACCGAGGCAAAGCCATTGTGCAGGGGAAGCCATTGGACCCTTCCTGTTATGACAGGAAATGCACTCAAATGTGCTTCCTGACCCCAGTGCAGTGGCACGATTAGCCCCCCTCCACGCCCACCCTTTCCCGTGTGGTAGAGCTCTGAGGGGATGTTCTGTGTGACACGTCTTACCCCGCAGCACATTCTACGAAAGAAACGTGAATGATTCTCCACCGGGGCAGCATGTTCATATAAGTTTAGCTGATGCCTCAAAATACACTTTACAATCAGAAAGCTTGTAGGAAAATGTAAAAAAAAACAAGTCTTTGTGACTCAGACATCTAAGGTAAATCAAGACAGGCTGAACATGGCGCTGAACGCATGCAGCACGTGAAAGGCGAGCGTATGTGTGTGTGGGGGCGTCTCAGTGAGCATGTGTAAGACATCTGTCGCTCCCGGTGCATGTGCATGTGTGTGTGAGAGAGCGTAATCTAAATCATGTGGAGGTGAGAGCATCAGCGTGCTGAGCTGTAGGAGTGAGAAGATCACCCTGCTGGAGTTTGTTTGTGACAGGGCGCATGACGTCCGAACTCACGCACAGGGATCAGGAACACACAAACACCACCATCACCATGTGGATTAGGGCCTTCTCTCTTTGACAGAAATTAGATTAAATGGAAAACAAATAGTCTCCTGCTACTCAGATTTGTTAGAAAAAGACCCCAGAAATCTCTCATATGTCTCCTCTAGAGTTTAGGCAAATGACCTGAGCTATTTAATCATTTTGGATTTTTTTTATATCTATACTTTGTGTCTATTTGGTATTTTTATTTCTCTTGAGGAATTTTAAAAGAAACATTTTAGACAAATAGCTCTGGCTCAACCTGTAACGCATGGTGCTAGCAACACTAAAGGTTTGATTGTTGGGGAATGCATGAACTGATAAAGCTTATGCCTATGCTTATGTGTAAGTCGTAATTTGGATAAAAGTCATATGCCAAAAAATGCATCTAAATGAGACGTAATTGCATAATTGGGAATTCCAATGAGCCATTTGAGTTATGAAAGAGAAACTTCTGAGAAATGCATTTATGTGTGTCCTATTATATTTTTAAGAGAAGAAAATTGATACTTCCTTAAGACATAATTGAGAACCTCTTGAGATATTAAAAAGAGCGTCTCTGAGCAGTACACTATTACTAGTATTTCAGCAATTGTCTAATTTGGTTCTTCATTCATTCTTCCTCAGAAGGTTCCTAAGCTTTCAGAGAGCCAACTCTTAGCAATAACATTTCCTTTCTATCTTGTTTTGATGCCAGAATTTAATAATCCAGAGTTTGAATATTTCAGTCAGATGCCAAGAGAGTTCTTTGAGTTTTGTGCGGCTGTTTCTCGCTGAATTTCATTCTCATCACAGATGGAGAGTTTGTTCTGTGAGGGTTTAAATGGTGTCTTTGGGAAATTGTCCTTTCCAAATGGAATGTGTGCAACGCTGCCGGCGTGCCTAGGTGATGCTGGGTCATCATTAGCCAAAGCAATCCTATGAACCCTGCCACCCAGGGGCTGTCAATTTGTGAAGCGTGCTGGGCAGAATTTCACCTTGAACTCCCCAGTCTAAATTTAGCATGGCACGTAGAGCTCTGATAGCTCACTAACAGAGTACCCTGTCAAACAGTTTGGTTTTGGATGGATGGGACCCTTGTACACTCAAGCAATAAGTTTCATTTTGATGGGGCCTTTTACGCAAGTCATGCAAATGTCAATGAAATGAATTGCAAATGCATTTGAAGTACAAGTCAATGAAGTTCATATTTTATTCAGGACTGTCAATTTAACTCATTCATTTAATTAATTAGTCAAGGGGGAAATAACGTGTTAAAATTATTAACGCATTTGATATATCCTCCCCTCTCCAGACATATGTAGTTCATCTTACATTTTATACAGTTTTTTGGTGACGAGTTGAAGCAGGGCAACAACTCACTGCGTGATGGAGCCTATAGAATAAATGCCCCTAAAAAAGATATCAGGGCAAAAATGCCCCTGTACTAGTTTTTGTCTCATATGTATCATGATATATTTAAGCAATATCACAAAAGTGCTGTTTTTGTCCCGAATAGAAAATATTACCTATGTCTCCGAGCAACACACAAAGGTGTTTGATTTCGGAATGAATCTGCGTTTTGAGCAAATCAGTCGGTTGAACTAATGATTCAATGGCCCATTCATAAAGAGAGCCATTTACTTTGTTCCTGAAATAATCAAATGACTCAATGACTTACTCATTTAGAAATTTACCACCACCTACTGGCAGTTTTAGTTTCTTATTTAAAGTATATTTTCATTTGAAAATTTTAAACGCTTGACAGCCCTAATTTTATTGTGTCAGTTTACAAGTTGTGGGAAGTTTGTGTTTGAAAGTTATAAGCATTGCTTGGACAGAAATGCTAATTTCTTTGCTGCTTAAAAGATCTGCTGTCTGGTGAATCTGATGAGGAAATCTTGTGGGATAAGCTAGTTAAGAAGTCTACTGAGGACTATCAAGGATGTAAACTATTATGCTATCATTGCTAAACAAGGAGACGAATACGTTTTGTCTATGTCATCGAACGAGAGGTATCAAATCTATCCCAGTGTAACCCTCTCCTTGTTCTTTTGTCTATCAGGTTACGTTTACTAAGAGGAAGTTTGGACTAATGAAGAAGGCCTATGAGCTGAGCGTTCTGTGCGACTGTGAGATCGCTCTCATCATCTTCAACAGCACTAATAAACTGTTCCAGTACGCCAGCACCGACATGGACAAAGTTCTGCTTAAATACACTGAGTACAATGAGCCCCATGAGAGTCGGACGAATTCGGACATCGTGGAGGTGAGTTCGCATTGGCAGCATGCACAATTTAGACATTCCAATCCAATTGTTTGCCAAATAAATTCAGTATTATTCAAGCATTATTTGAATCATCAAGCATCAAGAAAGTTTGCTCTGTTTTCGACCAGCATTTATTTTCTGAAGAGTGAGCAAGTGATAGGATTTGACACCTAGCCCGTGTTTTGCTGGTGATTTGTTAGGAAACATGTTGTAATAGTCCTTGCAATATATGTTTGGCACATGCCGTTACAGTCTGTAAGAACAGATCAGGCTGAGCTAAAGGACAGGGACGAGGACTTTACTGTATCTCGTCAGGACCGCGTTACGCAACAGGTTTAGGAGGACACGGCAGGTGCCACTGTCCTGGCCAGGTGCTCTGCGCAGAGACTTAAGATCTTGCTTCCTCATCGCCACCACCTTTTGTGACACGCAAGCTCCTGAAAAGGTCACGGAGCACACGTGGCGTTACTTTAGGTGAGGGTTTCCTTGTCCACCAATATAAGACTTCAGCGTCTTCTGCTGAAATCATGACTGAAAGACCAAAGAGCAACTGTGAAACTGCTCTCAGCTCTTCCAAACCACCTGTCAAGCCTGAGTTTGGGAAGAGAGAACTTGAAGGTTCCCACCCCACATGCATGAAAGGCCATGGCGCTCCCAGTGGGAGCAGTGGGAAAAATATTTCCCCTGGAAAAGTCCCTTTCCCAGTAAAAACACCCGATTGATTTGCGTAGAGCCCTAGTGGTGCCACACAAACAAACTCTTCTCTTACTAAGTACGGGATGAAGAAAAACCCGCTGTAAGGATGAGGAATAACAGTATAGATGCTGAAAGGGGCGTTTATAAGAGCTCAATTGCGGTGAAGGATCTCTTTATCTCTGTGTGTTCGAGCATGAGCCGGTTATTGTTTCACAACTCACTTCACTTGCACATAACAAGCTGCAAATTCAAACTCTATTATTATACTTTGACTGTTCAGTCTAGTGTAACACCGTTCGACAGGCCATTTGCAACGTTGACACATGCATTACAAGCAAGGCCCTGGAGTCAGACTTAGCTAGGATTCTGCTGGTTTTTTATGAGGCTGAGAGGAAAAACAGCATGGCTTGCCTCATGAGAGGAGAAACATCACGTCTCCACGAGGCAAATCTCATGGACACCCTGCCAAGCCAGTAAGGAGCCAAGATAATCCCATTTCCTCGATTAGTGTAATCTGAAAATGCTCCTTTTAATCCTAAAAACTGACAGCGTGCACTATAACCCCATGTCGTCCCCCGCGAAACGCATGTTTTCCAGACCCCACACCTTAGAGTTCGCGCTCTGCTGAGAATTGTCAATGAGACCATTGGCGCAAGGAAGGAAAATGTTAATTATTTCCAAAGGTCGTGTTGTTAATGACTACATGGCCGGCTAATGAGATTGAGCAAAGCTCTGTGCGTATGGTAGTTGACCTCTTGTGTTTGGTCTTGTGCTAGAAGGCATTGGAGGTGACAACCTTCCCCTCCTCCAATTTCACCCACACAAACCTCTGAAAAAACATGCCTCCAGCGCTTGGCACATCAATATGACTTTAAATGTAACGAAGAAAACATAGTCAACCTACTTTTATAAACTGGCTCCATTTCAGGCACATTTGCCTCAAACATTTTTCTACTCTCCTAATTTAGATAATTTGTCTTCATGTAGTTGCATGCCAATGCATTCTTAAGCACTACTTTTTTGCATGCTCGGTTCACTCACTGTTCTCCATGTGAAAAGGATTGTCTAAAGTCATTGCTGCACAATCTAGTGTGCAATCTTTGATCAAATGATGATTAGAAGTTTTTTGATGTGATTGTTTGCTGGTTCTCTGGTGTATTTAGAGTTGTTGGGTGCATGCACGCATGATGGCTCTTGATCTTCGGTTGAACCTTGATGACGATTGACAGATTTAATCCGTGAATCAGATTTGAAAGGCTTATACTACTCTGTATTAACACTGTCACATTGCTGTCACAACATCAAGGGGATGCCTGGAACTCGAGCTTACTGCCATTACAGACCATTTCTGATCAACAATTTGATTAAATATGCATGTGTATATATTTAATTATTATGAATATGAATAGTATTAAAAATAAAAGTAATGATAAAGTTATGTAAATATATATATATATATTTTTCCCCCAAAAGAAATTTGTGCCACACTCTATCCCTTTAGGAATTTTACCAAAAGAGAGACATCTTTGTTTTGCATTCCTTCACCCCTCCTTTTTCACAAACGGTTTAACATGAGTATACTGCTTCACTTAGTAACAGCGTGTTGTATTTTGCGCTTTTGGCCTGAGACTCGTAGTTATTTATAAGATGGAGGACTTTCACATTCTTTACCCCGCTGCCCCCTTTCCGTCCTCTGTCCTGGGCAGAAAGAGGCTAAAGTTCTCATAGCGTTGGAAATAGGGAGCAGACGCCCAACTAGTGTGCCAGACCTCCTCCCCATTCCAACCCTTTGTGTTTTTACATGGTCCTTCCCCATTAAATGCCTGAAAACCGGTAGTTTCCTAAAAATAGAAAGCAGCACAGCTAAAAATAGCTCCGGCCCGGCAGTCGTGCCAAGGAAAATGGAGAAGAATAGGATTGGAGTGCCGGAGAGAGAGAGGACAACCACGCTTGTTTTTCCCCCACTCTATTTTCTCTCTGAGAAAAACTGACCACAGACAGCTGCGTACTTCACTAAAGCTTACATCAAACTTGTTAGGGTGGTATTTTCACACTTTTAAGAGAGGAAACGAAGAGTTCATTTGATTACTTGACTTCTCGTGGCATGCTCCTCTACACTTCCCAGGCGATTTCTGTCGGCTCATATCTACCATCTGTTCAGCTATGTAAACTTGAAAACACGGTGTGAAATTCGAGCGTGCAGTGAACTCAGCCCACATTTGGGTCATTGTTCTGATCCGCTCATGCTTAGAGTTAGAAACGCAGTATTTACTGCCCTGTTTTCTTCATCCTCGATTGAACGACATCAGAGGGCGGTTTTACATTCCACGATTAATCTGAACCTTGTTGCATGAGTCAGGTTTTCCAAGACCCAACGGCGAGCCAGCGCAGCACAAAACAGTTCGCTTTTACCAGGACTCTATTCTTTCTGAGAGTGCTAATTGTTAGCCGGCAACAATAATGTTTTTGAAGCCTATTTCCAGATTTGCTGCCCTTGATAAGGAGTTTAAAAAGACAAAAGCTGTTAATTGATGGTGAGAGAGGAATGCTTTATTTCTTTCTGGTGTTGCAACTGATTGTAGATGCCGTGGCAAGTTGAGTCGGGCCGTTATCGTGGCATGCCACATGTCAAATACAGTTCAGTCTGGTGACTGTGAATGATTGGGGCCCACAAGAGCCCATTATTGGGCTACAGTAAAGGGCTTTGTGTTCCAAATGGCTTGATCAGTCATAATTTAACATGAATAACCATACTGTCCTCCATAGATGCGGCAATGGAAAAAGCTTGCTTGGTCACATGACAAGGAATGTAAAGTGATGACATGCTTGTGTGTGATAATGTGTGATTATTTACAGAGAGGCCAAAGAGGGAATTCTTTAAAATTCATAAATGTGGGCCTGCTTTGGCCCGGTTATCCCAGGAATGATCCTGGTGAGGAATTCTTGCCTCGCGTCAGCTGCGAAGCATGAGAAGTCTGGAGGTGTCGTTTCCGAAGCCACCCAAGAACACCAGGGAGCATAGGACGTTCCCTTTTTTCCGGGCCCAACTCGGTTTCGGGACACTCTTCCACTTCCTTGCGGTTGGATTGGATATCCATTGGGCCGGTCACTGTCGTAATTATGCTCTCGAGTGCGTTTAATACCAAACACACGGCGCTAAACTCATGGCAGTAAAAGAGAGGGCCTTTGATTCGTTATTATAGGGTACTGAGAGCATCAAAGGAGGTAAATTACCCAGAAGTCCCCAGTGTGGCATTTTCCAAACGTTGCCCAGCTGCTGTGGTCAGAGCAGCTGGTGGAAAGAGCTCTGGAGGAGGGCCAGACAGTGCCACGCATTGGCCATGCGACCTGCCGCAGGAACGGGGGCGTCCCTACTGGCTCACCCGTACGCCGCTAATAGGATTTCGCCTCTTTACAGTCGGAATCAGTACGGCTTTCGTTTTTTCCACACAGATCCATCTGCTTTTAATAAACCGAGCTTGATTTACCAGTGTTTCGGCAACACAAATCCAGTCTTATTTGGATACTTTCTGTGCCTGTCAAACTGACAATTTGCCATTTCCTTTCGCTTCAACATGCTTTTGTGTTACCATAACTGCTGCTGCACTTGTCTGTGCGAAGTGTTGTGCTGCCAGTTTGTGAGTCACTGCGTAAATCAACAACTTTCCACACAGGCAAACATGACACACACACACACATGCACATCTGAAGAGGTGGAATAAGTTCTTAGTCGAATATCCCTACTGACACGAGACAATAAGACGACATTTCCTTGAACCGAGCTGCCTTTTTGTGGTCACATGCTCTCAGTTTGATTGCTTTTTTCTGGGCGTCTTGGATGTGGTCTGTGTTTATGTAGACGGGCAAAATGCAGTGCCACCTTGGTGTGCGTGTTCCTTAAAGGGAAGACAAGTCACACATGAGTTCTCTTCAATGTTTCGATTGTTTCTCCGAGACAGCAACGTGGCTAGAGATTTTCCTACTTCTCATGTCGTTCAGCTCTATACTCTTACTTTTTTTTAACAAATCTCATTTGTTTAAAATTTTATTACTCCTAAAGAAACATCTGATACTTAAATGAGACCTGACAGCTGAGAACAAGTCTCGTGTGCTATGAAAAAAAACTTATGAGCAATACACTCTTTGTCAAGAATTCTCTTATTTGTCTCTACACAGTAAAAAAATATATATGATCAATAAATTGACAACATATATTTTTTTATTGCTTTAACTCATCAAATTAGTTAAGTAATTTTCAACCTTTTTTATAAGTTATACATTTTTAAAGGTCCGTTTAATGTAATTTCATTTTAAATGTTTTAAACATCCAAGTTGATTTTACGCAAAAATGTAAGACTTTGTTTTACAGTGTAAAATGATTTTTATTTCTCCTTAGGCATTTTAGGAGAAATATCTGATTCTTAAATGAGACATAAGAACTCCTGAACTAAGTAACAATAACCTACAGTATGAGTGATACACTCTGACTTGGCCAGAATCATTTCATTTGTAAAACATATATACAGTTTTTATATTTTATATACTTTTATAGTTTTATATATATATTATATACATTAAATTTGTACATTCATATTTGTACAAATATACATTACATTTGAATATATCCAATAAAATTGAAACATCTGAGACAATGTTAATAAAAAAGTACACGTATATTAAACTGGGAAGGGTCAAAGCACTTGCATATTGTTGTCCTATTGTTAGTTTAACAGCTTCTACGGTTCTCATTTGTAAGTCGCTTTGGATAAAAGCATCTGCTAAATGAATAAATGTAAATGTAAATTTGTTTTTTGTTTTATTTATCATTAGGCATTTGAGGAGATACATCTGAGATGAAGTTGATGCTTAAATGAAACATAATTGAGAAATCTATTGTCTCCTGAGTTATGAAGGAGCAACCTCTGAACAAAACACGTTTATTTGTTTATATTTGAATATATCCTATAAAATTTTATAAGAAACATCTGAGACCATGATAATAACTTAATTAAGACTCTTGAGCTATAAAAGAGCAACCGATGAGAAATATAATCGTCAACAATATAATGTCAACAATTGTCTCATTCGTGTATATTTTTATTTCTCGTGCATTTGAGGAGAAACATAAACATCAAAGCTGAGAGGAAATGTGAATGAGAACTCCATCAAGTCTCCCGAGCAATGATTGAGCGATGAGTAATATAATTGTCCTCTGGGATAGTGTGTGGCCGTTTGACTCCCGTTTCTCAGATTTTGCCCTTGTTTAACGAGTCTCCTGACACAGTGGATTGTAATGAGCCTGGTTTGAGGTGAGGGGAGACCACCCATGTGGACCTCAGAAGAGGGTACAAGGTGACGTGACACACTCAGTCAGTCGGTTCGTCAGCTGCTGGCCAACAAACAGCATCGGTCAGCTGTCTCCACGCGTTACCACCTGCTAGTGCACGTACAACATCATTTCTCCGCTGAAGGTTACCGGATCGCACGCTATATAGGACGCCGTGTCTACGTACGGACGGACTGGGGCTGTGGATGCCGTGTGGGAGAGGGATGCAGTGCTGGTTTAATTAGGAGCAAGTCTCCATAGAGTTGAGAGGACTAGGAGCAGAAGGAGGCGCTGATGGCTGTGTCTCTCCTTTCTTCTCCTCTCTGCCCTCATGACAACACACTTCAACTTTAGTCATAGCTGAATTCTTTTTTTCTTTACTTGAAGCAAATGAATCGACAAACATTTATAAAGGACATCAATCTGGCTGTTTGCTTTCATAGCTCAGGAGGTTTTTCAGAAGTTTTATTTACATTGCATTGAAATGCAACAAAATGCCAGCATTTACATTCACATACAGACTTATTTCGGGTTTAAGAATCAATCAACTCTCAGATGTTTTTCCTTATAAGTCCTTTGGAAAAATTTTAATGGATATAAACTAGACTTTTTTTATGGCAATGGAATGCTGCTCTAATTCTGTTATGAATCTCACTTGGGGCATTTTGTAACAGCAAAATGTACAAGTATATGGGTTTAGATGCTCACTTAAGCCATGTTTTGGGTAACTTTGTCTCAGAGGTTTCTATTAAAGTTATTTTTACAAGTTAAATTATGCATAAATGAGTGAAGAGTTGGCATACACTAAAAATATAAAGATATAAAATTAATCTGGATGGTATAGGCCAGGTAATACAGATTTATAAAATAAATTTATGAGTTCATATTGAGACTCATTTTGACAAAGCACCATTTGAGTCGTTGCAGAGATCTTTTTGAAGAAACAGATCTGGTATTTTTCTAAGGGGCAAAATCTGACTTAAAGGCATAGTTCACCCAAAAATGATCAATTCTGTCATCGTTTACTCTGCCTCATGTCGTTCCAAACTTGACTGACTTGCTTCTGCAGAACACAAAATAAGATATTTTAAAAAACGCCTCAGTGTTTTTTTTCCATACCAGCTTATTATCATTAAAGTCCCCCTGTAGACAATCATTTTATCACTTAAAACTCATCTTCGATCACCAAAATTACATATTTAAATGTTTTTTCCTTGAAAAAAATCTTCATGCCTTAAAATAGCTTGAATGTAACTCTACACCCTTGCCTCATTTAGTATATGTGGTTCTATGAATATGCAAATTAGCCCCACCTCCACTCACTCCAGCTCACACGTTGACGTGATTGGTTACAAAGTAGTTTGTGGCGTCAGAAACACCAGTGATTTCAAACCGCATTTTTGAGACTGTCTGATTGACTGCAGTTTTAGGGAGAAAATACTCAGTAATGGTGTTGATTTATGAATTTACACATGGTTTGTCTTAAAGCATATTAAAAACACCACATATAGACATAAACAACATTAAAAGCTTGATTTTCACCACAGGGGGATAAGTTTGTTTATCCACTAAAATTACTTACTGAATTACTAAATAAAAACTAAAACTTACACTGAAAAATAAATTCAACTTAATAGTAATATTTAAAATAAAAAAAGTAATAAATTCAAGTAACCTGTTTGGTTTTCAGTGTTCTTCAAAATATCTTTTGTGACATAAAATGTGTGTACATTTTCTTTTTTATTATTTTAAGCAAGCATCTTCACTTGTTCTCCATTTAATCTATAAAAAATCGAGACATTAAAGTTCCGTCCCGCTCTCGTCGTTGTCCTGTCTTTGGTGTGTAATGAACTAAACAGGAATGCTCGGCTGAACACGACCCTCCCCCTGTTGGTCTGGAGCGGTTCGTGCCAGTCTGAATGTTTAGTCTGCTGATGTCAGGCTTTGGGATCCAGCCGTGCTGCTAAAAGCACTGAGCTGGGTCGGACTGTGAGCTGGAGGTGTCAGCGACCCACAGACGGCTGGTGTAGGGTTTCTGGGATGCTGCTGCTGGGTGGTACTGGGGCAAAAAATAGCCTTCTACGGCCATCCCCGGGGTTTGAGGTCGTGATTGGCTGCAGCCCCGGACCCTCCCCCTCCCCCTCCCCTTGAGCTGAGGAGATTTGTTGGACAGGTGCAAAGGCCCTGACAGGTGGAGATGTCTTGAATGAGTGGAATTGTTGTGGTCCAGCGATGTGGCCGCTTGCCACTGAGACCCGGCAGAAAGATAAGCCAAGCCACTCTATTTCACTTTAGATCAGTTTTTACCCTGAATTTAACTCACAAAAACACAGACGAAACACTCTGGAGGCGTCTTATTCTGACATGGGAAACATTTAAACCTAAAATCAAACATTCAGCATCTGGCATGAGTAATAATAATTGAGTTGTTTAGCGTAACAAGCACCGCTAATCACAGCAAAGTGATTACTGTAAAGTTTCTTTTCATTTTAAGTCAAAGTTTGATCAAACTAGACTCTTCAGATGAAAGGATCCGGCTCTTCAGAGGAATCACAGGCTCGTGTTTCACAAGCAGGAAAAGCTTGATTTGTTTTCAAATGTAGCCCTCGTGTGGTCAAACAGGAAAATGCTCTATATAAGTGATATTCGGGATTGAATGTTATATATAGCAGTTTAATGTAGTACTGACAATAAAACACTGAAACCAGAATTTTCTTCTCACACCGTAATTTTTATTTTGGGTGAAATACACAATACATATTGTCACTATCCACGATGCATATTATTGCATTTTTGTATTGCGATATATTGTGACACAATATATTGTTACACTCCTAATATATATATATATATATATATATATATATAATAATTTTCTGTGCTAGTGGACAGTATGCTAAATATATATCTTCACACGTTGACTGTAGCGTTTAAGTATTTTTGTGTATTTGTTTCAGACTCTGAGGAAGAAGGGTCTAAACGGCTGTGACAGTCCTGATATTGATGCCGAAGATTCAGGCCACAGTCCAGAATCTGAGGACAAATATCGCAAAATCAACGAGGACATTGACCTGATGATCAGCAGGCAGAGACTGTGTGTAAGTGCTGAAATGTTTCAGATGTCCTATTTGGAATGTCAAAACAGCCAAACATTGGCAGATTAATCAACCTTGCTGATAATTGGTTTACAGGCTATCCCCCAGTCTAATTACGACATGTCCGTCTCAATCCCGGTGAGCAACCACAACAGCCTGATGTACAGCCACCCAGGAGCGTCCCTGAACCCCAACCTGCTGCCGCTGGCCCACCCCTCCCTCCAGAGGAACAGCATGTCCCCTGGAGTGACCCACCGGCCCCCGAGTGCAGGCAACACAGGTACTGACCCCGCAACCGGGCTCTCCACTTTGCCAGAGACTCCGGACCGGAGTAATGTTCATTTACACATCATTAGAAAGCAGCTCTGCTAAAGGACCACCAACAGCTCCACTGAGGCTATGAAAACACACCTCGCATGTATTCAAACACCGCATACAGATCATTACATACACTCAAATATTTCTTTCAGCCATACTCAGCTGTGCCGGGCTGGGCCGATAATATAAACACTGTGTACTCAGCAGAACTCCTGAGGTTGTCCCAGAGCCCCAAAAAAAGTGTATGTCTCTATGGGAGTTTTGGCTGCTTATATAAAGGATCTCCCGGTTTTCAAGGGGCAAATAAAGATGACCATATTTTCCTTTTAACTCCCGGTCTGCCTTTTGAACAGTTTGCGTATGTGGCCTAGGTTTCATCAAGAGGAAGCTTGGTCAGTTTAGGATTTATCAAAACACATTATCCATACTCGGAGCACATGTGTTTCTTCAAATGTCGCAGAGATTGATTATTAAAAAAACATCCAGGTTTTAGATCTGGGATCAATTTAGATCTTTACATAAAAGAAAATGATTTGTTTTACCAGACCTAGACTATTAATCTGAAAATGTGAAAATCCATACTTTTTTTTATTCAATTAAAATATAATGAAAAATGTTTGAAATGAGAAAAATATATTTTATTGGTTATATTTATATATATTTGTATACATATTAGTCTTGTAAAATGTACTAATCACCACAGGGGATTTATTAATTTTTATTAATTGCTACATATATACTGTGTGTGTGTGTGTGTGTGTGTGTGTGTGTGTGTGTGTGTGTGTGTGTGTGTGTGTGTGTGTGTGTGTGTGTGTGTGTGTGTGTGTGTGTGTGTGTGTGTGTGTGTGTGTGTATATACACACACACACATATATATATGCATGTGATTAAAATAGATGCGATTAATCAATGTGACAGCACTAATATATATGCATATACCGGTATTTGTATATTTATGTAGTTTTAAATATATTTTCAAATCATATATTTAATTTTTAACTTGAAAATTAGTGAACTATAAAACTATTAAAATGTAATTAAAAATATAATTTATTAAGTTAGTAAATTTATTTGAAACTTCTATGAAGTATAAACTTCTACTTGAAATGTCTATTATAAACAAAAAGTATAATAAAATCAAAAATCAAAAAGATTTAGAAGTGATTTTAAATATTGAAATAAAAAATATATGGATAGCCTATAATTTAATGCTGCAATGAAACAGAAGTATAACTATAATATGCTTTAGATTAAATAAAAAAATTATATTTAATATATAATTAAATATAATATAATTAGATTTAGTTTTATTCCAAAAATGTTTAATTTCTACCACTGTCATTTCCACCACGGACAGATTTAATATGTGGTGAATATGACATTTGCTTCAGTCACAAAAAATTTGTAATTCTCCTGTGATGCACATGTATGTGCCATTGGATATTGTAAGTAGAAAAGTGCGACAGTGTGAAAAGTCTTAAAGGAGTTTCATTTCTAAAGGTCCACAGCGCCAAAAGTAACATCCAGATATGTGCGTTTAGAATGTATATAGAAAGACGGAGAAGAAGCAATGGGAAGAAAAATGAACAGAGTGGTAGAAAAAGACAGTCTGTGGTGGCATACGTGTGGGAAGTGTAATCCTTCTGTGGGCTTGTTATTATTGTCTAAAAGATCTATTTTGTGCTCTGGTCAGAGTCCTTCTGACCGCTGCGTCTGTCCTGTCATTATCCTTGGCTCTACTGGAACAATTTGCTTCGTATTACAGGAGCAAAACCAAATATGAGTCTTGGCATGGACCGCGACGTCTGAAACCGCGCAGACTTTTCAAAGGTTTTTCTTGGACGGTGACATCTTCTCCATAGGGCCGAACAGGGGTTTGTGGGTTCGGATAGACTTACAGACGGGAGTTCAAAAAAAAAAAAAATTATGCTGGCTTTCATGCATGTATCTTAATGAACGCTTGAATGTGTAACGGTCCGTCTGGAGGAGGCGGCAGTCAGGCGTGTTTGGTGTGTCAGTCTTGTTTAATGTCTTCTCTGTCCTATCCTCAGGTGGCCTTATGGGTCCAGACCTCAGCAGCGGAGTGGGCACCAGTTCTGGTAAGAGCGATGTACAGTATATTTACCATACGTGTATGTTTGCTGTCTCAATAGACAGACGGAGCCACTCGGTTTGATTCAAAGCTTCCTTGTGCTTGGCTAGTTCCTCCCCGGATATTTACCCAGCGCACCGCTGTAGGATGTTGCGGCGAAGCGCCTTAAATAGTATATTTAAAGAACCGTTTCATAAAAAAAAAAACATCAACACCTCCGTTTGGAAACATAACGTGTTATATTCATAGAATGTCAAGATTTGAGGATGTGATTCCACCACAAAAGGTCTAAAAAAGCTTAAATTATGTACCGTTTGTAGTTTCAGAGTCTGTGAACGCAGTTCATTCATGAAAAAGATTAAAAGCCACTAACGTTTGAGCCAATGCATGCATGAAAGAGTGTTAGTGAAGCCCCGAAGAAAATGGACTTTGCACATTGTCACGGCAGCGGGTTTAAACTCACTGGCTGTCAACACCATCACTGCTTTGGTGAGAAGACTCAAACGGGAGAATAATAAAATGCAAATGTTGAAAGTGTGTATGACAGGAGGACAACATGATGAGTAAAAGTCTAAATTGACTTTTGAAGGTGGTTAACACCTTACAAATGTAGATCTTTAGGAGAAAATAACAAAACATCTAAGATGTGATTATAAAACATCGGAGAAAATGTCAAAAAAGTAAACTTTTGGAAAGATGGTTACTGCTCTGCGTTTGACGTTTGCAATTTTCTTCTTCCATATATTCCATTTTTCCAATAGTTCTGTGGCGTTACTGTGACAGATGGCAACAATTTAGTGACAGCATCTTCAAAAAGACCACAGAACTAATATTGTAGCTGCCTTCTTAGAGAGCATGTGGAAACATAAAATATCCATGAAAATACGTTTTTTAAAATTTAGACAGATTTATCAAAAACTGTGACAGCCGTCAGATTCACCAATTTATTTTAAGGTTCAGCTGCCAATTTCTTTCTGACCTCCTCAAACAAGTAGCTCATACGTTTTTTCAGACTATTTTTAAAGATTTTTTTGACTTTTTTTCCAAGTAGGGAAAAGTGACTTGGATATAGAAAGGATAATCCACAGCTAGCTGTGCATTAAACTCATTCGATGCATGACGTGGAGGCAAAGAAGCACCCGACGAGAAGCGTTAAAGCTGTCACCGATGTTTGCAGCGCTAAATTTGATTGGAAGTGTTAAAATGATGTTAGTTCTAGCATTCTGCCCACTTCGAATCAGACTCAGAGATAAAGTAGTGCAGTAAGAGTACATTTGATTGAATTATAACAGTTGAATGAATAAGCCTATCGAGAGAGAGATTGTGTGTGTGTGTGTGTGTGTGTGTGTGTGTGTGTGTGTGTGTGTGTGTGTGTGTGTGGGTGGGTGTGTGTGTGTGTGTGTGTGTGTGTGTGTGTGTGTGTGTGTGTGTGTGTGTGTGTGTGTGTGTGTGTGTGTGTGTGTGTGTGTGTGTGTGTGTGTGTGTGAGAGAACATCTGTGTGTGTGTGTGTCTCTCTGTCTCTCTACTAGCAGTGAAGCTGTGAGTTGAATTACTAAAAAACAGCAGCGTTTCAGTTGCGAAGCGAGTTTATTATTAAAAGTCGTGAGCCAGCGTTGACAACAACTCTCTCCTGAATGTGTGTGCAGTGCAATCTCTGATCTCTTTGTACGTGTGTGTGAGTGTGTGCTTGAATGAAAGCAGCACATTAATATAGAACATTGATTAAACTGACTTGGAACTACCTGTGCTAAAAACGGTTTTGATGCACTCCTTCCAACCAATCAGAATCGAGTATTCAGAGAGACCATTGTACAGACCATCTTGTAAATGCAGGCAAATGGCCATGCTCAAAGTAATATAAACAAATATCAGTATAAAAGAAACAATAGGTAATTTTTTGACATTTATTTTATTAGATTTAAAGATATTGTTTCACCATGGAATCAAAAAATGTAAAAGATAATTGCGACTTTTTTTTTATGACAATTGAGTGCCATAAAGTCGCAATTGTGAGTTATATCACAATTCTGACTTCTTTTCTCAATTGGATATCATAAGTCGCAATTACCTTTTTTATGTTTTAATAAAGCTTCCATAAACATCACAAAAATGGCACCTTAAAAAATTAAATTATAATAAAAATGTTTTACATTTATATTGTATAATTATTTTTGTATTATTATTATTATTTATAAAATAATCCAGAAAAATAATGCAGAAAAAGGTAGTAACTGTTATAATAATAATTATTCTTACTATTAGTATTGTTGATGCTATTATAAATGAAATTGATTATAAATTATTTAGACAAAAGTGCTTTGAAATGTACATTTATGTGATTAAATGATAAATTATGCAAATGTGTGGACACATTTCATAATTTCTTGACATTTAAAGCTTTTATTTATTAAATTAGTTTTTCTATATAATTGATATATAATTGATATAATTGGTATAATTGATGAAAAAGAAATCCAGGGGATCTCCATCAATCTCCATCAGTGTTGTGATACGTCTATATTGTATTTGTGACGTGAAATTGCACTAGCATGTTTTTGCAGTTGCTGTGGACAGACACTCTATTACAGTATTGTGAAAGGGTTGTATGGTCATTGGTGTCAGACTGACTCGTCCTCTTTCACTGTCCCATAGGAAACGGGTATGGAAACCACCGCAACTCCCCTGGTCTGCTGGTCTCTCCGGGGAACATGAGTAAGAACATGCAGGCCAAGTCACCTCCGTCCATGAGCATGAACATGAGCAACCGCAAGCCGGACCTGCGTGTCCTGATCCCGCCCGGATCCAAGAACACCATGCCCTCCATCGTAAGTTCACATCACCATTGCCACACGCCAAAATATGATCACTGGCCGTCAAGTTCAGTCGCAATGAGGATTTAATGCTAAACATACCAGCATTGCCCATATAGAACCAGTTCAGACCATCAAATATATGCCATTAAGATGTTTCTTCAGTTTTACTAGAACTAATTAGAACTGTATTCTTTTAACTGCTCACCAGTCGGAGGATGTTGACATGTTGCTGGTAAGCATCATTGCACACTTTCAGTGAAACACGATTAACCGTCAAACAGATGCACAGACCAACAAACGAAAAAAAAACAAAAAGTTTTGTCAAATGCACACTGAAACAAAACAGTCTCATTCCTCTGTTGCCAAGGGGACTGCTTTAGTGGTTCCCATGGCAACAGTGAAGCTCCGGCAGTGATGGCTGGGTGTGAGATGATTGCAGGGTGATTACCTGTTATTGGTCACATGTATCTATAAATATCAATATATCATATATCTATTAAGCAGTTAGACAGAGCAGATATGATGCCACCTACACATTTACTGTTTGCCCAGCGCCATTTAATTATGTTGCTGTTGTTTAAAATATCATATTTCTTTCCCACAGAACCAGAGAATAAACAACTCTCAGTCCGCCCAGTCCCTGAGCACACCAGTGGTGTCTGTAGCCACACCCACTCTACCAGGACAGGGAATGGGCGGTTACCCATCAGCCCTCTCTACCTCATACGGTACAGGTGAGTGCTTCTCAAATAATAAAATATAATATAATAAATATAAACAACATAATATTATTATATTATATTATTGTTTGTATTAAAAAATATTCTGAAAGAAGTCTCTTCTGATCACCAAATCTGTTTATTTAATTTTAATAAAATAATATTGTGAAATATTATTACAATTTATAATAATTTTTGTAAGCATTTATTTGAAATCTTTTGTAACACTATAAATTTCTTTAATGTCACTTTTGATCAATGTAATTCATCCTTGCTGAATAAAATTAATTTCTTTAAAAAAATCTTACCGACCCCATATTTTTAAAAGATAGTGTATGTTCAAATTCTTTTAAATGTGCACACTATTGAATCTGAAAAGTTTGAAGAGTCTTAATTACACCACCAGGTGGCGTCATTGACTCAATATTCTTTCAGCATCTTCCTGTTGCAGTAACCAGGAGATCCAGTACAGTCTATATGAAGTGTGTGTTGAATAGAGATCTTTCTCTTCCCTTCTAGAATATTCTCTCAGCAGTGCAGACTTGTCCTCTCTGACCGGTTTTAACAGCTCGGCTTCTCTTCATCTGGGTTCCATGACCGGCTGGCAGCAAAACATGCAGCATTCTGGTCTAGGACATCTAGGGTGAGCATCTTCACCCCTGACCTGTGCACCCAAAACACACTGAAGATCAGCTGTGATACTCACTATAACGACAGACAAATCACTGTGGGCATGGGCAGCGCGTTATATCATAATGTAAGGGTTAGAAATATAGTGGGATCCAAAACGTTTTGATTTTCTTTTTAATTAAAATTCAACATTTTAAATTACAAATGTTAATATATTATAATATAATGTAATATAATATAATATTAATACATTGTTGAATTCATTGTATTTTATTATTTGAACTTTTCATTTAAATTGTTTTGCTGGTGATCTGCGATTTTAAATGTAATTAAAAATGTCAAACTAATAATATAATATAATATAATATAATATAATATAATAGTAAAATAATATAGTTTTTACTTAAATTGTTTTCCTAGGAATCGGAATTTTATTTTTATTGGAATTCAAATTTTTAAATTAAAATATAAAAATGCATTATAATATAATATAATACATTTTGAAATTCATGTTTTTTTTTTGTTCAGCTCAATTTTTTACCTAAATATTTTTGGTGGGAATCTGTATTTTTATATTTAATATAATATTCATATTTAATATTATATTTTATTAATATAATATTTAATATAATATACTTTTTTTTTTTTACTTTTTCAATTTAAAATTTTACTTAACTTTTTTCCTAGGAATCTGTATTTTATTTCTATTGGAATTCAAAATTTTAAATCAAAATATCAAAATGCATTATAAAATAATACATTTTTGATATTCATGTTTTTTTTGTTCGGTTCAATTTTTCACTTAAATTTAGCTGAGAATCTGGGATTTTATATTTAATATAATATTCATATTTAATATAATAAATATATTTAATATAATATTTAAAATTAATATAATATTTAAATTTAATATAATACATATATTCATATAATTTAATCAAATATAATATACATTCTAAAATTGAACAAATTTGAGAATGTATATTATATTTTATTATATTATATTAAGAAGTGCTATATATAACTCATTTTAACTTAAATTGTTTTGCTGATATTATAATGTCATAAAAATGTAACCAGCTATCTCAGATTTTTGGACTCTACAATTTTAAAAGCGCCGAAGATGCATTAAAACCTCAGTCTTAGAAAAGCGATAGTCTGCGTTAATCTCTCCGAAATTTTGGGAAATTCCTAATTTTTACCATTTATATCCTCAAACGGTCAAAACCGGAACCGTGACTATTTACCAGCACTGTAACATCAGTGAGTTGTAACGTTTGTCCTCGGCCTATAACCGCGTCTCCTCTCTCTCCCCACAGGAACTGCGGCAACACACAGTTATGTCAGAGCTCCACCCTCTCGCTGCCGTCCAATCAGAGCCTGCACATCAAGTCGGAACCCGTGTCTCCTCCCCGGGACCGTGCGGGAGGCACCCCGGGGGGCTACGCTCAGCCCCTGCCCCCTCCCCTGGCCCAGCAGGGTCACCTGCGTCAGGACTCGGGACGCTCCCCGGTGGACAGCCTGAGCAGCTGCGGCAGCTCGTACGACGGCAGCGACCGCGAGGAACACCGCTCCGACTTCCACTCGCCCCTGGGACTGCTGAGACCCTCTCAGGACGAGCGGCACAGCCCCTCCGTCAAGCGCATGCGTCTGTCCGAGGGCTGGGCCTCGTGATCCCGCTTCTCCATCTGGAGATTTCACTTTAGTATTATTATATTTGTTTCTGCGGAGTGTGAGTGCTACATCAAGTATTAAAATTGATATATGTATAAGATAAACAGGGGAGGGAGGGCGTTGTTTGTGATTTGGGGTTTGGGGCAAGGGACTTGCATCGCTTGTGCCACGTGTGGGGAAAACGACAAAAAAACAAATATATACATGTAATTTTACATACGTGTGTATGTATGTATACAAGCATACAGGATTAAAAAGAGAAGTCTGGTACTCTTGTTTGGTAAAGCTACTTTTTAGTTTCAGTAATATATTATGCATAATTAAACTATTAAAGGAGGCATTGACGTGTCTCAGGGCTTGTACAAGTAATATTCGGGGCCTTTACGCTCACGTCAATGCGCACTAACTTGCAAATGTATGTTATCACAGACGTTGTTGTGTTGCAGGTTCAACGTATTTATGTAAATAGAGAACGATGAGGCTTTTGGGTAAACTGACCTGCCAGGATTTGCAGGTTTATTTGCGATTAACGGAGTGATAGAGAAAGCCATCACGCACCATTTTAAGACTACACGGGCCCAGGGCTGAGGAATGGACGCGATTTACAATTATAAACGGAATCGGGAAGTGTTCCAAATACACAAATTCTCTTGTAAATGTTGTTGATATTTCAGAGCCGTGTTAACAACGTTAAAGTTCTCTGGGCCACGTATTGCCTGTCCCCGGTGGAAGAGATGTACAATACATTTTGCTTATATTTTCATAAAAATGCAGAGCATTTGTTGCTACCTGTTGACCACATGAGTCAGAATGTGATTTCAAGCTTTGCCGATGTTGAACAGAGAGGTAAAGCTGTGTGAGCTCCAAAAATAAAGCCATATAAACAATTTCACTTTTTTTTTTTTGGCTTGCTTGTTTCTTTAATTCATCAGGTCATTGCATTGATTTTGATCAGCATGAACAGACCATTTGTGTATTTTTTCTTCAGAGAAGGATGGTTTGCATATTATGAGTTTTGGTGAAAGACATCACCCAGATTTTTTTTTTTTTTTTTTTTTTTTTTTTGCTAGGCAGAGTATTTAAAATTCTTAAAAACTCTGAAGCATTACTCATCAAAACACTGCTGTATGACATTTTAGAGACTCACTGTAAAAAAAAGTTGTTGCCTTAAATTAAGTGCCTTAAATTAAGTACAATCAGCTAGGATATTTAAGTAATTTCAACAACTAAAAAAAATGTAATAGCTAAATTTATTTTTGATGAGTTAAAGCAATGTAAAAACATGTCATAATTTTTTTTTTTTTTACAGAGAACACAAAAATTATTGTTGGTTATTGAAGTCACCTGGTTGCCTTAAAAATTGAGTTCATTGAAATAAAATATTTGAGTTAATACAAAGAAGGAGATTGTTTAATCAACAGAAACTCAACATATTGTGCTATCTGAAGTTGATTTGACAAAAGAATTTTTTTTTGATAAATCATGAAATCTTCTGCCACAACTTAAAGGCATAAACTATGATTTAAACCATCATGGCTCAGATAAATGATTGTTAGTAAAATTCTCATTTCACAGCCTAAATTGGGATCTTCAACTTCATATTTAAAACATAAGTCTACAGTAAACTTATGAAATATTTACAGAAAACACACTTAGGAAAATAAAGGCTCATGATTGAAATTAGAAAATTCTGGTAAGCTGCATATGATTCTCATTGTTTGTCTTTTACGGATTGTTTGATGGAGCAATTCATGCCTTTATTTATAGCAACATATACTTTCAAATCATTTTGTAAGGTCATTGTCCGTAGTATGCTCACGTTTTACTAGACTGGACTGATAATCATCTTTATAGTTGTAAGGCTGGAAATGACATCCAACACCTTTAATGATGTAATGTGTCGTGATAAGCAATTCATCATAAGAGCAGAAAATACGAAAAGAGCAGGGCAGAATTTCTGCTTAAATCTATTAGTATTCTTTCAAGAATGTTTGATTCTATTATAAATATACCAGTTGTCACATGAAGAAATGTTTGTTGCATTTGAAGCAGTAAAATATTGCGTTTGTTTGAATTATAATAATAGTTGCTGAATCCTACTCTTTCCTTGTTACAAATTTCAGTCGCGTTTAGAAATATCGACATCTCAGTTCATAAGAGCAGAATACACCAAGACAAATCTTCCGTGAAATTAAAGTCGACGAAATTAGTTATCACACATCCTCTACGTGTGAGCTGAAATATTGAAAACCATATCGACAGGGCGAGGATATCATTTTTATTAGGCTATTATTAATTAAGCGGTAACACGTTCGTGCCTTTGAATATATATAGATCATTGTTTATTCCATTACAATTTTCATCAAAAACAACAAACCAAACTATAATTCCTTAAATGCGCAGTAAAAACATATTTCTGATCATTCGCAAATTTACAGTCAGCAATTGCTTCTATAATCTTTATTTTGAGGATATCAGATGAAGTACAGTATAAAACAATAAATTAGATTTAAAGCGTTAAAGATAGATAGATAGATAGATAGATAGATAGATAGATAGATAGATAGATAGATAGATAGATAGATAGATAGATAGATAGATAGATAGATAGATAATTTGTTTTTCAGCTGGTGCAAAATCTTTAGTTTATTAATGTCTAAAGAACTGAAGCGTAAAATATATTCAGGTGCTCTTTAATTTTTGGTGAAAATTAAGCTTTTACCTGTTCGAAAACTATGCTAAATGAAAGAACTGCATCATTGTATAACAACGATCATATGGAATTAATCTTCCAGGTTCATGATTATGAAATCCGCTGATGGAAGGCTGTCGCCAGGTGTCGCTGTAGTGCAATAACAGACGCGTTCATGCTTCCTGACAGAATGGACAACTGTCGAAATATAAAAAAGCTCAAGTCTGGGATAATGTATAATAATAATAACCTATTGTAAAACGCAAGAACTATTAATATATACATTTAAAAATATAGGCTACTATATTTTAAATAAATAAAGGCTAGCTAATAAGCACACTGAGCTTTCACATCCCCAATTATTCCATTATGATCAATGAGATTTCTTCGAGTTTATAAATTACTACAAAGATATTTATCACTGGAAATAGAAGATATAATCACAATCTACGTTTTAAAGTGGACATTTGCTCTGTAATTGCTGGTTTTAATATGAACAAAGCCATTGTGAGTGTGTGTAAGTTGAGTGTGAGTGTATGTGTGTGTGTGTGTGTGTGTGTGTGAGAGAGAGAGAGAGTAAGAGAGTGTTTTCTGCTATTTCCTTCCCTTTTATGTCCATGAACGTACAAAAAAAAAAGGATCCAATCTAAATGGTCTTATCTTTTTTAGATAGATATGCTTTAGGCTACACGTTATAGGCTGAATATTTATATGTTATATGTTTTATTTTAAATGCATTCTTAAAAACAGTATTTGCTTTGAGACAATAAAAACAACTTTTGATCAATATTGACCATATTGCAGTGTTTGTTTGTTTTAGGAAAATATAGGTTACATACAAGATGTTTGCGATTTTCTCTCGTCTTCTCTCGAGACATGCGTGTGAGAACTGAACATCTCTAACAGTCAGCAGAACTCAAGACTGAAACACACACATCTGACGCCTGGAGCTGCTGGGATCATGGACATTCGACGCAATAGCTTTTAAAATAAAATGTAAGTTTGGGATTTTTGTTAGTTAGTTAGTTACCTTGTGCGTTTAAACCGTTTTGATTCCTTTAGTCTTAATTCATAAATCTACAAACAAATGATTTGGTTGCAATGAACGTCAGCATCTAATATGCACAAAACTCGGCTGTTCTCTTAAAAAATAAACTATACAATCCAGACAAAAAATCTCTTTAATTTCAATTGACATGAAAACAATAATAATGGATGTTTAATATAGTAGCCTATTAAACAGCTAATTAAAAAAAAAACTCACCTGCTGAAGAAAGAAAAAACAACAACTTTGAAGGTGCTTTGAAATTCTCAAAGAATAAGAGCTTCTGTCGAGCAAATGCTGTTCTGCGTGACAAACACAAAGACACATCGAGCAGCTGATTATTATTACAGGCGATAATTTCTCACGTGCTCCCATTTCCTTCCTCCAACGACATTAACATCCACAATATCTGCTTGCTTAAGAAAAAACTCGTAGATCAAGCTCCCACCTAGAATATTACGATTTTATTTTAGCACGATACATTGTTTCGCCTCTATGGTGTATAGTCATAATGGCTTGATTTGCATATTGAGCATCACTAATTTCCTCGGTGTATCCAAATATGGCTGCGCGTAACAAACAAGACGACGTCATTGAACGTGACCCCCTCCAGTCCTGCATCAAATTACTGACAAAATAATACAAATATTAAAGACTAATAATAATAGAATTAAATAATAATAACAATTAGAAGAAAATGCCACTCTTAAAGAAAGGAAAATTATCCAAAATGTAGAAAATATCAATGGGTACGCATTAAAGACAACATTTGAGGATGAAGACATGTTGGAAAACGAAATACCGTCCTTTCCACTCATGAGGATTCAGGTAAGTCACACCTGGTCACGTCACTTAGACATTTTCTACCTCGTGCAACATAAACCCATACAGCACAAATTTTTGCAATTGAATAAAAATATTAATTTCCTCGCACGTATAATGCAGAGGTAGAAGGGGTGGGTCATAAATTGCCCCCCACCCCTCTCAAGCCCACCCAAAGTTGCAGGGCTCGCGCTGCACTTTCCATTCGCTCTCGCGCGCAGGAAACCATGTGATGAAGTTCTGCTCGTCCCTCACACCTTCTCATCCAGAGGATGGAATAAGATCGTGTCAGACGACGGCGCCTCGCGCTTCTCTAGCAAACTGGTCGTAGAAGGATTTCGAGGATGTGATTTCTAATCGAGGATGTTCGTTTATCCGCATTTCACATCCAGATGACCGCTTTTTGTTTTGTTTTTGGTGCCATGGGGAGTTCAAGGAGAATGTAAGTATATAGGCTACTTTATGCTTTAAAACAGGCCACGTGAAATCTGTAGCTTTAATAGCTATTGTGTAGAATTATTGCATTATTCATAAAAGGAAAAAAGTAATAGGCCTATTTCTGAACTTATGGGCCAGTGTTTTCTTAATTGTCCTTGTAAGAAAAAGTAAAATTGTTGATAAATTGAAAAATGCTAAATGTTCGATTATTTTCTAATGTAATGAAATATTGTTTGGCAACTATTTGCTTATGAATTATATATATATGTATATATATATATATATATATATATATATATATATATATATATATATATATATGTGTGTGTGTGTGTGTGTGTGTGTGTGTATGCAATTAGGTCTCATTTGTTAACATTAAAGTACAACTAAAACGAACTAACGAGTTATGAGCAATACATTTGTTAGTATCTATTTATCTTTGTTAATGTCAGTAAAACTGTTCATTGTTTGTTCAAGTTAGTTCACAGTGTATTAACCAATGTTAACAAATGCGACTTTTGATTTGAATAATGTATTAGTAAATGTTGAAATTAACACGAACTAAGATTAATAAATGCTGCAGAAGTAATGTTCATTCTTAGTTCATGTTAACTAAATAAGTTAACTAACTAAAGAAACCTTATTGTAAAGTGTTGTAAAGTCTAAACACACACTTTGACGTGCACATCGCTGTCTTTTGAGCACATGATAACAGATAAATAATTGTCCTCGCAGTGTGACGTCACGCTGGACACTCGATGTGGTTAATTGCTTCAGGGTGGTTAAATTAAGAGCTACTGTTAAAGATCACATAAAATGGCATTTTGCTTAAAAATATATTTGCTAAATATTTCATTAGTTTTAAGAATATACCATCTGATTGATTTTAGTAATTGTGAAGCCTTTAAATTCAAGCAAACCTTTGTTCTACTGAGAGAGAATAGAGGCTTTCACGTTCTTCATTCAGCTGCTTTATTTTCTCTCATTTAGACGTTTGAGGTAATCTTTACAAATGCATCTGTGCTTTCTATTAGGTTCGCAGGGGGAAAACGTGTTTGTATGTGCTCCCAATAAAATGACTAAATAAATATGTACCGATTAAAATGTATTTCGAAATATTTACATGGATCGCTTCAGTTAGTGGTGGAATAACGGTTAGATAATTTTGTGCATCCTTCCAGTGATAATATTTTAGGGTTATTTGTCATGTTAGCCTATATATTATATTTACTATGGGGTCATTTTAGTCTCCTGCTGCTGCAGAAACTGTTCATGATAATATTTGTATCATGTTGATCTGTTTACAGGCATGTTTACACATCTAAAGCAGATCTAAAATGTAAAAGACACTTCCACTCACAATTATTAATTAGAATTCATAATTGCAGTGCATGCCTTAAAAAATAACGCGCGAGCAGTTTCTGGGGCAAACTGACTTGGAGTTTCACTCTTGTAACTAAAACTAAACCACTGACATCTTGAAAAATGGAAAAGATGAGGGTCTACAGTACCAGAAATTAAGACTAGGGTGATTTTCATAGGCATTTTTACTTTTATGCATGCAAATATTTATTTACTAATAAAATAATATATTAGAATGTCCTAGAAATATATCAAATGTTAGAAACGCTGAGGAATTAGCCACTTAGGGGATTTTTTCCCCCTAAGCCCGGGTTAATTTCTGACCCTGGTCTATATTAGGCTAATTGCACACTGCAGAAATGGTGCAAACTGGTGCGCGTCGCCGCGTGCGTCTCCAACTGGACATTAAATTCGCCGTGACCTCGAGACCTCTGACCTTACGAGGTTTGTGCGCATTTTGGGCTCTAGAGATGAGTGCGTCAGTCCTGTCATCCCTGAGCACGTCATCCGTGTGCCATAAGCACGTCATGATGTTACCCTAAGCAAGAGGAGCGCAAATGCCTCCGGATCAAACCTGCGCGCATTTTACGCATGTTACGAGAGTGATATTTGAAGCCCAAACCCAAGTACGCATGTATTTTACCCACTTCTCGCTCTGTGCCCGATGCTGTCTTTATGCCTTGCGTTTTTTGCTGCGTGCCCGTTTATTCTCTTGCATGGATACGCAGGATTTCATGCGTACCGCACTGTAAATCCAGCCAAGCCGAGCTCCGCTTGGAATAAAAGCATCCTCGCTGCTATGGATGGACGTAGCAGGCTCGCGTCTTGTAGATTTATCTTCATCGTTCGAGTCAAGAATTAAGAAGTTCTACAATTACGCGTGGGAGCCAAGATTGGATCGACCTCATTTGGAAGGACAGCAGGCAGGCTGCGAGGAACTTTCTCCGGATTTTTTTTTTTTTTTTTTTTGCATGAAACTAATCACTCGCATCTGGTGTGTGAGTAATTGGGGCAAATGTGCTTTTTGCACTTGTTGTGGTGCGACGCATCATATGTTGGAGGCGTGTTGTTATCTTTGGTTATCTAGCTGTATGAGTGTGCTGGTCGTCATAAAGCTAGATAACCGAAAGTAAGGACCGCTTCTATCAGCATCTCAGCGTGGAGCATTAAATATATATATATCGGTTACTTTAGCTGTGTGCAATGAAGAAAATATAGGCGTTCGGCGTGTTTTTGCTCGTGCAGACGCTTCAGGGGGATTTGTTGATCATGCACATCATATAGGAATATTTATAAAGCTTTTGGATAAAAGAATGAATGCAAAGCACATAAGAGACAAGCAAGACAAAGGCGTAAGTTTGTTGTGGTTGTCAGCTCAATGGAACCCACGTGCGTCCCAGTATCGTTGACTCTGGACTTATTCAAGCTCCTCAAATGAAATAATTGGGACATAATGGGATAGAGGAAGGAATGGGGATGGATTGGCATAGAAACTCATCCTTAATTGATGCGGTCGAGCGCACGTGGGGGAGATGATGTGAACGCTCGTGGACCCCCATTCCCACGCTCGAGGGCAAGTGGGCAATGTCTTGTCTGGGGCAGAATATGACAGACAGCCCTGTGAGGGAGGGGGAGGGGGAAGGGGGGTCCAAGTGCACCCTGCTCATCTGCATCACTGTGGAGGGTGGAACAGCAGAGCTGGGGTGAATGGAGGATGCTGGAGAGCCTGTGTGTGACGGGAATGTGTAACGGGATGCTGTACTTAGACATACACACACCAATCAACTCGTAAACTATCCACGACTAGGCCACATAGAGGCCCAGAGCTGACAACAGATTTAGAGTCAGACATACACACACGCACGCACACACACACACCACATCAAGCAGCTGGCAACACATTAGGAGTATTTTGTACAAAAAAAACTATTACCATGTTTTTCTTCACTTTAGATTGACTTCTGTTTTTATGAGCGAAATATATTTTCTGTATTCAAAACCTAAACTTAACCTTAAACAAACACTGAATATTTATTCAATATCTTTACTATCATTTATTATTTTTATTGGTGTATGTATACTGTAAAAATGGTTAGTAATTTTGATCTAAAAATGAATATATATATATATATATATATATATATATATATATATATATATATATATATATATATATAATATATATATATATATATAGTTAACTCAAATAAAACAAAATATGCTTTTATTTATTTAACAAAGCAATACATCAATTGTTTTGTACAATTACTAAAGTAGCATTTACAGAATTTCCTGTGCAAACACATTTGTTTGAATTTTATTTAAAAAGGTACTTTTTCACATTTTAATATTTAATGTTTTTGTTTACTGCATAATAAAATTATTAAGGGAACAATATTAATTAAAAACGTTATTTTATTAGACAAATTCATTATGTGCCAGTGTCACCCTTCTCTCTGCTATAACATATAGCCCTTAGTGTTTGCAGGTGCAAGTGTCAAATATGTCACTGTATTGTGTATTTTGGCATATGGAATCAGTTTTGATGGTCAGAATGAACTTGAATTTGACCCAAAAGCACATGCTGAACCTTGAACTCTGAAACTTAGGGACATAGGGCATGAGAGGTCAGACAGGTCAGCACTGGGGTCAGACTAAATGCTGGAGCTCAGAATATACATTTTTACAATTATTCAAATGTATTTTACACCCATATTTTAAAACATATGCCTGAACAAAATATACATTATTAAAGAGATCATTTAAAAAAAAAAATGCATTTTGAAAGTAAATTAAATTGATCATATATTTAAGTAATTATTATTATTTATAATTTTGGGGTGGGGAGGATATAAAATGACATTTGTTACATAATATCCAAATGAATTAATATAAAATAATCACCGAAAATTTGATAGTGAGAGAGAAAAAAATCTGCTAATCAACCTGCAGTTATGATGTGCCCGCCCAATTTTGGCAGATCTGTCATGTGTGATGAGCTCTTGAGCTGATTGGGGTTTCCATGGAGATGATGAGGCGTGAGCTGGAGGTGCCAGTGTGTCTATAGCTGTTATAACTGTAATGAGAATCACCTTGTGTTGCTGTGCTTTAGTCACAGAAAACCGGTGTTCATTACACTGACATTTCTATCTTAGATCTTTCGAGAGCAATTTAAAATAAGAATACAATCTGTCATCAAGACTAAAGGATATTAATACTGAACCATATCAGTTATTAATAAACATAAGCTGCATAGGTGATCAGGCTAAAACAAGCTGATTATGTAGAATAAATGAATGGGCTACACAAATATACTAGAACTAAATTTCCAATACCGGTATCCTAATTGTGTTTCCATCCCCTAATATTTTCGACAACAGCTGCAAATGACTATGTACTTCATAAATGCTGAGCCGGCTCATTAATAGAACACGAATGCTAATTTGCTGAGACTTTAATGGAGAGGCATGAGGAGCCGCACGCATGCATTGATAGCAAGACAAAGTAAAACAGAATCGACTAGTGAATTGTCGCTAGTTTTTGACTGCAAATGGACTGTCCTTTAAAAAAAAAAAGACAATATTTCTGTATTCTGACAAAACCAATGTTCAAATGGGGAATCAAATATAATTGCTCCTGCTTTGAAAAGCACTGATTTACATGACGTTGAATGAAATCTGAGAAAATATATGACATACAACCCTTCTGATTAACCGCCAGCGGTTCATGGGCATCTCCAAACGTCACTGTCCACCGTGAAATTGATGCCTCCTGTTTGCCACCATCTTATGACTTTGGCAGTGGAGACTCGGAGGGCAATCCCAAAATGTCTGCTGACACACACACACACACACACACACACACACAAACGTCATGTGCTTTGCATATGTCACATAACAATAGCTGCCCGTTACCATGAATACCAATTTTCTAATTAGCACCATTTTCATTGGTTTAGCACCCTGAGCTCCAGCGTATGATTGGTGGTAATCACACCGCATGAAGATCCTCAGGAGAATCGCTTTTGATCAACGCTTGGCATCTTGTGTTTTGATTTGACGTTGCATGTATAAACTACTTAAAAAGACCATATGGATGAAGACGTGCAGGGATAAAAAATATGAATTCTTTAGCTTTGTATTTCTAGCTAAATGCATTTTAAGTGCATACAAATCATAATTAATTCTCCGTGCACACATTTCAATGTTCAATGTTTCATAGTAAAAATATACCAAAGAGAGGAATTTTGATCACTTTTAGGGAGTCATATCAGTGGCATGCATGCAATATAAGCAGAAGAAGAATAGATAGATGGCAGGCATGAGGAACACTGTTAATTATTCATTCACATTTAAGATATTGATGCAACATAGGTGCCGCTGATACTCATGCACTTGTGGATTGCGTGAACACATTTTGCTAATGGCCTTTATGCCTTTCTTTTTAACTTCAACCAAACACTGTCCATTAAAAGTTAATGCATAAAATAAAACGTTTTCTGCTTTACTCTTAAAAATAAAGGTTCTTTTTTCTTTTTTCTTTTTTAAGAGCGTATGTTGTAAATGTAGCTCTTAAAAAATAAATAAAGAATTCCGCTGCGAACAGTTTAAATAACCATCATGGACCAACCATGGAACCATCAATGCCAATAAAGAACCTTTATTTTTAAGAGTAAAGCAGAAAACATTGTAAATGTAGCTCAAACAATAGAATGAGGCACTAACAAAGTGGAGGTTATGGGTTCGATTCCCAGGGAATGCATGAACTAAATGTCTGGGAAATGTAGATTTTTCTTTAAATGTTCGGATTGTCACACTACACTTTCCATTCTATTGACTTCCATTCATACACTTGCGAATGCTGGAGAACAGAAACGCAAAGAAGTTTTTAATTTCGGCGCATTCTAAAGTTCAAGTTTAGTCTTACCCGCAAATTCCAACGCTCTCTCACGACCAATTCGTCCGAATTCGTACGAGTGAGTAAAATGTGACTGATTCGTACGAATTCCCACGACGTCTCTCGTACCAATTCGTACGATTTGTCTAAAGCTTTTTCAGAAAAAGCTAAACGATTTCATCCAACCTCTTGGCTGGATGAACTCGCATAACAAAAGAATGCAGTAAAGTGGAGTAGATTGTGTCTTTTTACTTTTTTGATTTATTATTATGTATTATATGTTGAATTTATGTTTATAAAAAAGATGCCATTACAAAAAGAGTGTGCCATAATATCACGACTGTTGTCGTTTCACACGCTCAAAGTCTAGTGACCAAAATGGTTCTTTTAATAACTGATCACTGAAAGGTTCTTTGGAGAACCAAAAACGGTGCACAAAAAACCCTGTTGAATGCTGTAAATGTAGCTCAAACATTAGAACGTGACACTAACAAAGTGAAGGTTATGGGTTCGATTCCCAGGGAATGCGTGAACTAATAAAATGTGTATCTTGAATAAATGTAGGTTGCTTTGGATAGAAATTATCTCCGTTATCTGTACCTCTAAATACGAGACATTCCGCTCACCCTTATATAGTAAAGCTAGACACAATGATGTGTCTTTATGTAACGTGAAATCTGTGTTTTTCTGTGTGTGTTAGAGGCAGCTGGAGCTCGGGGTCGCCTGCAGGAGGAAGTGTGAGGCTGATGCAACATGAGGTGAGTGAGAGCCAGAGGCCAGAAGAAGGGATGTAACATCCTCTGCTAACCCTTCAGAGACACATGCACATGTGCGGGTTTGCTCAACATGCTTGTAGCACGTTTGAGATTTGTTTTCCCATTGCATACAAATCCAAAAGAACAAAGATATGCATGCAAATGACCAAGACGGACTAGCTACAAGAGAAAGACGGGCGAAAAAAATGATATTGGTGGAGAGCATTAAAGGTGGGAGACACAACCTTACTGGCTGTAAATATTATTTTAAAGATATGTTGCAGTGTTAATCGGGAAATCATGACTTTGTTGCATTATACAAGAATTACCCAGTTAACAGGGAACGTTTTGGCAAAGTTATGAACAAACCTTGTTCCAGTGTCGTTTATGGAATGTTTGTTCAAAGTTATCTGTTATTCAATGATGTTCTCGAAATGTTAACACAAACACGTTATTTAGTTTTTTTTTTCTGAAACTTTATTTTAGTTCGGACGTTTGTCTAACATTTTTTAAATTGTTACGACTTGTTCCAGAACCTTCAGAGAACATTCAAAAGCAACGTTCCCATAATGTTGGCGAAATGATGAAATAGAATGTTCCCTTAAAGGGATAGTTCACCCAAAAATTTAAATTCTGTCATCATTTACTCATCTTCAAGTTGTTCCAAACCTGTATGAATTTCCTTCTTCTGCTGAACACAAACAAAGATATTTTGAAGAATGTAATCTTTTGGACTCCATTGACTTCCATTGTATGGGAAAACAATACTATGAATGCAATGGGGTCCATCAAATGTTTGGTTCATGACATTCTACTAAACATCTTCATTTGTGTTCAGCAGAAGAAACTCATACAGGTTTGGAACAACTTTAGGATAAGTAAATCATGATAGAATTTTAATTTTTGAGTGAACTATCCCTTCAACCAACGTTAGCAAAACATTCTTAGACTGTATTTTTGATAGCTGAGTATTTTGGTCAGAAGATGTTTATCGAGCCAGAAGACTTAATCACGGTGTGTGTGTGTGTGTGTGTCTGAATCAGGGTGGTTTAGAAAACCAGGCCGAAGGCAACATTAAACCCCTGACCTATTTCTTCAAATCAGGTCGGTCGTATTGGACCGTTACATTGGACTCCTATTGAAGTTCTCTGTGATAGCAGACGCTAATGATGTGATATTTCGATTGTAATTATGAAACGGCGAGTCTGTGTGAAGCTGAAAGCGTTTTGTGTGCGTGTCTGCACAGAAATAAGGCTAATAGAATTAAACAGCAAGCAAATATCAATAAGCAACAACAAAACAGTTCCATATTAAATATATTCATATTTTCTTCTGCGGTTAATTTGTTGATTGTTGCTAAACAAGCACCGCTATGCAAATATGAACAGCTCAGCTTTCATCAAAATCTTCGTGTTGTCCAAATGTAAATGTGTATTTTTGTGTGCGAGATGGATTTGCACGGGCTCCATCTCTCTCCTTTTTTTTTTTCTTGGTTCCCACCCAGGGAACAAAAGGCATGTGCATAATAAAATCATGCAAATGCATGCAAATTTCAAAGCCAAAATAGGGGTACGGACTTGGTGCTTTCCTTTGTGATGCAATCATCCCCCTCACTGTGTGCTTAAAGTGCTGGGTTAAGCAGGAGACAAAATGCTTTGAATGGAGCAGAAAAGAGAACAAAAAACGAAAAACAGGTGTCTTTTCCTGTGCGCTAATGTTTTTATGTACAATATACACAAAAAAGCATAGCTAATTATTGCTATTTTAAAAAAAAATTCATGCACACACACGCTGTACAAGAAAATGTATATATATATATATATTTATACACCCTTAAAAATAAAGTTTCCGAAAGGAGTTTTTACAGTGATGCCATTGAAGAACAAATTTTTCATTGAACAGTTCTTGAAAGAATTCTTCCAAGAATTTCTTAGTGTGAAGAAAATTTTAAGATCCTTTTGTGTGTTGGAAAGGTTCTATGAATGTTAAAGGTCCAATGATACCAATAAAGGACATTTATAAGAGCGTATTTATATTCATATTAATATTAATAAGTCACATTTAAAAAAAAAAATCTTACATTCTCAGATCAAATTTATGTTTGACTTTTAGTAGTAGGGATAAAAAAAGCACAAAATGCTTTCATATTTAGGCCACATGCTCTAAACATTTATCTGCCCATTCAGCTGCGTACAAACACAAAGTGGGTCTTCTTTCTTCAGACGAGAGGGGCTTCCCTCTCAGACACAATATGGCGAGATGTGCACAGGCCCAGCGTGCAGACAGACGCCTCACAAGCTTCTTATAATGCGTGTCGACATTAACATTCTTGCATGTCTAATGCCGGGCTCGCAGCAGACACACAGTGTCCTGAGAGCGTGTGAATTGGGCCGTTATAGACAGCGCGGTCTTAATGATTTATTAATCTGCGCGGGCCTCATCTGAATATCGGAGCCTGGATGCTGAGCATCTCTGCTGGGCAGATGGGCCGACTGCAGACGTTCAGTGCAGTGTGTGTGTGTGTGTGTGTGTGTGTGTGTGTGTGTGTGCATGTCGCAGTGCTGACGGCCATCCATGACCACAGAAACACACACACCGCAGAGCTGCATGCTATTTCAAAAGGCAAAGTGCCTTCACACAGACTGAAATTCAATTCATGTAATGGGTGTTTCCAGTGTTGTTTGCTAATCAATTGACACATTCATGCACTTGTAGTGTAATTTTGAGTAAATTAATAAACTGATATTATTAGAATATAGAGCGATGTGCATTAGAAATTAAATTTACAGGGTAAAGATGGGATGCAAAATTCTTTATTGACTGCATTTTAGAAGATGCATTGAGTTTTAGCCCAGGTTTTCTTTCCCTCTGTGTTAAAATGTTCCAATGTATTCCAGTGTGTGAAACTGGACCTAAATTGCCATGCTCTGTAATACCAGGATAACTTTAAACCCATTTTACCCAGGGATTTCATTTGAAATGTGTTAATAAAACATGGCTGCATGAATTATATGAACCAGTGTTAGTGAACGGAAACCATTTTGTGTATGTTCTGGTACAGTATAGCTACATGCAGCCCTTAGATTTGAATGATACATAAATTTCCATTGCTATAATGTATGCTGTGGGATACAGTATTCAAATATACTCTACAGCTCAAAAGTTAGGTCAGTAAAAAAAAAAAAGAAATTGATACTGAAGGACACATTAAAATTATCGAGTGAAAGAAAATTGTAATATTTTTCACAATATTTTTACTGTATTTTTGATCATAGCCTTGGTGAGCATAAAAGCCTTTTTTTCCCCGATAACATTAAAAAATCTTACGGACACCAAACTTTTAAATTGTATGCATTTGAATGATTTATATAGCAGTGCAACATATCTTTTGCCTTGGCAAATGGCAGTTCTACAAAATGAGCGGTGAAAGGGCCTGAACATTGTGAATTATAAACTATATTTAATGCATGAGGACGTAGTCAAACCTTTGTTAAATTGATGGATACTGTACTTCCTTTTACTCTGCTCATATTAGCAAGAATTTTGATGACAATTGAGCATGCTAATGCATATTTATCATTGTGTTGGTATGTGTAAAAATTGACAAAAAAGTAATTTGGCGTGCAAACACACACACAAATCCAAATGTGACAAGAAAAGCCATTTTCAGCTTTTAAACACTCTGCTAAACTTATATTAGATTACTAAAAAGCATTTTCACTTGATATTTCTCAGAAAACCTTTTACACTCGACAAATAAAATATGTACAGAGGATGTTTCAAACCAACGTTTTGAAGCACAAATTATTTTAGTCGTAATTTTAATGCTTAAATCATATTTTGGGATGCTTTTTTACAATACTAAAGTTGGAGTCCCTACGAGTCTTTTTCCAGACTTCTGTTAACGTCTCTCTGTTGAAGTGAGTGGCGATTAAGCAGCGATATTTCAGCCCTATGAGAGACGCTGCTCTCTCTCGGGTCCCATGATGGAGTTCTGTGTTAAGAGTGGCGATGGAGAAAAAAAGTGAAGGAGGGGAGGACAAATTGGAGGGGGCTTACGGTGGCCCAGTCAAAGGGTCCATTGTGCTGGGGCGAGGAGCAGAGTTAATCAGGAGACCCAACAGTAATCAACGGTAGAGTTTGGTTCGGACAACTGCTTGGGTAAACATCCATTGTTCTTGGGCTGAGGTACCAAACAATGCCAGCATTGTCCCCGGGTCTCTCATTAGGGTGTGCTGGGGGTTACAAGCTCTCGGCTCGGGCTGTTAAGAGCTTCGGAAGCGGATGGGAACCAGAGGGGTAAAGCCGAGTGGAGGGGGAGAGGAACAGGCCTCTCACAGTCCCTTCGCCACAAAACCTTTTGGCCATGGGCCGCACAAGCCGCAGGAAAAAGAGAAAGGCCAAGCTTGTCATGACATCTTCACGTCAAAATCTCACGGAAGGCTCTCGTTTGGGGGGGTTCACAACAGGAGAGGATGACATGAAAATCAATTAGAGAAAGGAAGTTATGGCCATCTATAACCAATATTAATAAAATACAGAGAGTCTTCGCTTAATATATCCCATTTTCAATGGGAATTTACCGGGAATTTGCATATTCATCCGTTCGTCATTTACGTCCATCTTGTCATGTAAATAAAGAAAAAAGATCCGGTTATAGCACATGTATGGTACGGTGGTGTAAAAGGTGGAGGATTTTTTGATGTCGCACACATACAGTAATTACCTAAACAATGTTCCTCCTCAAGTAACTTGCAGTATGGTTCAAACACTAGAGGAGTGTTACAGGGAACGTTGCACGAATTAACAATGTTCCTCCGGAAAGTAACTTGCAGTTGTACAGTATGGTTCAACCACTAGAGAAGTGTTACAGGTAATCTTACATAAATTTGCATTAACATAGAATGTTGTGTCGGCACCTACATATAGCGGTTGTTTTACATCGACTTTGAACATAGTTTTTAAATTTATTCGATTTATTTAACATGATAGTTTAACAAAGGTGGTGCAAAAGTAAAACTGAAAATCCAGGGGGGAAATCATGTTCAGTGAAATCAAGGTAAAGCTGTGATTTCTTATTAGAGTTTTCTCCATTTACTTTTCGTTTTCAACGTAACTGTCAAAACACACTCTTTTTACTTGCAGCATTTTGAGAGCACGTTTTTCATAACTCGAGACACTTCATATTTGTAATGAAGGTCCATTGAAGGGCTATAGAATGATGACTAACAAAACCATTAATGCTTAAATTGTGTGGAAACGTCCCAGATAGCATGAATTCGGCTGTAGGAATATTCACCATCCAAACCTTGTGACAGCATCCTATTATTTAATTATCTTCATTTTTTTTTTTACTTGCACATGAGGTTTTTAAATAGTGTTTCCTGTGTGTGTGTCTGTGTTTCACCACCTGATTTATGGACATTCTGAATTATGGATTCATCCTTTTGGATGGACGAATCCGGGTGCCAGCTGCACACTTTTGGCACACATTTACAGTAGATCCAATTCTGAGAGAGAGAGAGTAAGAGAGAGAGAGAGAGGGAGAGAGAGAGAGAGAGAGAGGGAGAGAGAGAGAGAGAGAGAGAGAGAGAGAGAGAGAGAGAGAGAGAGTAAGAGAGAGAGAGAGAGAGAGAGGGATAGAGAGAGAGAGAGAGAGAGGAGGAGGGGAGGGGGGAGTTCATGTAACACTGTTCCATGAAGAAAGCATGTTACTATAATTAGACATTGGGCGAGTTTGGCGCAAGGATAATTTTGCAAACCCCCCCCCCCCCAACCCAACCCTTTCATCTTCTAGTTCTCTCACCTACCTAATTTTACATAATAGTAAGACATGGTAGGCATAAAATCTCTCCTTAAGTCGTGACATGGCCTCTATATGTGTGCTTAATGAGTATGTGCCGAAAATGGGGGCCTTTTGTTCGTTTTAGAATCTGGGAAATTTCTGAGCACTGCGAACCATTTATCTACTATTTTGTGTGTGAGAAAATGGACGCACTTTCGTTCCATTGCTTCAGCCGGTGGTATCTCTGTTATCTCAGAAAGCACATTGGGTCGAAAACTCATCGTTCTTGTGGGGATAAAATTCGACTAGTGTGTGAAATGGGAAAAAGGAACTATCGTCCGAGCCATTAAACCAGCATTAAACTCAGAGAAAGGGAACGCGATGCTCTGGTTTGTGATTAGCTGTTTTTTTGGGAGACATTTTGAGGTTCGTTGGTCTCAGATAATATTCCCTAATGAGTTCACATGAGCTAAGCTGAACCTTGTGTACAGCGAGAGGTTATAGAGGTCTCACCAAATCCTGCATAATAGGTTACATTTTAAATGACTACATAAGGCCCAGTAAGTGTCATCATAACGAAGACATTCTTGCTAATTTCAAAGCTGTCGTATTTGATTGGACTGTGAAAAGTTCTTGTGATATTACACTTTTTTTGAATTCTCGAATTAACAATAAGTTCAGATCACTGAACAATTAGCTTCTTGTTCACATCAGATTTGAATTTCTTATTGATTTAAGCATGCGTTTAGGCACGTGTGTGCAAAAGAAATGGTATTTAGTCGTCTACAATTTGCATAATAACTAAATGCATATGGTTTGATGATCAAAACGGATGGGTTGATTCTCAGTGAAATTGTCAAGCTTTTCTAAACATTCTTTAATCGTGTGCCATCACATGCAAAATGATCCAGTTATCCAAATCGGTCAGACATGCATGTATATTCCATAAACATCTTAAATGCAATGTTTGTTATATCAGCTAAACTGGCGAATGGCCTGCTATTGTAATGAAATAGGAATCACAATCTTATCAATCAACCAATCAAGTTTGGAAGCATATGGAGTTTGCCCATCAGCACAATCACTATTTTTGAACATGGAGGAACGTCACAACCTTAAACATCAGCCGCTACAGCAGTAGTACGTTTTTATTTTTAGAAATGGGTTGCATAAACTGATAATTCACAGGAAGAGCTATAGGAAGATACAGTATGAAAGAATGAGAGAGTGTAAAAATAAACAAGCAACTGTGAATTTTCAGTTTACATGTTACACATTTCTACACAAATAAATGTACTGTATAAATAAAAATGTTCATTTTCTTTTTGTGTATACTACAGTATTGACTTTTCCTATAAATGTTTACCTAATGTTGAAGTCTGTATTTAAAAATCTCAGTGTGATACACATGAGCATTCAGACAGAGAACAGTTTAGAGAATGTTAAGACTGTTTTGAAAAATGTGGTAGAGCCTGGTCTATATAATGTGGCTTGTGCAATGAAAAAATCTGTCTGTGTGATGAATAAATGTATCACGCATGCGATGCGCATGCGCTACAAAACTTTCAACCTCTGTAGAACCAGTGCTATGTGCAAAAAAAGTGAACGTACAGCCCTGGCCAAAGCGATTGAGGAAAACTGTATTGATTCATTTGATTTTGTCCGCCTTGGTTAAATCAGCAGGAAAGGTGTCATAGGCACAACAAATATGAAAAATGATGAAATCTTGAATAATATGCACTGATGAATCACTTAGTTTTAAAATCAGTATGTTTAGTCTTCTTTGTTTTCATAAACTAAAAATACTGATTTTAAAACTAAGTGATTTGTCATTATGCGCTTTTGAAAAATCACTATTCTTTCCGTCTTTTGAGTAATTAACTGATTAAGATATTCAAAATAACTGTGAATAAAATCTAAATTTAAAAATTATAAATTACAAAGAATAATCAAATGAAATTCATTCTAAAATGCATGCACTTCATAATAATTATTTAGATAATCTTATGTCAATAAAATAATGTAACATTACCTAAATACCTATTATTTTTACATTATATTATGTTTTCATACAATATTACAAACCTCTAATTTCAAGACGTTAGAAGCCATTAAATATTACAACTTGTTTATATAAAAAAAGATACAATGTATATATATATATATATATATATATATATATATATATATGTTGGGCATGAGCGGAGAGATAAACATTAATTATGACATCACTTTCTCAAGCTGGCTCTGTTTTGACTGCTCTATGTAGTATTCAGACTTGAGAAAATGACATAAGCTAGCAAAGCACAATGAAAAGAAAGGTGTGTGTGTGTGTGTGTGTGTGTGTGTGTGTGTGGTGGTGTTACACTACACCAGTGTTGTATGCGTTATGCTGGATTAGAGTGGACAAAAGTATGCAAATATTGTTGCTCAGTTCTTCCAGGCTTTGTGAGACAGTCTGACAGAGAGTAAAAGGGGACGAGATGCATGTGAGCTTTTGTTGCCATCTGTGACGCTAACCTTGGGAAACTGTACCCTAATTAGCATAAGAATAATTGATACATTAAATCTTACAATGTCAAGGTTGTGTAAGGGTGGTGTACGGATGCAAACAAAGGGAAATAAAAAGAAAGTAAAACATTCAATGTGAACTACGATCAATTACATACATAAATCACAAAGGCTTTTAATTTTAAAACAATACGAGAATAAAAGAACCTGTGAAACCAACTAAAAACAAACTAAAACTTTTTGATTTAAAAAAGAGAAAACACTAAGGCTTGGTTTCACAGACAGGGCTTAGATTAAAGCCAGGAATAGGCTTTAGTTCAGTTAGATAGAATTGAATATTGTATAACATAAATGCCACTTTTTCTTTGTACAGTTATGCATCAGACAAATATGTGATGATCTGAGAATAATCAAGAGACCATTAGCACTTTATATTCACAATGTTTGAGATATTTGTGACTCAACTGCATCAAGACACACACACACACACACACACCAGTGAAAGGATGGCGGTGGTTAGGTGTGAAATCATGATGTGTTAACAAGACTGACTCCTTCTGTGAGCAGCACACACATTCTCAGATTCATAACCCTTAAAATAGCATTTGTACCTGTAAAAGCGTCTCATGTTGGCTTCAGCTAAGCAATATATTTCTCTGTCGCAATCCAGAGGCATTTCATTCATCTGACACAACACAGGGTCTGTTGAAATGAAAAAGCATGCAACATAATGAAAGTGAAACTTAAAAGTGATCGATTTGCCTCGTCATGATCAATGAAGGTCTATTTCATTTAGAGATGAATATTTCCGCATCTCATTCCCACGTCTAATGTAATGGCTTAACATGGCAAGTTCACCATAGCCAAAGGCCAAATGGACACAATTTTTCAGCATAGAAATAATTTTAAAGAAGGCAAACGTCAAGGGATAGTACTAGAAAATGAGTTTCTGCTGATCTGTCAAGCCCATATTTGTCTTCTGTGGAAGTGGATAGCAGTACATCAGGAATTCAGTTTCCTCTTCTAAACTTCCTCCTGAGTTAATTACAGTGTGTTCATCAATTATATGGAGCTGGATTTGAACATAATACAGTCTTTAACTAGAGCCACCACATGATGTTTCAGAGAAGACAGTGAGCGGGATCCAATTGCAAAAGTTTAAGAAAATAACAAAAGATAAATCCAGGTGAAGGGAGACGTAGGCAAAAAGTACAGGAAAAGCAGACAACAAAATATACACTGAATCCACAATGGGCTCACCAGACACTGAAACACTAGGGAGCAAATACACTGGATAATGAGAGGCTAAGAGGAAGAGGTGAGGGTAATCAATCACTATGGCAACAAACAAGGGTAACTGTAGAAACAAAGTAAAATAAAACGGAACTAAACAGGACGTGAACAATGGGAAAATAGTAACTGAAAATACACTTCAAAATTAAAGACCAAACAGCAAAAAACAAGAAACAAAAATGTCAAATGAAAAAAAATCAGGTTGCATGCATATACTTTGTCTCTGAAACAGTTTATGTTGCATTTATAACACATTATTATTTAATTTTTTTTGTCTTTCTAGGGTTGGAAGATAAATGAAGGATGGGAATCATGGGAAGGATCTGATCTGGATACTTTCGTATCACTTCAGTGATGGTGCAAGTAACATCAGTCAGAGCTCACAGATCATCTAATGAAGATGCTTCAATCACAAGGGGTAAAATATATAATATAAATAAAAATTATACATATAATGTATATTTTATATGTATGTCTGTAAAAATATTAGCAATTTTTTTTAATAAAAGTGATATTTTATCAAAATGTGTTCCTGTTTCCTTCTTTATGCCATTCTTCGGGGGGGGGGGGGGGGGGGGGGGTGGGAGATATCACAGATCATAAGAGCATGTCAGTTTTCATGAATGAATGATATGAATGTAGCCTTCATACTTCAGTACAAATTATATGTTACATAATGGAATGAAACTGAATGAATCCAAAGCTTTTAGTTTGCATTATAAGCAAGGAAAAATGTGTACTTTTTATTGCTCATCATAGGCAGGTGCTTTAGGGGGAGGGGCATTCTCATACTAGAGAGTGGTTGATTGGTCAAAAATTTGCATATGCCCCTGTGAAGTCATTAATATCAATATAAGATTATTATTAATAAGAGAAAATTTTGATATGCATATACCCGCTAAATGTTTTTGGGGCTCTTTAAGCTTTAAAAAATATATTTCAAATTGTGTGTGTGTGTGTGTGTGTGTGTGTGTGTGTGTGTGTGTGTGTGTGTGTGTGTGTGTGTGTGTGTGTGTGTGTGTGTGTGTGTGTGTGTGTGTGTGTGTGTGTGTGTGTGTGTGTGTGTGTGTGTGTGTGTGTGACTGAAATATGTTGGAAAACCATTAAAAGCTATTCAAATTGCTGACATTAAAACGAAAAGATAAAAATAGGCCCTACATAATTAACATAAGATTATGAATTATTAAGTAATCCCAGCATCATTGAGTTGAGAGGGGTGGTCACGCTCTAGTATCTGGTCAGTGAGTGGACACATGTCCTCATGAGCCTCCTCTCATCCTCTCAGGAGACTCTTGTTAGACGAGGTGCCACTGAAATTAATTAGCGTGATTCACAATCTACAGCCTGGAGGTGAGGAGGACTGCCATGTCTCTTTGTAAAGACTGTGCCTGTCCGTTTTTCTCATTAAACAATAAAACAAGCACAGTAGTGTTTAAATAACCAGCAGATGTTAACCATGCACTTCCAGTAATTAGTTTACAACTTTTAAAACTGGAGAAGCCAGCAGTGAGCAGCACATTAGCTGTCTCAGGACAATTCTGTGCATGTCTTGTCTTTCTGCACTATTGCAATAATTATGTTTTTGAACAGGTTTATCTGGTTAAAGTGCCCCTATTGTGCTTTTTCGGATATTACCTTTCATGCGGTGTGTAGCCTAATATAGCTGTTTGTGAATGTAAAATGTCTGCAAAGTTTTAAAGATGAAAGTGTATGAGAAATGACTATTTTCTCTCAAAAGAAACAGATTATGAACAGCCTGAAACGAGTCGTCAGTTCCACTCTTACTTCCTGCACAAACCTATGTAGATTTCACGTTCTCTGCATGAAATCTGTCTCTGACATGGTTTCTTCTTTTCACTAAATTCTGCATAAAAAGAAAACAAAAACCCATTAATTTGGCCTACTGTATCTAAATTACACAGAGTTGCATGTAGCTATAGTGTTAGTTAACGTTCTCGCGTTTTAATATTTACCATGCCATGGCTTTTTTGGAAAAAGATTATTGTGCCTTTAGTCTTTAAAACAAGAGATAAAGTAATTTTATCTATTTTATATTTATGCGGTGTGCGCTGCCGTTGAATAACACTAACATATCTATTCAGTCTGCTGAAGTTATGTAAACTAATCTAAAGTTACTGGCGACATACAATAGCTTGATCAGTCACACATGAAAGTAATCAGACAAACATACGGTGCGATATTTCAAAATATATAGGCTACTGTAATTGATTGTGTATACCATAAACAGTGACGGTCGAGGTGTCTCTCTCCCGTTTGAAAAACGCGGACCTGTGATTACACTTTGCGATTCTTAAGTCAAGCAGTGATTGACAGCGCTCTGATCCAATGGCGTTGGGCATTGTCAGGTTGACAGTAAATCTAGCCCAATGATGTCGGGGGGGCCAATCATATTCCAAGGGGGGGGCCGGTGCCAACCCGGTGCCACCCTGTGACACCCCCCCCCCCACCCCTAGACACGCCCCTGGCATGGGATATTCATTAGCTGCCCACAAACAATGTCTAATTTCATATTATGTGTGTGCTATAGTTGAAGCCGAGACTGGAGGAGTTTGGTTTGTGTTGTAGACATGTTGAGAAGACGCTGTTATCTTTGCTGGGAAACTAAATCCACTACATGTAATTCCAGAGGATGAGGACTCGCTCGAACTGATACAGTAAAGCCGACGCCATTGTTACTGTTTGTATCACTGTGCATCAATCAGAGCTGAGTAGACCAATCACAACAGACTGAGCCATCTGACCAATCAGAGCAGAGTAAACCAATGACAACAGACTGAGCCATCTGACCAATCAGAGCAGAGAAGACCAATGACAACAGACTGAGCCATCTGACCAATCAAAGCATAGTAGACCAAGCACAACTGACTGGGCCATCGGACCAATCAGAGCAGAGCAGGCTCTGTGAAAGGCGGGGTTTAGAGAGACCAAATTCTTCATCAAACCGTTTCAGACACTGTCAGAATAGAGCTGATGCTGCAGTGTATATTAAGAGAAAAGGATTTTTGGCCTTGGATGCATGTAAACCTACTGTGGGAGACTCCAAAACAAAATCAGGAACCTTTAAAATAGCATAATAGGGGCACATGAAAAGTTCTAAAAGTTTTTGTGTGAGCGAGGCAAAGTCCAAGCATTCTGCTTATTTATATTGGCTTGGTGTAAAATCTGACATGAACTGTCCAAATGTTACCGGTTGAGGGCTGTGTCCATCTTCTCCACACATGACCCTTATATGTATTCGTAAAGGGTCATGAAACCCTTCTATGTTGACACTGAACATTTACACTTCCAGTTTAAAAAATGTTGAAGAAATGTTATTGTCACAGGACAAAATACACTGATGATTTTTATACTGAAAGCCTGCCCATCACCCAGCATGCAAAGTATGTGAAACAAGTTTGGGGGAGAGTATATTTATAAGTGTCCTGGGAAGTTGGTGTTATCCTGGATGTTTGAACTTGGACTTATCCTGGACTTTCCATAGACATAAGGATTTTTATACTGCACAAACTGTATATTCAATCCCCTTACACTAACCCCACCCCTAAACCTACCTATCACAAAACTTCCTGCATTTGTACATTTTCAAAAAACATCACATAGTATGATTTATAAACTGTTTTCCACGTGGGGACCAAAAAATGTCCCAACAAGGAAAAGGGGGGATATACAATATACATAGTTTCACTTTTAGAATTTATTTTTGGAATATAAAATATTTTATAACATGATACAGATATATGTATTAAGATATATAAAGGCACCAAAACTAGGGTGATTGCAACAGATTTAAACAAACATTCACTATTTAAAATAAACAAAAAAGAGATTTTTGTGTGTATTATTTATAATAGGAATAAAAATGCACATGATAAGTTAAATTGGCAAGTGTATATAATTTATCTAAGCAAAAACTACAGAACCTGTCATATTTTCCCATGAGCTACGAGGAAGCTAAGCTATGGCTTAACATATCCAGAGAACATTAAAGTTAGACATCTCAATGGACCGAGGGTGGGACGGGCTGTCTGGTTGTGTGCAGGGGCTCCGTCGCGGTCTCAAAACCCCACTAGAGTCTCTCCCCGTTCTCAGAGTCAGACAAGGCTAAGAGGTTTCCACATTCACATCCACCTCATCTCGCTCCCCACTTCACCGCAGTAATGCATGATACCGGCTCACTTCAGCCCGGGGAGGAGGCCAGACTGCAGCTGCCCGTCTGGGGCCGCATGAAAGAACGGGCTGTTTTTCGGTTGGGGCGGAGAGGGAAGCTGTGAATGCCCTCCCAAAGAGAGATGAGGCATATTGAAAACTATATTAAATTACCCTGATTAACAATTTAGCCACGAATAGGAGAGGCAGGGAGGGATTCCATTGGCAGAGCCAAAGCCTATTCACCGGCAGAGCTGCGGGGTTGAAAGGTCCCCCAAGTTCACAGGCTCTGCGGCTTTGTTATGCTAACACACAATCTCAAATCAGCAGCCAAGTGGAGTGTGAAATAGAAATGATTCCTTGAGAACTTTCAGCGAGTTTGTCGTCCACACCAGCACCCCCTCCCCCAGTGCCAGAGGTCCGTCTGCTCCGACGCCTGTTAAAGACTTCTACGTCCATCCATGCAGAAAACAACTGCAAAATGTCAGAAGTAGCAATTTGATGATTAGTTTATTAAATAGCTTTTTGTCTCAAATTATATTTGCATGCTGTATTCATGACGAACAATTGTAAAAGGGTGTTTAACTTCAGAAACTAACTGATTTCATTGTTTTCTATTTGAAATATTATGGTCACATTAAAACTGTCTTGGAAACTTTTTTACCATGCCTTCATCAGTTCACTTCCTACTTTTAAAGTGATTTTTTATTGTTTTACTCTTGTTCCCAAACACATACTGTCAATCAGCATGTTTTTTTTTAACATATCATTTAATTTTTAATCATCTAAACAAAAGGTTCACTCATCATAAACCATTTCAATATTTTGGTGTCTGTCTGAAAATTGAAACACAAATTATGACTGTATCTCAGTTGTGACATAATTCCAATCACTGTTAGCAATTGTACTGCTAATAAAGTTTTTTCAAGCGTTCAAAAGCGGTTATCAAGTAAACGGTGTCAGTGAAGAGCAGGCTTGAGAAATGATTCAAGGTAAATATCGCTAATATTTGAATCAAGCTGCAGTTTTGACAAATTCTGACAAAGTCAATGTTTATTTTTGTTTTATTTTGGATACATAAAATGCTAGCCACAAAATTAGCTTCAACAAGAAAAAGGTGTCAGTTATTTTATCTAAAAAATGTTTAGACTTTCATTTCCACCACAAAATGTTGGGTGTATTTAAAATGTGGGAAATGTTCATGACAAAAATGATATATATATATATATATATATATATATATATATATATACACACACACACACACACACACACACAAACACAAACACACGGATATTGTTAGGAGACAAAATACATAAACTAAAAGTGTGTTTAAAAGGAGTTTCTTTTACACCGTTTATTTTTCCATGCATGTAGTTGAAGAGATACCCACAAATTATGGTTATATATTTATAAATTATAATCATTTTTAAGAGCGGATGTCAAGCAGATGAAATTTTAATGCTAAATGTTCAAGGATTCTCTGTCCCCTGGGAATCGTTTTGCGTCCTTGGGGAATCATAGAGCTGCTCCACACTACAAGTAAACGATGGGTCAACCATTGTTTAAATCCAGGTCAACATGGCTCGCCCTCATAGGTGATAATCAATGACCCTCTATGATCTTTAGTGGATTATGTCTCTCTTGGGTCTCATTGTAAGGCATTAATTGATAGCAGAAGGTGGATGTCAGTGTCAGCTATGGATCAAGGAGATGGATATCCACTGGCAACAATCCAGTATTGGATTTTAGTCATATTTAGAACAGTACTGCTGTATATCCAGTTCGCAAATTAATCTTTTGGATTAGCATTTTTCTGTGATTATTTTTCAGCCTTTTTTTTTAGTTTTGAGAGGTTTTTTGGGGATTAGCATTTGAGTGCTTGGGTTAGTATTGTTATTAGTACATTTTTGCGTTCTGATACTGTACACGTGTCTTAATGTTTGTTCACACCATGAACAATGCCTATAACGATAAAGATATAGTGTGGACTTTGCTATTCTTTTATATTTAGAATGATTTTTAGAACTATATAAAGTATAAAGATAATGGCACAGAGGAACAATATCGTTGGAATCACTTTCAGAAAAAAATTTTCACAGCTGATGAATGATAAAAACGTCTCTGGTTACTGGGGTATCTTATGTTCTCTGAATAGGGAACGAGACGCTGCGTAGCTTAGACGCAGTGGGAACGAAATACCAAACTCCCCAAGCTAAGTGCTGCCCTAACTAGTACAACGACTAGATAAAATACATGACTGGTTCAAGCAGACAAAACATTTTTTAGAGGGCCCCTCTAAAAAGTTCTTGAGAGGAAGCCACACTTCTGGTGGAATGTGCCCTGATGCTAAGAGGTGAAGGCAGACCGCGCACCTCATATGCCAGTGAAATAGTCTCTGTAACCCAGTGGGAAATTCTCTGCTTCGATGCGGCAAGCCCGCGGCGGCCAGCACCGAAACATACCAAGAGCTGACTAGATTTTCTCCAACTGCTAGAGCGATCTACATAGAACTTCAATGCTTGGACAGGGCAGAGTAAATGAAGTTTCCCGTCTTCCTCAGAAACAAAAGAAGGAGGATGGAAAGAGTGAAGGTTGACAACCTGAGAGCGAAACGATGTGGACAATACTTTGGGCACATATCCTGGCCTTGGTCTTAAAGTCACCTTGACCAGACCAGGAGCGAAGTCCATACATGTCTCGCTCACAGAAAAAGCCTGCAAATCCCCAACCCGCTTCAAAGAAGTCAAAGCTAATAAAAGAGTAACCTTGAGAGTCAGAATCCGCTCCGGAGCTGACTCCAAGGGCTCTAAGGGAGCCTCTGTTAAGCCCTCCAGGACGACTGAAAGGTCCCAAGAGGGAACTCCAGGGGTGCGTGCAGCGGCCGCTCCAGAAGCAAACTTCTCCTGTAGGAACTCCAGCACTGAACCCACCGGGCAGCTGACTGGATCCATAGCGTGTGTTGAACACCTTGACTCAAAAACCCTCCACTTCGAGGAATACAGCCTTCTCGTGGAAAGGGCTCTCGCATTCGCAATGGTCTCCTGGACGTCAGCGGGAAGGATGCCATATATCGCCCTGAAGCTGGGATAGTAGATCCTCCCTGACCGGAATCTCCCAGGGAGAGGATTCCAGAAGAGAAACCAGCTCCGAGAACCAAGGCTGGGAAGGCCAGAATGGGGCTACGAGTAGGAGACGGGTTCCTCTCTCCCTTACCCTGGACAGATCCGACCTGAGCTTCTGTCTCGACCGAAAATCCGCTGCGAGGTTCAAGATCCCGGGGACATGGACAGCCCTCAGTAAAAGGAACTTGTCCTGAGCCCACAGGAGGAGGTGGCGCGCATGCCTGTCTAGGGTCCGCGACCGTGAGCCCCCCTGCCGGTTTACATGGGACACTACCGCCATATTGTCTGTTCTGACAATGACATGGTGCCCTTCCAGAAAAGGGAGAAAGTGTAGAAGGGCCAGGGAAACAGCTCTCAACTCCAAGCTGTTTATGTGCCAAGAGAGAGTCTCCCCAGTCCAGACCCCGCATGCTGGCCTGCGGTCGAAAACCGCCCCCCAGCCTGTCAAGGAGGCATCCGTCGTAATCATTTGTCAACGGAAAACACTGCCCATGCTGACCCCCTTCTGAAGAAAGAGAGGGTCCCGACAGACTGAAAGGGCGCGGGAGCAACTGCGCGACACCTTCAACAGGCGAAGAGCTGGTCCTGTCGACCGGGCCCCTGAGAGCCTCATCCACCACAGAAAAGGTCTCATGTGGAGCAACCCTAGGGGTAGCACATGGGAGGCTGCGGCCATGAGACCCAGAAACCTGTGGCAAGTGCCCACAGAAACGCGATGGCCAAGCCTGAAGCGGGCCAAACATGTCACGAGACTGGAAATCCGGGCAGGAGCCAAACGGGCCTGCATCAGAACGGAATCCAGGCGCACCCCTAAGAAAACTGTGCGTTGAGCTGGGGTGAGAAAACTCTTCTCGGTTTTTAACCTCAAGCCGAGAGACTGAATGTGACGAAGGAAGTCCCTGTGATGGGTCACCAATTCCCTGGAGCTGGCTAAAAGGAGCCAATCGTCCAGGTAGTTGAGTATACGAATGCCCTGGAGCCGCAACGGGGCCAGAGCAGCATCCATACACTTTGTGAACCTTCTGGGCGCTAAAGCAAGACCAAAGGGAAGGACCCTGTACTGGTAAGCCTTTCCTCCAAAGGCGAATCTGAGGAACTACCTGAATATGGAAATATGCATCCTTCAGGTCTACTGTCACGAACCTGTCCCCCGCACGAATTTGAGATATGATAGCTTTTAGCATCACATCTTGAATTTCCCTTTGTAAAGGGAGAAATTCAACCGGCGGAGGCCTATTATAGGTCGCAGACCGCCGCCCTTCTTCGGAACCAGGAAGTAATGGCTGAAGAAGCCTTGCTTGACTTCTTTTGAGGGAACTTCTTCTATTGCTCCCTTGAGGAGAAGGGATGAAATCTCCTGCTGTAGTACAGAAGCCTCCGGGGCGCTGTCGACCACAGTTCAAAAAACCCAGTTGAAGCAAGGGGTTTGCGACAGAACTGAAGCGTGTAACCGAGCTGAACTGTGCGGAGGATCCAAGGCAATACCCCTGGCAGACGCCTCCATTCTTTAAAGAATTGAGATAGAGGAAGCGGAATGTTGCAATGCAGAGGACATACCTGAGTTAGGGTGTCGGGCTGAATCTTGTGGGGCTGCGTGGTCCACCGTGAAGGATAGCACCTGGCGTCCTGATACGGAGTGGGAGGCACCACAGCCTGGATCGGTACCGCAGGGTCAGCCTGCTCCTGAAGAAAACTGTCTCCGAGGATGCGAGTGGTAGGTATCAAACACATCAGGGGCGAGGGGAGAAAGTTTAACGCGTCTCCTTCCACCTGCACCGGAAGGTTTGAACAAGATTAAACAGAAACTGCACTTCGAAATGCGCTGGGCGGCGAAAGTGGCGGAAAAGGAGAGCAAGTGAGAGGTGGGCATAAACGCTTGCGTGGTCTGTCCCAACCCCGAAAGTCGAGGAAAGGTCTCCTTTTTCTGACCTGTGGATCAGGAGCGATTTGAGGGAGCTGGAGCGGACGTCCATGAGGAAAACCTTCTCCTTGTCACGGATCTCTGTGAGATTGAGCCACAGTTGACGCTCTGCAGCAACCTCACCCACCATAGACCGACCTATAGCACGCGGGGTGTGTTTGGTGGCTCTTAAGGCCAGATTTGTGGACTTAAGAAGCTCCTTGACAGCTTCTGGTGTTAGGCCAGTGCCCTCGTCCATCTCCTTTAGAACATCCGCTTGGTAGGCTTGGAGGATGGCCATAGTGTGAAGGGCCATGCCTGCCTGACCAGCTGCCATGTAGGACTTTCCAATAAGGGCGGAAGTAGTCCTGCATGGTTTAGAGGGAAGGAGGGGGCGAGATTTCCACGATGGAGCCAACCACAGAGAAAGGTTATAGCCAGCGTGTTCTCGACCGCTGGGATGGCAGAATACAGAACTGCTCCACAGAACCAACAAGGTTGGTGAAGTCAGCGGCTGCCGCATTAGTCAAACGGGCGAAAAAAGGCTGCTTGCAGAATCTGGAGATCTCATGATGCAGATCACTGAAGAAGGGCAGCTTTCTCCGCTCCGGCCTAGAATTAGGGCCACTTAAAAACCTTTCGTTGAGTTTAGACGACTGTAACTCATGGGGCTCGTCGGGCCAGTCAATAGCGAGCTTCACTGTAGCACAGAGAATTAAGCTCAATTAAGCATCATTAAGCTCTGTGTAGGACGCAGTAGGACGCGCTTCCTGGCCGCTAGGCGGGAGAACGCCATCAACTAAAGCAGGCCCGAAATCCTCAGAGTCGGACGCTGCAGTGTAAATCACATCCTCCAGCCCGAAAGAAACCGTCTCGTGCGCTTCCGGGCTAGGGCATGAATAATCTTGAGTAAACATGGCAGGTAAGACGCTGCACGCGCGCTCGGGAGAGAAAAGGCGAGGTCCTTCTGCTGATAGCTGATACTCCGAAACCCTCAAGCTCTACATCAGAACCCCAGCTTGCGGATCGCCACGAGGCCTCGGCGGTCTCGTAGGGAGCGCGACGAGCAGAGGTAGATGACTCTTTCTCAAATACCGCGAGCCGAGAGCGGAGGGTCTTGAGAAGTAAATTGTCACAAAATTTACATTTTGACAAACCTATAAAAGCCTCGAGCGCATGCGAAAAACCCAAACACTTAATACACTTACTGTGAGGGTCTTCACTCGCAATAAAGCGAGTGCATGGCGGCAGGCAACGACGAAATTCCATGGCACTTCACCGCAAGGAGAACTGAGTTACACTATTCACAGTCGCTGAAGTGCAGATGAAAAATGCTGATGCTAGAATCCGAATATTCGGGCCAGAAAAAACGAGTACGAAGGGCTACAATGGCCGCTTCATTAATATGACGACGTAAGAAAGTCGAGGCTGCACCTGCGCCATCAGCCAATGAATTGGCGTGATTCTATATGTGCTTCAGACAATCGGCACACCCAGAGGGCGTTCCTACTGCGTCTTAGCTATGCAGCGGTGAGTGAACCTATAAAAGAGAACATTGACAGCCAATCAGAATCCATCCTGCTTTAAAGAGCTCGAGAATTTAAAGTGACAGACAACATAAACTGCAGCCAGTGTGCGCTTATAATAAACAAAACAATATTGCTAGCTGGTATGAACACTAATATAGTTATCGTTATAGTTATTTATAATAATACTATTCTGATGTGAACGGGCCTTAAAGGATTAGTTCACTCCAGAATTAAAATATCGAAATAATTCACTCACCCCCATGTCATCCAATAGCCTATGTTCACGTCTTTCTTTCTTCAGTCGAAAATAAATTAAGGGTTTTGAGGAAAACATTCCAGGATTTTTCTCCATATAGTGGACTTCAACGGAGACCAATGGGTTGAAGGTCCAAATTGCAGTTTCAATACAGCTTCAGAGGGCTCTACACGATACCAGCCGAGAAATAAGGGTCTTATCTAGTGCAACCATCGGCCATTTTCTAATACATATATATATATATATATAAAATTATATATATATATATATATATATACTTTTTAACCACAAATGCTTGTCTTGCACTAGCTCTGCGATGCTTGTCCACGACTTCACGCATTACGTCACGTTGGAAAGGTCAGAGAAATATTATTTAAATCAGTAGGTCATTTTTTATGAATTGCAAAAAGTCATTTAATAATTAAAATAAAATTGCTTAGAATGGGAGAGCCCTAGTAGGCCTATTGATTTGCGTTGCTCGTTTACAGTGTAGACAGGGTGTTAGTTACCCCCCTTTTCCTTCTTACTTTCTCCTCTCTCTCTTTTTTGTGATAATTGCCAGAGAAAATTGCGCAGCAATTTCAGATTTATGTAGCACTTTGAATACATCCTCCCCCTCTCAAGTCTGATTGGTATCCAACCGCCTGTTACCATGGTAATGACAAGATCATTTTCCTGTAGCTCTTTGTGAGGTGGCCTTTCTCAGATGACAGGTTAAGCAGACATGCTTGACCTGTGGGGGCAGATCTATTGCCACCCTTACATTATTTTATCTTGCCAAGGAGACGAAATAAAGAGAACAAAATTACATCAAAAGTTCAAGTATTTACTCGTGATTCAGATTAAATTAAATATGCAGAGACAGTTCCTCTTAGATGTAGGCCTACAATAGAAATACCATGGTACCGGCTAGCAATACTGTGGTGTATCTTATATATACACACTGCTATTGTAGCTACTCCAAGTTCAAAGAATACCATGATACATGCCTAAAAATATGGTACTACCATTTTTGTTACTGTTGTGTGCAGTGTTATTTAAATATTATTTATATAGACCTACTGTTATAGCAATTATTAATATTTACATTTTTACAATTTCAGTTACAATTTCAGATACAGTTACATAATCAGATTACTTTTGTAACTTGTAAAGTGATGCATTACTTTTAAATTTACAACAAAATACTTACAAATAGTTACTTATTCAAATAAGTAACGCAAGTTGTCATTACCATGGTAACAGGCAGTTGGATACCAATCAGACTTGAGAGGGGGAGGATGTATTCAAAGTGCTACACAAATAAGTAACGCAAGTTTGTAGGCATTTATTGACTGACAGCTCTCCTGTCCCCATGTTGAGAGAAATCGAGAGTAAGTGTAGAGGTGTTGTGTGCGCTGTGTGAAAACATGATGGTTATTGTCTGACTACATGTGAGCATTTATTCATCTCACTTGCAAAAACAAAAAAACAAAAAAAAGATTCAGTATTCCTCAAAATTAATATAAACAGTGAAATGCAAATTCAGAATATTACGCAAACCTGCAATAATTAAATATGTTAAATAACACAAATATGCTTTATGTATTTAATCTCACTTTATTAACCAATGTCTTTGCTGCTGACCTTTGATGATTCAACTACTAAGCAAAAATGTCTTTAGATAAACATAACATTTGTGTTTCATTTTGTTGTTTTTTTTGCTTATTGCTTTATTGTGTCCGAAATTGTGTCCATACACTTAATTGGGGCACTATTTGAGGGGACAGCTATTTTTAATGGTGTCCTAAACCATAGTGGACGTTATCAGTGCACTCTTTCAATCCCATAATGCACCGCAAAAAAACGATTGTACAACCAATGTACACTCAACAGCTAAAGAATACCCATAATGCACTGTGAAGGTCGACCTGAATGAATTCCTGCATCTCGCCTGAAGATGCCACCGCAACTGCTTAATTGCGTAATTGCTTTTTGATTGATTATTAAATTGTTTAATCAAGGTTTATACATGCTAGTTTCCATGACAGAGTTCAAGATAAATGTTTTCATTACTACTGGAGCTGCCAGTTTGCTAAGTTTCAAATGATTATTAAACCGCAAGCACAAACTATGCGGAAGCATCAGCCCTTCCGGAGACTCAGTGTCTGAATCACTCACTCGTTTTTATTCACTCCTTCAAGTGGACTATAATGGACTAATGTAGGGAATAGTGAATGAGGGCCTTTACATTAGCCAAAAATAGCACTTTTGTTTCTTTTTTTGTTATTAAAAAACAAACAAGCAAGCCCGGCCCATGTGAGAAAAAGTAATGCAAAAGTTGCGTAACATTATTTTCCATAAAAAGTAACTAATTAATGCAATTAGTTACTTTTTGGGAGTAACACAATATTGTAATGCATTACTTTTAAAAGTAACTTTCTCCAACATTCATGTTGCTGGCTATATGTTACTCAATCTTTTGTTTATTTATATAATGGCAGGATGCACCATTTCTCCACTGGCTTTTACCATGGCAATGGAAGTAATCATTAGGGCATCAAAATGGGTAGTAGGAGGAGAGTGCTTGGCTTCTGGGATGCGACTACTACTAGTACAAATCAGCATGAAGTTTTAATATCTACTCTCATGTAATGGAAATCATATAAATGTAAAATATGTGTTTTTTTTCATGTTATATAATACAGCAGGTAACCATGGTTACTATGGTCAAACAAAACATTTAAATAGCACATTACCATGAGTAAACAACATCATAAAAAGGTTGATCTTGTTTTAATAAGACGTGGTGGGTTTAGCCATGCATGAGGAAAGTCACGGCTAGTCACCGTACGTGGTTTACAATCTCCGTAGCAACAACTGGATCTCTTACTGTTTAAAAGGGGCCCTTGGGCCCCCGCTGACTTAAACCCAAGCCTGGGGCCAATATAATGAGCCTGTGTTCGGCTCGTCAAACAAGAGCTCCATGCCCCATGAGCTCAAGAACACTGCAGTGAATCTACAGCCACTACACAATTAGAGCATATGTTTTACCAGTGGTTTAGCTGAAGCCAAACCAGTTGGTGACACATTAAAGAAAGAAAATGCAGCCTATTTGTACTTGTGTTCGATGTGATTTCTGAGAAGAATAACCCTCATGGATGTTCGTTGTATTCCAGCCAACCGGAATGGTTTGGAACAAAGCAATCGCTAACTGTGAGCAGTGTCACATGAGCACTAATATCCGCACTCCTGGGATGTCTCTGGCCTGTCAAAGACATGATATGTTGTCACAGGCCCTGTCGCGCAGGTCAGACGAGCGAATGAGCGCTTGAAGAGGTGAGAGGTGACGCGTCAAAGAAATTTTCAGCCTTCAATTAGCTGTGAGTAGAGTCAAGTCGCTTAACTCCCCTAATGTATCGAGATGTTGGCAACACCTCGGGGATCTAGATCGCAACTAAAGGACACTCGAGCGTCTGAGGGTGCTTGACGCCTGGCGGAAGTGACATGCGAGATGACGGGCTATTTTTGGTGTTAGGAGAATTTGAAGACAAGAACAGAGGTTGTGATGGTGTAATCTGAAGGTTTTAAAGGGTTTTGCTCATTGATGTTGCAAAACCTGTTCAAAGGAATAATTTTATCAAAAACACATTTAAGATTCTAATGCAGTATGCGACTTATACAATGTTTTTCTGAGGGGTCGACTTTTTTAAAGGAATTTTGGTAGGTAATTTTCAGTGAGCAATCTGTTGAGATTTCCCTCGAGCCTCCCTTGGTGCTCCCAGCACAGTTAGCTAACTTAAAGCTAATAGCTTTCCCTGATTTTTGGTAAATCTATAAAATGTAATTTAATAAAATGGTAAACGATGACATTAAGTTTCCGTGGTCATCCATTGATGACCCTAACAAAAAAATGCTTGAAGACTTACTGTATTTCAGACGAAAGAGAACATTGTGAATTTGTGGTTACTGAAATATTTGAATTATGTCAATATACACTCACCTAAAGGATTATTAGGAACACCATACTAATACTGTGTTTGACCCCCTTTCGCCTTCAGAACTGCCTTAATTCTACGTGGCATTGATTCAACAAGGTGCTGAAAGAATTCTTTAGAAATGTTGGCCCATATTGATAGGATAGCATCTTGCAGTTGATGGAGATTTGTTGGCTGCACATCCAGGGCACAAAGCTCCGGTTCCACCACATCCCAAAGATGCTCTATACGCTTATTTCACGCAGCCGTTATTTTGAAATCGAAAGCGAGGCTCCGGTGGGAAGAAAACCAGAAGTGTCGCCTTTAATCATAGGAGAGTTGCGAATGCGATGGCGTATTGTTGTGTTTAATGTAGAAATTAGTTATTCTAAAAATGTACATACATTTCTTTCATACTTTAGACTATATACAGTGAAATTCATTTATATATATATTTTTTTTCAGAAAGTAACATAAGAAGCAGGAACGAACTAAATCTACATATCCTATATTGGATATTAACATCCAATAGTGTAAATCGCGGCAGCAGCTTCAGGTTGGTAGTCCAAGGCATTGTTGTTTATCTTTACTTCCGGGGTTTCTTCCCACCGGAGCCTCGCTTTTGATTTCAAAATAACGGCTACTTTTAATAAGCGTATTGGGTTGAGATCTGGTGACTGTGGGGGCCATTTTAGTACAGTGAAATCATTATCATGTTCAAGAAACCAATTTGAAACGATTCAAGCTTTGTGACGGTGCATTATCCTGCTGGAAGTAGCTATCAGAGGATGGGTACATGGTGGCCATAAAGGGATGGACATGGTCAGAAACAATGCTCAGGTAGGCCGTGGCATTTAAACGATGCCCAATTGGCACTAAGGGGCCTAAAGTGTGCCAAGAAAACATCCCCCACACCATTACACCACCACCACCAGCCTGCACAGTGGTAACAAGGCATGATGGATCCATGTTCTCATTCGGTTTACGCCAAATTCTGACTCTACCATCTGAATGTCTCAACAGAAATCGAGACTCATCAGACCAGGCAACATTTTTCCAGTCTTCAACTGTCCAATTTTGGTGAGCTCTTGCAAATTGTAGCCTCTTTTTCCTATTTGTAGTGGAGATGAGTGATACCCGGTGGGGTCTTCTGCTGTTGTAGACCATCCGCCTCAAGGTTGTGCGTGTTGTGGCTTCACAAATGCTTTGCTGCATACCTCGGTTGTAATGAGTGGTTATTTCAGTCAAAGTTGCTCTTCTACCAGCTTGAATCAGTCGGCCCATTCTCCTCTGACTTCTAGCATCAACAAGGCATTTTCGGCCACAGGACTGCCGCATACTGGATGTTTTCCCTTTTCACACCATTCTTTGTAAACCCTAGAAATGGTTGTGCGTGAAAATCCCATCGGGCACCAACAACCATGCCACGCTAAAAAATTGCTTAAATCACCTTTCTTTCCCATTCTGACATTCAGTTTGGAGTTCAGGAGATTGTCTTGACCAGGACCACACCCCTAAATGCATTGAAGCAACTGCCATGTGATTGGTTGATTACATAATTTCATCAATGAGAAATTGAACAGGTGTTCCTAATAATCCTTTAGGTGAGTGTAAGCCTGGTTTCACAGACAGGGCTTAGATTAAGGATTAGGCCTTAGGCCAGGATTAGGCCTTAGTTCAATTAGGTAGCTTTTATAAATGTGCCTTAGAAAAAAACATTACGGGTGTGCTTCTTGAGACAAAACAATGGCACTGATATATTTTAATATATATCAGTGCAAGTTGCTTTCAGTTAAAGCAGCTCAAACATGCATTTTAGTCTGGGATTGTCTTAAGCCTCGTCTATGAAACCAGGGGCTAATGTTTTTATAAAATGTTTTTGCTCTGAAGTCAAATGATAGATTTGTGTGAGGAAGAGTAGTCTCGCATAGCCAGACCTTCAGACTAAAGGATTTCATTGCTCAAGGACCTCCCAAGAGAACGTCTGGCTGACATGTAAAGCAACCAATCACATGTTCTGCGTCATGTTTAGAGGCGTGAAAAGTCGATGTCCCAAGATAACAGGCCGGTGTGTGTCTAATAAAGTATTAATTTAAGAACGTTGTGTGCTGCAAACTTCACATGCTTTTGAAAATCCGGCGTTTAGTTGATCCTGATAAGCGCTCATTGTCACAGTTGTATAAAGACGGCTTTCTTCCATGAGGGGGTTTGGCGCCACTTTCAAAATAAACAAGAATCGGCACACTGCCACTTCTGCTCCAAAGGATTTATTCAAATGAACAACGTTTCGACCCAAAGGGTCTTCGTCAGGTTTGGCGTCACTATAATAGATACACATAATTTAGCGACCGTCCGGCATATTGGAATGGTAGAAGCCGGTCCGTGAACATTCGAACATGCAAGTATATTGCCACAAATGTGGCATCTACGTATACATATCTAGGTCATGGCGGATTTGCTGCCAGGCAGACCATTTAAGAATGCGACAAACACGTCTCCCAGAAATACTGTAGAATTCAACCTATCAAGTGACGACTTCGAAACTCCTGAAGTGTTTCCCATTTGTGTGCCATATACATCAGATGTTCAGCCAACGGTCCATGGGCGGCTCTACTGCAGCGCTCAAATCTCATTCACATATTCAAATGTGGTCTGTCTCGAACCATTTAACAAATTTTAGTTGCAATGAAGGGGATTTTTTTGTGTGTGTGTGCAAATAATGACTTGGCTAATACTAGTAATGTGTGATGAAAAGACTTCAAAGTCATTAAAAGTGTTATATGAAAATCCAACAGGCTTTAAACAACAATGATTTTAAGCATTGCTAAATAGTGCTAAACAATTCTGTATTTGACCAATGGACAAACGCATCTATGCACTGTTTAAGAGATTCAGATTTCAGGTTGAGAATCCACAAATCTGTGTGCCACCGGTGTTACTGATCTCCCAACGGGGGGTAACAGCCCTAGATCTGGAGGCCGGTTTCTGACAGCTTGTGCACATTCACTCAAAGTGCTGCTTCACAAAAGCTTCACCTCGGCGGCAGCTCTACAAACCTTATTGTTAAGAGCAGCCAGTCCTGAGAGCCGAGCCCAGTAATTATCACGGTCCAGTCTTTCTGCAGCAAAATCAGCACTGCTTCTCAGCTCCTTTGGTTTTTCGGACATCAAGTGGAGACACAACACGGCACTGAAATGTTTTTGTCGTACAAAACTGAACAAATGTTATTCAAGTCAAACATTGGTATTTATTAATATTACTTTGAACTCTTTAGACCCAAGTATGCAAAATTACTGAATTTTTAGTTTCTAAATGTCTCTTGATTAATTGCTTCATGCTCTCAGCCGCCGATTAATTCACTGCACAAAACACAATGTGGTCGGAAAGTTAACCTGCGTTTAACTCTGTGTCATATTCTGTTTTATTCATTGACTGCTGCAAAATATTGTAGCGTTTAATGAACACAGAATCTTTGTTCTCTTCTTCCTTTTAAAAGTTAATAAGTATAGTTATATTTCCATCCTAACCATGCTTGCCTTGATTATATGGTTAGTTTGGACTTTTTATGATTTCGTTTTTTCCCTGCTGACCGTGACCAACCAGTTGAGAACCACTTATCAATTTACCATTAAAATTCAAAAGTTTTTGGGTCAGTAAAAATATTTTTAAAAGAAGGCTCTTATGCTCACCAAGACTGCATTTATTTGATCAAAAATACAAGATTTTTTTATATATTGTGGAATATTATTACCATTTAAAATAACTGCTTTCCATTTCAATATATTTTAAAATGTAATTTATTTCTGGGATGCAAAGCTGATATTTCAGCATCATTACTCCAGTCTTCAGTGTCACATGATCCTTCAGAAATCATTTTGATTTGCTGCTCAAGAAACATTTCGTATTATCAATGTTGAACTTAGATGTGCTGCTTAATATTTCTGTGGGAAATAACCTATACATTTTTACAGGATTCTTTGATAAATAGAAGTTCAAAATAACAGCATTAATTTGAAACCGAAATTTTGTGTAACAAATTCTTTACTGTCACTTTTGATCAATTTAATGAATTCTTGCTGAATCATTTTTTTTTAGAACAATTAGTGTAACATGCATATGCACAGATGAAAAATAAAAAATATCAGTATAAATCTATAGGATTACCACCAGATCTTGCTGGATTAAAAGACAGAAAGAAGAGGCCCTTGACGGTGCCCCTTTACTCACGTCCCTCCAGCTGAACCTTAAGTTTTTTTTTTTTGTACATCAGAGACGGCTAAATACTAGCCTACAGCCCGGGTGTTTTCGTCGAACACAATGCATGATTGTAAATTGTGACATCAGCAGCCATTCCGCTACATGGTGCGACTGTCATAATATATAACAAAACGATCTGACGGCAAAGACTGATGAAAACTAGGCTGGAACTTTGCTAGAAACGCCTGTCAGATTTATTTCAAACATAAAGGGCTCGATTATTTCATTTCACCCAGCCCAGGCCTCATTCATCAGAGGCGCGTCTGAGCTCCAGGGAAAGGGGAGTGTGTAGCCGTTGACCCGCTGTCTCCGGGGACAGTTGCCAGGGTACGAGGGCCAAAACTATCTTTGCCGTCTGGCATCCCACCGCGTGACTCCTGGCATGATCTAGACAAGGTATGGCTGGAGGTATAAAGGCTGTCATTGGAAATGAATGCACTGGCCTCTCGTCTCGCCGGCGAGGACAAAGAGCAGGAAAAAGATCACGCAGTATAACTGTACTAATGTGTGTACAAGAGAGCGCGCCACGCAGACTTCTAATGCATTAGCGTAATGCAAAGAGGCTTTAAAAAGGCTGAGGCCTCGTCCATTAGACATTCACATCACACACGGTGAATCACGGCCCTCCGCCCCAACGTGCACGCTAATTAGCGCTTGGCTAATAAGCTAGCCGCATCCAGCACCCGAGCCTGAGGGTGATTAGCATTATGAGGTTCAGAGTTGTTTTTTTTTGTTTGTTTTTTCCATCTGACTGATTAAAATAAGTGTTTCCTGTCAGAGAGACTCCACTTCCGTCATTATATTCTGCTGTGCCTCGGAAAAGCTAACAGGGGACACTTGGAGAGCTTTCTCTCTCTTGGCCACGTCTTGTTCAGATGTGTGAAACGTTGCAGGCAAATACAGACCAAAAGAAAAGGGGTGTGAATTATGCAAGTATATTGAAAATTGGTCTTAGTTTGCATCTTGATAAATGGCTATGGGCATATTGTGCACATTATGATATGCATTATGGCTAAAAATCATGGTAACAGTAGGCTATAAATAATATATTTCTTTTGCTGGGAAAATTGTTCAAATTCATTTAATCTCATTCATGTTGTTTATCTCTCTTATCGCAAAAATCTAAAAATAAGATTATTCATAGCAAATGCAAAAAAAAAAATATCCATCCATTCATCCATCCACCGTTTTATGTCTATTGATTGATGGATCAATTGCTCGTTTGTTTGTTCATCCGATCCATCCGTCTATCTATCTATTGTTTGATCTGTCTATTGATTGATCAATCAATCGTTCGTTCCATCCATCCATCTATTGTATGATCTATCGATTGATCGATCAATCGTTTCATCCATCCATCCATTGATTGAACCATCTATAGTTCGTTTGTTCGTTCCATTCATCATCCATCCATTGTTTGATCTATCGATTGATCGATCAATCGTTCGTTCCATCCATCCATCTATTGTTTTATCTATCGTTCATTCCATCCATCCATATCCATCCATCCATCGAGCGATCAGTCGTTCGTTTGTTCCATCCATCCATCCATCCATCCATCCATCCATCCATCCATCGTTTGATTTATCTATCGAGCGATCAATCGTTCTATCTATCTATCTTTTTTACAAACTCTCGCTCCGATCTCCGCATGTCGTTCCCTCTCACACAAACACTCCATTGAAAACTCCTCGGCTCCAGTCGTGTGTTCCAGAAAAACCCCTTACAGACTCAGCAGGCCGGAAAATTGGCCCACGCTGTCACAGTTAGCTTAGCTGATCCTTATTATCCACGTTTCCAATGGAGCTATTGGTGGGTTTTTATCTAACGTACCAGGGAGACGCACCGCGACCCAGTGGCCGACTGCAGCAGCCCAAAAGGGAAGGTTCAAACATTAATGGCAGCTCTCGGCATGAGACAAAGAGCTTTACAGCGCGTGGGAAAAAGTGGTCCATCAGCTTCCTGGTACTGGGAGAGTTTGCACTGACCCAAAAGGTCAGCCAGCGACAATGCTTCATCCCAACAGGGCCGTCTGAGACAAAGCCTTTCTTTTACAACTATATTCATCACTCAGCGGCCGTTTCTGTTGCTGTCTGGCACACAGTCGCTAACACAAGAACATACACACACACAAACTATGGACATTTTTTTTTGATGATCGTGTTTAAAAATGTCTTTGAGTCACTGTTCGGTGTTCAAATCCAAGTATATTCACTTCTGCCTTTCAGATTTCAACCAATCATTTAATGCGAGGCAACAAGGGCCTATAAATGTGTGTTATCCATTTCCCCTCTGGCCCCAGGGACGCCTGGACAACACGCTTTTTGGCATGTCCATATGGAGAGACAATGAAACAGGTTAAGTGAGTGCTGGTGAGTGTCTTTATTTTGTTCCACAAAGTGAAGCGACCACTGCTCAAAGATGGTCATTGAAATCCACTTGGTCAACTATTAGTTTGACCTGCTGACCGGCCAGCCTTGTTCATGACCGTATGACAGACGTCGCACTACTGGTGCATAACTCTGTCTGTTAACCTCAATTACTAAAAACAAATGACAACAAGCATAAAATAATACAATGGCATTATACATATTTTAAATTGATTAGTCTATCAGAGATATATTTTGTGATCAAATGAAAGTTTAAACCATTGCAAATGTGAAAAAAAGATTTGTAAAATATTTGAAATATGTGCACTTTGATGAAAAAGTAAACAAAGATTTTTTTTTAAAGCATTAAAAGATTAAAATGTTACATCTTAAAGTACTGTATTTGTTTAATGTAAAATTAAGTGCTAAGTTAACAACATTTAAACAAATCAATTTACCCAATAGTATTAAAATTTGTTAAATTAAAAAATGTGCACATTTATTTTTTGTTTTTTTACCCAAATTTTTTTTTACTTTTTTATCAAAGCATTAAAAGAGTAATAAAATGAATCTGTTCAATTGAAAAGTTTTTTTTTCATGCAAAATAAAATGCATGTGCAGTCCAGCTAAGGTAACAAAATTTAAACAAATCATTTACCAAATAGTAAAATTTGTTAAATTAAAAGCGGTGCAATTTTTTTTATTATAATATGCTTTTGTTTTACAAAAAAATAAATAGACTAAACATTTAAAATATTTCTTTCATGCTCAATTAAATGCATGATTAATTAATCGTAAAGGTTAGTTGAGGTAGAATTTAAATTTAAAATGAAATAAAAATAAAAAATATTTGGCCAAATAGCTTTTTTTCCCTCTTTTTTTCCTTTTTGTTTATGTCAGCTAGAATTACAGACAATAAATGTGACTGAGACACAAGTGTCCCCCATGGCTGTCTCCCTAAAATGCAAATTTAAACATATTGTTAAAACCATCTGTGAGCAATAATTATGCACTGAGTGGCAATTGAATGGCTGACGTCAATGTCGCCATTATGTTCCCAGAGTCCTAAAATCCTTCTTGTTCTAAGGTACTTCCAGCTCTTGTGGGAAGTGTGCTCAAAAAATTAACCACAACCACAACCACACTTTACCCAGAGTACTACTTTATTTTGCCCACCATTTAAAATTGTTAAATTGCCAACAAAAAAGTTACCTAAAAATAGTTTGTATGTATATTTAACAATTTAAAGTGTCAATATACTGAGATAATATAACATATTATTTGAAGGTGCTTTTTTCCCCCCTTTTTTTTGCATGATAGAACAAATAGCCTGTAATTAAGTCAGTTCTGTCCTCCTTTGTGAAACATGCAGGAACAGACAGAGGGGTGTTGTAAACTCAGAACTCAATAACTAGTCCCCTGAAGTGGAGGGCAGGTCTGTTGGTTTTGACTTTAATGGATTAAGCAGGTTGTTAGTGCGTGGACTGAGAGGGCAGCTGCTCGCGGGACTCCGGTCATTCAGAGCGTATGGATTACAAGGTGGTAGTAGCGCTCGGCCCAGCGGTAGGCAGTCCAGCTGCCCTAAGGGAGGTCAGGGGTTAAATGGTTTGTGTTAGAGGGGCCGAAACCCATAATTGAAAATAGACCTTGCCCTCCTTTAGTTCACAAAACCAGTAGAGTGGTTAAGGGCATGAGGTCTGCTCATGGGGTGACATATGAAGTCCACAGGGCACGAGGTCATGGGCTAAAGATATTTATAGACGTTGCATTTCCACATTCCATCAATCATGATAGTTATTAATGCCACTTGTTTGTAGGCTATTTTTGTGCATATGATATTCCACAATCCTCTACGTGTAAACCTGCAGGTCCATTTCTGTCTGCTTAAGTTTTCATACTCAAACTGATAACACACAGGGGTGTAAATGCATCTACAACATATACCTTCCTGTCCAATGGAAATTAGTCTCCACTTTAAAATGATCCATGGATAATGTGTCCCGCTCATTTGTAACTTACACTGTCAGAACAGTATGTTGAAAACAACTCTATCTATGCTCTTTTCGTTTGATCTCGTGTTGATTTTGGTTGGTTGACATTGATTTAATCATTGCTGGGAAAAGATAAAACGTTAATCTTTTGTTCACTGGGTGAAAAGTAAGTAGGAAGACGTTCTTTCAGGTCTCTTTACTCAAACCTGCTGGGCTCTATTTTGGCCCTTTGAAAGAGGCAAATAATAAGAAAACTGAGGCAGGAATAGGGGGAATAGAGTCCCTTCTGCTGGCCAACTGTCCTGTCGGTGGGTGCTTGTAATCTCTATTGTGCCTCGTCACAGGACAATTAAATCACTCCACCAGAGTCCGGCAGCTTCAACGCAGGGCCTGTGGGTTTGGACGAGATGTCGGGATAGAGTTATTACAAAATGAAAAATAAGGTCATAGGCGTGTGTGTATGTGTGTGTGAATATATGCGTATATTATCTAGGTCTACTACACCTAACAATGGTTTCAAAACGTAATGTTCAGCCACGCTAAAACACCTAGACGACAAAAACTCACGGCGCAGCTCTCTCATATATGTTTACTATTAACCTTAACAAACCGGGTCTATACCTATCTTCTAACGGAAGGATTGTATAATTTGCTTTCGATTACATTTCAATAATGTTCTTATATTTTATAGTAAACATTTTACGACAGCAGAATTTACAACATAGTAGCCTACAGCTTTGAATTCCTTGTAAGGCACAGAGGACTCAATTTCGACAGATCATTCATCCTGAGAATGAAATGCTGCCATCTAGAGGTAAAATTGTTTTTTCTTACTGAAAAAAAAGAGAAAACTATAAATACAGAAATGGCAGGAAATTCATAGAAATAAAACTGACAAACAAATGACAAATCCTATGATTTATTTGCATATATATTAGAAAACAATTATTGTATTTTTACAAGAATGTATTAAATGAGTGCATGCATACCTGATAGTGTAATGTCACCCACATCTTTATGCATATTGTCATGAAATCATTTTAGAACAATTCAAAAGCAAAATGCATTTTTTTTTCAATTCCATGATTCCAAGTATGAAAATAGTTTTGATACAAAATAGCTTTTTTTGCACTTCTTGGTAGTTCCTATAGATATTTAAAATCAGATATAAAGAATGTTTTCTCTTGATGGTCTGCTTAAGCACAACACGTAAAAGGACAACAAACCAGTTCATAAAGCATATTTGGTCTTTCCAAGCATTTTTTTCTTATTTATCCACTTGTCAAGCATCAGACCTCTCAGTTAAATTTGATTTTTAGCTTGTTTTCGGAGCAAAAACTCTATAGTGTTTAACATCACTCTCCTAAGTGTTTAACATAAAAAACTCTCCTTTTTTATGACAGCTGTGGAAAGTTTCTCTTGCTTCATATATTTGAATCTCTTCATATGTCACAGAACAGACATGTAAAGGCTTTTAGAGTGTGTAGGACTGTAGTTTATCGGCTGCTGTTGGTCACTGCATACTGAGTTTGGGTCTGCTGCAGAAGTTCAGTGACTGCCAAGAGTTTTTTCAAGATGTGCTGTGAGAGAAACAACATGAGACACAAGTACAGGCTATCAGCATGAAATATGTCAAGTTCTAATGTTACCTGCTGCGTGCCCCTCTCATTACTGAGTATCCTCAGCTCATTTAAGTGTGTGACACAGAGCTGGTGTAGGGCGGCGAGGTCACGGGCCAGGTCCGTGTTAAAGTGCTCTGTAGGTTCAGGCAGCTCAGGGACGTTCTGAAAAGAGCAAACGTATGCAAATACTAAAGACACACTGGACATACTGCACAGGCCACGTGAATATGACTGTCGTTGTGCTTATCCACCTACTTTTATGCAATATTGAGATATTGAGATGAAAGCACCATGATGCACATTAATTCTAAAAATCTGCATAAAACAACGTGCTCAATTGAGGCAGATAATACTTTTATCCGATAAGACGAAATGCGCATAAACTTTGATGGAAATACATATACTGAATAAACATGACGGTGTTTATTGCGTTTTTCGTCTGTGCACTCTGAGACGCAAGTCATTTAAGATGTAGAAAAAAAAGAGCCACAATGGCTTCCTCGATTGCAGAAACTTCCATATTACAGATATTTTGCACCACTTTCCCAGGACATGGCGATTTTGTTCTCTTGAACACATAGGATAGAAACGGTGCTTTATTCGCAAATGTTTTATGATATATCCCAATTCTGTGCACAAGTTGAATGGAAACCGTTGTTGTGTATTTCCATGTTGATGAATGTGGATCATGGAGGATTTGCGCCCCCTGGAGGAAGTTACTTTGTTTCTTGAAAGAAGCGTTAAACAGCAACAAACAAAAAAAAATAGTTGTACATATAACAAATATTATTTTAGTACGTTTGACAAGAATTTTTTTTTTTAAGGCTTTCTACTTAATGTCATGTTTAATTCAATGTGCTACTTGCCGCTTCTCTGTAATTATTTGTGAAATTTACTAGCAATTTCTGAGTGACAATAATTTCAAAGTAAATCCTACACCATTTTTTTTCAATGTACTAGCAACATTTGCAGCAAATTAAGCAGATTTAGAGATGCTGACAAACCCCAAGCTTGTCCAAAAACATGATCATTCTGTGTTTGTTGCTCTTGATGAATGGATTCACTCCTTCCATGTATGGCTCCTAAGAGGGGGGGGGGATATTTGAAGAAAGCAACAATTATTGAGCCTGGAAAGTCTACAAAAACGATTGAAATCCACTTAAAGTTCTTGTGTTTACTTTGGCACCAAATTCCACCAGGTTGGCCAGATTCTGGACAGCTTTAGCCACTAAAGTGAGTGTCCGGGATGCGATAGGGGAAGGAGGGTCTGCAGAAATAAACATGCAATTTCTTTTTTACATTTAAAAGATTAAAAGACATCTCTTTAAAGCCTGCCAAAAATGTTGTTGATGCCTGTTTAATAAAAACAATTTAAACTATTTGAATTGGTCATTCACAGCTCACCAGCAATGATGTTAAAAATTCTTGGGTTGACAATAGCTGGACAGATCAATCTGAGGAAGACAAACCCACTGAAAGAAACAGAAAACTTTTTAAATGTATAGATTAAATTATATTATACAGTTGTTGATATATGTATACCAATTCATAAAATGATCTTAGTATAATTGTGTTTAACTCATTTATTAAATGTTTTGTTATTAAATTTAAATACATTTAAAAATGCAAGAAGTCCTTCAACAAAAAAGAAAATTCCATACCTTACAACTCTAGTTTTCATGTTTGTGTTTCTGGGCCACTTTTGCTGTACAGTTTTCTGTAAACATCCATAAATAAACCTGAGGGTTCTGCAAAAAAAAAAAGGCAACAATGTGCGTAAAACTCCATTCTCTCACATTATATCCTGATTGAAGAGTTTATTGGCTGAATTCCTTTAAAGTTATAACAGACTCACGGAGGCAGGATTTCAGCAGCCATGAATATTTTCTCCACCAGCTCAGACACGATGCTCAGGAGATTAGCGAGATTCACGTTCACATCCTCATGCTTCTCCAGTTTAGAGGGATTGAGCTAATTTATAGTGGAAACAAGGTTACGGAACATTTCTAATGACATTCACAAATGAACAAACTAGGGCACATCAGCTGCAAAAACAATTCATTCATTCAAGGATATTAGTAGTGTCATTTGACAGTCATAAAACATAATAGGTTATTTAAATATTTAAGTATAAAAAGATCCTGGGGTGAACTGGTCATTTAAAATAAATTGCAAATAATAAAACTAAAATTCAATATAGTTATAACTAATAAGTAAATTATTGTTTTTAATGCATCTTAACATCGGAGGGGAAAAAAAGAAGTGCTACAAGAGGAGGACATGGGGCCTTTCATAATGATTATCTATATGCTAGGAATGTCAAATAAAAATTCGGATTTCAAAAATTAATTGAATTAAAAATAATAATCCACATTCGAATGCTAAAAAAGGTACATTTCAATTTTAGGTGTAACGCAACCTTAAATGACGCCCGAGATGCAATGATGATGTAAGAGTTGTTGCGTGTTCATTTTTTTGTTAGAATGATGTGGCGCTGCTGCGTTGTTCATTCAAAACTTTGCAGAAATAGACAAGCTCAATGCGGAGAAGATCTTGGTTATGTCAAAACCGCAACCAAGCAATTCACACAGAACGCATTTTCTGCACTGCTTTTCCTTTGTGTTCTATGTCAACAAGTGCTAGACAGAGATCTTTGACCATTGCACTTGCGTCTCGCACAAGATATACCTGTTTAGAAAGCCATGTAAAGTTAAAAGAAGTTCAACTTTTAAAAAACAAAATGCAGTGCATCAATATTTAGCTCATTACCTCCTCTTGCGGCCTCAGGAGACAAACCAAAAGCTTCTCTCCATAACTGAAATTATGCCTTTTAAATTAAAATATTATTCCTATTTAAAGGGATAGTTCAACCAAAAATGAAAATTTGCCCATGATTTACTCACCCTGAAGTCATCCTAGGTGTATATGTCATTCTTTCAGACGAATACAATCAGAGTTATATAAAAAAAATGTCCAGGCTCTTCCAAGCTTTATAATGGGAGTCAATGGGTAAATTTTTTTGGAAGTCCATCAAATCGCATCAATCCATGACAAAAGTGCTCAAAGCGGCTCTGGCGGGTTAATAAAGGCCTTCTGAAGCGAAGCCATGCGTTCGTGTAAGAAAAATATCCATAATTAAAACTTTATCGACTAAAAGAACTAGCTTCCGGCAAACGGCCGTACGTATCGATTTGCGGCGAAAGAGTAACACTTGAACTTCATGCACAACGTAATGACGAACGCAGTTGCCCAGCCCTGTTTGTTTGAATTGCGAGAGCTTACGCTACTTCTACGTCATACATCGCCAAGTGTTACTCTTTTGGCGTAAGTCGATTTGTGTACGGCCGTCTGCCGAAAGCTAGTTATTTTAATCGATAAAGTTTTAAATATGTATATTTTTCTTACACGAACGCATCGCTTCGCTTCAGAAGGCCTTTATTAACCCGCCAGAGCCGTGTCGAGCACTTTTATCATGGATTGATGCGCTTTGATGGACTTCCAAAAATATATACCCATTGACTCCCATTATAAAGCTTGGAAGAGCCAGAACATTTTTTTTATATAACTCTGATTGTATTCGTCTGAAAGAAGAATGTCATATACACCTAGGATGACTTCAGTGTAAGTAAATCATGGGCAAATTTTCATTTTTGAGTGAACTATTCCTTTAAGTATAAAATTGTGACCTACTATATGCCACTTTAATTAACATAAAAACCAATACCTCACAGGACTGTCTAGACTCCATGATCTTCAGGATGGTGTCTTTAAGAGCGTGGTGAACGAATGGAGTGGCCGTGGCCTTCATGTACTGCTCCATTAGGGTACTGGCCAGAGTGGTGGCACGAAAAAGAGTTGTAGCTTCATCTGGAAAAACAAGCAACTGTTGTTAAATAATACTGAGAACCCAGCCATGCAACATATCAATAATAAAAGAAGCACCTTCAGCGCTGATCTCACGATCATTGAGCTCTCTTAACAGCTGGGCCTCCAGGTTCTCATGTCTGAATATCCTGAGCAGAACGCTGGCCAGGAGAGTGCGGTTCTGTCCGCACACGTGGGCCAAAGCGTTGATCACGTGCAACTCCTTCAGCAGAACCAGCTGTAAAGGATCAAATATCATATAAACCAGGGTATATTTGTTGTTAACTAAAACTAATTCAAACATTTCTGTTAATTGAAATATACACTGTCGGTTAAATGTTTGGAATAATAAAGACTTTTTAATCTTTTTGAAAGAAGCGTATTCTGCTCACCAAGGTTGCACTTATTTGATCAAAAATACAGTAAAAACAGTCATATTGTGAAATATTATTACATAACTGTTTTATATTTAATTTAAAAAAAAAATGCAATTTATTCCTGTGATGCAAAGCTACATTTTCACCATTATTACTCCAGTCTTCAGTGTCACATGATCCTTCAGAAATCATTCTAATATGCTGATTTGCTGCTCAAGAAACAGTTCTTATGATTATCAATGTTGAAAACAGTTGTGTTGCTTCATATTTTGTGGAAAACAAGATACACTACCATTTTAGTAAGATCTTTATAAAAATAGAAATTATTAATTTTATTCAACAAGGATGCATTAAGTTGATTCAAAGTAAATACATTTATAATGTTAAAAAAGATTTCTACCGGAGTAGTATTACTCCGCCGCCGGAAACGGAAATGGGGTTGTTTGTGTTATTTCTGTAGTCTTATGCAGTCGCGGTATTGTAGGCTACGCTATTCAAGCTTTAGGAAAAATAGGTCCACAGTTTTACAACGAATGGTAAAATACCTGTTGGAAAGCATCTTTTGCAGCAATTTTTGTGTGAGCTTATCAGTGAACACCCCAGACCACTCGGTGAGTTTCACGTCTTTGTAAACTTAAGTTTTTTAGGAATGATTGTTCCAGTGCACCTATGAAACTATTGTGGAGGTGGGGGGGGTGCTACCACAGAAACCGAAAATTCTCGGGCCAGCAGCATGTGTCCAAATTTCAATCTTAACCATTCCATTTCATCAGAAATGATCTTAAAACAGGGCTTTAAGTATAAAATACCAAACTTGTCCTTTAATAAGAACCATTATTAATAGACCACCAATAATAACTAATAATAATTGAGCAATAAATCAGCATATTAATATTATTTATGAAATAAAAACTAGAACTGAACTACAATTACAACTTAATTAAAAAATAACCTAAATAGTAATAACAAAAAAGCACATACAATTACAAAAAAAATTTAATAAAATTAAAATACAAAAATAAAAGCCAATTCAAAACATTAATAAAAACTAATAATAGTATATATATACTAAAAAAAAAAACACCATCGAATTCCATGAATATTTCTCTATTACTCTGTATTTTCTAACATTTCATTAACAAAGGATGCCACTTTCATCTGCAATGGTCAGACTAATGTTCTAACTTTGTGATTTAAATATGTTATTTGATAATAATATGTTTAATATTGCATGTTTAAATGCCATTTCCAAATGGCCAGTAACTGATTTTATCTATAAGGCCATGCTTGGTTTGTTGCCATCCTAAATCAGTAGTTTAATCACATGGAGAAGTGTTGGTTCTTATTCATTGCGATCAAATGATCACTTGATGCTCTTTGTTCCATTTGCCCGTACAGAACTGGAAAAAAGGGCTTTTGTTTACTCCGCTCCTTCTGCATGGAATTTTTTGCAAAAAGACTTGAAATTATCGAAACTTATTTCCTTAAATGCTTTTAAGTCCAGATTGAGAGAACCTGAAATGACCCGTTTAAATTGTAAATGTTTTTAATTATTAGTGTTGTAGAAACCTTTATAAATGTAATTGATTGTGTGTTTGCTGCCTCTTGGCCAGGACTCCCTTGAAAAGGTTTTTAACCTCAATGGGACTTTCCTGGTTAAAGAAAGGTTAAATAAAATAAAATAAAATATGTGGACCCTGTGTATATATATATATATATATATATATATATCAACAAATGTATGTTGTCACCTCTTTTAACTCATTGTACACCTCCACAGGCATGATCTTCTCCACAGAGTAGCGCACTCTCAGGCGGAGTGAGCTGGGCACCACGTTCTTCAGGGGCACGTGAGAGCTCAGGGGAAACCACTCGTCAATCATCTGACCCCTCTGAAGCCGACACAGTGGGCAGCACATGAACACTGCGGGAGAGTGCAAGAAGAGTACATTATTCCTTATACAGAACAGTATTGAAAGTCTGAGCATGAAGTAATAAGGAGGAACATACAAATATCATTCTCTTTGCTTTTTTTCGTCTTGTTGCTCAGGCTGATCTCAAACCTGTTGATTTCACTGGACAGGTCACTGGAGGAATATTGAGAAACACGTTAATAAAGATATTCAGTTTTATACAATTAATATCAACATCTGAGGTGCTTACTCAAAAATGAATTCCTCTGTCCACACAGGGTTCTGGCCCTCCCGCGGATGGGTCTTTGCTACCTGAATGCTGTTCAGGTAAATGTTGCAGCAAGCATTTGTGAAATGTTTACTGGGCAGTTTGTGAGCCTCCTCAACATTCAGAAATAAACTGCTGACCTGTAAAGATACATGTGAGTAACACACGAGGGGTAGCACTGTGAAATTCATCAACATTAGACGTCAAGAAGCAACTGAGAGTTTACCTGACGCAGGCGTTTGTTTGAGCATGGCTGGCTGGGTTTCTTCAAATTACTGCAAAAGGTTTGCAGACATTTCATCCAGTCCTACACAGTTTAGAAAGAATATATGAAGGGTGTAAGAAGAGAGCAAGAATACCTTTGACAATCATATTCACAGTTTTCTACAGAGCGACATAAGTCATTTAGATGATGCGAGATGACAATTTAAACAGCCAAACATCAAATACAGGGGTTGGACAATGAAACAAACACCTGGTTTTAGACCACAGTAGTGTGGGGTGTAGGACCTCCTTTTGGGGCCAAAACAACATCAGTTCGTCTTGGGAATGATAGCTACAAGTCCTGCACAGTATAGCCAGCGGGATTTGGAGCCATTCCTCTTGCAGAACTGTGGCCAGGTCAATATGTGATGCTGATGGAGGAAAGCGTTTCCAGGCTTGCTCCACCAAAACACCCCAAAGTGGCTCGATAATATTCAGATCTGGTGACTATGCAAGCCATGAGAGATGTTCAAGTTCAACTTCATTTTCACATTGATTAAACCACTCTGTCTTGCTGTGTGTATTGTTGCATTATCATGCTAAAACTCTTCATCCTCTTCAGGGTTCAATTTTTGAAGCATTAGGTGCACATGGTCTCCAGATTGGTTCGTTAGTCCTTGGCAGTGACGTTCCCATCAAGCACAGTCACAATGCCATGATATTGTAGCCCAAACCATCACTGATCCATCCGTGTTTCACTCTGGGCAGCAACAGGGTGTTAAAGGAGAACTCCGGTCAATTTTTTTTTGTAAATTTGGAGTGCTGTCAGTACAGAGAACAACGACAAAAATCAGTGTTGCCTACACCGTGTTATCCTCTTTTTAAAATTTGCACCCTGTTGACTTAAATGGGGCAAGTTCCTTGATGTGTCATTACAAGTGCACAGCCATGTGAGTGATTTTATTCAGAGTGAAAACGGTGAATCTGACTGCAGTAGATGTGAAAGATATGAATAAAAGTGATGTTAATTCAGCCAGCTCACATACCTGTATTTAGTCCACAGTAGTCAATTGTCGAGTGTGCGCGCGCGATCATTGGTGTTCAACATCTGATTCGGATGAACTATCCATTTGAGCTGATATCTCAGAACACCACACAGCACCGTCATCGGCTGACAGGTGACAGTCTGAGTCTCCACTGTTGCTTAGTTACCAATGATCGCGCTCGCGCACTCGACAATTGACTACTGTGGACTTCGACCGAAAACAGGAAGTAAATACAGGTATGTGAGCTGGCTGAATTAACATCACTTATTCATATCTTTCCCATCTACTGCAGTCAGATTCACCGTGTTCACTCTGAATAAAATCACTCACATGGCTGTGCACTTGTAATGACACATCAAGGATGTTAAGAGGCTAAAAGCAGGTTTAAAACTTGCCCCATTTAAGTCAACAGGGTGCAAATTTGAAAAAGAGGATAACACGGTGTAGGCAACACCGGATTTTTCGTTGTTCTCTGTACTGACAGCACTCCAAATTTACAAAAAAATGAGTTCAATGTTTAAATTGACCGGAGTTCTCCTTTAAGGCTCTTTGGGGCTTCTCTACACCGTAACTCTCTCGTATGGGGGAAAGACGGTGAAGATGGACTCATCAGAGAACAATACATGCTTCACATTGTCCACAGCCCAAGATTTGCACTGTTGGCACCAATGAAACCGACATCAGGCAGTGGCACGAGTGACCGAAGGTTTGGCTATAGCAGCCCGACTGTGAATATTAACCATGTGGAGCTCCCAAATTGTTTTGATGGAAACATGAGAGTTGAGGTGCGCGTGTAATTCTGCAGTAAGTTGGGCAGCTGTGGTTTTATGTTTTTTTTATACAATCCGGGTTAGTAGCTGGACATCTCTTTCAGACAGCTTTCTCTCGCATCCGCAGTTACTCCAGTTGGATGCGGTTTGTCCTATGTGGTGGAATGCCGACATTAACCAGAATATCATAGCTTTCGATACGCCACAAAGACTTACTGTCCTGCGCACCAACAATTTTTTTAACTGATATGTCTCCCATTATGCTGTGTGGAGTTCAATATTTTATGTCCAGCTGTGTTATTGCTCTGCTAATTCAACCTTCACACTCTGCTCTTACAGATGGAATGTGAAATCAGTGAAGGCCACGCATATATGGGCATTAATTCTCCAACACTATATTGGCCAGTGTTTCAGTGGTGTATGTGGAGATGGGTTTTGGACAAATGAAATTTCACTGTGAGACTGAAACCGACTGACTTACTAATGCATTATTTCTCATCCTAAACTCAAGACAAAAACTCTGATTAACATGGAAGATGTGTGATTTAACACTTGGAAACAATATTACTCTAATGAAAGTTTATTAGCCAGCTTTGCTAAAGAAAGAATCGTTACCTGAGCTTGTTCTGGTGTCTCGCCTGCAAAGTAAAAAATACACTGCTCCTCGCTAAAGTGCTGCACAACTATCTGGAAACAGTTTGGCCTGCAAAAAAAATACTTATTTGTAGTTCAAGTGAATTTCAAGTTGAACCACTATAAGCACATAATACAGTGAGAAACAAACCTGCCAAACATGCTGTCATGGACCTCATACACAGAACACACACTCAAATCAATTAAACCCTTTGGTTTAGTTGCTCGTTTCTCACTCTCGAAGTAGATCAGCTGGGAATCATTACCCTCAAGGATGAAATATAGATTTTTCCATCTTTTTCCTTTTCCTATAAAAGGCATAAGACAGTGTCTTAGTAAAATAATTTTGATAATGCCTTCAACGTAAATCTACTCTGAAGTGGTGGTGATACCTTTATTGAACAGGACATAACCTTTCTTCACAATGTTTTTATAGAAAGCATCCTTGGTCTTTCGACGGATGGTGTTGTAGATTTCTGTGCCTTCGACGGTGTCTGTCAGCACCTGCTCCTGGAGCTGATGAAATCACACATTTTAAAACACAATAACATCAAATGTTATTTATTTTTTTTCGTTTTCCAAATGGCTGTTGCACGTACTTGGACAGATAGAGCATCTTTAAGGTTGTGGCCCTCAACTATCTGTTCCTTCCTGTAGTGTGCAACGATGTCATCAATGCTGTTCAAACATAGACAAGAAAACACAAGCAATGTGTATCATGAAACTCAATTTATACGTTCCAAAAGCCTTGAAACACTTGCAAATTGCATTACCTGTTGTAGTAACGGCCTCCCATCATGAACTGGTTGCTGGGTGTGGGGCTGATTTTGAAGCGCTGAATGGTCTCGGTGGTGCGGAAGTACAACGAATAGTCCCCAGGTGTGCTGTCGGACGGCCGCACTAAAAAACTGCCCACTTGCCCAACTAGGGAGAGCGATTACAGAAGTTAAGCAGGAGCTATTTATTTCTTTTAAATGTTTTTTTCTTTTCTTTTTTCAGACAGACCTGTCATCAGTAGATTATAAGCCTCTTGCTTGTTGATCTTGCCATGAAACCAGCTAAAACAGACAGAAGTTTTAAATATTCCTATTAATTTTATGTTGTATATTGTTTGCAATGCATTACTACTTCTCAACTAGAAATCAAAACAAATTAAACTCACGCTTTCCCCTCATGTGGGTCTTCCTCACGTCCCTATGAAAGTGTCAATACAAGGACAACCTCTGTCAATATACTGTATCTTTTGATATTCTTCCAATAACTGACACATGATTTAAAATCGAAAGTGTTTCCACTCACCACTTCCTTCACTAGGTCCTCAACTATGAGTCCCTGCTCATCTGTTCGAACATTTGTCACCCACAACCAGCCATCCTCCAGTTCATTATGAACTATAAATGTGTCACCTTTGAAGAAACTGTGAGCAAAAGAAGTCAATTTAAGTAAACTTTAATCACAATGACATTTTTATTATTATTATTATACATATACATACATATTTTATTATTTAAAAAATAATAAAATTACTGACTAGAAATTAAAAACAAAAAACAAAAATTGAAATAAAACTAAAATAAAAATCAATGAACATAAATAGTAATAATAAAACACAATATAAACAAAATTACTAACAATTGTACTAAAATTAAAACTTAAAATATAAACATAATGCCTAAAAAAATAAAATATTAATACATTCTATAATAGTAAATAAAATCTGTCAGTAAGGAATTTTACTGGATATAGGATATATATATATGAGTGTTTGTATGTGTGTGTATATAAATATATATATTTTTTATTTATATTTTATTTATAAGTTTGGGGTTGGAAATATTTTTTGATACTTTTTTTTTTTTACATTACATTGATACTTTGTCTTTGATGAATAGAATGTTAAAAAAAGCAGTTGTAATAATATAAATGTCTCTACTGTCACTTTTGACCAAAATAAAGTCTCCTTGCTAAATATATGTTATTTTCTATAAAAAAAAATTCTTACTGACTCCAAACTTTTGAACGCTAGTGTATACACAGTATTTGAAAGAATATATTTAATAAAATCAAATGACCTGATCTCATCAGTTTCGGGCACTTTGGTGTATGGGAGAATTGCTCGGACCCTCCTGCGGTCTTCAACAGGCTTAGAAAACAAAACGGATAGTTTTTTATACATTATGGAAATGACAGTCAATTTTTCTGTTAATAAATAATACAAAACGTTAACATCACGTGTCTACCTCTGGAGGGGCAACTGGTGATATCAACGTCTCTCCTTTCAGCAGACAGGACACGTAACTGTAATAACCAATCAGATCTGACAGAGAGGAGAAACGACGGCCTCCAATGTAGTAATCGCCACACATGGCGATGATCCTGCAAACATTCATTACTCCGGTCACCACAGACACCATCTCATTATCAAGGCATAAAATCTTTTACATTAAAATGAAAGAAAAACAACAAAATTTGTCATGATCATTAGGGATGGCTCAATATAAAGATGTGGTTTGATTCGAATGATGCTGTGGAGAAAGATAAAGGGAATAAAAAATAAACACCTGAAATGGCTGACTGTGTTGGTCATGCTAAGGAAAGATAACACAAATGAGCCTGGTCTGCGGTCACTCTCCCTGATGAGGTAGCTACCCGTCACCCGGGACTGAAGCAAACGTTCCTCTGCAATCATCCGGTCCAGCTTCCCATGATACCACCTGTCGAGTTACAAACTCCATTATGTACTTGTCTAATGATCTTTTACTATTTTCATCACAGTTCAGAGTTATACACTCATAGGATGCAAAATGTCATATTACAGCGACTTACTGATTAGGAGGCGGTGCAGTGAGAGTTAAAACAACTTCCTCATCCTCTCCAATTTCTTGCACATCCAGAGCATCACCTTCTTCAACTGTACCCAGCGAGTGAAACGAAGGGGATGCCAGGCACACCTCGGGACTCAGGGATGTGGATGGTATTTGACCGACAGCACCTTCCTGTGTAGGATCTGACATCCCTCTCCCAACTCCTGAAAAAGACCCCAATATAACATGTCCAGCACTGATACCACCTCCCTTTGAGGCAAACATGACTGTTCCAGGTCTCGGATCCTTCCCAAAGACGGAATATGTGACCCCAGGAGGCTGTTTAGGTGGTAAAACCGCAGACAAAGTTGAGCTCAGGTCTGAGATCTGTATCCCCTGGCTGCAACAGGCTGGTAAATGGGTGGTACCGTCTCCTCCTGCCCCAGCCATCCGGGTCACCACCGAAAAGGGATCAGGCTCATCGCCACCACCATGGGTTGCCATCATTGTCACCCTGGGAAGTTGACAATGAAAGCTGACAAAGTTCAGGAGGGTTTCCCCTCCTGAAACCCACAACTACACCTGTATTCCCTTTTAGGAGACAGTTTCCCCTCTAATTCAATGTGTTAGTTTTGGTCTAACACAAGACAGATAGCTTCAAGTCTTCAATGTTTGATTTTCTCCTTATCTGAAAATAGGAAAGACATAGTAATTCAAAATACTGGAATACGACTTAAAAATAAAAAAGTTTAAACATGATGCTAGCACATTTTGCCTTTGTAATCACAAGATATAATTTATCTGGGAGTAAACATTAAAACTATTATGAGGAACTGTAAAACTGTATTTCAGCAAGAATAAGCATAAAGAGAAACAGAATAAAATCAAATGTGCATACAAATGACGGCTATGTGCGTTAGCTCGTTAGCTTAACGTTAGTTTGGTTCTGGCCAAGATTGACACCACAAAAGTCCAGCGTTTGAGGTTAGTTAAGCGCTTAGGCTTATTAACAGTCAGGCAGGAGTGTTAAAGATTGGGGAAGAAATGTTAAAAACGACGAAAAGGAAGGTTTTCGTTACTTTTGTATCACTCACTTTGGCTAGTTTCATGTTGAGAGCTGTGTTGTGATGTCTCGCGACTCGCGCAGCCCTCGCGCCCCTCAAACACTCCCACCACGCGTGAGCCCGCCCGCCGCGCTCATGACGCGTGCCCGTGCCTTACCAGCCTTCACAAAAAACAGCATGGTAACAATGGTTTCTGCCATACATAGTCACATAAAATGAAAGTTAATACTGTAAATCACAATAATAAATTATGAATATAGTTGTTGTTGTTTTTTACATTTTTATTAGCTAATTTATTTTTAAAGGCAGTGGTGGCAAGTAAACCCAGACAGCAACATAGTCTCGGCCCACATCTGGACCGTGTGGAATCCATGTGTACCAGATGTGGGCCGGATCTGGGCCGACACTATGTTGCTACCTGGGAAGTCATGTAGACTCATGTTTCTTTTGTTTTATAGAAACTATTTTCTCAGTTTTATTGCAACTTTATACGGTTTTAATAATTAAAGATGAGTATGATTATGGATAATCAGAATCGTTATTTTACTTAAAATTAGAGGCAGTTTATGCAAAATATGCATAACGTACTTAATCGGGTTAACATTATACATTAATTCGAAGATTCTTGAACAATAGGCCTACTATTTCGAATGCTGTTACTTACTCTTGTTGACCTACAGAGGGCGGCAAACACCCACAAAGACACACACACACACACACACACACACACACGAACACAACTTTGAGGTTACCATAAAGCTATAGGCTACTGTAAATGTATGAATGTGCAATGAAGAACATCAATACATGTGCAATAAATAAACAAACATGTTTGTAATCATAATGAGAACACACCATAAAACATGATTATCTTCGATGTAAGATGTTTTTATTTTTTTGTAAAACAGCCAATAAAGTATAGGCTTATGAGACATTATGACATTTTACATTTGCACGTGGGAATTTTAAGTTGCACATCAGGGAAAGCCTGGAGAGTCAAATCAAGTACGTGCCCTTATTTTTCTCTTTCATTTATTTCTTTGTTTTGTATTTGTTTTTATAGCCTATAGGCTAGCTACATTTAAATTCCCTGTATGCCATAGGTAAAAGTTTATTATTTGATGAACGGATGAATGGATCAGTGGGTGCGTCTTTACTGATGCTGTGAATGCTGCCAGTGTCGAGTCTCCATCATCATCTTCATCACTGCAGTAAGAAGATCAGCAGCAGCATCACTGCTCGGAGTCACAGCATCTCTCTGACATTATATCTGCACCATCACAGCTGAAACACGGGAAAGATCGAGGCTTTAACCGGAGAACCAGCGGACAAACACAAGTTTCCTCGCGATGCTTCCTTTATTTTTGTTCCTGGTCGCCCGCATTGCCGCGTCCATCCCACATCCGACATCCACGGGTGAGTTCACTGAACACAACTCTCCGTGTTTAACATACGCATTTGCACAAAACAAACCTAGATTAAGTTTATCACACACGTCAGAACTTCCAGACAACGTTTAATGCGTTTATTCACAGGTCGGATACCAGCAGCATCACTTCGGTGTTTTATTTAAACGTCCTCAGACATAATTCATGAGGGTGATGATAATGAGATGTCGGGTTATTTCGGGCGTATGATCACTTGATCAGCGCCCTCTAACAGACGTTCAGTTAAATCTATACATGCAGCTGCAGCTTGACACATAAAGATGGTAATGAATAGTCTGCAAACGCCTGCTTGTGCATGTTTCATTGCTCATAACGCTGTTATGATCTGTGATATTTGTTTGATATTACTTTGAGGTGATCCAAAGGTCATGTGCACAATAAATAGGCATAAAAAGACTATCTTCTGCAACCCTGAAACGTCACCTTGGTGTTTTTAATGGCTGAACTCAGTGTGATTGTTGTTAAATGTCATGTGCATCTCTTGCTGACCTTTACGAATGACTCAGTAATGGACTGTCACTGAGATGTCATTAGAAATCAACTGTAGTGTTGTTGTGATAGAGTTTCTGCGTAATATAACTTATTAGAGCTGGTTTTAGCTTTCTATTGTTTCTTCATACCTATAATTTATTAAAATGAATATTATCATTGTAACACTTACAACATATGTACAATGTGCATAGTTTCAACCAAAATACCATATTTACTACAATTTTTAGTTTACTTCAAACAGTATATTCCTTCAAAAAACATCATATATTGAAGCCTGTTGTGTTTTTTATTATTATTATTAATTATTATCTCAGATGCTTACAAAAATGTACTTATGAGCCATAGTTTCCACCAAAATACCATGTTTTTTACAGTAAAATATACAACCATATCATTTACCATGTAATAGGTTACAGTAAAAACTGTAATATTGTGAAATATTATTGCAATTATAAAATATCAGTTTTCTATTTCAAAGCCTATTTGAAAATAATAAATATGTAATTCATTCCTGTAATTCCAAGTAGAATTTTCAGCATCATTACTCCAGTCTTCAGTGTCACATGATCCTTCAGAAATCATTCTAATATGCTGATTTGCTGCTCAAGAATTTTTTTTTATTATTATTAATATTGGCATCAGTTGTGCTGCTTAATTTTTTTCTGGAAACCAAGATGCACTACCATAATCTTTTTAAAAATAGAAATTATTAATTTTATTCAACAAAGACGCATTAAGTATTAACAAAAGATTTCTATTTTATTTACATGTTGCTCATTGAAATTTCTATTCATCAGAGAATCCTGAAAAAAATCGATTACAGTTTCCATTTTTGTGGAAACTGTAATGTGTTTTTTTTCCCCAGGATTCTTTGATGAATAGAATATATTCATCAAAATAAATATCTTTTGTAACATTATACATGTCTTTACTGTCACTTCTGATCAATTTAATGCATCCTTAATTATTCATTTATATATATATATATATATATATATATATATATATATATATATATATATATATATATATATATAAAAATCATTTTTACTGACCCCAAAACTTTTGGTAGTGCTCTTCAAAACACATGTACAAAAACATGATATTGGCATGGTATCTGTCCCAACAACTACAGTATAACCATGATACCATTTTTTTTTGTGTGTGTGTGAAGTTACAGTACCACAGTTTTATCCCAGTGGCAATAACTAGGCTTACTTTTTGGTGGAAACTGTACTTACCTTGGTACATTTCGGTAGGGGGTTTATTAAAATAGAACTGTAAGCTTGGAAGAATCGTTCATTTCCTTTCCGATTTACTGTTATCCATAATCAAATTGCAGCAAATTTTCAGTGCCAGTGTTTTTGTATCAATGCACATAACATAACAAATGTTCCTGGCAGTGTGAAATTCATTGTACCGTGTGGATCGTGCTACTATAATCCACTCTGAGCTTTATGCCCTCAGGTTGTGTCGGGTCATTGTGAATCTAGACAGCTCCATCAGCCGTGTTTCTTTTTAAACACAAATGATTTTCTCCTATTTTAACCTTACACATATGTGAAGCACTGACATTTTGTCATCACCAAACATCTGCGCTCCATCTTTAAGAGTCAGCAAGTGTATTCCAAAGTTTAGCCGACACAGACACCTGTGTAAACACTCAACGCTCCACTCCAGATTCCTGTGGCTGAATAATTCAGGTGGAAATGACAGCGTGGCTAAGGATAGCATCACAAACTCATCAGTCTCCAACACACATTTCCAAGTTATAGAGTTGACTTGTCTTTGTAAAAGAAGATGTATTCATTTCCTGTTTATACAGTATGGTTACATGTTTACACGTTTTGTAGGTGAAGTATGTGAACCGGTTCCGTGTGAGAACGGTGCTGACTGTCCCAGTACACCAGCTGAAGAAAATGTTTCCTGTGAGTTTTTAAGCCACTTTTAATGTGTCCTTTTGGATTCGAGAAGCCTAAAGGCCCATGAGATATCATTTCTTGAAATTTTTCTCTGTAAGACAACATTTATGGAGTGATATGTCCCTCTGAGTTTACTATTTATCATCATCCGACAAACGTATCATGAGTTTGCAAGCTTTAAAGGCCTGTTCGCACAAAGAACGATAACTATAACGATAATGATAAGAATTTTAGTGTCCACACCATAGACTGTAAAAAATATGGACGTAGTATCCATGACGTCACCCGTAGGTTTCTGAAGAGCGTTTTTGAAGCCTAAAGTGGGCGGAGTCACTCGTCGCCATCTTGGAAGCGCGTCACAGTGCGTCACTCCCGGATAAGCGAAAATGGGCAAAAAGGCGGGACGTGGGTGGTGTTGAGGTGCCTGGATGCTGAAACTACGCCCGCCTAGCTCGACGTGATCGAGTTTGCTCAGGCTAAGCTAATGTGCTACTGGCCTCGCGCTAAAGTGACAGCTGACTTGAAGTAGACCTAAAGCCAATAGTTAAAGTTTATGTTTTTGCCCTTGGAAATACTATAATAGTTAAAAGACATAACTAACCATGAGACTAACGTGTATTGTGATGCATTATTATTCTCATGCAGTAACTTACAATATTTGCTCTGAGTGTGTGTGTGTGTGTGTGTGTGTGTGTGACAGTGATAAATGCGCATACATGTCAGTCAGCGCGGCAATGCACGTCAAGTTCGTAGAGAGCTTTATTCAGTCCATTTTAAATTCTGATAGATATTACCTAAGAAGTTCAAGTAATGCACTAGAAATCCGCGCTCATTTAAGGGACGAAAAGAAAGCACTGACACCTGCAGGATTTAATCTGACGGTAACGTTACTTTTTATTGAACACTAAAAGCATATTATAACATAGTCTATCTGCTCCGTAAGATCAACGGTAAGTTACAGCAGAACGAGTGTGGCCTCTATACCTTAGACGTTTTTAAATCTGAACTCCAAAAAGCAACGATATTGTCAGACATCCATGAGTGCATGTTCACAGAGGAAAACAACTGAAGAACAGCGCTGGTTGTTCTCTCGATACTCGACAACGACGGAATCCAACGGCGTGGGCGAAGGTATAAGGGCGGCGTGTAATAAACTGTATGAAATAATCCCGAAAAGAGTACAAACACGGCAGAGATGACAAGTTCAGCAGCTGGAATCAGCTGAGGTGACATGATGGCTAACAGAGAGCAGACAAACGGCTAGTAATAACAGCAGCGGCAATCCACCTGTCACTCAAGTGGCCACGCCCTTGATTATGCAGGAATTTAATGCTTAATATAATTTAAACGGATGAGTTATAAAAAAATTCACCCCCCTCACAGTTGTCATGAAGGGCAAAATTAGCTGTATAGACCAAAACAACTTAAGGCACCAGGCTGTAAACATAATTTTTTCGGCTGTAAAGTTGGGCATTTTAACATGGGGGAGATACAGATTTGGCTCACTTTTGCAGTCAGCCTCAAGCGGCCAGTCGATGAATTGCAGTTTAATTCACTTCCGTGTTGGTTTCAAGAGGGAGACGGGGAGGTTGCCGCTTGGTCCACACCAACACACAACATCGTTCTGTTTATTCTAAGCACACAATGAAATTTTATCGTCTGGCCCTTTAAATGCTAGAGCTCTTTAAAGCATTATGGATTCTGATTGGCTGTCAGTGTTTTTATCGTTTATCAGCTGAGGAAAAATCGTTCTGAAAGTGATTCCAACCATATCGTTTCTCTGTGCCTTTTTACCGTTAAAGTTGTAGTGTGGACTCTGCTATTCTTTTAAATTTAGAATGATTTTTACAACTATATCTTTATCATTATCTTTATAGTTATCGTTCTTGGTGTGAACGGGCCTAAAGTGATGTTTTATTTCTCCAAACTCATACAAACAAAGCTTCTCCAAAGATTCTTAGATTCAGCAAAGAACTCTTCTTATAAAGAATCAGTTTTGACTGTTCTTGTAGTTGCTATATGGTTCTACAGATCAGAATTTTGGCTTAAAAATTTAGAAAATATACTAAATTATTGTACATTACTCTTACAAATAAAAAGAAACAAAATTAGTTATACAAAATATAATCATATGTGGTGTCAGGCAGAGACTTATGGGAATGTCCTTTCAGTGTTTTTCACTGTAAATTATTGATACAAAATGTCATAGTTTTTATTTGACGGTATTTTACAATACAATAACATATAATAAACATGTACAGTGTGGTAAGTTAACCAAATAACAGGTTTTTACTGTAGCATTTTTACATTCTTTTCCTGTAAATGAATGAAAAGTTTGTAGTGGAACTTTAGAAAGATCTACTGTTTCATCTAATTGGAATCTTTATTTTTAATAGTGACAATAGAATATCAGAATTTCACAAACTGTAAATTCTGCTCTCTCAACAGCATCAGGCTGGGAAGAGCAATCTGAAATCGGTGAGTTGGTTTATTTGTAATCTCCTTTAATGGTCTGTTCTTGTTCAAAAGAGCTTCCTCATTGAGACTCCAGATATGAATGCCATATTAAGCAGATGGCTCATGTTCTGCTTATGAGCCGTGAACATAAATGATGTCAGCCTCGATTTCCATTCACTTGTTAATTCACATTTAAACATCTGCTTAGCGTTCATTAGGAAGTCACACTGTCTGGAATCGTCTTTTACAGCCAATGCAGTATTTAAAGTCTGATGTTCAGACTGAGCTGAAATGCATGAAATAATAATCACCTTGTGGGAATAGTGCGTGTGATCAAGCACACTGAACATCAAGTTCACTCATACATGAACCTTCGAGTATGACTTTAAATACCACTTCAAATGAATCCTGCAGATTTCAGATACTGTGTTTTTCTGATACAGGGCTCTGCCGCCCGAACCCGTGTCACAACGGAGGGGTGTGTGAACTCAATGAGACCTACCGCGGTGACACTTTTGTCGGATATTTGTGCAGATGTCCACTTGGCTTCGATGGTGTCCACTGCCAACACAGTAAGAAACATTGTCTTTTTTAGGCACATTAATATAGTCTCAGTAATAATATGGGAACTTATCAATATGAGTGTACCTTATTAGCAGATATGTTTCTGCATATATATATATATATGCAGAAACATATCTGCTAATAAGGTACACTCATATTGATAAGTTCCGCATATATATATATATATATATATATATATATATATATATATATATATAGTGTTGGGGTAAGTTACTTTTAAAAGTAATGTGTTACAAAGTAACTAATTATGTTACTTTCTGGAAAGTAATGCATTATGTTACTTTTCTCATCTAGCTGAGGCTCGCTTTCTTCCAGGCCATGCAGGTGTTTAAAGGGATAGAACACCCAAAAATTACAATTCTGTCAATATTTACTCATGTTGTTCCAACCCCGTAAGGAACACGAATTAAGATATTTTTGATTAAATCTGAGAGCTGGATCAGTCCTCCATAGACTTCTTAAGGGATTGACACTTGCCAGCCCCGAAAAGTTATTAAAGACATCGTTAAAATAGTCCAAGTGACTACAGTGGCTCAATCTTAAGTTTTTCAAGCGACGAGAATACTTTTTGTGCGCAAAAACAAACAAAAATAATGACTTTATTTCAACTATTCATTTCCTTCTCTGTGGACCTCTAGTCTGTTAACGTGTGATTAAGTAGAGCTACGTCACACGTAGGCTCACTATTGGCCGACGCTGGTCATGTGTGTGATGCGTGTGGCGTACAACAACAGAAGCTTACGCTATTACACTAGTGAACTGACTAGAGGCCCACGGAGAAGGAAATGAATAGTTGAAATAAAGTCGTTATTTTTGGGGTTTTTTGCGCACAAAAAGTATTCTCCTCGCTTGATAAACTTAAGATTGAGCCACTGTAGTCACTTGGACTATTTTAACAATGTCTTTAATAACTTTTCGGGGTTGGCAAGTTTCAATCCCTTAAGAAGCCTATGGAGGAGTGATCAAGCTCTCAGATTTAAACAAAAATATCTTAATTCGTTTTCCGAAGATGAACGAAGGTCTTACGGGGTTGGAACAACATGAGGGTGAGTAATTACTGACAGAATTTTCATTTTTGGGTGAACTATCCATTTAAGTGTTCTTTTTTTTTTTGCATGTGTATAAAGTCCTCCTGTGGGGAAATTCAGCCTTTAATGTTGTTTATATGTCTATGTGGTGTTTTTGATATGCTTTAAGACATATAAAATATCCAACTACGGCCCATTATAAGATTTCTAGCACAGACTGTCAGGTTTAGATTTTTTATCTGTTGGTATTTGATCGAATCCATGATGCCACGTATCTGAACAAGATCTCCAGGTCCTCTGGCAGAAAATTAGGCCTACGGCATTAAAGATACAGCAGAGTATTTCATTTTACACATGGGGTACTTTTTTATCCCTGTATGAACCAAACCCATATTAAGTGTTTGCTGCCAAAAAGCTCTTTTTTTGTTTCATCTGCCCACTTGTGTAGAAACACAATCTGTAATAAAGTGATTATCCATGTTTTTCTGCTTCATTTTATTAATAATTTTTTTGTCTGTTTGCTGTAAGAGCTTGCTATTATTATTATTTTGTCCCCATTCTCTTGTTTCTGTGGTTACCTCACACCTCCTGCATTTTTCATGGATTAGGAGAAGGAATATTGTGCTCTGGTCTACACTGCCTGCACAGCCGAATACGCATCGCACATGTGCATCAATGACCTTAATTTGCACTGTCTCCTGAATTGACTTTAAAGCCTAGTCTATAATTAATGCCAGAGTGAAAGTACAGCTGAGAAAGATAAGACACTGAAGCTTGGTTAGCGGCTGGAGGCTGGGCGAAAACAGACTGAGTAACGACTCTTTTTGGAGAATGACTTTTAGACTCATTATCTGCCCCAGTCCCCATGACCTGCTCAGTTTTTTCATTATAATTAGAATTCACAGCATTGGCCTCATGTATGATGTTTAGCTGAGTGTGACATGTACAAAACCATGGATGTCACTACACATAAATGACATCTGGTGCTTAAACCTTTAGCCCATTATAACGCAAAGCTTGCCCTATAGTGGAAAAAAACCTATACCAAAATGTATATTTATTTCACATTAAGTATACTACAAATCGTCTCGGTTACGTATGTAACCCTCGTTCCCTGAGTAGGGAACGGAGACGTTACGTCGGATGACGACGAATGGGGTTTCGCTTAGAAAGCCTATCAACTTCGAGTATTACAAAACGAGCCAATGGCAAAGAAATGCCATGGGTCTGCGGAATTTGCATGACGTAACTCCGCCCCACCTCGTGGGTATAAAAGGAGGACGCCAGCAACAGGCAGATATGTTTCTTCGCTGAGGAGCCAAGACTGAGCTCAGGCGATCCCCGCGGTACAGCGGAAAGTGGCAGGCAGACGTAACGTCTCCGTTCCCTACTCAGGGAACGAGGGTTACATACGTAACCGAGACGTTCCCTTTCGTTGTCACTCCGAGTTACGTCGGATGACGACGAATGGGGTTACCAGTCTAATCACGCCACCTTCTCAGCTGTCTTCCAGTGCCCTGCGTAAATCTGAGATCCCTGTCGTGAGACTGGCACGGACGAAGGACTCCTATTTAGCACAGGAATACCAAGGTACACTGGGGAGCATATCCCAAAGTTCAGGGGAAATATGCAATTACTGCCAACCCAGAGGGGGGGGGGACTTAGAGAATACACATATGACCCGAAGGAGACATATGGAGAACACTGGGGTGTCCAGCCGCAGGTGGAATATTTCAACCCCAGGGGTGGCAAGGTGGCTTGCCAAGGGAAAGACACACGCTCAGAGAGGCTTACAGTGGAAATACACATGTGGGGGTCGCTCAGAGGAGGGACCATGCACACGGGAGGCACCTAGCCGACGCACAGGCAATAGACACTGGCGCCAACGTCAGGAGTGCTGGAGGAACTCAGGGCTTTTTGGGGGGGCTCACCTGAGGAGAATATCGCACGTATCCAGTCCGTGGAGTGGAATGGCGAGCAAGCGAAGACACCTGAGCGGGTCCAGTACTAGCTGGTTGAAGCGAGTACATGAGAGGACACTGGCTCCACTCGGAGATTGTAGAATCTGGCGAATGTGTTAGGTGTCGCCCAGCCTGCAGCTCTGCAGATGTCTGTTAGCGAGGCGCCATGCGCTAGAGCCCAAGAGGATGCCACACTCCGGGTGGAGTGGGCGGTCACACCAAGGGGGCACGGTCGACCTTGCTGCTGGTATGCCAAGGCAATGGCGTCCACTATCCAGTGAGACAACCTTTGCTTGGAGAGAGCCTTTCCCTTCAGCTTCCCACCATAACAGACAAAGAGCTGGTCTGAGGTCCTGAAACACTGCGTCCTGTCTACATAGGCGCGGAGGGCGCGTACTGGACAGAGCAGTGCCAAGGCTGGGTCTGCCTCCTCCGGGGGCAGCGCTTGCAGGTTCACCACCTGGTCCCGGAAGGGAGTGGTAGGAACCTTGGGCACATATCCAGGCCGGGGTCTCAGGATCACGTGAGAGTAAGCCGGCCCAAATTCCAGGCACGCTTCGTCAACGGAGAATGCATGCAAGTCCCCCACCCTCTTGATGGAGGCCAATGCAACCAGGAGCGCTGTCTTCATAGACAGGAACTTAAGCTCCACTGATTGCAAGGCTCAAAGGGAGCACTCCGCAGGGCAGTTAGAACCACTGAGAGGTCCCAAGAGGGAACGAGAGGAGGACGAGGAGGATTCAGTCTCCTCGCTCCTCTCAGGAACCTGATGATCAGGTCGTGCCTTCCAACAGACTTACCTTCGACTGGGTCATGGTGTGCGGCAATGGCGGCAACATAGACTTTCAGGGTGGAGGGAGACAGCCTTCGCTCCAGCCTATCTTGAAGGAAGGAAAGCACGACACTAATCGAACATCTCCGGGGGTCTTCTAGAAGAGAAGAGCACCAGTTGACGAAGAGGTTCCACTTCAACGCGTAGACGTGTCTCGTGGACGACGCTCTAGCGGAAGTGATGGTAGCCGCCACCGTAGGTGGAAGGGTACTCAAACCTGCTTCGTCCCGTCCAGGAGCCACACGTGGAGGTTCCAAAGATCGGGACGAGGGTGCCATAGGGTGCCCCGTCCCTGAGAAAGGAGGTCCTTCCTCAGGGGAATCGGCCAGGGAGGTGCTGTCGCGAGGAGTACTAGTTCGGAGAACCAGGTCCGGGCGGGCCAGTATGGCGCGACCAGAATGACCTGCTCCTCGTCCTCCCTGACCTTGCGCAGGGTCTGCGCAAGAAGGCTCACTGGGGGAAACGCATATTTGCGGCCCCGCGGCCAGCTGTGCGCCAGTGCATCCGTGCCGAGCGTGCCCTCGGTCAGGGAATAGTACAGGGCGCAATGGGTCGAGTCGTGAGAGGCAAACAGATCTATCTGTGCGTCCCCGAACTGGTCCCAAATCAGCTGAACCGACTGGGGATGGAGTCGCCAATCTCCCGGGAGGGGCTGAAGCCGTGAGAGCTCGTCGGCTGCACAGTTCAGGGCTCCGGGGATGTAAATGGCATGAAGCGACCTCAGATGCTTCTGACTCCATATGAGGAGGTGGCGGGCGAGTTGCGACATACGGCGGGAGCGTAGACCACCTTGATGGTTGATGTACGCTACAGTGGCGGTATTGTCTGAACGGACTAGTACGTGTTGGTTCTTGAGCACGGCCCGGAAGCGGCGCAGAGCAAGACGTACGGCCAGCAACTCGAGGCAATTGATGTGCCAGAGGCGGCGGGGTCCTGTCCAGGAGCCCGCGGCGGCACGTCCATTGCACATGGCACCCCAGCCCGTGGAGGAGGCATCTGTCGTTACAACAACATGCCGCGAAGCTCGTTCCAGGGGCACTCCGGCCCGTAGAAAACTGAGGTCCGACCACGGGGTGAAGGTCTGACGGCAGGACGGAGTAACAGTTACTCGGAAGGTGCCGTGTTGCCATGCCCACCTCGGGACTCGGTCGCGAAGCCAAAGCTGAAGCGGTCTCATATGAAGCAATCCGAGCGGTGTTGCCACGGCTGCAGATGCCATATGCCCCAGGAGCCTCTGAAAGAGTTTCAGTGGAACCGCACTCTTGCCCTTGAACTGTCTCAGGCAAGTCAGCAGTGACTGCGCGCGCTCGCTCGTAAGCTGCGCGGACATGGCGACCGAGTCGATGTCCATACCGAGAAAAGAGATCCTCTGCACGGGGCAAAGTTTGCTCTTTTCCCAGTTGACCCGAAGGCCCAGACGAGCTAGGTGCCGGAGCACTAGGTCCCTGTGTTCGCATACCTGGTCTCGAGAGTGAGCTAGGATCAGCCAGTCGTCGATGTAGTTCAGGATACGAACCCCGTGTTCCCGAAGGGGAACAAGGGCAGCCTCGACGACCTTCGTGAAGACGCGAGGAGACAGGGCTAGCCCGAAAGGGAGAACCGCGTACTGGTATGCCTGCCCCTCGAAGGCAAACCGAAGGAACGGTCTGTGTCGAGGGAGAATGGAGACATGAAAGTAGGCGTCCTTCAGGTCGATTGCTGCAAACCAATCCTGGGGCCGCACACATCCGAGAATGTGTTTGGCAGTGAGCATCTTGAACGGCAGCCTGTGAAGGGAACGGTTCAGCACACGCAGGTCCAGGATTGGTCGTAACCCACCGGTTTTCTTGGGGACAATGAAGTACGGGCTGTAGAAGCCGGTCCTCATCTCGGCCGGAGGGACGGTCTCGATCGCACCCTTCGCCAGCAGGGTGGCGATCTCGGCTCTCATGATAGGGGCGTTGCCACCGACCAAAGTGGAGCGGACTCCCCTGAAGCGGGGAGGAGACCGCGCGAACTGAATCGCGTAGCCGAGCCTGATCGTCCGTGCGACCCAGCGGGACAGGAGGGGGAGCTCTAGCCAGGCTCCCAAAAACTGTACCAGCGGGGTCATACGGACCACAGACTTCCCACCGATGGTGCAGCAGGGCGGAATGACTGGCCCGGACGTGGACGGCATAGCGGCCCGGTGTGGGGGCACAGTCATTAACCGCGCCCTGACAGAGGAGACCAGGGAAGGAAGAACGTTCCACGGGGGTCTGCTCTGCCAGGGGGCTGGCGACAGAGGCGGAAGGGAGCGGCACGGTCCGGGGACGGCGCGCACTGCCAGCCGGCTCTGGGACAGAGGGGGACGAGGGGTGCACGGCTCGGAGGCGGCGCACCGTGTCGTCCGAGAACTCTGTGTGCTCAGGGATGGAAATGTTACTTCTTTCTTTAACCACATTAGGGTGCTGCCCACCCGTGGGTGAGCAGCGGGGAGTGGAGAACAAAAGATTCTCCCCCGGCCCTCCACCGGGGGAAGGAGTGGTCCTGCTACCATCTCCTGAGAAGTAATTTTCAACATCCCTGAGCAGCCCGTCTCAGGAGCGCCGCTTGGCCCGGCGTTTAGCGGGGGGCGGGGCTGGAGAGGGCTGGGGCGCCTTCTTACGGCTTCCTCCGCGACCGGGCCTGGATGGAGGCTGCTGCTTTGGCCGGGCGGGAGGGGCGGGAGCCGCAGGAGGGCGCCCTCGGCGGCGAACAGACTGAGGGATCTGCCCGGTCGGCTGGGTGGAGGCAGCAGCGGGCCGTCGGGGCAGAATGTGCCTAATGGCCTCAGTCTGTTTCTGGGCGGTGGAGAACTGTTGGGCGAAATCCTCCACCGCACCGCCGAATAGGCCGGCCTGGGACATGGGGGAGTCGAGCAGGCGAGAGCGCTCAGCGTCCCGCATGTCAGCCAGGTTCAGCCACAAGTGTCTCTCCTGGACCACAGCTGTGGACATCACCAGACCCAGGGAGCGTGCGGTCACCTTCGTCGCCCGGAGGGCGAGGTCGGTGGCGGCGCGCAGCTCATCGAAGAGCCCTGGGTCCGTCCTACCCTCGTGCATGTCCCTTAGCATCTGCGCCTGATAGACCTGCAGAGTGGCCATGGCATGCAAAGAGGCAGCCGCCTGTCCCGCCGCTCTGTAGGACTTCGCCACTAGGGTAGACGAGAACCTACAGGCCTTGGATGGGTGCTTAGGCTCGCCGCGAGAAGAGGCACTCTGAGGACACAACTGCATCGCAACAGAACGCTCAACCGGGGGGAGCCCAGTGTACCCACGGGCAGCTGCCCCATCGAGGGGAGGAAAGGCGGATGAAATCAACGAGCGGTCGCGGGAAGACATGGGAGTCTTCCAGGACTTCGAGATTTCATCATGCACGTCCGGGAAGAAAGGTATTGGGGCAGGCTGAGGACGGGAAGCCGCAGCTGCACCCAAAAACCAATCGTCCAGCCGCGAGCGCTCAGGACAGGGTGGAGGGTTCCACTCCAAACCGATGCTCGCGGCCGCCCGGGAAAGCATGGCCGTCATCTCTGGATCAGACTGAGCCACAGCCGTATTCACACCCGAGGGTGGCAGCTGTGACGAGTCGTCACTTCCAGACGAATCAGACCCGCCTAGTGATGCTGCGATCGACATCGCATCTTCCTCTGGAGCGCCAAAGGACACTCGCGGGACCTCAAAGGACGGTCCCGCGATGATCCCCTGAACACTCGCGGGTTGCAACACTGGAGAAGGTGCTGCGGGGCACGGACACATAGTCGGCGCTTTGTTCCACACAGTCACCCTCAGATCACCCTGGCCACCAGCCGAAGTAGAGCCTCTCGAGGAGGCGCTAGATCGGGGTGTGGATGAGGGGACTCTCACTCTTGCGAGATCCTTGAGTCTCGATCTAAGTGTTGCGATGGTCATGTTCCCACAGAAAGAACATGACTCATCCACGAGCGCTGCTTTAGCGTGATCAAAGCCCAAACACACCAAGCAGCGCTCGTGCCCATCAGAGTCAGACACCAGTCGACCGCAACCAGAAGTGCACGGGCGAGGCATCTTTAAAAAGACGTGCCGCGTGCAAGCTCTTTTTGTGAGAGAAACTCAGTGCTGAAGCGCCCGCGGAGAACACACTCGCTGGCAAACCACGCTCAGATAAGCAGGAAGTGTGCACTCGCCGGGAGATCGCCGTCACACCAACACTGGAGAGTTGCTCGTCTCGTAAGAAGCTGACAATCAGAGATAGCTTAAGGAGTGAAGAATTACACTTGGCTCCGAAGCGAAAACATATCTGCCTGTTGCTGGCGTCCTCCTTTTATACCCACGAGGTGGGGCGGAGTTACGTCATGCAAATTCCGCAGACCCATGGCATTTCTTTGCCATTGGCTCGTTTTGTAATACTCGAAGTTGATAGGCTTTCTAAGCGAAACCCCATTCGTCGTCATCCGACGTAACTCGGAGTGACAACGAAAGGGAACCATTATCATCATTATCCATTATCACCATTATCATTATCATATTTACTGACATATCGCTTGAGACTTACTAAATATTATAATTCAGCTTTATTTGGAGTACTTTATTGCACAATGCACATTTCTTAATTTTAAGCCTAAAATGTGTTTTAATATCACTATTAGTAAGGATATTATGATCACTGTATAATATCAGTCATTAAATGTAAGATATTTAAAGTGTACCTGAAGTATACTTGCAATAGTTCCATTTTAGCACAATTAAATATATTTATGTATATCTTTAGTTGGACCTCAGCACTATTTCTGGATAACTAAAGTGCATTAAGTACAAAATTAGTTGTTCCAATTTAGCAGACTTTAGGAATATTAGTTTAGTATACCAAAAGTACAATTTGCAGGGAATTAAGTACGTAGATGTATTTGTAGTATACTTAGCATGAAATAAATGTATTTCAGTGTATTTCTTTTTCAGTAGGGTGTGCAAAACGTGTAAAGAGTTCAATTAAGATTTGTTAGAAAAGATAAGAAAATTAAATTTGTGATGAATGAATAACAAAAAACTTAAAAGACACTCACTGGCTACTTTATTAATGTATAGCGCAGGGGGAATGTTACCTGCCAGATCATAATTTATTTTCAATAAGAGGTTCACAGGAGAATTGGTGCAATCCTTTGAAACTGTTGTAGAGGAGCCATAACGAAGTGAAGTACATGCGGGGAGTGCTGCCATCCTCATCTGTATCAGCTATCCCAGGATCTGACGCTGATTCTGACTTAGTGTTTATACTGTGTGAAGCACCACTGACTTCATTAACCTAGTTGCCTTGGCACAACTGAGCACAATGAATTTGCATTTCTTAAGAAATGGAATGCTGAATGTTCAACAATGGCACGAGTTCTGATCAGGAGAAGAGGCAACCAAAAGGAACTTGGGGATCTCAAAATGACATTTATTAGGTCAGAGGCTCTGTGTTTTACCAGGAAGTAGCGTACAGTACCACAAATCCAGCGTGACAGCTGACAAACCCCCCTCTGATCCTCACACCAATTTACTTGCTTGACTGCCTGGACGTTGGCCCCGCCACAGAGGGAATCCCTCCAATCAGGAAGAGTTTGTTCTATCGCAACTGACAGCGGTGCTTGGATGCACATGACTTGTATGAAGGCTGAATGCCAATGGTCATTCCCCACAATGAATGTGCCAAATGAGAAAAAAAAACAATGCTTTTGGTTGGGGGTCATATATTGTAAAGAGATTTCTTTTTCTTGAAATAAGAATTCAATAAATTACTACAAAGACTTACTGTTTCAAGAGTGTTTCAAAACATTTTCTCTTATTCATTTTCAGTCACTTATGCAACCAAGGCTGCATTTATTTGATCAAAAATACAGTGAAACAGTAATATTGTAAAATATAAAACTGTTTTGTATTTTAATATGTTAAAATTGTATTTATTCCTGTGATGGCAAATGCATTACTCCAGTCTTCAGTGTAACATGATTGTTCAGAAATCATTCTGATATGCTGATTTACTGCTCAAGAAACATTTTTTATTATTATCAATGTTGAAAATATTTAATGCTTGATATTTTTGTGGAAGCCCTGAAAGTTAAAAGATACACCTTTTATTTGAAATTTACATATTTTCTAACATTTTATAGGCCTAATGTCTTATGGCTTTTGATCAATTTAATGCATACCCGCTGAATTCAAGTATTACTCATTTCTTTCTTGCTACACTAAACTTTTAAACGGTTGTGTGTATGTGACATATTCTAATGTTCACAATGCAAAAATAAATTCTAAGGGCCAGATTTACTTTAACAGTTTTCGCCAACGCAAACCCTCTTTTGAAATTAAAAACAACTGTCAGGATAGTTGGATGACAGAATTTTCAGTACCAAACTGAACTACATCTGTGGGGTGATTGTGTCACCATTACTACTACTATTGCTCTACTTTCTGATAAAATTAGCAAAAAAAATCCTGTAGACTTACACTGAGAGGGGAATTGAGGCATATCTAGACCAGAATATCAGACTGATTTAGGCTAGTATAGCAACCGCATAGCAACATACTACTCTGAAAACATTTGCAGCAAAGTGCTGGAAACCTTCCAAAACACTTTAGCATCGTGACAAAGAGCAAGAGTATGTAAGGAACTGTTATCCCAAATTGAGATATGCATAGACCCCCTGCAATTTGCCTATCGGGCCAATAGGAGCACTGTGGATGCCTCTCTCACTCTTTTAAATAAGGTTCAAAATCATCTAGACAACTAAAATTCCTATGTTCGAATACTCTTTATGGATTTCTCATCCGCTTTTAATACTGTCCAACCTTATCTTCTCTTAAAGCGCCTTTATGAGTTAGGTGCTAGTAGTTGGATGATTTTATGGATTAAGGAGTTTTTAAAAGGTCGCCCTCAGCGAGTCTGTGTTAATAATAATGCTATGTTGGATTGCTTGGTTTTAGATACTGGGGTACCGTACCACAGGGATGTGTACTGTCTCCAATACTTTTTTCCGTATACATAAATGAACTGAAGTGCAATGACGATAACCTTACCCTTATAAAATATGCCGATGATATGGCATTGGTCTCATGTCAGAAAGAAATGAACTGCACCTCATATTTTAAGTACATTGACAGTATTATCTGTTGGTTTGAGAGCAGTTCTTTACATCTTAATATTGAAAAGACAAAAGGGTTATGTTTGAGAAATCAACCAAGAAGAGTAGATACCGCATTTGAATATAAATCAGTTGTCATAAAGGAAAAAACTGTAGAGCAGGTCTCGAATTTTAAATATTTGGGTACAATCATTGACGAGAAACTTAATTTTTAAAGTAATGTGGAGTACATTCATAAAAAATCACGACAACGCCTGGGTCTGCTTAGGAAATTAAGAAGCTTCAATATTAGTCAGCAGACCCTAACTATGTTATATCGATCAAAGATTGAGAGTATTCTCACATACAATATTGTTTCATGGTACAGCAATCTATCATTAAAACAAAAGAACAAACTCTCACAAATAATTAATCAAGCTAATAAGATTACTGGACAAAAACAAAAGCCACTTCAGAGCTTGTTCAATTATTCTATGGGAAAAATGGCAATTGCGATTTTTAAAGATAACACACACCCTCTTCACTCTGCTTTTGAATTGCTCCCATCTGGACGTAGACTAAAAAATTCCCTTGGCTAGAAAACATTTCTATAAAAGATCTTTTCTTCCAATGGCAGTGATTATCTTAAATCGTACTGTTACGATGTAGGCAGGAATGAAGCAGAGAGTGAATCCAAATGCAAGCACTAACAGGTAATCCAATGGAACTCAGGACAGGGACAGGAACAAGGAACTGGGAATAACACCATCAAACAACGACCGACAAACACCAACTGAAGAACAAGGGTATAAATACACAGGCAAACAAGCTAAACAAGATAACAAGGGGGCGTGGCTAATCAGAAACACACGGGGAGACTAATCAACAGAACGGGGAAAAGCTGAACATGTAAAGACAGGGAAACACATGACAGACAAGAACAAGGAACAAAACACAACGCCCACACCGTGACCCCCCCCCCCATGGCCGGCTCCCGACGCCCCTCGAAACAAAACACTAAAGTTCAGGAGGGTGGTGGAATGGAGGCGGTCTTGGGGGAGGGACGGAGGGCCAGGTTCGTGGAGTGAGGACGGACCTGGACCGTGGATGGAGCAGGCTGAGCAGGCGACCCCTCGGGCGGCCAGGGCGGTGAAGACCCCTCGGGCGGCCAGGGCGGTGAAGACCCCTCGGGCGGCCAGGGCGGTGAAGACCCCTCGGGCGGTGAAGACCCCTCGGGCGGCCAGGGCGGTGACGACCCCTCGGGCGGCCAGGGCGGTGCAGACACCGGCTCAGGAACAGCAGACACCGGCTCAGGAACAGCAGACAACACACACACTGGCTTGGGAACAGCAGACAACACACACACTGGCTCGGGAACAGCAGACAACACACAAACTAGCTCGGGAACAGCAGACAACACACACACTGGCTCGGGAACAGACATCACACACACTGGCTCGGGAACAGACATCACACACACTGGCTCGGGAACAGACATCACACACACTGGCTCGGGAACAGACATCACACACACTGGCTGGGGAACAGACATCACACACACTGGCTCGAGAACAGACATCACACACACTGGCTCGGGAACCGACAACACAAACACTGGCTCGGAGGCGGCCATCTTGTCCGTAGACACTGGCTCGGAGGAAGTGACATGAACAGTCTCTGGATCGGCAGACGTGACGTGAACAGTCTCTGGATCGGCAGACGTGACGTGAACAGTCTCTGGATCGGCAGACGTGACGTGAACAGTCTCTGGATCGGCAGACGTGACTTGAACAGTCTCTGGATCGGCAGACGTGACTTGAACAGTCTCTGGATCGGCAGACGTGACTTGAACAGTCTCTGGATCGGCAGACGTGACTTGAACAGTCTCTGGATCTGCAGACGTGACTTGAACAGTCTCTGGATCGGCAGACGTGACTTGAACAGTCGCTGGATCGGCAGACGTGACTTGAACAGTCTCTGGATCGGCAGACGTGACTTGAACAGTCTCTGGATCAGCAGACGTGACTTGAACAGTCGCTGGATCGGCAGACGTGACTTCAACAGTCGCTGGATCGGCAGACGTGACTTGAACAGTCGCTGGATCGGCAGACGTGACTTGAACAGTCTCTGGATCGGCAGGGACCAGCGGCGAGGACTCTGGGCTGACAGGAAGTACAGGAAGGACTTCCAGGCATTGCGGGACGCGGGAAGTCTTCTTCCTCCTCCGTCTCCGAGAGCGAGAGGGCGCTGGGCTGGACGGGACCAGCGGTGAGGGCGCTGGGTTGAACGGGACCAGCGGTGAAGGCTCTGTGCTGGACGGGACCAGTGTTGAAGGCTCTGGCTGGACGTGGCTGACGTGAAGCTCTGGCTGGACGTGGCTGACGTGAAGCTCTGGCTGTATGTGGCTGACGTGAAGCTCTGGCTGGACGTGAAAATCCAGCTGGGCGTGGAGGTCAGATGATGACCTGGCGTACCGTGGGAGGAAGCTCTCCAGACATCGGGAGAGTGCCTCTCTCCAGTCCAGACCAGAGATATTGGGAGAATTTAATTGCCTTGTCTCCGAGGGAGCACGAAGAAGCAAGAGGAATAAATCCCCACGTGAACTGAAATAAATCAGGGCTATCCAGGGCCAAGGCTGCGATCTGACCCGCGAATTCCCGGCTCATGATGGGGAGATAAGACGAGGTCCGTGCTGCTGGATTCATTTTGGTCGGTCGTTCTGTTACGATGTAGGCAGGAATGAAGCAGAGAGTGAATCCAAATGCAAGCACTTTAATCAAACTAACAGTTAATCCAATGGAACTCAGGACAGGGACAGGAACAAGGAACTGGGAATAACACACCATCAAACAATGACCGACAAATACCAACTGAAGAACAAGGGTATAAATACACAGGCAAACAAGCTAAACAAGATAACTAGGGGGCGTGGCTAATCAGAAACACATGGGGAGACTAATCAACAGAACGGGGAACAGCTGAACATGTAAAGACAGGGAAACACATGACAGACAAGAACAAGGAACAAAACACAACGCCTACACCGTGACACGTACAGTGTTTTAATTGAAACAATATAACGACTGTTAATATTTTTAAAATTTTCTTGTCTTTCTTACAGTATTTAAAGCTGCAGTAGGGAGTTTTGAGAAAATGTTGACTTAGCCTGAAAATTTGAACAAGCACAACTTACAGGTCCAACCCCCTTGCTCTCTGCTACACTACAGCCCTCCCTCCACAGCTCCTCCCCCACAGCGGAGCCTGCCGTGAACGCGCAGGCTAGTAAGCAGGGCCACCGATGATTATAAACGGATTATAAACAGTTATGGAACATTCACTAATAGGGACGAAACATCAACAATATGCTTTACATTGACTATGGCTTGCCCATACTTTGACTACAAACTTGGTCCTCAAATCATTATGTATTTTGGAATACATGTAACTTTATAAGGTTGCACTCTTTCTATAAGTTATAGCTACTAAGACAACGTTAAAGGATTAGTTCACTTTAAAAAAAAACTTTTGCTGATAATTTACTCACCCCCATGTCATCCAAGATGTTCATGTCTTTCTTTCTTCAGTCGAAAAGAAATTAAGTTTTTTGATGAAAACATTCCAGGCTTTTTCTCCATATAATGGACTTCAATAGGACACAAACGTTTTGAGGACCAAATGACAGTTTCAGCGCAGCTTCAAAGGGTTTTAAACGATACCAGACGATGACTAAGGGTCTTATCTAGTGAAACGATCGGTCATTTCAAAAATAAATAAAAAACTTTAAGTTTTATAAGCACAAATGCTCGCCTTGCTCTGTTCTGTGATGCATGTTCGTGATCCTGTTCGTACTCGTTCATCCAAATGAACAAATCTTTTTTCGAGTCATTCGTTCGTTGAATGAACGAAACGACTCCGAAAAAGACTCGTTCAAAATGAACATCTTTTTTCGAGTCATTTCGTTCGTTGAATGAACGAAATGACTCGAAATAAGATTCGTTCATTTGGATGAACGAGTTTGAACAGGAGAGTCACGAACGACGGTATGCGCTCGTGCTGTGCAAGAAAGCGGTGATCAGCGCGTACACGAGTGTGATTGAAACTGCTAAGACATTCCTCCTGGCTCTGATTGGTTGTTTCTGACCGGGAGCGGTGTATTTGCAGTAGGCAGTAGGACCACAGAGAGGAGCCAGAGGAGCTTGATTTTTTTCACAGATTATCTGTCTCATATTCTACTTTCAGGACATAATGAGACTTTTAACAAATATTTGTTTACAAAAGCTACCTACTGGAGCTTTAACTATTTTTTTATTTTTTATTATTTTTTTTTTTTATTTGTGCTGTTGATGTGTTACAGTGTCAAAGAAAAATTTCCGGACTGGACAATAAAGTTCAATCAAGACCCAGTCACACTTTCTTCTAAAAATGTAAACGTCGAGTTTTGAAATTTCAATGAGATTTTAAACGTCCTATTCTTTTAGCTTTTCTTTTTACTCTGACACCACCCCATCGGTGCAGTCTACCATCAGATCCTTAAATCCCATGTTTGTTCTTGAGGTTGTTGAGGTGACGCTGTTTAAGCTGTGGATTTGGTTGTTGCCCTCCAGTGTTCTTCTGCTGTGGAAACCCCAAAGGTGTGCTTTATCTCTGCCAGATACCTAACACAATTGAGCCTTGCTCTACCTTGCAGATCCCTGAATTTCTGCTCGGATGACCCCGCGTCATGCTGTCTGTAACGAGTCTCTTGAGTTCCTTTCGTTCTGCTTAAGAATCAAAGCCGAGATCAGTGCAGCATAAGTCTAAGATAGGACAACATGAGCTTTTCTGCCAGGAGTCTGTCACAAAGCCTGCTTGTGAAATTAACATCATGCCAACTTTCGTGGCAATTCGTAACTATTTTACGTTTTAGCAAATTGGTGGCAAATACAATCTTATGTGTACATTTCCCTAAAATCTGCTTAAGCTTGACATGAGACAAAGTAGATACTTCAATATCAAAATCTCCTATGGACAACATTTAAGCAATAATATTTCCCTCTCTGTATTTTGTTTATCTTAGCCAGTTTCGATGTCAATAATGATGAGAGATTTTTGATACTGTGGCAAATCAGCACAATATGAGAAACAATTAGGGGTGTAACAATACCCTCATGGCACAATTCGATACATATCACAATACTGAACTCACAATACGATATTATTGCAATACTCCAAGACATATTAAAAAGTTAACAAAAAATGTACTGTTGATTAAATTTGGAATTACATTGTGGGTGTAAATGAATAGGCTTGGACTTGGTGCTGGTAACCCAATTTACAGGACAATGGTGACACCAGAATAAAAATATTCAAGTATGCTTGCACTCTGTCACTATATACAGTATATATTAAAATAATGTAGGCCACTTTTTACTGGTAACATAAGACATTTGGCATTATCAAATGTATTCATCTATTGCATTATTATATCCTACATTATATTCAACATTATATACGGTATAGTAGTTTAATCGGCCGACTGATTCAAGCTGATAGAAGAGCAACTTTGACTGAAATAACCACTCGTTACAACCGAGGTATGCAGGAAAGCATTTGTGAAGCCACAACACGCACAACCTTGAGGCCGATGGGCTACAACAGCAGAAGACCCCACCGGGTACCACTCATCTCCACTACAAATAGGAAAAAGAGGCTACAATTTGCAAGAGCTCACCAAAATTGGACAGTTGAAGACTGGAAAAATGTTGCCTGGTCTGATGAGTCTCGATTGTTGTTGAGACATTCAGATGGTAGAGTCAGAATTTGGCGTAAACAGAATGAGAACATGGATCCATCATGCCTTGTTACCACTGTGCAGGCTGGTGGTGGTGGTGTAATGGTGTGGGCAGAGTCGGCGCCACAGCAGATCTACTGGAGGGGCATTGGGTCATCGGCGGGTGGGCACCGCCATTTGACGCAGTGGCGACATCATAGTCCAACACAGCAGAAATGCTATAAAAACATTTAATCATAGGCGTAATTTGAGGGTGGGTCATGTCCCCACCATTTTTTGCCATGGGTCGATATTGTCCCAGCCAGGGGCTTAGCCAGAATTTTATTTTTGGGGGGTCCTGTCTTTGAATGAGGGGGCTATATATATATACATATATATATAGTCAGAATTTTATATATATAGCCTATTCTGTTGTGTGCGGTGGCGACTCGTGTTTGTAAGGGTGGCGCTGCCAATAAAGCACCTAAAAGCTGTCACAAAGAACCGGCAAAAGTAATGTTATGAATATGTAAAATATAGCAAGGAGATATTTTAATTGTTTATTAATAAACAAGTGTTTTCTTTGCCAGTGTCGGCTAAGATGAAGTTGACGATGCTGACTCGCGATCTTCAGTAGGCTAGTGAACGCGCCAGAGAGAAATGCACATTTCATACGGATTACAAAAGCAGAGAGCAGTCTGTAGTCTGTTTTCTTTCGTTTTGAATTGTTCTGTTTATAAGTAGACATGTCTGTAAGGCAAGTAGGCTGGCTACCTTATACGCTGAGTTTCGGTTCATTTAGGCTGTGAGACGAGCTCCAGTTCACGCGCTGACGCCTCCGTTTCTTATCTATCGTCTGCTATATTTACTTCTTATTTATTAAATCCAGGTAATTGGTTGATGAAACATTGATTAAAATTAAGATACAAATAAAAACAAAACGAAATTCAGGTTAAAGAAAGGTTTTGTGCTTTCTGTTTGATGTCTCTGTGAAAGTTTTAAAGCATCTTTTAGTGGCGCTTTCAGAGCGCTCACGTCCCTAACGGAGAACACGTCTGTAACATTGTTTTTTCCTCATAAATGCGAACACGAAAAATAAAATAAAATGAATATTTTATGTACTGTGGAGACTGAGAGCCAACCCTTCTTACTTTGGTTTGCGCAGTGTAATTCACATAATCACTAAAAAATTATTTTGCCCCCTAAGTTATTATTATTTTATTTTTTAAGAAATCAGAAATCTGAGCTAGCCTACTTTTGAAACATCTTTCGCCACGGATGTAACAAATACTAATAAACAAATAATAGAAATAAATAAGACATCTCCAGTTAACTAGCAGAGCATTCATTTCGTCCGTTTGTTAAATAAGAGGCGATCTAGCACGCTGAAATGTGTTGTTTTTGAAATCAAGTGATCAAAGTGCTCGTTGCGCTGCAATTGGTCTGGATACAGACAGTGTTCTCTTGTGGCTTGTGCGGAGACTCTCTATTCGTTCCGGTGATATCACAAAGTAAAATGCACACAAACCTTGTTTGATATACAACCACTGATAAACATAATCGGTTTTAATAAGGAAAAAAAAAACTATTCGAGTGGGGATTAGAACCCAGAACCTCTGACAGTCTTGGCAAAAGTGCTACCACTGGACCATTGAAATACAAACAAAATGTAGTCGGATCGGATCTATTTATTTAAAAATGGCCCCCACAGTCACCAGATCTCAACCCAATAGAGCATCTTTGGGATGTGGTGGAACGGGAGCTTCGTGCCCTGGATGTGCATCCCACAAATCTCCATCAACTGCAAGACGCTATCCTATCAATATGGGCCAACATTTCTAAAGAATGCTTTAAGCACCTTGTTGAATCAATGCCATTTAGAATTAAGGCAGTTCTGAAGGCGAAAGGGGGACAAACACAGGATTAGTATGGTGTTCCTAATAATCCTTTAGGTGAGTGTATATTGTTGTCACTATCCAAGATACATATTGTTGCATTTTTGTATTGCAATATATTGTGACACGATATATTGTTACACCCCTATAAACAATATTTTACATTTTTGGATCCTTTTTCAAGTTGTCGCTTTTGATCATTTCCTGAGGTGTCCATGGATGTCTGCTTGTCTTTTCAGATGTTAACGAGTGCGAGAAAAATCCTTGCAAAAATGGAGGCAGCTGCACAGACCTGCGAGCGAACTACACCTGCCAATGTCCTGGCGAATACATGGGACGGAACTGTCAGTACAGTAAGTGAGAATCGACTTCATCACCTCATTTAATTAAACCCATGTACATAAATATTCAATATCATCTCTTGAGTAGAAAACTAAAACTAGATTGTGTGTCAACTTGGGGATGAGAGCCATCTGCTTTCCACAGCGTTTTAAGGAGAATCTGAGTGAATGAGGCCAATATGACATTGACAGAGTAGGGTACACTGCTCATGAAATCATTCTGTCATTTCAATGGATCCCGGTGGGGAACTGATTCTGTTTTGCTTATTTTTGTCCATGCAACATTTCCTAGACGTGTGTGTGCCTGAGCATGCTAGAAACGCCTCATAACTCACCGTACGCTCTAGGACTCTAGAAAATACCAACACTTACATAACCATGACTTATTTGTTGGTATTTTTTGTGCTGACTCAAAACAAGATATTCCCATCTGTAGCTTAACACATCTATGAATGCATAAAAGAATTAGCTGAAGATTACAGTCATGCACTCTTACTTAGCTAAACGGCTCTCACGGGAGTGTAGCCTATATAAAGTTACATCCCTCGATGAGTTTTGGTTTGCGATCATGCTGTCCAAACACAGCAGGCAAAGCTCCCTACGGACAAGTCTGAACAGCCTCCGGCTCCTTTTCGAATCTCCCCAGTCGGCGCGATCATTAAGTGGAGATGGTTCAAGTAGTCCGTTAATGTCCCAGCGAGCGAGCGCCATCTCCGCAGGTGGACGAACCGATGACAGCAATGACCCTAGGGAGGAAATCTTAGGCTTCGAGAGTGAAGACAGCATCTCTGTGTGTGAGAGCAAGGACACAACATCCATCGATGAATCCAAGGACGTTGCCTCCAAAAGTTCAGAGCTGACAGATGTTTTTGAGGACAAAACGGAGAAAGATGGCATTTCAGGGGCCGATACGGAGCCTGTGGCGGGAACCTACAAGAATGATATTATCATATTAGCGTTTGAGACCAAAGAACTCTGCGTTTGTGGTATTCCTTTGAAATGCTTAATCTTCCCTTATTATATTTATTCTTAAAGAAGAAAAAAACATTTTGTATTAATAGTTCAGGAGACGTTTCCAAATAAGATTATTTTGATAATAATTAGATTAAAATCAATTCTCACGTAAGTTAAGTTTTCAGACTTTTTAAATATATTTTTAAATAGAGTCAGGTGACATAAATGCAAATCTAATTATTGGTCTTAGCCAGGGTTAATTATAGTTAACTAAAATCATAAAAATACATTTTCGTTACTTCAAATAAAATTAACTTTAACTGAAATAAAAAAAATTGAAAAAAAATTCTCAGCTATTTTTTCTCGATTTAATCTCAGCTAGTTGCCAAGGAAATATTTCTCATTTTCATGGTTTAACTTGAATAATAAAACTAAAACTGAAATAAGTAAAAAAAAAAAACTTAAAAAAAACTATAAATACATATGAATAAAAATAAACCAAAAAACAAACTATACTAATTTGGCGCTGTATGCATTTGATTCAGTAAGAAGACGAGTCATTCGTTCAGTTTTCGAGCATAGACCTGAAAATAAAATTTCCACTTTAAACTGTCATAAATATTGAATGCATTGGAGCACATACTTCATTTTTTTCTTTTTAAAGAGATTATGGCTGAAGTGAAAAAAGTTTTAAAAAGTAAACTTGAAAAAAGTTTTTCAACAATTTTACATATATTGTTATGAAAAAATGCACAAAAATACAAATTTAAATTTTTATATGAAATATATATTTTCCAAAACACGTTTTACTCTAAAACTGTGAGAAACAAGCTGTGTTCCAAATTTGAGGTTGATATCTAAAAAAATGAGCTTTCAGTAAGACTTTGTTTGGGCGTAGTACCAAACTTTTCCAATAGATGAAATTCCTCTCCCATTCATTTCCAATAACAATACAAGTGTGACGTTTTTGTTCGGGACCATTTAACCATGTCTGTGATTTTTGTGTGTGTGTGTGTTCACACAGCAAGTGCCAAAACCTTTCCCAAGTTTGGTACCATTCCGATGAAGTAAAAAAAAAAACGAATATGACTGAACAGCTCCAGAGGGTTAAGCAAATTCCAGTTAAATGTCTATGAGAAGGAAACAACTGAATATTTTAAGATGAGAATATGTTATATGTGATTTTTTTTACCATCTCTTTTCTCAATCTATTTTCTCAGAATGTTCTGGGCCTTTAGGAATGGAGGGGGGGATAATTTCCAACCAGCAGGTAACAGCTTCCTCCACACATCGAGCTCTGTTCGGCCTGCAGAAGTGGTTCCCGTACTTCGCCCGACTCAACAAGAAGGGCCTGGTCAATGCCTGGAGCGCAGCCGAGGGCGATCGATATCCGTGGATTCAGGTAATCCTGGCACATTGACTGCATTAAAATCTGCTAATCTAACGTCACCATAAAGACTATTCATTTCTTAATACAGTACACATTCAAGTTTCATCTCATACTTTTTTTTAAAACTGAATATCAATTCATGAGCAAAAATTGAGCAACAGTAATAGTGGTGCTAGCCTTAGCAAAACCACTAGCTAACAACTATCTTAACATAACTTCAAAGCTATATACCAACCATCCAGCACAGTAACTGCTTTCAAAGAAAAGTATAAACACCCTACAGTAATTAGTTTATACTTGGAGGCAAATTACATCAGAGATTTTAGGACTTCTAAAGGCACAATTTCATTAGGAGACACAGAAAGCACATTGTGGGCGTTCACAGCCACAGTAATGACTTAAGTGGTAACCACACACTGCCACCAGCTATGCCCTCACAACACCAGCGTCCCTGGCCTTGTTCTGTTCGGCGTCCTGCGTCAGCCTGACTCAATTTTTGTGCTCTCAAGATTAAAGAAGGCTTTGATGCCAATATGCTTTTAAATAAGACCTCAATTTGTTGCAGGAAAACCGCATTACCTGTTTGTCTAGTAGTCCTAAGATGTTCTCATTGCTGCATCAGAGTTGGTTTTTGAAACCTTAAAAAAAGTGGCATCACTTTTTTTAAGGTCTCATTTGTTAATGTATTAACTAACATGAACTAACCATGAGCAAAACATTTGTTACTGCATTTGATACTCTTTGTTAACGTTAGTTAATAAAAATCCAGCTGTTCATTGTTTGTTCATGTTAGTTCACAGTGCATTAACTAATGTTAACAAATACAATTTTTGATTTTAAAAATGTAGTAAATTTTGAAAATAATATTAACAAAATGAATAAATGCTGTAGAAGTGCAGTTCATTATTAGTTCATTATATAACTAATGTAGTTAACTAATGTTAACTAAAGAAACCTTATAGTAAACTGTTACCAGTTTTAGTAATTAACAGCCACTATCGGAGTTTATTAGTTCCCGCAGTGGGAAGTTTCAGTGGTTGGTTCCGGAAGCATTTTTTCCATTTAGTCGGACTTAACGACTTTCCTGTTGGAAAGAACTACAATCCTATGTGGCATTGAAAATTACATAATTGAATTAAAAACTATGGTGAAAAAAACTATTCACTTAAAGTTGATGATAATATCTATAGAAACAATATATTTTAAATTTGTTGCAAAATATGCCGACTGGATTACGCCAGTCGTGGGCGGCGCTTCATTGGGACTGGGCAGTTCTTTTGGGGTGATTTGCTTGCCACTACTCTCTGATTAATGGAATTTTCTGTACAGCATCATGGGTAATGTAGTTTAGTAATTAATAATTAACAACCTCGCAACTCCCAACAGGTCTGTCTTGTAAGGTTTAAAAGCAGGGCCTAAAAATATCTTCTTTCCACACCTGCCAATGGCCAATATTTACCAGCCATAAATATTTTTTACCGACCATGAAAGTGTTTTTGCAAAAACAGGCAGTAATGACACCAGTGAAAATTCACAAATTTTCAGGTTCAGAAATTTAATAAAGTTAACAAATATAAAATAACATGGCTATTGTAAAAATGTCAAATGGCGGCATAATCTTCACTGTATAAATTAAACATAGACTAATCCTTATTAAAGTTAAAAAAGTTATTCAGACAAGAGCAGTAAGTGATTTTCTCTTTGTCTTTTGTTGTTGATTTCCATTAATGACACTGACAGGACTATTAGGCTGATGTCACTTAGACCTGTACGGATCCAATTTACTGATACTGTACACACATGCGTTTTCTTTCTCAACTATTTACGTTCACTTAAGACCTAACAACTATGTTTACTAGGATACTTCATGTGAGTTTGTCCTTTCAAATGCAAGAAGACACGAAAGAGAGCTCAATTCAGTATTCTGTCTGAAACGCGGCTTTCTGGGAGCGTGCTTCGAATTTTTGTACACAGAAAACTGCTGACAGTGAGTGAGTAATTAATTGAGTTCCCTATATCGCCTTTCCTGCGCTTGAATATTTAAATTGGCAAGGCTTAAACTTTCGTGACGATGCAGCACTGCCCCGTCAACTGTCCCGAGCATCGTTCACGTTTGTTCACGATTGTTCACGTTATTTTCTCACAACATTGCATTGTTACAATTCATAAACATGTTACCCGGCAACTGGTGATTGACACAGTTTCATATACTCACCAACGCTGATTTCTACTTGCATTTGGCGCTTGGCAAGTGTTGATTTTAGGCCCTGTTAAAGGGGCCGTATGTAAGATTGTGGCCAAAACTGGTACTGCAATCACTTTCAAATTACTGTAGAGCGGTGTATCCCCTTCCCCTCCTCATTGACTCGAGGCTGCTACAAGAAGCTTCCAATGGCAAGTGACGAGCCCTACACAGTAAGGTTTTTTTTTCTGTTAATTATGTTTATGCTTCAAATGAGAGATGTTTTGCAAAGTAATTATATATCGCAAAAGTTTACTAATGGTGATTAGCCAAATATAATCATAAAGATGTACGCTCGTATTTGACAGTACACTGTTAGAACAGTAGCTGTTAGTCTAACTTGTAACGGTAGGTATCTGTCATTAACGCAAGTACAAGCACAAGCCTCTGTCACTGTGTGTAACCGATATCAAAGATACAGCTATTCATACAGGTCAACTTGCAGCAAGTGTAGTCCACAATATACGCGAAGAATGAATGAGGAATCATTTTTACAGAGGTAACGTTAGGCTACTGTCTCAATTACGTTTCACATTGCCATAATGGGTGTGCTAATGTTGTTTTCCTCAGCGTCTCAGCATAATGACAGAGAAACTGGCTCTGATAATGCATTGCTAATGTTAGCAATGACGACTCGCCGTTTTTATTACCCAAACAATTCCTTACCTTTTCAAGTCGATGACCCACCTCCTCCATATGAGCTAACGTAACGTTACTTTGCACGAACATGCATAACTTTGTTCGACTGTCATGAATATTTGAAATGTCCATTTACCATCCATCAAGTACAAGTTAGCCAAACATAGATGAATCTCACCTGTCCAGGAGAAAATTAGCAACGTTGGCGTCTGTCTTCAAATTCTTCTCCCTTTTCAGCCGTCTCCATCTTTCAAAGGCATCTCCTATACAGATCCTTGTTTTATTTTGGACTTTGTCACGAAGTATTTCGGATTCATAACGAGTTTTTTTTGGTTTCGCAACATTACACATTTTTTTAATCCGATTCCGACACGTTTGTAGCTGCAGCTGTGGTAACTAGCAGAGCTGGCAACCCGGATGCCGCAACACTACTCACTTCGTGATTGGTAGATAGGTGGAGGGTGGCGCATCAGACCAAAACACAACATGACAACATCAACATCAGTTGAGGGCTGCAACTTCACTTTTTAAATGACAATATCCTGGCCGGACTACTGTTGTCAGTGATATAAGTATTTGAAATGAACATGATTTCTTAATGTCTAGTGACATATCAGGGCCATTTTATGATTAATTGAAATCAATTTCGTACATACAGCTCCTTTAATATGTATAAAAAAACATTTCCCTTTGGAAAAAAATAAATGCCGTTTTTTACTTCCAGAACCAGACTGTTGAACTCTATTTACAATTTAAATCAGATTTATTTGCTTTTTACAGTGCAAACTTTCATAGCAAACTTCCACACAGCCCCTCTCCAGATACACAGCCATTATTTTCTCTACCACAGCAATTTCTGATAGGGACAAATTATTACTCCACAGCCCACGAGGCTTCACTCGTTCATCTTGTAAGCCGAGGCCATCGATTTTGTGCTGTCCCCTCACAGATAAATCTACAGCGCAGGATGAGGGTGACCGGACTGATAACACAGGGTGCCAAGCGAATCGGAAGCCCCGAGTATGTGAAATCATATAAAGTGGCGTATAGCGAAGACGGGAAGGCCTGGAGCATGTTTAAAGTCAAGGACACAGATGAGGACATGGTAAGACGGGGCACGCCGTTCGTTCCAGATGAGATGAGAGAGCCCGAGGGGAATTTTTTTAAATTAAGAAACTGTCCGCTTAAGAACTTCTCCTGCCAACTCGCCCCTCTTTCCAGTTTTTATTTTTATCAGTCTGACTGAATTTTATATATCTGCAACAAATCTGCCTGAAAACTATTTTATCCCTTCAGTGTAGCATTTATCATCATTTAGGCCAGCTATATATGAATTATTGCTTTTATGATAATAATAAATAAATAAAAGTATATATTGATTTGACTTTAAATTATATAATTAAAATTATAATATCGTATTAAATAATTAAAATACACTATTGTTTAACATTTTGGGGTCAGTAAGATTTAAAAGAGCTGAAAAGTTTAATAAAAGAAGTATCTTATGCTCACCAAGGCTATTTATATATTAAATAATATTATATTAATAATATTTTTGAAATAAGTCATATTTTGAAATATTATTACAATTTAAAGTAACTGTTTTCTATTTAAATGCATTTTAAATGTAATTTACTTCTTCGGTGCAAAGCTGAATTTTCAGCATCATTACTCCACTCTTCAGTGTCACATGATCCTTTAGAAATCATTCTAATATGCTTAATTTGCTGCTCAAAAAATATTCCTTATTATCAATGTTGAAAACAGTTGTGCTGCTTAATATTTTAGTTGGAAACCGCGGCTCATTTGTTTAAGGATTTTTTGATTAATAGAAATTTCAAAAGAACAGCATTTATTTGGTATTTAAATGGAAATCTTTTGTAATATTATAAATGTTTTTACTGTCACTATTGATCAATTTATTACATCCTTGCAGAATATAAGTATTAATTTCTATTATTATTATTATCTTTAATCTTACTGACCTTTGAACAGTAGTGTATGTGGGTAAACTATTGATTTGATGGGTAAACTAACAGTGCAGTGTGATATGAGACACATGAAACTAACTTATTATATGATTTAGCATTATTGTACACGAATATTTGACCATGATTATTTTTGCTATTAATAGTTTTGTTATTTTAATGCAGATGTTTACAGGAAATACCGATAACAACGCCCCCTCTGCCAACTCCTTCAGCCCGCCGATTGAAGCGCAGTATATCCGCATTTACCCACAAGTCTGCAGGAAACACTGCACACTGCGAATGGAGCTCCTGGGCTGTGAGCTCACAGGTCTGTGTTTTGACACTATCGGCGCAGTGTTCGACACAGTCATGAGTCATGAAAATTATGTTCACTCTTGCAATTGTTTTTCAGGATGCTCAGAGCCCATGGGAATGAAAACCGGACACATCCAGGACTATCAAATAACCTCCTCCAGTGTGTTTCAGACCCTAAACATGGACATGTTCTCCTGGGAACCCTCTAAGGCCAGACTAGACAAACAGGGCAAGGTCAACGCATGGACATCAGCCCATAACGACCAATCACAGTGGCTGCAGGTCAGACTTTAGACTTTCATACTGTATTACACTATTACTGTATATACTGTACCAGCCACTTTATTAGGTACACCTTGCTAGTACCTGGTTGGACCCCCTTTTCCCTTAAAAACTGCCCTAATTCCTCGTGGCAAAGATTCAACAAGGTGCTGCTAACTTTCCTCAGAGATTTTGGTCCATATTGACATGAGAGCATCATGCAGAGGCTGCAGATCCATGATGCGAATCTCCCGTTCCAGCACATCCCAAACCTGCTCTATTGGATTGAGATCTGGTGACTAGAGGCCATTTAAGTTCAGTGAACTCACTGTCATGTTCAAGAAACCAGTTTGAGGTGATTTGAGCTTTGTGACATGGAGTGTTATACTACTGAAATTATCCATCAGAAGATGGTACACTATCTGTGGTCATAAAGAGATGGACATGGTCAGCAACAATACTCAGGCCGGCTGTGGCGTTTAAATGATACTAAGAGGTCCAAAGTGTGCCAAGAAAATATCCATTGCACCATTACAGCACCAGCAGCCTGAACCACTGTTACAAGGCAGGATGATCCATGCTTTCATGTAGTTTACGCCAAATTCTGACCCGATCATCTGAGTCTGTGTGAATTGTAGCCTCAATCTCCAGTTCTCAGCTGACAGGAGTGTCACCGGTGTGTGTGTTCTGCTGCTGGAGATCCTCTGCTTCAAGCTTTGAGGTGTTGTGTGTTCAGAGATGCTCTTCTGCACCTCGATTGTAACGAGAGCTTATTTGAGTTAATGTTGTCTTTCTATCAGCTCGTCTGGTCGCTCTCCGCTGACCTTTGGCATCAACAAGGCATTTTCTCCCACAGAACTGGCGCTCACTGGATATTTTCTCTTTTTCGGTCCATTCTCTGTAAAGCCTAGAGATGGTTGTGCGTGAATATCCCAGTAGATCAGCAGTTTCGGAAATACTCAGACCAGCCGTCTGACACCAACAAACATTTCCCGTTCAAAGTCTCTTAAATCCCTTTTCTTCCTCATTCTGATGCTCAGTTTGAACTTCAGCAGAACATCTTGATCATGTCTACATGCCTAAATGCATTGAGTTGCTGCCATGTGATTGGCTGATTAGATATTTGCGCCAAAGAACAGTACTTTTATTCAGGAAGGACACATTAAATTGATCAAAAGTGAAAAAAATATAGATTTTGCTCATTACGTAAAACGAAATAGATCAGCAAGCTATACAATATAAAGCTTTTCTCTTCTTGCTGTTTTTTTCATAATTTTTAAACTCATAGTTAAAAGCACTATATATTCTGGTTTATGAAGCCCTCTCTGGAATTGTGGTGCCAGAGCCGCTCAAATTTTATGCTGAGTTATTTAGCAACAGACAACCAATCATGAACTAAACAGTGTTTACTTCATTAAATATCCATGACTTTGTACAGGGAGTTAAAATGTCACACAGTGACAAGCACAAACTGGAGTGATAAATAGCTGGTATTATTTTTAAGACAACCAGAGAATATTTATGTGGTGATTTCAGCATTTCTAAGGAGGCACCAAATAGGATACCATATCACGAAAGTTATTTCAGCCAATGGGATCATTTAGAAATCCAAATGGGCTGAATTTTACACAGGGTGGTAAGATGTGGCATCAATCTATTTATACGATTTTAGCCAAAATTTTCCATGCCATATAAACATATTCATCCTCATGCAATCAATATTCTGCAGGATAATCTTTCAGTTCGTTCATAATCTTCCATGTACACTCAGGTCAGTTCGAGGTCAGCTACTGTACAACCAACATCACTAATCTAGCTAAACCGGTAGACTGTTCTCGTTATCAGTGTTTGCCCTGCCATTATGATGAACCGTAAATCTGCGCTCGGTCTCAGAACGGAGGGCCGTGATGTTTTTAAATGGCTGAGTCTGTATCCATTGAACTGAGATTGGGAAATTGGATCCGAGAGAACAGCCTAATGTATATATGATATGACACCGGCACGCTTGCAGAGCCGCTCAAAGCCTCCTCTGAGATTGCAGAGCTGCTATGAATGCCACTCACGTCAGGCCAGGTCAGGAAGCAGAACCTCAGTCCTCATGAAAAAATAATACAGAGGCAGGAGGAGAGAGAGAGAGAGAGAGAGAGAGAGAGAGAGAGAGAGAGAGAGAGAGAGAGAGAGAGAGAGAGAGAGAGAGAGAGTGAGATTGAGTGAGTGAGTGAGTGAGAGAGAGAGAGAGAGAGAGAGAGAGAGAGAGAGAGAGAGAGAGAGAGAGATTGAGTGAGTGAGTGAGTGAGAGAGAGAGAGAGAGAGAGAGAGATAGTGAGATTGAGTGAGTGAGTGAGTGAGAGAGAGAGAGAGAGAGAGAGAGAGAGAGAGAGAGAGAGATAGTGAGATTGAGTGAGTGAGTGAGTGAGAGAGAGAGAGAGAGAGAGAGAGAGAGAGAGAGAGTGAGATTGAGTGAGTGAGTGAGTGAGAGAGAGAGAGAGAGAGAGAGAGAGAGAGAGAGAGAGAGAGAGAGAGAGAGAGAGAGAGAGAGAGAGAGAGAGAGAGAGAGAGAAACTGACTGCACAGTTGTATCCCGTTCAGGATGTAGGAAACGGAATAGCTTATTCATATGACAGAAATATAACAGAAATATTAAATTAAATTTATAATTATTAAAATAGCAAGTTCAATATTTATTTAAAAATGTATATATTTAATATGACTGGGTAGACATTTCTCTAAACTAATTTTTAATACTGTAAAAACAATTAAGAATAGTTTTTTTTAAATATTTTAAAATAAATCAAATGAAATATAGAAAAGTGTGGTCTGGGATGTGAATTTATTAAATATAATGAAATAAGTACAAATGTGCTCATTGTTATAAGTACATTTGAACTTATTTCGTTTAATTACATTTTCATTTATAATTTAGTTTAATATGTTTTTTTCTCATCTGAATAGAGATATTTCTCTAAAATAATTTTTACTGTAAAAAGAATACTAAGAATAAAGGTATTATTTTAAAATAAAAAGAATAGAATATAAATGATGTGAATTTATTCAGTATAATGAAACAAGTACAAATGTCGTAACTTATTTTATTATATTTAATACATTTTCATTTCCTCAACATACCAATTATACTGAATCATGAGAATTGTTATGTCATTATTTTATAGAGCTATATAGAAAGAATATGGTGCTTTTATTTAAATTCTGCTTTGATGGTTGTATTAATTATTTTCACAATGAATGATTAAGTTCTTCAGCTGAGAAAAAGACATTAGTCTGCAAAATTTAGAGACCAAAATAATTACAATTATTATTAATCGTATTATAAAGTTATTTGACCTACACGATCCGGTATAAATGGTCTAAATTAGGTCATTTTTGTACGTTTGAAATACATGTGTATTTACATAAACACGCCCTGTGGGTGTGGCCAATTCAATTCAAACCTAACCATCCAGAAATGCATTTGATGTATTTCGAGAGAAGCACACTGTAGTTTCAGGCCTTTGGGCATCATGTCATCTTCACCTTCATGAGGCACGGCTTATTTTAATAAAAGCCAATTAAGTTCATTAATCAGGTCATGCTGTTTTAGCGAAAACAAGAAGCTTCATTACAGCAGCCCTGCAATCCTGTAATACCTCTAAAGTAATAGACTTACAAAAATCCAGCGGCCTGAAGATGTTCCTGCGGTGTCAGTGATTTACTCCGGTCCTCCGAAGGGAAACTCTGACGTCAATCATCCCGTGAAGGACACTCAATTCCAGCTGTTTTAAACAGATAACAGGTTGAGAGAGAATCATACCAAAGCAGGTGCGATTTGTTTGAACTTCAGACACCTTTCTAGTCATTTGCAGAGGTATAACCTACTTTACAAGACGTGTCTACATTGCAAGAGCGGACGCACCTTCGGTTGGATGCCTCGTTTCTATTTTTGCGCAGCTACTCCTGCTATTTTACTTTCCCCTTTTCATCATTTTATTGTCGCTGAAATCTACCTTTGAGCTCACAACACCATTTTCTCCATTGACTGGCATTCAAAATTAGCTGTGTATGCTGATGAAATAAAATACAATTTTCTACAACCAACATACAAATCGTACATATTTCATTGTATTATATGGTTTAGAAGTTTGTTTGTTTTTTACTGTAAAATGTGCTTCTTAAGTGATATACTGTATGTTGAAACTCAACACTCTCAGTTGAATCACTGCTCTCTCTCTCTCTCTCTCTCTCTCTCTCTCTCTCTCTCTCTCTCTCTCTCTCTCTCTCTCATTATCACCAGATGGATTTGCTGATTACAACCAAAATCACAGGGATTATCACCCAAGGAGCCAAAGATTTTGGGCATGTGCAGTTTGTTGGTTCCTTTAAATTGGCGTTCAGTAATGATGGAGAGAGATGGCTCATATATCAGGATGAGAAACAACAGAAGGATAAGGTAGGACGCTTGCTGTGTTCAACAGAGTATGTGAACGAACCCCCTACGTTTCATTTTGGGTATTTGATGCTATTCGAAATACATTTGATGCGAATCGAATGTCTTTTCTAAAAATCCCTCAGCTGATTGTAAGGAATAGATGGAGCCTCTCACACAAACTCAGTGAAGGACATGACTTTGGCATTAGCATTGAGAAATTTTGAAGCTCTCAGCATTTTTATGACAATCTCTCACCTCCAACTGAAGAATCACCTCCATGCTTCCCGTCCGGAGCGGCTGCAGCTGACAAGACTTTTTTCCAGGCTTTTCAAGCTTTTGTCAGACAATCAGTCAAGTTACATCAGTCAAGTTATATTTGTCTAATGAACGTTCATTAGACAAATATAACTTGACTGATGCCAGTGTTGCTATGTGATTGCTAAGGTGTTCGGAGTTCCTTGATTGATTGTTTATTTCTGTATTATTTTTAAACTAAATATTAATTATTAAATATTAAAATTGAATATTAATTAAATATGTTTAGATTTTTAGCTAGATTTAATATATAACTATATTATTTTCTAACAGCCACTGTAGCCAGGTAGATTGTTTAAAATAAGAACTAAAATGCAGTGAAAGTCTAGAAATAATCATGGCATGTTTTCCAGCGTTTTTAATTAAATAAACACAAAAAGACTTTTATACATACTATAATACTATATAAGCACACTACCATTCAAAAGTATGAGGTCATTAAGATAAAAAAAAATCTTTTTTCAGCAAGGACGCATTAAATTAATCTAATGTGACAGTAAGGATATTTATAATTTTACAAAATATTTAAGTTTAAAATAAAGGCTGTTCTTTGGAACATTTTGGAAACATGACTGTTTCCACTAAATATTAAGCAGCACAACTGTTTTCAAAAAAATAATTCGCATAATTAAATAGCAACCAGGTCTTTTAAATTAATAAATATTTCACAATATTTCAGTTTTTCCTGTATTTTTGATCAAATAAATGCAGCATGGTGAGCATACTGTAAGAGACTTCTATTGAAAAATCTTGCCGACTCTAAACTTTTGAATGGCCAATAATGTTATTTATTACTAAATAAATTTAATAAATGACTACCGAATGATGATGCAAATGAATCAGCACATTTTTCAAATTTGTATTGAGTCATACAGGTTTATTCATGAGGGTGAGTAATACTGACAGAATTTTTATTTTTAAGTGAACAACACATTTTTTCACATGATGTGATGTGTGATCTTTTCTCATCATAACCCTCTTCCTTCCCTCTGAATACACAGAGACAGAGTTTTTGCCCTCTGAATACACACACACACACACACACACACACACACACTGTAAGGTCATGAGTGTCATGGTTGGGGGTTGTTAGTGGTGGTGGCTGGGTAATCTATTCTGACAGCGCTGATAAGAGACGGTCTACTGGAATAGATTCTCTCTGAGGACTAATCTGTGAACGACGTCCTTTAGCGAGTGCTATTAAAAGAGCGCAGGTTAAGGGTGTATGAAAGCCAAACGTTTGCTTTATATATGGCCCATTTTACCACCTCATTATTGTGCACTTTTTAATGACATCCGAACTTGCTTTCAACTGATTCAGCATTTTTAATAATTCTTCGTCCTTCTGTGTCATTGGCAGATCTTCCAAGGAAACTTTGACAATGAAACACACAGAAAGAATGTGATAGACCCGCCGATCTACGCCCGATTCATCCGGATTCTTCCGTGGTCGTGGTACGGACGCATCACTATGAGGGCGGAGCTTCTGGGGTGTCCAGAGGAACAGTGAAAGTTCACCGCATTTATGACGGACTGTGTAAAAATAACTTTAAACATTTCTAATGGTGATCTTTCAAGGATGCTAATGAGACTTAACTGGTCTGATTTGAAAATGAAAGATCTTTTGATTACTGTCGATGATGATTGTGATGACTATGAATGGATTTTTTTTCTCTAAAAAAAAAAAATCACAACGCTTTTTAAATGTTACTGTCGCCGTACAACTGACTACTTTTATTTCAGAGTATAAACAGCTGAAATAGGTCAATTGAATCCACTCAGGTCAAAGGTCACCTGCTAGAATAGCACTTCGAGTTTATGATTTATGAAAATTAGAAGGAGGCTCTGAGAACTGTTGTTAACGTTCTTATGAATTTATGTATATTACCTATTGAATGGCGTCATTAATATTCAGTAAAAGCAAAATCAAAGAATGATAAGTAGGGAGAGTGGGGTAAACTGTGCCGCTTATTAAGATTTATTTGACACAAACACAAGACTAAAGGTGTTGTCACATTTACCATTGTATGGTGAATTTTTGCGGGTGAAATCTATGGAAGCTTATTTTCTACCAGGGAATTAAAAGATTAAAAAGGTACATGTGACTATCTCACAAATTTGGACTTTTTTTCCCCTCACAACTGCAATTCTGACTTTATAACTCACAATTACGAGTTTATATCTCACAATTCTGTTTATATGCCAAATTTAACTAATGTGACTGTACGTTAATATTTATCATCATACTGTATTTCAGGATGTCGACTGAAATGAGTGTCTATAATAGCCACAGTGGTTCAGTGACACAACTTGCCCCGTGTTTTAGGGGTAACCTGTGATCATGGGGTACATTGAATAATTGGGAAAATGTAAATATATATACTAATGCATAATCCCTTTCTAAAGTCTATATGTTGCTGCACGTAATTTTCATAACCCAGCCCAAAAGAAGGCTTAAATATTAAAATTAAAATATAAAATTAAAATAAAATTAAAATTTTACTGCTTAACACTTTTCTACAAAAATGACGCAGAGTTTGCTAGAATAAAGGGGTGACACATCTTACCCCACACTTTCTGCATACAGCTACAGGCAGAATTATTTCAACACAATATAGCGTTCAGTATTATATATATATATATATATATATATATATATATATATATATATATATATATATATATTCAAAGTAAAGTATCCATGAAATCAAAATTGAATTAGTTCCTTGGTGGGGGAAAAAATTATTTGTGTACCGTCGAATATCATGTTTCACAATATAGAAGTGAAATGGGTTGCAGGCTGCGTTTCATGTCGACTTGTAGCAAGCATACAATTTTTCATTTATTTATTTATTTTGTAGTGTTTTTAAAAATGTGTAAATATGATACAGTGTACCGCAAAAGCAGTTTGTTATAAGTATATCTATACTAGCTTTCTATTTCTTCATTGCAGTATTCACTGGACAGTTAGTGTACTGACCTAATTATAATGTAATACAGTATTACCGAACTGGTACTGTTCATTTTAAAAATAAAAATCTAACTATGAGACCGTTCCTGTACAGCTACATTTTTTCATCCACTGAGTCTGAATATGTATAAGGATGTTTAGTCGCTGGTCTATTACGTTTTCGCTGATGTTCTCACTTTGCATACTTCAATAAACACACACAGCCTGACCTTGAACACACAATCACTTTTATAAAATACAGTATGCTCAGGAAAGCTATTTGGTGAGGATTGGAGTATATTCTGTAACACACTTTAGATTTTTCAAAGACTTTGTATGTATCAGCTTAAGATGACCAAACCTGACAGGGGGTTTATTGCTGGTCCAAAGTGGTCTACCAGTTTGAAATCAGGTCCACCTGCTTCTAGTCCACATGACTTGCCATATAAACCAGCTTGGACCAATTAGAAGCCGTAAACCAGATACCACCTGTTTTAGCTGGATTTTCCTAGAAATAAGAATATTTGGATTACAAAAATGTAGGGTTTCATTGTTTTATGGGGACTTTCCATAGACATACTGATTTTTATACTGTACAAACTGTATATTATATCCCTTAAGTCTAAACCTACCCATCACAGAAAACTTTCTGCATTTTTACATTTTCAAAAAACATCATTTAGTTTGATTTATAGGCTGTTTTCAAAAAATGTCCCCACAAGTATAAGGATTTCAGATATTTCCGTCTTTGTGGGGACATTTTGACATTAATGTAGGGTTTACCAGGACACACACACACACACACACACACCTCAGTCTTCTGATAATCAAAGTGCAAATGTGCAAAGATGCAAATCGACTTCAAGCATGTTAAAAAGCTGAAAAGGAAGAAAAGTGTCAGACGTTAACACTTGAAGATGACAGGTTCATTCACCTGAACTGGCAGATGTGATAAACACATCTTTGACGTCATCTACATGAGCGATGCAACAGTGCAAAATTAAAACACACAAATGAGCAATGTGATCATAGAGAACGTGAGATTTCAGATTCCGGTGCTCAGCTGTATGGACGACATGAATTCAGAGGTTTTTGTAGCAATTAAACACGCTGTTATCTCACAGGCTCTTCCTCCGAGCTGAAACACATGAAAAATGCATGAGCCAATCTTCTTCTGCATCTCCTGATAATGTCAACACTAAGAAAACCCACCGCGGATCTCTGAGATACACTCAGAAAGATCACAAACATCTGATGCTTTGCTAAAACGGAGACTCAAAGACTTTAAAAACACTGAGATTATTTTCAACTCGGGTACTTCATTTTTTTTCAACCTATTTTTTTTTATTACCTTATAGATCACATATTGTGATAGTTTATTGCATAAATGGCTGTATAATGCTGCAGTAGCAGTGAGAATGTATTTATTCCTGGCTGTGGACAGTATTTTCTGATTTATGGAGTGATAAAAAAAGAGATCTCCAAAATCCCCTCTGTATAAAGCTTTGACCATAAGTAAACACACCCATGCTAAAGTTGACTAAAAAGAGGAATAAAAAAATCAAATCATCTAATGCCTTAATTTAAAAAAATGAGGAAAAATCCAACCTTTAAGGACACCAATTTTCTTTGTGAACGAATAATGTATCGTACATAAATAAATGTTATTCCTTAAAATACAGGAAAGTACACCCCTATGTTGAATTCCCACAGAGGCAGCAGATTTTTATTTTTAAAGGCCAGTTGTTTCATGGATCCAGGATACTATGCATCCTGATAAAGTTCCCTTGGCCTTTGTAAAATAAAATAGCCCACATCATCACATTCCCTTCACCATACCTAGAGATTGACATGGTTTTATTTCAGTTAGCCTAATAGCTGGTATGATTTGCATTGAGAGATGATCTTATGGAAAGTACCCCATGACAATCTCTAGGTATGATTAAGGGTATGTGATGATGTGGGGATATTTTAATGTAATAAATCAACTGGGGAAGTATGGTGATATGATATCTATAGTTTAAAGCTATACCGTGTCTTGCCTTAAAGCTCCAGTAGGTAGCTTTTGTAAACAAATTTTTGTTAAAACTGTCATTATGTCCTGAAAGTAGAATATGAGACAGATAATCTGTGAAAAAATCAAGCTCCTCTGGCTCCTGCCTGTGGTCCTACTGCCATTTGCAGTAATACACCGCTCCCGGTCAGAAACAACCAATCAGAGCCAGGAGGAATGTCTTAGCAGTGTCAATCACGCTCGTGTACGCGCTGATCACCCCTCTCTTGCACAGCGCGAGCGCGTACCGTCGTTCGTGACTCTCCTGTTCAAACTCGTTCATCCAAATGAACGAATCTTTTTTCAAGTCATTTCGTTCATTCAACGAATGAAATGACTCGAAAAAAGATTTGTTCATTTTGAACGAGTCTTTTTCGGAGTCATTTCGTTCATTCAACGAACGAAATGACTCGAAAAAAGATTTGTTCATTTGGATGAACGAGTTCGAACAGGAAGCACGAACGTGCATCACAGAACAGAGCAAGGCGAGCACTTGTGCTTATAAAACTTAAAGTTTTTTATTTATTTTTGAAATGACCGATCGTTTCACTAGATAAGACCCTTATTCATCGTCTGGTATCGTTTAAAACCCTTTGAAGCTGCGCTGAAACTGTCATTTGGTCCTCGAAACGTTTGTGTCCTATCGAAGTCCATTATATGGAGAAAAAGCCTGGAATGTTTTCATCAAAAACCTTCATTTCTTTTCAACTGAAGAAAGAAAGACATGGACATCTTAGATAACATAGGGGTGAGTAAATTATCAGCAAAAGTTTTTTTTAAAAAGTGAACTAATCCTTTAACGTTATCTTAGCAGCTATTTATAATTATAGAAAGAGTGCAACCTTATAAAGTTACATGTATTGCAAAATACATAATGATTTGAGGACCAAGTTTGTAGTCAAAGTATGGGCAAGCCATAGTCAATGTAAAGCATATTGTTGATGTTTCGTCCCTATTAGTGAATGTTCCATAACTGATATAATCCGCCGTCATCGGTGGTCCTGCTTACTAGTCTGCGCGTTCACGGCAGGCTCCGCTGTGGGGGAGGAGCTGTGGAGGGAGGGCTGTAGCGCAGCAGAGAGCAAGGGGGTTGGACCTGTAAGTTGTGCTTGTTCAAATTTTCAGGCTAAGTCAACATTTTCTCAAAACTCCCTACTGCAGCTTTAATATGAACATTTCTCATCAAATTCTTCCAAGACCAAATGATCTGAGCTGCTATTACAATCTGTTTGATAAAAAATGACCCCAGTGTCTGAGAAAAAAATCATGTGCAAATCCTGCCTGCATTGGTGGAGGACCGAGTACAAATTTTAGCCCGTAAATCCTGTGGAAAGAGGGCAGTTCCTCAGAGACGAGTCCTCTCTAACATCTCCATCACTGTCTGAGCCACATACACTGATCCACAGCAGCTCTAGAAATAATTCAGCAAAGCAAATGAAGTTTGTTAATGTACAGTAAATCATGAAGTTAAAGTAAGTCAAAAGTTAATAATGCTCTGATACAGTTTTAAAAAATGTTCCAAAATGGGTTTTCAAAGTGATGTCACACAGAACAACCAATTTCGGATCCCCAAACAATCTTTCATTGATCAGTTCTTAAAAGAACCGGGTTTTTTTCTTAGTTTGATGAACAGTGAAACAATCTAATGAACCTTCTTATACGATAAGAACCTTTTTTGCGATGGAAAGGTTCCATGGAGGTTAAAGGTGGAACCATTGATGCCAATAAAGAACCTTTAATTGTAAGTGTATAAAACCTACAGTATGCCTGTTTTGAAAGGGCGTTTAGGCCATACAACTGATATTTCAAAGACCATTTAATCATTAATACTTTCAATCTAACTATACAATCAACATTGTATAAACAGCAGTGATTGCAAGTAAAAAAAAAAAAATTAGGTTTTGTCTTTTCATACGAAGTTATTATGAATTAAGCTCAATTAAAACAATACTCATATAACAAAAAGCACAAAAAGTGCTGATATAGCTTTTAAAATGAGTATGCAATTGTAAGCCAAGGAGCAAGGAGTTTTACTTTTGATGTTAACTATTTATTGTAATTTTGAACAACTTTGGCATTTTGATTTATTAAAGCAAATAGTCACTTGCACTACTAGAATAATGACAAGCAGGATAGAAAAAAAAGTGCATTAATGTCGCCCTCTAGTGGCAATAGATGTCAATGGCAACAAAGAACACAACTGCCATCTAGTGGTAGTTTCAGGACAGTTTCATTACAGTGCATTAGTAGTGGTTACAGCAGCTCTATTATGACCTATTCTTTATATTAAAAAACAAAATAGCATGTTACATAAAAATATCAAAACCGTGGCCAAATGTAGTGTTTGAACACATTAACTCAAATTTCCTCACGTCTGCACACAGTCAGTCATAGACACGCAGGAAACAGTCATCTCTCTGTTAGCACAGATAGCCTTGGCTTCATTCATTCAGCTGTCAATCAGACAACAAACACCAGGCACCAACACTGGAGACAGGATGTGATGGACATTCATCTTGTGTCAACAGGAAGTACAGACAGAGGCTTCTGTGAAAACAAAGAGCCCCTTTGGTCTCTCCACCCATTGCAAGTCAAGAAAAGGACCCACTTCAAATGGCCCGCCTGACAATATCTGCACACAATAGATTCAGTGTGACATGTATTAGTTTAAAGATAAAGAACTGATAAAGAACAGACCAAACGCGATAAAAAAGAGGAAATCCGTGATCCTGGAATTTCTAAAGAATGAAACGTTTCAATTGCAAACTAACTTATCTAAAGTTATCATAAGCATTAATGTTTGAAGCAGACGTCATAACAAATGTCAGTAATCTGGGAAGATTTTAACGCTGCCTTCACGTGCTATCGGAATTATTGTAAATACGAGTTTCCTAGGTCAATATTGGATATAAAAGCCAGCACAAGTCGTATTTAATCCAATTTACCACTGGAAAGCTTGGGGATAATGTTGATACCCAAGTTCCAGAGATGGGCGTGACACACGAGAATGATCCTCATTGGTTCTCGCATACGAACATGCTTGAGCTTGTTTCCCACAACTGATGTGTGAGTTGATGAATGTTAATATGTGAATAAAAGCCTAAATTCAATCTGTTCATCATATAAACCGAAATTTTGAATAAACCACTCATTTCATATGGATACATTTTTATGATCTCCTCTTTATGAACTTTTTGAAGCATCAAAATGGTAGTTGTGTATAGCTCAGATTGCTTTAAAAGATCTTCATTTGTGTTCTAAAGATGAACGAAAGTCTTGCGGGTTTGGAGCGACATGAGGGTGAATAATTAATGTCAGACATTAAAAAAACTGTTAAAAATGACAAGAACAGAACAAAATTACTAAAAAAATTAAAATGAAAACAGAAAATATAATTTTTTTTAATAAAATTAATATGATTATCAAAATAATAAAAACTACAACAGTATCTTAATGATAATTCTATAATTACCCTGCAGCAAGCATCACTCATTTGTGATTCACACTGACTTTAAGATAATTTCCCTGTATACTAGCTTAGCTTGTTTCCTGAGGCGTAAAGTCTCCTAGCCGTGGATGTTTGCTGTGTGTCTCTTGTGGTTCTCGAACCCCCATGGAATTTTTCCTAACATGCGTTTGGCCAACTTTAGCGCAACACAGAAATCAGAACAAATAGGCTGTTCATGGCATCCAGCAGCAGAGTGTTGATTTTGGGGGCGTGTGTTAGCTTAGCCGTTTGACTGGGCTAGTTTTTGTGTAGTCTGTATTACTATGTGTGTCTGCTGGAAAACTGCTGACTACCGAAACCAATTAACTTGAACATCTGGAAAAATCAGCAGATGTGACGAAGTTCTGTGTAGTTCTACTTCCACTTCCAACAGTCAAAGAACAACAACGTCATCGCCAGGAGCTTGGTTGGAGCAGTTTACAACAATTCTGTTCTCTCTTTCACTAGTGTAAATGGATAAAAAACTAATAATGTTCTTTTTATTCGTACCTTTTTGTGACTCGGTGTCCAAATAAGCTCAAATATTCACTAAACAAAATGATTACGACACCAGCAGAAATCTCTACAGCTGGACAAGGGTGACAGATTGTCTGCTGTCTATCTCTATGGATGTGTGTTCACTGATAGACTCAAGAAAGAGCCTCTTCCTGGTTCATCCAAAGAACACACTATTTGACTGGGTGTTTCAGTGATTTTACCATGTTTAAGTGATGTAGTAACAACTTTGTATTAATAAAAGAAATCTTGAAAAATAATGTATCAGTTTCCACAAAAATATAAGAAGCACAACTGTTTTCAGCATTGATAATAATAATAAGAAATGTTTCTTGAGCAGCAAATCAGCTTATTAGGATCATTTCGAAGGATCATGTGACACTGAAGACTGGAGTAATGATAAGTGTATTTGAAAATACACAACCCGGCCAAAAAAAGTCGCTGTTTCGATTTAAATAGGCAAATGCTTAATAGTCAATGACTGGATCATTATTGCAGTGATTATTATGTGTAGCAACAGTTCTTCTAACCCTCATTGATGGAGTAGCTTTTCATTTCTTAAACAACCATGTAGAAACACACATCATGGCCATATTTCAGGATGACAATGTCCAGATTCATCAGGATCAGATTGTGAAAGAATGGTTGTGAGGAGCATGAAGAATCATTTTCACACATGAATCGTCTCCTCCGAGTCCAGAGCGCCTTAAATTCATTGAAAGTCTTTGGGATGTGCTGGAGGAGACCTTTGTTTTTGGCTGGGCAGTGTGTATTCAAATAGAAAATGCTTTGTTTCTTTTGTTTCAAAGTCTGATCATTCAGGAATTAAAACATCTCTTCAACAAGCCACACAATTTGATGAATCATGTTTGTAATACAAACGGACCAGAATGAGTGCAAGTAAAATATTGCATTAGTAGGCTACACTGATTGCTAATACTGACATAAGCCATTGTCGTTTGCTGTCTAATAGAATAAAAAGACAAAATGTGCTGGTGAAGACATGGGTCAGGGATCAACAGACACGAGTGACAGTAAATGCATAAAACAGTGTTTCATTCTCTCTTACTTTATGTCACTTCCTCTATGCCTTTAAGCCTTTAAACCTGACTGCTGTCATGGGACTGTCCTTGTGCTCCGTACTCATGCTAGTCACTGATTGAGAACTTTCTACAAGCCAACTAACTAACTTCCCACATGAGGGTTTGTCTTGTCGATCTCTAGATCTTGGCCAAGAAAGCCCTGAAGTCGACCAAGCTTTATGCAAGATTAGGTGATGTTATTTTTTTACCTCAATGTTTCGTCCTGAGTTTGTTGTTCACAGATTTCTGCCACTACCATAATAGAGATATTTAGAAAATGATCATATCATCTCAAACCACGAGCCTACAAAGGCCTCTGAGAGCTTCTTAAACTCCTTGTGCTCTGCCCCCCAGCAATTTCAGCAGGCGAAGAATAAAGTTAACCGCCGACCTCAGGGAGCTACGCTGTGAAATTCCTAGCAGCTCGGTTTTCTAAAATGAATCAAACCTTGTAGCCAACATACAGTACCTGCTTTCTAGGAGCAAATCTGCCTCTGAGAAACACAGAAAAAAGTGTTCAACGGGACGGAATGTGTTTCTTTCTGTGGGGTATGTATACTGCAGAAAGGTGTCTTTGTGTGTGCTGATTGTAAACAGCAGTAGTTCTCATTTGTGCATCCAGAAAACAGCACATGTGCAGTTCAGGTGTACATGGATATGAAATGTTTTTCTTTCTGCCCAACACTTTATGGAAGCAGAGTTGATGAACCCCATTGGATCTGCTTTGAATTATTCAGATGTGTTGTGATGTTTTGCTGAGGACAGCTCAGCCAAAAATAAAATAAAATCTGTCATCATTTACTCACCCTCATGTTGTTCCAAAGCTGTATGAGTTTCTTTCTTCTGTTGAACACAAAAGAAGATATTTTAAAGAATGTTGGTAACCAGATAGATGATGGTAGCCATTGACTTCTATAGTTTTTTTTTAACACGAGAATGAACCTCATTGGTTCTTGCTGAAGCTCAAACGTACTGCGTAACACGAGAATGAACCTCATTGGTTCTTGCTGAAACTCAAACGTGGTGCGTAACCTGAGAATGAACCTCATTGGTTCTTGCTGAAGCTCAAACGTGCTGCGTAACACGAGAATGAACCTCATTGGTTCTTGCTGAAACTCAAACGTGCTGCGTAACATGAGAATGAACCTCATTGGTTCTTGCAGAAGCTCAAATGTGCTGCGTAACACTAGAATGAACCTCATTGGTTCTTGCTGAAACTCAAACGAGCTGCGTAACACTAGAATGAACCTCTTGGTTCTTGCTGAAGCACAAACGTGCTGCGTAACACTAGAATGAACCTCATTGGTTCTTGCTGAAACTCAAACGTGCTGCGTAACACTAGAATGAACCTCATTGGTTCTTGCTGAAACTCAAACGTGCTGTGTAACACAAGAATGACCCTCATTGGTTCTTGCTGAAGCTCAAACGTGCTGCGTAACACGAGAATGAACCTCATTGGTTCTTGCAGAAGCTCAAATGTGCTGTGTAACACTAGAATGAACCTCATTGGTTCTTGCTGAAACTCAAACGTGCTGCGTAACACGAGAATGAACCTCATTGGTTCTTGCTGAAGCTCAAACGTTCTGCGTAACACGAGAATGAACCTCATTGGTCTTGCTGAAGCTCAAACGTGCTGCGTAACACAAGAATGAACCTCATTGGTTCTTGCTGAAGCTCAAACGTGCTGCGTAACACTAGAATGAACCTCATTGGTTCTTGCTGAAGCTCAAACGTGCTGCGTAACACAAGAATGAACCTCATTGGTTCTTGCTGAAACTCAAACGTGCTGCGTAACACAAGAACGAACCTCATTGGTTCTTGCTGAAACTCAAACGTGCTTCGTAACACAAGAATGAACCTCATTGGTTCTTGCTGAAACTCAAACGTGCTGCGTAACACAAGAATGAACCTCATTGGTTCTTGCTGAAACTCAAACGTGCTTCGTAACACAAGAATGAACCTCATTGGTTCTTGCTGAAGCTCAAACGTGCTGCGTAACACTAGAATGAACCTCATTGGTTCTTGCTGAAACTCAAACGTGCTGCGTAACACGAGAATGAACCTCATTGGTTCTTGCTGAAACTCAAACGTGCTGCGTAACACAAGAATGAACCTCATTGGTTCTTGCTGAAACTCAAACGTGCTGCGTAACACAAGAATGAACCTCATTGGTTCTTGCTGAAACTCAAACGTGCTGCGTAACACGAGAATGAACCTCATTGGTTCTTGCTGAAGCTCAAACGTTCTGCGTAACACGAGAATTAACCTCATTGGTTCTTGCTGAAGCTCAAATGTGCTGCGTAACACGAGAATTAACCTCATTGGTTCTTGCTGAAGCTCAAATGTGCTGCGTAACACAAGAATGAACCTCATTGGTTCTTGCTGAAACTCAAAAGTGCTGCGTAACACTAGAATGAACCTCATTGGTTCTTGCTGAAGCTCAAAAGTGCTGCGTAACACAAGAATGAACCTCATTGGTTCTTGCTGAAGCTCAAACGTGCTGCGTAACACTAGAATGAACCTCATTGGTTCTTGCTGAAGCTCAAACGTGCTGCGTAACACAAGAATGAACCTCATTGGTTCTTGCTGAAACTCAAACGTGCTTCGTAACACGAGAATGAACCTCATTGGTTCTTGCTGAAGCTCAAACGTGCTGCGTAACACTAGAATGAACCTCATTGGTTCTTGCTGAAACTCAAACGTGCTGTGTAACACGAGAATGAACCTAATTGGTTCTTGCAGAAGCTCAAACGTGCTGCGTAACACTAGAATGAACCTCATTGGTTCTTGCTGAAACTCAAACGTGCTGCTTAACACTAGAATGAACCTCATTGGTTCTTGCTGAAACTTAAACGTGCTGCGTAACATGAGAATGAACCTCATTGGTTCTTGCTGAAGCTCAAACGTGCTGCGTAACACTAGAATGAACCTCATTGGTTCTTGCTGAAGCTCAAACGTGCTGCGTAACACAAGAATGAACCTCATTGGTTCTTGCTGAAACTCAAACGTGCTTCGTAACATGAGAATGAACCTCATTGGTTCTTGCTGAAGCTCAAACGTGCTGCGTAACACAAGAATGAACCTCATTGGTTCTTGCTGAAGCTCAAACGTGCTGCGTAACACGAGAATGAACCTCATTGGTTCTTGCTGAAGCTCAAACGTTCTGCGTAACACGAGAATGAACCTCATTGGTTCTTGCTGAAGCTCAAACGTGCTGTGTAACACTAGAATGAACATCATTGGTTCTCACGCATCAAGCAAGCATTTACCAGAATTGACTGCTGAAAACACTGTTCGTTGATGAATAAAAGCCTAAATTAAATCTGTTAATTATATAATGTGCTCATTGTCTCTTCAGAAAACTTGAATTTAACCACTCGATTCATATGAATTTATGTTACGATCAATTTATGAACGTTTTGAAGTTTTGGTTACTTCAATGGAGGGACAGAAATATCTCAGATTTCATTAAAATATCTTCCTTTGTGTTGAACCGAAGTCTAATGGATTTGGAATGACAGAATAATTTTTTTGGTGAACTAACCTTTAAAATCTTTGGGTCTTTATACAAATGTAAAATTATAAAGATAGACAGATCTTGTAAGTACTCAACAAATCTATCAAGATTACCTCATTCCCAATGTGTCTGTAAACGATCTTAAAACTATGCAGATATAATAGGAAACAACTAGAGTTGCATGCTCATGCAAAAGTCACCTCCTCAAAGCAAAGCTGTTCTATTGGTTTGCGGTTGATTTGGGTGGTTGCAGTCAATAACTCAAGTTCTAAGTATATATATTAAGTCAAGCTCCGCTATTACAAATAACGATAATCTAAGCTGCCTAATACAGCCAATAAATATAACATTCCCCTACAAAAACTTAATGGAATGTCTTTGGATACAACATACAGTGGATTGAGGTATAAAGTAATTGGTTGCATGCCAGAATCAATAAACCCCACAGAGAAGTGGTTAGTTCATCTCTGTGAATTGAACTTTTACAGGCTCAGCGTTTGCATTCTCTCGTTTATACTGCCTTCCTCCTATGCCAACTTTTGGCTGTGCATGAGCACAGAAGAAAAGCTTTAAAATGAGCACAACATAACTTCAACTAAAACAACAATTCCCCTATAATTTTGCCTACAAAATAAGACATCTTGTATTTTGTACACAGAAGTGACGCAAGTGCCAAAACATCTAAGGAATGTCATATTCTACCCTTTGGTCAGAGATTCAGCTGTCTTGATGACATGTGTGGGATCTAGTCTCGCAGAGCCAGACTTTTGGCATCAAGCGTGGTCCACAGTGAATTCTGGCCAAAAACCGCCCACTTCTAGTTAACAATTTCATCATAGCTATATTAAATATACACTTTTCCTTATGCATTTATGTACATTTAAATATATTTGAATACAATCATAATACTGAAAAACAATTCATGCTTTGTATGCCATTTTGAAGAGTCTGAGAGTCTGAAAATGCCTTGTAAAACACAACAGTTGTATAGAAAGAACAGAAGATATATGTGGTATATGCACATAGACTTCATAAAAAGAATGTCTGTCTGTCCAAAAGTAATACATATTAAAATTTCAAGAATTTTACAGCTGTAAAGCTAAGACTGTTGGATCAAATACACAGATATGTGATCACTGTTAGACCTGTTACATTAGATCTGTCTTATATGTTCAGAGCGGAATTATTCTTCATTCATTATTGAGTGATGATTATGTTTTGTTTTGTAGTTACCTCAAACATTTACTGAAAGAAGGTTTCGTCATGTGGAAACTGGCTGGGCGAAAGTTTCCTTTTAAAGCTAAAAATGTCTTAAGGTGGAAAAGCGAATGAACTAATGCTTTCAGAAAAATCTAAGAAATCACCAAAAATGGATTTGTGACCCTATCTTTACACAATGAAGATATTCAAGACTGCTTTCTCTACATGAAACATGGGCATATTACAAATGATGTTTTAAGGGTTTTACCAAATAAGGCTGGAATTATAGTTGCATGCTTTCTAAATCCTATCTAAAGGAAAAGTTTTTCATTTATTCATTTTGACCATATCTGGTAACATGCAGAGAGGATAGGCTATGTATGTGGCTTCAGATGATTAAATGCTGAGCAAGGTGTTTATGAAAGATATTTAGAAAATAAATTATATAATATACTCACCATCATGTCCTTACAAACATATACACTTCTTTCTTCTGTGGAGAATAAAATAAGATATTTTAAGCCATTTAAAAACTTTGATGCAATATTGACTGACAACAAATCTGAATAATAAAGGAGATGACATGGTCTCTTCAAAAGTCCTACTGACAAGAAATATGTAATATTCAAATATAGTGCCGTTTGACACTATTAAAAATGGAAAAGTAAAGCAGGCTTTAAGATAGGCTAGGCTACGATATTTTATAATCGCCTACATTTTAGATAATGTAGGCTAAGTGTACACAAATATATGTATATATCCCTGTGGGATATATTAACCTTTGTTACGGGTTAGTGTAACTTTATAATATTCTTGATGACACACTACAGCGTCTCTACCGTGAGCGCGCGTGTTTTCCCGCGGGTTCTGCCTTGTTCTGTGACGTGTGTGAAAATCTGCGAGCAGTTCTGACGCCGGAGCCCATCAGAGATCATTCAGCAGGACCCACAGCTCTGCTTCACAAGGTAAGAGCCTATCACTTCACGTCCCTTCTTCATTTTACACCGAATGTTCAGTCACTTTACGAGTTGATTTGTGATTATAAATTCATGTACAGGCATTTTGTTTTTTGGTAAGACGCATCAGTTCCGTCGATACGAATAAAACACCTGTAGAACAGAAGATGTTAATGTTAGTGACCGTCTGCATAGTATTTACATGCATAAACGTCTTTAAACGGTTACATGGTTTTAACCTATTATGTGTTATTTTGGAAATACACTGAAACTTGTAGGCAAATCGTAAGAGCTCGTAAATATGTTTGTTGTCTCGGTAATGATGAGGCTGTCTGCTGAACGTGCTAAAGAAAAAAAAACTCTTTCATATAAAAAAAAAATATATATTTTTGTATAAATAGCCTACTTTAGAATTAGCCTTTATTATTGTTACTTAAAAACAGAAAAGCTTTTGTGTTTTAAATTTTAAAATATGAATTAAAAAAACAAGTCAGTGTCATGCATTAAGCCATTTTGCTGTCATGCGATAATCAAGTAAGCCTATTCCAAGGAAAATATTTAGTGCTCTTTGCTTGAAGATTAAACCAAAATTTTTTGAAGTAAATCTTTTTTTTTCTTTAACCAGCCAATGTAAACTTGTTTTTCGATATTGTGTACAGATTAACAATATTGTTTTTCAGTATTATGATTTGGCAATCTTTTGAGGTTTAATCAGAGCTGTAATTGCATTGTTGACATGCAAGATGCATTCATAATGGATAAATCCCTGTCTCAATCTCTCCCTCAAGTCAATTTGTTTTATCCTCATGGCTTCCTAAAGCTGTTTAGTGGTTTACCAGCAGTTGAGGCAATTCATGAATACTCCTATTAACATTAACACAAACAACTTCCCCTTGTTATTTCTCAATGAATATTGAGACAGCCTGGCTCCAAAGAGACCAACAAGAGTAGCCCACATTCTGCAGAGTAAAAAGCCTGCTTGTTGAGTCCATGCATTGACAGAATGTTCTTACGGGGCAAAATAGGCACATACAGAGGGTCCACTTCAATACAGGCAAAAGTCCTAAGAAGGAACAGCTGGTTAAACAAATATTAGGGGCCAAGAGTGTGTAAATGTATAGATTATTAATGCATGGCTTTATTTGACACATGAATGAAGCACTCTGTATTGCATGGAGGGCAGATTTTGCCATCTATCGGTTTGGAGCAACCTTTAATCTTGAGCTTCAGTAAGCCACTATAGGGACATTTTACCTAATTTTCTTACCCCAGTTATATATAGACAGACCTGGAGCTGTAGCTGAAACAACTACTCATGAAAAGAAGCTATATACAAATGCACTCTCATATATTCATACCATGCAACTGCATAGTTTCTTTTCAGTCTGTCTGGTCTTTAAGGTGGTAACACCATTGTTTCAGCAGACATAGGGTTCTTTAACTAAAGCTGGTCAATGCAATGGTTAGCAGTGGTTAATCAGATCTGTCTGGAGGCTGTTCAGCTGTATCTCAAGGTCAAGTCGCCAGCTTTCTTAAAGATACGCCTATTAGGGGTTTGTGATGAACATGGTTGAACTCTGACCTTTTCCTTCCATGGTTGCCAGAGCACATTAAACCAGCCGATTTTCCAAATGACCTTTCGTCCTTATTCTCATCAGTGTTGTGATGTATATGAGGGTGGCCTGGGGTGATGCAATTCATTTCACCCCTGGTCTCCTGCAGGTTAATGTCTTGCATAGCTTCACAGTCTGTTTTATCTCATTAAACATGGCTCATTTCATGCTTAGATCGGTGTTGTTAATAAGTTTTGAATGGAGATCTACTCAGAAGATCAAATTGTTCTTCATTGGTTATTTGCTGCACTTTAGGTTTAGCTAAGAACATCTTGTTATGAAGAACCATTTTCATTGTATTTCGGGATCTTGAGTTGGTGTGCTCTTTTATTATAAATTATTATACATTATTATAAAAGCTCCTGATGTAACTTCATGAATGAAAAAATTCTCCTATTACATCAAGCTATAAAACTCTTTTAGTTTTAATTGTGACCTTCTAGGGAATGTGTTGCCTTTCAAAAGATCAAAAGGCACTTTGTAGCCCAGCCCTGTTTACACCAGGTATTAAGATGTGTTTTGGTCGATCCAATCACAATTGGACGACACTAAATACCGGTGTAAACAGGGTCTAAAATGTTTTGAGCCAGGTCTGATTTGAAGACGAAAAACATACCAAACACAATGTTCTCTCCCCATTCCTGATTTCTAACACACTCACATTGTTCGGCTGGTCTTGCGGCTGTCAGAACAGAAAGTAAAGCTGCTGCTTTTCATATTGTTTTTCCGCCGTCACCGGTCGTGTTTATATGTAAATTGAGTGAGCTTATTTCGTCCATTCGAAAGATCTGAAAAGGTCTACATTTACACTCTCCTCAAAGAAATCAGAACAGAAGTGGTCGAAAGCAGACAAAAGAGACAGATTAAAACACAAGGTTTAAATGTGTCCTCACTGACTTGTGATTTAATCGAGCAAAACACATCTTAATAAAATATGTAAACAGGGCCTGGACTACAATACAACAGTATTGGTAGACTGTCTGCTTAATATCTGCTAACACTTTATTTCGATGGTCCCCCAACAGACATTTTACTGACTAACTTTGCAAGTACATGCCAACGTATTCTACTAACCTACAGTGACAGTCTGCTAATAATCTAATAAGAGATGTAGTTGCAAATTAATAAGGGTTCATTGACATGTAGTTGCAAAGTTACTTATAGTCAGTAGAATGTCTAATGTGGACCATCAAAATAAAGTGTAACCCAACACTGAGATTGAAAAATGCCATTTGGACTGAGAAAATTAGCTGACCTTTGTTGGGGACACTTACAACTGCATATTTGAGTTTTAATGAATGTTTCAAAATGCTTCATTCCCTGTAAAGGGAACAAACACCGCCTATTGTTTATAGTAACTAGATAGTATTTTCTCTTTTTGTTTTCTATTCATAAACTTTCATTTATGGTGTAAATCTGGAGATGCAGATAGCAGGTCTAACTCTAGGGTGTGGGAGAGTATCCGGGGTTGTCGAAGCAATGTGTGGATTGGGTGAAGATGCGGTAGAGAGATGGTTTTAGTTTATGCATCAGCACTGAGGACTCTTTGTGTGTACTAAGGTGGTGCAAGGGTGACGTCAAAACCCACAGAACTCTAATGAGATGCCGGGGCGGCTGGATTGGCATGAACTCGCCCCATGTAGCACTAGGAGAAAATATTCTTTTTTTTAACTAACAGTTTATTTGTGGTACGGAATATTTAGCTTTCAAATAAATAGACTCAGTAACAGGCTCTGTTTTTTGCCTTCTAAGTAATTAGCTGTTGATTTCAAGAATGCTACCTGCTTCTGCTGCCCGCTCAAGAAGTCCATCTGCTGTCCACCAGTGACGCCTCAAGATTCCATTTTTGGAGTCAGTATGAGCACCCCTGTTAACACGCCCAGGTTGTGCCGCCAAGTCAAAGGCTCTTTATACACTGAGCACAGAGACCTTCCTCAAGCTGGAGTCTATGAATAGGAGGTACATTGTCTTAAACGAACATGGAACATACTATAAAAACAGTGTGGAGCAGGTACAAGCTGAATGAAAGGCTATATTTACACAACTGACCCCCCCCCCCCCCCCCCCCCCCCTTTTTTAAGCTTTTCCACTTAAAGCATTTTATCTAATACTTGACAAAAAATGTTTAGAAATGTAGCTGCAATCAGAAAATACTTAATTCATATCCAAATTAATTCACAGTACAGCAGATTTACTAATTTTAGGATAGTCATCCCATTTTGTGTACTTTTTTTTCATCAATTCTATTTCCAAAGTTTACAATATGAAAAAAATGACTGCATCAGGAGTGACACAAATTAGGGTAAGAAATCAATCAATGTTGTACAACAGGTTTGAAAAACTGAAAACAAATGTAATTATTAAAATTATAGAAATTGATAAAATACTAGTTACACACCAGTTTTATTAGTGTATGTGGATCTTAGACAGCCTCTTTGTATTATCCCGAACAGAGTCTCTTTATTGTTCATAATGAATGGATGAACTGTTTTCTGACCTGTGCATATTGTTTCTTAAATAATGTGAAATATTAGAATATTTTAATATAAGAAGGAATCCCATTTAAGTAATCTATAATTCAGTCCAATTCCAATTCCAATCATACAGGTTTGGAACAACATGAGGATGATTAAATGATAAATGAATTTTTATTTGTTTGGGTCAATTAGCCTATTTATTTAATTCACAGAATGCAAAAAAAAAAAGAGGCTACAAACCATGTCCTTATGTAGTAATAAACTTTTAATGACAAAAATGCTGCGTATGACACCTGTAACAAATGGATTTGACTTAAGAACAGAGTCCATGAAATGAACTCACTTTAAAGTGCTTGCAGAGAGTGGAGGTCAAACAAACGCATGACCTCTAGAGAAAACACATGGAAAAATTTTAAATGTTGTGACATGTCTTCTAAGTTTTGGAAGTGTGGTGCTTTGGATACCGAAGTATGCGTAATGACCCGTCAATGGGGCCAGTCTTATCCATGTTGGTGTGCTAAATCTCCAGAAGTCTCAGTGGGTCTTTCCATACTGTTTAGACTAGAATTGAAATGCACAAGGTGAAGCAGAAAATTCAATCAATGTTGCCTGAAAGCAACAGATCTACACAGTATTTAATTACAATTTAAAATTGTTTAGAGGGTAAAGAATTTCAAACAGAGTGAATCATGTCTCCAAAACAATTTTTGGCAGAGCAAACAAACAGAGCCCAACTTAATGTGGCTCTAATGCCAGGTTCAGATTACACAATATCACCCCGATTTTAACACGATCCCTTTGACGTAGGGTGTTGTGTTTAATTGCATACGGCAATGTGCGTCGGGCACAAGAACCAATGTTTTATAGTGTGTCATAGTAGACGACAACTGATGCAGCGTGTGCAACGTTTCACTACGTCCCGACAGAAAAACTAGCATGTTTAATTTTTTCCCGGTCCTCTAAGACGAGTTCCATCACATCTGTGGCATTGACCAATAGGAGCATAGAAGCTCTTCCATATACAGCTTTCAAACATGGTGAAACGAAAGAGACAACGGTATTGGTGCTGCTATAGGTGGAATTATGCAATGGATGAGAGGTTCATGGAGCTATAGCAACAATACTCCTGTTTTTATGGCTACGATCAAACTGTTAGTCCAAATCCGATTTTTGTGCATATCCCATTGAAGTACGATCAGATATAGCAGGTGTGAACGGCCACAGACTTTTTTTCGTTTCAGAAACAAGGTTATGTTATTGCAAAGTGCAGAACGAGCAGAATATGAAAATATAACGGAGACATGTTTTGAAACCGGCGGAGACAACGGCACAGAATAAAGCCGCTCATACCAGCCTCCTACGTTTCTGCCACTGCCTCAGAAGACGCAGTAGTCCAGCGCGGCAGCTACACATTGTCATGTTGTAAATATGACAACATCTATATTGCAAACCCCTCCATTTTGTTTTTGTTGTTGTTGATGTTTTTTGGCATTCATTTCTATAAAAACCAATACAGATATTCCGGAAAACTAAAAAGCGGCATGACACAAAAATGAGTAACCCACTTCTAGCCAAAATAACCTTGAATTTGGTTACACTGTATGTAATTTTTGCCAAATGTATGATATTCCATCATGTAAGCAAAGTCAACAGCGATTACAAGGTGTTTGGTTTCATTTCTGTGACATGTTCTATGCGTAGCATCTGCGTCTATTCTTGGGCTATGGTTAGACATCTGTTAAATTATGGATGGCTTTTAGACGTCTTTAAAACGCAAAATTCCTTGCTGGGTTGTTCAGACAAAAATATTGTGTAGTCTGAACCCGAAATAAGACAGACATTTTACTATAACTAAATGTAACTTAATAGTAGGACATGTTGAGTAAATTAAACAAGATGTTTCTGAGAAAAATCTGAGTGAGTGACATACATTGAAAATAAGCCTGATTTCGATGTAAATGAGAGATTTAAGGATTCCATTCATACACTGTCATCGGTCTAATGTCTGGTGCAGAGAGATTGTGTGGCCTTCAAAGACAGCGAGTCGTTTGAAGGGCGAAAACAGTCCTCTTATTGATGTTATGGAGATTAAGGGTTAAGATGCACTTTGTAGAATCAAACGTAAGCTTTAAGCATGAGTCATTGAAATCACAGGTTTACACTGCATCTATTTGTGTTGACCTGTTTCTGTATTCACCTGAAAATCCCCACTGCCATCTGCACAGGTCTACTGTGGACTCAGCAGGTTTACTGCCTTAAGCCGTTCAATTATGTCTGCCTTTCCCCGCAAGAATAATGAACTCATTTAACAAACACATTACAATCAAAATCTTAATCTAACATGCGCATATATTCATCTCACGTTGAAATTAGAGCATACTCTCTATTTCTGCTATCAGGTGTTATTAGGATTGCTAAAGGACATCTCTGTGCTGTAAATTTTTAAAATTAAATTCTTAATTAAAATGGCCAAATGTTGACTGATTAATCAGTATGGATTATATATAATGGTCCATTACTAGTAAAAATGTATTACATGTCTTTCACAAACTGCAATTATACTTTGCAATGCTTTCTGAAAGAACACATTGCTTGAAATCAGGTTGACTAACATAATGCAGGATCACTGAAAGTTACATTTTCTATATTTGTCTGGCACTCAATAAATTAAAGTGAAAAAAACTCAACCACTATCACTTCTCGAGATTTACTGCCAAATGAAGAAAGGAATAGCCCTCATAGTATTGTAAAGTGATCAGCGACGACTACTCAAATCAACCACTTAAGGGATTATGTTTTGGCATATTAGGGAATGGGGTCAAAGGGGAATGATAAATAATCCATAATCACCCTGAGTTTTACAGCTGCTCAGAAACCAGTAGGATTTGTTGGGGAGTGACATAATGAAATGCCCCCCCCCAAGTTGTCTCAATGGCCACTGTGTAGTCAAACTTTGTATACAGTCAAGTCGTGCATTTAGTCTCCAAACCTTGACTTGTCTAGCAGAATATTTTCTTGCACTAACAAAATACTTTTTTAACAAAAGTTCTAAGTAAAGACTGTAAATATTTAGTTCTATTCAGAAACACAAATCTTTTCTTATCTTTGAAATCAGGTTTATTATAAGTCATACCCAATGCATTAAAAAGTACTATTTACATGAGAATACATGGGAAAGTTAATTTCAGAGCCATTGCTATCAAACATCACTTTAAACTGACACTAATAGGCATGTGCTTAAAAGCCCAGTTAACTAAACACTTTACATCATTCCCTTAACAAGTATAACAAAAGAAAGGTTTGGGTCTTGCAAAAGAGATTTCCAAATGAGGATTGGAAAGTTCTACAGAAACCATCTGGGACAATCTGTGCTAGAGTTAAACAAGCATGTTTAATCAGGACCGATCCCAGACCTCAGATTGTTGACAAGTTATTTATTTTCTTCACAGATGATACCATGGTTTTCTGCTTATTCCACTGCAGCAAGAGTTTGCAAGTGACCTGGTCAAAGACCTTGAGCATGATTCATGAAAAATTGGCATTGTGGTTAAACAATAAATTAAGCTGGCAATGCTTTTTCAAAGATCAGGATTTAACAGCAACCTGGCTTAAACTTACAAAAACAAGAGGAGTTCAAGGTAAAGTATCAGAGTATTGAGTCACTTTTTAAACCGGGCTGTCTTACAACAAATTCACCAATCAGATTTGTTTTCTGGCAGCAAGTGATTTCAACAAGAGACTTTTCCCCCCAATTGGAGAATCTGTGCCTCTTCCCAGAAGATAAGTTCTCAAGTTGTGCAAGACTAAGATTCTTGTGATGCTTATGTGAATTAGCTGGTGGTCTGGCACTGTTTCTCCTGTTTCTAAACCATTGCTGTTTTCTGATCAACTGCAGTTTAGGACGTTTACCCACATTTAAAAACTCAAGGCATGGACTGTTTTCCCTATGCTTGACCTCACTGTATACAATGGAGTGTCACAAAGGAATGTGGTTGGTAACAGTGTTCTCTGTCAACAGCACAGTTAGTGTGGATAAGTTAAAGGTCCGTGTTTGGTTAACCGTCAGCATGCAAAACAGAGCATGTTTGACAGTCGTTACACTAAAAAGGTCTTAGGGTCATTTGGGCGAGAACAAATTCTTTTAACAGTAATAGTTGTGCCGTAAAATGGCCTCGTAGGGTAATTCAGCACAGCAGACCCATGTGGCGTCCTCCAAGCCCCTACCCAATGCAGGGTATTACTTGTTTTTTAAACAATGCCTAGAGCTCCTTTACATTGTTTTTGTCTCTTTTTTTTTTGCAACAGAGGACTTTGTATCCTTCTCCTACAATGAACCCAAATGATTTTACCTTGTCACAGTTGAGCATACTCTCTGTACCGAGGTAACTTATCTGTCACAGGAGAGGGCACTGCATCTGTGAGTCCTCACTGTTATCAGATGTGGCTTCCTGGTATGCGTAATGACTGTTTGCAGGCTGGGTTTGGGGGGGTTGGCTATTCTGCAGAGCAGTTCTGCTGACTGCAGTAGAGAGGAACTACCTCAGTGCGTCAGCACTCTGAAATGAATGAAGAAAAAAACGAATCAATCAGAGTGACTGCAGAGAGAGAGAGAGAGAAGAGTCTACACACTTTCTAAACCTGATCTTTTGTGTAACCGTCCTTAAATGCGCTAGTGGCTGGGAGCACGCGCTCCGTAAGATGGTAAGTCCTTTCTGAGCTTGGTGTCTGTAGGGAAACGAAGTGTTGTAGAAGTGTGCCTGCAAAGTTTTGTGCTAGTTTGTGCCGTAGTGAGCATCTTGACTGCACTTTTCTCACACTTCAGTGCCTTTTAAGGTGAAGGGTACAGGAGGCAGTCCTGCAGCACTGTCGGATTGCACTGTTATTAATTGTGATTTATGCATGCGTGAAAAGTTTAACAGTCATGGTCATTTATTTCTGTAGCTGTCCTTTTTGTGTCAGTGTCTTTCTGAGCGATGTGGTGAAAAGGACACTGTGTGCGCTTGTGTCTGTGTGACAGCACTGCACTGGGGAGCTACTGCAGATGGAAATGTGCATGCAATCTGGTGCAAGTCACAAAATACTGAACTCTCTCACAAACTCCATAAAGACTAAAAATATAACTGTAAAGAATGTCTCCTTCATATGGGAACTAGTTGGGATATACAGTAGATAAATGGTTTTGTAAAATGCACACTGTCTGACAGCCGTTTTTCTTGTGTTCTCTATGTAGTGAAGTACCCCCCAACCCCCCGGTGCTATAAATCAAGATGGCCTTCCTGATTCTCTTTCTCTTGGTCCTCTCCGAGAGCCGAGCTGACAACTTTGATGAGGCATACAGTGACCTGGAACACTACAGGACAATATACATATCAGGTAAGAGATGGGAAAAGGTGTGTTTGTGTGTGAAAGTAAATTGTAGAAAGAGAGTGTAGAGAGATAGAGAGGGGGTTGTACTGCCCATCCCCTAAATGGTGCTCCCCCTCCAGCATTTCTTAACAGGGGCACTCACCGTAATTATCTCATTGAGTGTTGGCTTAGCCTTAGGTGATTCAAAGCCCTCTGGCTCCCATCACAGGACGCAAAGTGGCTGGAATTACTTACTACAAGTGTTAAATAATTGATACGCTCCATATTTACTCATGCTGAGATATTATAGTAGTATCAGCCTCCCCTTCCTGACCGCATATGCAAAATAACCAAGGATAACCTTAGTTAAATAACCTTAGTTTGTGAGAACAACAATATATTAAGTATAAGTATAAAAAACATAATGTGTCGGCAAGAAAAGATGCAACGACAAGTGATTACAACTATCTCTGTAAAATATTGACCCAAACAACCACATCAAATGCCCAACAAGTCTTGGTAGCTTGGGTTCAATTTCTTTTTTGAATCATGCAAAGTAGCCACCAGTGAAATCTAGAGGTGTGCAAAAAAATCGATTCACATTTGTATCACGATTCAAGCTTTACCTATTCAAAATCGATTCATAGAATTCCAAAAATCGATTCATATATTTTTTTTTTCATTTTGTAATGGCATGTATACTATTGTCCTGAAATCAGTTTAGCTCGCCATTCCCATAGATGGCGCTGCGTCGAATTCACACTGACGCCTGCACACTCTTGTCATAACGAAAAGAAGAAGTGCAGCAGAATTCGGCGCAAACAATGGGAAACCTCACTGAAAGAATTATTCAACCTGCTCCATCCTCATCGAATGCGAGAGTTTGGGCACATTCCGGCTTTTAAAACCTCGAGGGAAAGACGAAACTTGATAGGAATCATGCTATATGCAGGCTTTGCAAAGCGAAATTTAAGTATTTTGGAAACACCACAAACGTGAGAAATCACATGGTACGCCATCACCAAGAGATTAACATTAAAGATGTGGATGGACAACAACCTAAAGTAACTAACTTGCCAGTCAACCAACGCACTCTCTTTCAATGCTCTAAACTCCCACCGAACTCTGAACGGGCAAAGAAAATAACTCTATCCATAGCCTATTGCATTTCAAAAGATTTGCGCCCCTACAGCATGGTAGACAATAAAGGTTTTCGATACGTTCACATTTCAACAGTCAACCTGGTAGCTGAAGTACTCCTTAAACCACATTTAGCAGTATTGTTTGTTTGATCTGACTACAGCACTTTAAAGCTAAATGTAAAAAAAATTTTATTTAAGTTTTATTTTAAACTTGAATTAAATGTATTTGAAAAATGGGCAAAGCTTGGCACTTTGCACTTTTTCGTTTTTATTTTTGTATGAAGACATATAAAGTAATATCAAACTACATTTAATTTGTTGCGTTTCTTTTCTTTTAAATTGTATGTCTAGTGCAGTCAATCACTACATTTACATACTGTGAATCGTTTTTTGAATCGAGAATCGTTTTTGAATCGAAAATCGATTTTGAATCAAATCTTGAGCCTAAAAATCGATATCGAATCGTGACATTTTCCGAATCGTGCACCCCTAGTGAAATCCCATTTGTTCAAAAAACGGAAATCATGTGGCACTTACCTTCCAACATTTTCAAAGACGAAAACTTGTTGCATCGCACCTAGTTAGGACACTGTGTCAGTGCCTGTATTTTAAAGCATGGTTGACGTTTTGACAGAGAAGCATTCCCTTAGCAGAAGCTGAATTCATCTGCAGTTTAGCTGCAGTGTGTCCTTGCTGACCGGATAACTTGCAGGTTTTCATCAGATCCAACAGGGTGTTGCTGAGAACTTTTTTGTGACAGTCTAACTCAGAACCTTATCTGACACCCTGTCCATGGGGAAGAGTATGGGAGAGTTTTATTTTGATATACAAATCCTCTAACAGTTATTTACAAATGAAAACTGTCAGGCATTTCTATAGTTATATGTGCACTAAAATGGTTGCAAGAGTAGCAACACCTACTGGAGTGTCTTCATTGGAAGAACATGCACAGTTTCTGTCATAAACATGTAGGGGAGTTTTATTCTTAAAAAATGTAGCAAACATGATGATTCATGTATTTGCATAACCACAACAGCATGTAGCAATAAGACAAAGATTGAGTCACAATATCATCTTTGTGAAACGCCTTATTGTTTTTGGACACCAACCAATGCAACAGGGACAAAAAGAATTAGAGCCATGGCTATTAAATCAGTTGCAATCTGCATTAATATTGTATCTATTTCTTTACTTACTACTTGAATGAATATCTGAATATCACTTTCTTTGATTTTTAGAAAATGGCCCCCGACTCTCAGTTGACACAGCACAACCCAAAGTAATCTCACAACGTGGAGGCAACGCAACATTGCCATGCAAGTTCAACCGGGATCCCTCATCTGCCCCAAATCCCAAACTGAGGATTAAATGGACTAAACTGACTTCAGACTATCTTAAGGAAATCGATGTTTTCGTAGCTTTGGGCTTTCACAAAAAGAGCTACGGTCAATTCCATGGCCGTGTGCACCTTCAGGCTGCCAGCGAGAATGATGCCTCACTGGTTATCACTGAGATCATGCTGGAGGATTATGGGAAATACAAGTGTGAAGTCATCGATGGCTTGGAGGATGATACAGCAGTTGTATCCCTTGACCTGCAAGGTAAAGCATAGAATCATGTTATCTTGATGGCTTTTCCAACACAGTCTCAAGGAAATGTTCCTCTGGCAACATTTAGCCTAGTCACACAACACCAGGTCTTTAATATACTGTAGTTTTAGTTTTGTTTAAGAAGATTTTGTTAAGTCTCACCTTGGTAAAAAGGCGATGCTTGAAGTTTTGCTGGTGAACAACATGGCTAGCAGGTCTACCATGTTGGCCAGCACCAAACAATAATCCTTCCTAAAAATATGTATTTTTAAAAAATCTTTGAAAGTTGTCATTCGGTTGTGTTAATGCAAGTATTATTGTGTTAATACATTATCATTAACCAAATTATTTTCTATCTATAAACTGTACATCTTCTGCATCTTTTCAAACATGGTAACCTCTGAAGTGGGCACATTTTGTTGGTGCATGTAAACATGTTGCTACAGCAACATTACCATTGTGACACTGGGCTGGATTTTTTTGAATATTACACAATACTACACACAGTTTATGCAACATCCTTGGCTGTTCCTCAAGCCAATTAGATATGAGATAGCATTGTGCTGACTCTCTTCACACTGTGTGCAAGGTAAACGCTATTTAATAGTCTTATAATGCAGACTAGAACAACTTTTAAATCTGGACCATCAGCAAGATCCTGACACAAGAGCTATCAGGGCCAAATAATGGGACATTTATTTGGTCCTTGCTGTCTGCATTCTTGGCATTACTTTAGCTGCATGCAATAGATAAAAATTTAGATGGTCCATTGGGAAAAAAACTGATTTAGCAATCAGGAATTTGATTATTGCCAGATTACACAAATAGAAGGACTTCTATTATGAAATTATGCAATTTCATACCTTTTCTGGTCTTCGGATTTCTACAGGCATTGTGTTTCCATATTTTCCTCGACTGGGTCGTTACAACCTGAACTTCCCTGATGCTGAGAAAGCTTGCAGAGACCAGGATGCCATTGTGGCATCTTTCGACCAGCTGTACGATGCCTGGAGAGACGGGTTGGATTGGTGTAATGCAGGGTGGCTCAGTGACGGATCGGTGCAATACCCCATCACCAAGCCCAGAGAGCCATGTGGAGGCAAAAACACCATTCCCGGTGTGAGGAATTATGGGATGCGTGACAAGCAAAAAGAAAGATATGATGTCTTCTGTTTCACCTCTAACTACAAAGGTTGGTCCTTTCCAACTGTTTGATAAAAGACATTTAAAATAGGCTAGCAACTCCAAAAAATGTAAAGCAACTGATCTGATACTTAATGTATGTCAATAAAAAACTAATTGAGTTCAGCCATGCAAAGAATCTCTAATGACAATTATTGTCTTTGTGAATAAACACTTTCCCTTTTCTTTTTTCCAGGACGTTTCTATTATTTGATACACCCTTCCAAGCTTACATATAATGAAGCAGTGCAGGCATGTCAAAAGGATGGTGCTCAGATTGCCAAAGTCGGGCAGATGTACGCAGCATGGAAGCTGCTGGGCTACGACCGCTGCGACGCAGGCTGGCTGGCAGATGGTAGTGTACGGTACCCGATCTCAAGACCACGCAGACGGTGCAGTCCCACAGAGGCCGCCGTACGCTTCTCTGGATTCCCAGACAAGAAGCACAAACTCTACGGTGTCTACTGTTACAAGAGTGACAACTGAGCATACAAACCATACAACTCACGAACTAAATGTAATAATGTAAGGCGTTAGTTCGAGTGCATTAAAACTGTGACAAAGTCTCTAGATACTGTAATACAGAAGGATTTGAGGATAAAGTAACTGGTGTTTGTTTGAAGGAAAGATTCTGTAGGATTAGGCACCTTAGGCACCCTCTTCCCTCAAAATCAGGAATTCACTACAAGATGGCAACAGGACAGGAATAGTATTCATAGGATGCCACAGAAATTATAGCTTTGTGTTTCAGGTCTGAACTATCATATACAGAAGTGCTGAAGGAAGAGATATTTGACAAGATTGCAGTAGAAATTCACACTGTACTCTTCCATTTAGCATGCAGTAGCTTGAAGGATGTTCTAGAACCGAATGACAAAAAAGCTTAATAACTTCCAACTGATACCTTTGGGCAATTAGTTTGTCATTCAAGAACATCATATCCCATATAAACAGCATGATGGAAAATATATTTTCTGTTGATAGGAAAACAAATTCAACAAAAGTGCTAAATACCATACAGAACAGTTATGGCACAATGAACACGATTTTTCCTTTTGCCATCCTTACAGGGTGCTAAATTGTATTATTTCTTATAAACATACCTTTTTTAATTTAGTTCAAGAACAGTTTATGTGTGGACCAAACCATGTTGAGTCATATGTCGCATTAAGAAACAAAACATTGTTCTGTGATTTTTTTAACTATTGAAATATACAAGTAGAGTGTTTATAAATGTATGTTAATTATCTTTTTCTTGAAACAATGTGTTTATAAGATGTTTCGCCTACGTCACAATGTAAGAACTTCAGAGCTCCACTGTATCGACCTCGTCACTGTCAAACTTTTTTTTTTGTCTCCAGGATGATGAAGAAATTTGTTGTTCATACCACAGACATCATTACAAAAACAACGTGTTTCAAAAGTAAATCAATTGTTTTAAGTATTTCTGTTCTGTTCTATTTCAGACCTGAAATTTATCAATTCACAAAACCATAGAAAACCTATCCTCAAACATAGCCCATAGCGATGGTGCCAAAAGTTAATACAAATTAGTTTGCTAGGGGAAGTCGTGCAAAAGAGAGCACACGGCTCAGTTTCTAGCCCATCTGATGAGTAGTTTTAGTCTTTGCATGTTACCGTTTACAAATAGCAAGACTGAGGTGGTCAAAAAGATGACAGTGCTAATGACCATGTTGTGTTACTTAGTAAAAGAAAAACAGCACAATGAAATGTATCTTCTATTGTAGAAAAAAATAGACCTTGCAGGTAAAGGTTTACTCAAAGACGAAGCAAAAAAATAATGTCACAACAGAAAAGTGCATAGTTAGCATGTTGCATTCAGTCTTGTCTATGAAGCAGAAGACCTTGAGAAAAACATGTCAAGCCAAGGCATTTGGAAACAAATAATTAAAACAGACTGCCATGCTAAGACAAAAACACTTAATATTGTTTTATTCTTGTTATCATTACTATTAGAGTCAACACAGCCAGTTTAGAACTGATGGTCATGAGTTTTAGCCGCTACACTAAATTACCAGTTCCACAAAATATTTCTAAATCTTAAAGGTTTCAAAATAATTGCATATGTATTCACATTCATTTCATTTTGTTTTGACTCTGGCAACTGTTCATGTGCCTTGTTTACAAGACTTCAGAATACATTTTAGAACTGGATGCTTAGATATGTCTTTATAGGCAGCGTTAACATTTTTCACCATTGTTTTGTGTACATAAAGTATAATTAAACAGATGATTTGACTGTATCAATGTAAAAAAAAAACATTGACCCAAAAAAATAAACAATCAGTCAAATACATATTTGGTGTGGTTGTTTTCTCATTGCCAAAAGACAAAAGAAATGAAAAAAAAAAGGCAAGGAAGAGAAATTGCAAATATTTCATTATATTTGTTTTGCCGGTTCTTTCACATTTTTGTCTCAGCTGATTGGCTCAATAAAGAAAGAAATTAAATAAATAGCCTACAAATCAAAACCCCCAAAACATTTGGCAGGGAGGAGGCTGATATATCTCAAAACTGTACATGTTAGGCCTATATTTTAATCATATTATTCGAACCTGCAAAATTTAACAACAATGGATTCATCAACATTGCCAATATAGCACATATAGTAGGCTAAGATGGCTTAATGCCATGAAGCTATTTGTTATGGGTCTTTAACTAAAGATGGTTGTGGTAACTGTGTATTTTCACTTTAGTTTTTTTTTTAAGGTCAGGTGTCAATTAAACTGAAACCATAATTCTGGTCTCAATACCCTGATGACATATTTAGGTCCCGAGTACCGATGGTGTGAGGTCAGAGAGAGGACCCTCTTGGAATTCTCCATTTATTATCAGATGTAATCTCAAAAGAACATTGAGCAGAGTTCATGTTTAACGGCCATCCACATCCTTACCTTGTCAACGTTACCATGTCGGAAGGCGCTGAGAAGAAAGTCGTCAAAACAGAGGCTGTTCATTCCCGTCACGCGTCAACTTCAAGATTGCGCGGGAAAATCTCCATTACTGTTACATCGCCCTCTTTTGGTCAACATCAGCCATAACAACTTTCTATCACAATTAACGTGGGATTTTTATGCAATTACGCAGTCAAACACAGGGTTTAAACGTGTTCATAATATACTAATAGCGCTTTATTATTTAAAATCTCACAGTTCATTCATTGTTATAGGCCTACGTATCTTCAGCAATAAATTAAACTTCTATGGCTTCGTGTAACATTTGTAATAATATTTGACAAAACTGCTAGTTCATTCAACCACACATACAGTATTCATTTTTCATATTTTACCACGACATTCATTTAAAAAAGTAAAAATGATTACAAACCCACATATTAAAAAAAAACTAAAATATAGCCTATATTTTCGATGCCATATGAGAAAATTATTATGAGAGTGTACAATAGTTTGGTGTAATCGGAGTAATCCTCACTACTAGAGAGGATACTGCCGAGGAAGATGACGATGAAGATTTGTTTTCCAGTCATGAGTTGCAGTCCTTTCAGCATTGTTTGTCCTCCAGCCCCGTGACATCCCTTTTTAACCCCCCTTACCACAATGTGAAACAATATAATGCCTATTGTTCTTTTACTCCTCGTACGTGTGTACTGTAATTGTTTTGTTTATACTCTGCTCGTACCATAGTGCTTTTTTATTGAGCCAGAGAAAAAAGGAAATCCCATTCTTCGTAAGAAAATGTTACGGATGACTTTTCTAACAAATTACAGTCACCATTCACAGCTGTTTTTACTTGTTCATTATCTCTACTATATACATTTCACCCAGAAACCCCCTCCCCATGTCAAAACATTAAGACATTATTACAATATGCGATGTACACTATTGCATAGTCAAAGATTAAGTACACTCTCAGTGGGTGTGTGATGGAGTTTTTTTTTGCAGTCCCTCAGGGTATTCACTTCGGCTCTAAAACATTCATCAGGCACATAGTTTGGCTTCGCCCCTTTCGACTGAAGACCTTCTCTGTGGATGTAAAGCATCTGTAGGTCTGGATGGAGATCAGTGTAAGGAGTCCTCAGCTGTTTTTAACCAGCGATGATGGTACTGAACCGACTCACTGTTGCGTCTCTTACTGTTGTTGTAATAGTTATTGTTTTGATATTTGTGTGCATACGTCTTCTGGTAGGTAGATGCTGCAGATTAAAAGGCAAAGATATGTTAACTTTTACCCAAAAATCAATTTTTACAAAAAAATAAATATTTTAGAAAGTTGTTATTTTTTGAGTATTTACTTAAAGGGTTAGTTCACCCAAAAATGAAAATTCTGTAAGTACTTACTCACCCTCATGTTGTTCCAACCCCGTAAGACCTTCGTTCATCTTCGGAACACTAGTTAAGATATTTTTAATGAAATCTGAGAGCTGGATCACTCCTCCATACTCCTCCATAGGCTTCAAAAGGAATGAAACTTGCTGGCCTCGAAAAGTTATTAAAGACATCGTTAAAATAGTCCAAGTGACTACAGTGGCTCAATCTTAAGTTTATCAAACGACGAGAATACTTTTTGTGTGCAAAAAAACAAAAATAACGTCTTCATTTCAACTATTCATGTCCTTCTCTGTGGGCCTCTAGTCAGTTCACTAGTGTAAAAGCGTAGAGTTCTTGTTGTTGTACGTCACACGCATCACCCACATGACCAGCTTGGGCCAATAGTGAGCCTATGTGTGACGTAGCACTGCGCTATTACACTAAGTTTACTGACTAGAGGCCCACAGAGAAGGAAATGTATAGTTGAAATAAAGTCGTTATTTTTTTGTTTTTTTGCGCACAAAAAGTATTCTCATCGCTTGATAAACTTAAGATTGAGCCACTGTAGTTACTTGGACTATTTTAACGATGTCTTTAATAACTTTTCGAGGCTGGCCAGTTTCAATCCTTAAGAAGCCTATGGAGGAGTGATCCAGCTCTCAGATTTAATCAAAAATATCTTAATTCGTGTTCCGAAGATGAACGAAGGTCTTATACGGGGCTGGAACAACATGAGGGTGAGTAAATACTGACAGAATTTTCATTTTTGGGTGACCTATCCCTTTAAATAGCAAATATGTTTTTGTGTGACTGGTTTCAGTTAATAATATTTTTTTAATAAAAAGCTTAAACTTGAAAACCTAAAAATGTACTTATAAATTGTAGTCGGTCACTGATTCCAAGTTACAAGACAAAAATTTTAGTAAGTAACATAATCCATTACATTACACATTTAAGTTAATTTGATCTGACTACTTTTTGATTACTTTTGACCTGAATCAATGACCAATGAATTATGAATAATTTACTACCATTGTGAGAACAACATGTAATCATGTAATCAAAATGTATTTTAAAACATAATATAATGTAATTACAAGTACTTATTTTTTGGAATCTGATTACGTAATCCATATTACATGTAATCGTTTACTACCCACATATATATATATATATATATATATATATATATATATATATATATATATATATGGTGCTTGGTAGTAACTGATTACATGTAATCTAATGTAATATATGTATTAAGTTTAAAAACATGACCAAAAAATTACTAAAACTAAAAATTTAATGAAAATGACAACTGAAAATATAAAAATAAAAACAAATTCAAAACTTTAATAATATATAAATAATAATAAAACAGCACTATAATCAGAGACTTACGATTCAAGCATGTGATCTTGGGCTTGTCCCAGTGGCCATCTTCTCGGCATCTGATTGTTGGAACGTGTCTTTGGATGAAGCCGTCCTTGCAGTGGTACCTGACCAGAGAGTTGATTTCATAACGTGGCTTCATGCTGCCATAGATATGGGCGTCTTTTATGACAGGAGGCTGACCACAGGACACTGGGACAGAGGAAAAAGAAGGTCAAAGACAATGAACTCACAGTAAGTAACACTGCAGACTAGCTGAGGAGGTCTCACCAGTGCCCTTCTTGCAGGTGAAGGTCAGGTGGTAATTGCACGGCACATCATTCCACTGGCCGTTCACATGCCAGATCATCACCACGCAGTCCTCACCCGTGGAGAAGAAGCTGTCCGGCTGTCCCTGTCTCCAGTTCTCAAATTGCTAGTGCACAGGAAAACAAGTAGAGTGTGTTATTCTATTCGTGCAACACTGCATGTGCCCACACGAGGGTGCAAATATCACATGTAAGAATTAAAATAGAATGAATTTTATACACATCTGGAAGGGCTACATGGGACTTTCCTTGATAGAAATGGGAAAAGGGATGATGCGTTATCCAAACAAAATGTACTGCTGCATTCAATTTGCATGGGATGAATACAAACACACAAGCCCCATTTCATGCGTAAAAGAAAAAAGGCAGAAAAAAACATAAAATAAATAACAAAACAAAACAAAAAAACAGAATGACGCAAGGTCATTACAAAATTTATATTTATAATATATATATATATCATTTTAATATATGCATATAAATACATACATACACACAAACAAACAAACACATTTTCATGTTTCATGGGGACTTTCCATAGACATAAGGATTTTTATACTGTATAAACTGTATAATATATTCTATCCTCAAACCCTAAAACTTGCATTTTCAAACAACATCACTTAATATGATTTATATGTTGTTTTCCTCATGGGGGACCAAACATTTTAACCGCACGGACAAGGATTTTGGATATTGCGATCTTTGTCAGGACATTTTGTCCCCATGGTTTACCAGCTTTTATGTTGTAATGACTTTCAGACAGTCACAATAACATACTACTTAATATAAAATAAAAAAGCTACAACTATTTTTGCAGTATGTTGTAGCTATGTGTCCACCTTATTTTTAATGTAAGAGCAGGTGCAGCAATTATTATTGTAATCATAAACAAAAAGTTTTACTGTTTACTGAACTTTTGATATTCTTCCAGTTATTTACCCATTGTCATTAATAAATCAGAAGTTTCACACATTTACAGGAAATAGCTACTTCTGTGTTGCAAAATAAGATGTATACACTGTAGACAGTATGCAAATTTTCAGTATGCATGGAATACCCAGATAACATAGAAATTAGCCAAAATATGCATTATACAACCAAAGCACACTACTGTATGTAGAATACTGTATCCCACAATGCAATGCACTCTTCCTATTTTCTGCATGAGAAATTAACTACAAACAACATCAACATTTTTAAAACCTACAGCAATAATTTAATGAATTGTCAAAAGTCAAAACATTCTTAAAACTCAAAACACCCATATTTTTAAGATGATAACTGGACTTCACTTGCTGAATTTAACATGGAACATTCAACTTTTGCAAAATGTGCAGTTTTGCATTCGGATTAGTATGTTTTTTTGGTTACACTTTATTTTAAGGTGTCATTGTTACAGTGTAATTATATATTTAAGTACTGAGTAATTTTAAGCAACTACATGTAATTACTGTAGGGTTAGGGTAGGATTAGGATTTGGATGAGGGCTAGTTGCAAGTAATTATGCATAATTTACTCCTATTACTATGGTAAGTACGTGTAACATATGTAACAAGGACACTGTAAAATAAAGTAATACCGGTATTTTAAAATTGATTAATTATTGTTGAGTGTGGTTCTCATCTTTTTTACCGCTTCTGTTACAGGATTATAGAAATGCTAAAGCAAGAACTTTCCCATTAGCATTAGCATCATCTCATGGTTTATTGTAGAGAAACAGTGAGGCTACACTTGGGTGGCACAATTTTATACTTGGTTTTTAATTCTAATTTCAGGATTAAACAACATCATTTAATCACTTTCAAAAAAAAAGAAGAAAAAAGAAGAATGACTCATATCTCTGCAATCCTGGACACATGGAACACAGAAGTGCATCTAATAAACAGACATTTTTAGGATCAAAATAATGAATCCCATCTTACCATAGGGTGTCCATCAGTCCAGCGGAAATCATTGTTAAACATTTTATCATTCAGCCCGATCCACTGATAGTCATGGCCCAAACCTACAAGACAATTACACATCTCTGTCAAGTACATGCAAACAATCATATAACTTTAGAAGACTTAAGATTTAGTGCACAAGTTGTATAGATTTCTGTTTTATGCTACTGGTTGTCTGTTTCATTCTGCTGCTTTTGGTGGGAAAAATGGATAGTTCCCGCTTCAAACTGCTGTGTCAGACTGGTCGGGGAACTCAAATAAACAGAGCAATGTTTTGATAGCACCACATGCTTATACTTTTGGGGATAATAAGCCCAGTTATAGTTGTCTCTGCATATTAAACTAGGAAATGAGAACATATTTTAACATAGAAAAAACATCTTTAAGCTACTAATCTTTTTGTGTGAGGACCTTTGCAAAATTCTTTGACATCTTTAATAGACTACCTGGCTGAAGTGAAAATAGCAGGAAATCAGTTATAACAAACCACTCATCAAATGACAAATAAATGGAGCAAATGGAGCAGCCAAGATGAAGTTTGTTTAGTTTGGAGTCAACAGCGTGGTCAAGCACTTTTAATATGACATATGCTTTGTTTAATCATTGGAGGGTCATTTGGTCCTGAATATCTGCCCCCTATTTAAAACTTACAGAAATAAAACTAGATTTTATACATTTGATGAAAATGTAGACTATCTGTCAAAACTTGCCACCACAATGTTAGGCTGCTGTGGGTGTTTGCCAAAACTATTGCTATACAGTTGCTGAAATGTTCTTTTGGTTTTTACAGCAATTCTTTAGATTGATGCAGATGATGTATTTTTGTAGGGCAAAACACGGAAACGAGTTAGTATATATGCACTTTCAGTCCCACAGTCCTAAAGTCAAAGGTTTTTTTTGGTTAAATGCCTGACACTCAAGATATTTTCACATTTTATTCTAATCAAATGATTACATATTAAATACATCAATAATACCCCCTTTGGATTTTTTAAAGCTCTTTCTTGACGTGAAAAAGCTGGTTGCTAACAAGTGCCTAAATTGGACTACTGAGGTTGCCTGGGACATTACTCACTAGTCCACTTTCACAGCCTCATTGTGTTTATAATCGCACTCTTGCAATCTATTTTACCTCAAACTTTCAGGGAAAATGTTTTTACATAAAGACATAAGATTTGGGGGAAGCGTAAAGGTGGTGACGACTGTGGTGAAGTTCTTTTATCGCCTACGTTTAGCTTTTGACTACTGACGATTGTATTTAGGCATCAAAAAGTTGTGGTCATTTGTGAAGGTTGATTAACAAAACGTGTAAGAATCATAAACTTTTGTTGGTTCCAGAACTTATTTTCTGCAATAATCCAAAAGCCAATTGAAAAATTCTATTGGGTTTTTGTGGAGGGAACCAGTGTGATTTGAATTTTTGGGTTGGCCTGCAAAAATACGTCATCATCATTGCAGCTCTCTATATACAATACTAAAAGAGTTAAGGGTTTGTTCAAGCCCTATGCAACTATCAATGCAATACGGATGTCTGCTTTGGCAAATACCATTCGTAAATTCAATAGTACACAGTTCATGAAAAAGAACTTACGATTTACAAAGAGCTGCTCCTCGTGGGACAGGACGCTGGTGAGGTGACCGCCCTGCAGACGACACTCTCTTTCCGCTGCTTCCCATGTCCGTCGGTGTGTGAAGTATTTATAGCAGTGGCTCTGAAACTTGTGCCAGCCAAAGTCACAAACCTCTATATCTGAAAGTTTGAATAACAGACTTTTAATCATGAGAAACAGAGGAAGAGTAAAACAGACAATGCATATTGGATAGCTTCCATAATATCATCCATATCAATGCACCCCTATTCAAATTGCAAATGCTTTTGTAATTCATTATGCAGCTACAGCAAGCATCATAGTGCCCATAGTTTATCAAAGAAAAGACGTCTCATGATGGGCATTTTCTTTAGCGTTAGCCATGAACAAGTCTGTCTTTCAGATCATGTATGGTTATGGTCCAGAATGGACACAGAACTGCATCTGTTTTGACGAGTACTGCCATCAACTGGGTTAACCTAGTGCAAAGCACTTTTTATTCTATGCCATACAATGGAGATCATCAACATTTTACTTGGACTGAAACCCCCTAATGACCACAGCGCTCAGTGTGAAAGCTAAATGCAAACAATGACATCTAATGAGGCTGGAAAGAAAACTAGTATATGAGGCCAAGTAAATCATCTCAGACCCAAGGCCCATAGTGCTGTTTTCTTTAACTGATTACACACCATTACAAGCTCACTTCGTCCTTTGCCTTGAATGTCCAAACTGCTGTCATAGCATAGTGCATGTACTATATATTAGAAAATCTATTATAATTGCTACAATAATATACAAATCTCAAATTTACTTGAGAATATATATTGTTCCCTCCAGTGTCAGTTGTGGATTTTAAATTGCCTACTTTTTTCGGGAGACCTACAGTAGAACTAATACAGACAATGGATCAAATCAGTACAAATACTGTAACCACCAGTCAGTAACTAGAAACTGGCTGTTGCATGCAACTTTAGCTCTTTAGGGGCTTTCACACTGGAGGAACCTTTTCATAGTTCCTAGAACTATTGGCAGAAGTAACCGGATTTTGGCGTGTTCGCACTGCAGGAACTAGGAACGATTTCAGTATAGGAACTCCTTTTGGAGAAACTAATTTAGATCTTACTTCTTAGTAGGGTCTAAACCAGCACTATAGGAACTACCAGTGACGTTAGTGCACGCTGATTGGCCGAACGCACGCGAAACACCAGGACCCGCCATTTTAAAAAAAAGATGTGTAAACACATATTTTACTCCAGAAACTAACTCTACAAACATGGAAAACAGTGATAGATGGGCCTCTTAACCTTTATGCTGAGGAGAAAATCCAACGCAACTTTGAGGGGACCAAGCCAAAACCGATTATGTATTTCTGCTCAGTAACACTGGACATCAACCACATGGCATATGCTAATACCTTTGCAAATACTGTCTACTTTCTATGTATAACAGTTCTATCTAATAACTTATTAGACAGATCGTAAACTAATGAAGGTCTGCTACACCATCAAAATAAAAGTCACAACAACAAGCGTGGCTTACGTCACTTCAGAGTTCCTACTGGTGGTGCGAACACAACCAGGAAAATGTTCCTAAGGGAACCATTAGTTCTCGGGGAACCACCCTGGTGCCTAGTTCCTCGAACTACCCGGTACAAAAGCCCCGTTTGTCAGAACAAAATGGAGAGCTTTTGTACTTTTTCTTGGCAAGGCATCTTGGTCACGACAAGGACTCTTTTTTACCCAAAGTTCTGTCAAATGCTATTTCAAATTTTGGCTAAAATATTGCATTTATCGCAATATCACAAAGTTTAACGCAGCAGCTATGAATTAATTGTTTTCAACTGTCAACAAAGGTCCAAATTCAGCTTCACTGATTAAAAAGAACTGTATTTAAAAAAAGTGTCTTTTTTTATTTCTCATGGAACGCAAGAGTTCGGCTTTTTACTTTCTCCCCTGATCTTTAGCTAAAAAGCCTGAGAAAACAGATGTCCTCAGAGGTGATGTGTTTGCATGGAGAAGATTAGCTCTGCTGACTAATGGCAGCAATATTTTGTATGAAGCTGGAACCAATCCATTGGGGGACCAACGCCCAACACGACCGCCAAGCCTGTGCAAGTGAGTGAAATGTCAAGTCCTGAGAAGGTTAATAGCTCTCTTCAAAGTTAAGACATTCTCTCATTCATAAGTCGACTGATTATTTTCATAGTGTAAAACTAAAGGGATAGCCCTAGACAAGACTTAGGGAGGTGTTTGAGGGTTTCTATACTGTGGCTTGTCCCCAACATAACTCAAAGGGGTCTCCATGAGCCTCTTGGACAAACAACGATTCATTAACTGATTCCAGCTGCTTTTGCAGTACAGACCCATATGCCAATTGCAATCGCCTTGCCAGAATCCTAAGGGGTCTCACCTTTAAAGTGAGGGAACAGAAAAGAAGGGCCAAGAAACCCTTGTCCCAACCCTGCTTCATGTCATTGGAGGAGAATGGCTTGATTTCATCATCCTCAAACATTAAACACTGTCCACAGCCACGTTGAAAAGAGATTCAATATTTTTTTTTCTATGAGTTGTTTGTCATAGTGAAAACCACAACAGACACCCCAAAAGGGATGTTCTCATATTAAGTGCATCACTGAACATTTCGATGGTAATGGGAGCTAACTGTAAAAAAGGCTCTCACTGCACACCAACAAGACACTCTTTGTATGCCAAAGTGATTTGTACCAATTTTATCTTCATTTCATGCATATCAAAGCCTGACCCCTTATCAGAACAATGCCAAACCAATGGCCAGACTAAGTTATCAGCGTGCCAGCAGATTTAGCACCTACAGATAAAATGCTTTGTTACCCGTTCAAGCCTCATGTGATGGTTTAGAGACAACATGTCACGAAGACCTGGTATCACACACAATAAGTTTATATTATACTAACATTAGTTAAATCAATGACACAAAAGAAGAATAAACAATGAAAAATACTTTTAAAGCATCTTTTAAACTTGGTTATAGTTAATTTCTACATACAGTATAATGCTATTCTCACTTCACTGACAAATGCTGATGAACGCGGGCAATCACACGATTACAATGTCAATTAGACATTATACAACTTTACAAACACAGATTCAACAATCTGAGTAAACAAGCATCGACCAATGCCAACAGAAGCCGACACTGATCCGACAATACCAGATGAACTTGTCCGTTGCAGTTGGTCAGCGTCTGTCAGTCCCATGTGAAATGGCGTTAAAATATTTAGATCTAAGTCAGTCTTTTGACTTAGATCTGCTATTGCCATAGCAAACACTACTAATAATATTGGTAAAGAAATGAAATAATTAAAGGATTAAAAGCGATTTAAGGGAATAAAGAAGAAATAAGAACGGTAAAATAAGTTCTAGGTCTAATTATAGCCAATATAGTTGTGAAGTAATTCATTTAAACTATTTGCAAATAACATTTTATTTAAAAATATGCACTTGTTTGTCTAATATGTCAAAAAAACAACAAAAAAAGTTTTGTTTCGTTACACTACACATGAAGGACACTAAATATTTTTTTAATATTTAAAATATACACAAAATACACAAAATATATTTTTAGGTCATGTTCCAAGAATATTCAAGCTGGCAGTAATAAAACCTCTTATTAAGAAACCACAATTAGATCCAAATAACCTAGCAAATTACAGACCCATTTCAAATCTTCCATTTATGTCTAAAATACTAGAAAACGTTGTGTCCGCTCAATTGCGCTCTTTCTTGCAAGAAAATGATATCTATGAAAAATTACAGTCAGGATTTAGACCTCATCATAGCACAGAAGCTGCGCTAGTTAAAATTACAAATGATTATTTTTAGCTTCTCACCAAGGCTGTATCTCAATACTAGTTCAACTCGATCTTAGCGCTGCGTTCGACACTATAGATCATAAAATACTCTTGGATCGACTACAAAACTACACTGGTGTTAAGGGACAGGCTTTAAGCTGGTTTAGATTGTACTTATCAGACCGTTACCATTTTGTCTGTTTAAATGGGGAAAAATCTAAGATAACGTCAGTAGACTATGGAGTGCCGCAAGGATCGGTGTTCCCTCGTTCCATCTATAGGCCCTCTGCTATTGGTAATATTCAGGTTTGTGCAGGTTGCTGAAGACGAGGACACGGGAACTTCAATGTAATTAATTTATTTACAAACTAAGCTTCCAGAAACATACAGGAACAAAGGAAAGAACTCCAGGAATTCAGTACACACAACCATACATGGACGACGACCAACAAACACTGAGGGAAAACACAGGGCTTAAATGTACTGGGGCTAACGGGATAATTAACAAGACACAGGTGATGGGAATTTCTAATTAAACAGACAGGGAAAAACTAACAGGACTAAACCAAAAATTACAAAGACAGGGGGAAACAAGATCACAGAACTGAACTGAACACATCAAAACCGTGACAGTAATATTATAAGAAAACATGGAATTAATTTCCACTGTTATGCTGATGACACTCAATTATATATTTCATCAAGACCAGATGAAAACACTAACTCATCTAAATTGACAGAGTGTCTTAAAGATATAAAATGCTGGATGTCATGTAATTTCCTGCTATTAAATTCAGATACAACGGAGGTATTACTTATTGGTCCAAAAAATCTACCCACAAAACCTCGTACAATACAACTTTAATTTAGAAGGATGTCCTGTTACTTTATCCACTACAGTAAAAGACCTGGGTTTTATACTCGACAACAACTTTTTCCACCTAAGAAACAAAAGCTACGGAACATGCTATCTGTTTCTGATGCAGAAAAGTTAGTTCATGCATTCATGACCTCGAGACTAGATTACTGTAATGCTTTATTAGCTGGCTGTCCTGCATCCTCAATAAACAAGCTACAGTTAGTGCAAAATGCAGCTGCTAGAGTTCTTACTAGGTCAAGAAAATATGATCATATAACACCAATTTTATCATCTCTACACTGGTTACCTATTAAGTTAAGTATCATTTACAAAGTATTACTACTGACCTATAAAGCCCTAAATGGGCTAGCTCCTGTGTATTTAATGGACCTTCTATCGCCCTACAATCCATCGCGTTCTTTAAGATCACAAATTCAAGGCTTCTGGTCATTCCTAGGATATCTAAGTCCACTAAAGGAGGGAGGACATACTCACATTTAGCCTCTAAACTCTGGGATAGCCTTCCTGATATTGTTCGAGGCTCAGACTCGCTGTCCCAGTTTAAAACTAGATTAAAGACGCATCTCTTTAGCCAAGCATTCACATAATGCTTTATACTACTGTTGAATCAGATCGAATGCATTAATATTACGGACAGCAGCTATGCTAATTATTTCCCATCTGCTTTTCTGCCGTTATCTCGGGACGCTAGTTCCGAGGTAAATATCGTTCGTCAGCTCCAGCTTGTATCCAGCCTCTCACGGAGACTTCAGATGCCCCAACACCTGCGATGAGATGACTAAACGCCTGTGAAGAGACGACTCGACGCCGGCGATATGTTATGCCCTAAATTAATACATGATTAACTAACTGTATTTTTCAATGTACATTTCTGAAATGCACTTTCTGTAAAACTGTAGTTTGCATCACTATATGTTTCTGTTGGTCAGCCTAAAAATTAAAAAAATTAATCTATCTGCCATCTTAACAATAAACAGAGCAGTGCGTAATGGAGAGAAATGGGGGGGGGGGGGGGGGGCTTCCCCTCAGTGCATATGGTGGTTACACCTTGCGCTGAAAGGCGAAAGGCCACATTATAAAGTTCAGTGCGTTGCAAACGTCATTTCATGCAGGCTTTAATTAGTTTCCGAAGCCTTCTAAGAGTCACAGCCTATGCTTGGGACCTACCAAGTCATGCTTTTGTGGTGGACAAGTATGACGAGGCGACCAAAGGAAAATACACTCATCATTTACGTAGCCACTCTAATGTGCCAGGGACCATGCCAAGTAAGGCAGTTGGCTCAGAAAAAGCTCAGCGGATTGCTAATTTGTGAGAAGTGTGGTGGGTTTAAAGGACAAGGCTGTACTGTCGCTGACTGGCTGACCTATTCTCTGAGCCCTATTGTTGGCACAAATCTGTTTACATCCCTCTGGACACCATACCGCAGACCTTCTGGAGGATCAGGCCTGCCAGATGTGATGAACTGTGTGGTTTGGTTTGTCCATTGCTAAAAGTTTGGACTGACCACCATATTCAATTCGCTTCAGTGGAATTATTAAACAGACACTATTCACTATTTAGAAAATAGCCCCATAAAATCATAACATATTCCATTCACCAGCTCCTTCAAATATAAAACGAGTTATAGAAAATTTTCACTTATCGGAAACTTAGCTGGCACTCATCATGTTTAATCATCTTGTTTCAGGAAAAAACTACAACATTTATACATTAGGCATTGCGTGTAAAATGATGTTATAGAATCGCATAGCAACTTAGCATGCCACAGATACAGTCCACATTTAGTTGCAAAAACACAAAAAAATAACCTTTAAGAATTTATTTTAGTAGCTTAATTAAAACAATTGTATAGCATCATGTTTTTATACCTTGCTCACAGTGGGCTCCTGAATAGCTGGGCAGACAGACACAACTGAAAGAGTTCAACCCATCAATGCATGTAGCTCCATTGCGACAAGGGTTCGACTGGCATTCATCAATGTCTACAAGAATTAGGATATGAAAATATATTACTAATCTTACAGAAACTCTAAAAAAGTTAATTAAAAGTGAATAAAACTGAAAGAATTAAAGGGTTCAAACCATTTTCACAATGTTCCCCACCGAATCCAGGCATGCAGACACAAATATTTCCTTTTCCATTAGAATAGCATGTTCCACCATTTTCACACAAATTGACATTGACCGAGCAAAGTGTGAGACCTGAAATAACAAGTACACATCTATTAGTGGATGGACATATCCGCTATGGACAAATGAACTACGAAGCAAATAAAGTAATTACATTAGTTGTAAACCTCAAGATAGAAATTTTGGAAATTATCTATTCACAACTATACAAGATAAGCAAGATAATTTATGAGATACAAAATAATATATATTATGTGAAACTGTACCTTGCAAATCCAGCATATCATGGCTCTCAACAGTGTAGCTGGATTCCGTCCAGACCTCTGGTTTTCTTGTGGTGAACTCTTCCCTGGATGGTGGTTGTCCTTCAACAATTGAAGGACCTGCCAGATCTTCATAATCTGAGGCATTTGCTTCAAATGCCACAGTACTTGTAGCTTCGGTTGTGGTGAGAATGTCTTCTGTAGCAGAAGTAGTGCCTCTATCCGAGACCTGAACTAGCTCTTGCTCATTTAATTCTGTAGCAACACTGGTGGAGGGATGACTGGAAACTGGAGTAGATGAAGTGAGAGGCTTCTCCGTTGAGAATCCAGGTGGAGAATGTGATATTTCTTGTGTTGTCTCCTCTAAAGTCTCAGGTGTCTGCACTGAGGTGCTTGTGTCTTCTGAAGATGCTTTTTGGATTAAAACTTGATTTCCAAGATTTTCTTGGGAGGAAGACATCACTGCTCTAAGACCATCAGTGGGCAGAATGGTGGTCTCTGAACTTTGGATTGTGGATTTTGTTTGAGTTTGGACACTGGTAAAACTCCACGGTGTTGTGTCTTCTGCAGAACCTTGATTTCCCAGATTTTCTTGGGAGGAGGACATTACTGCTCTAAGACCATCAGTAGGCAGAATGGTGGTCTCTGAACTTTGGATTGTGGATTTTGTTTGAGTTTGGACACTGGTAAAACTCCACGGTGTTGTGTCTTCTGCAGAACCTTGATTTCCCAGATTTTCTTGGGAGGAGGACATTACTGCTGTAAGACCATCAGTGGGCAGAATGGTGGTTTCTGAACTTTGGGTTGTGGATTTTGTTTGAGTTTGGACACTGGTAAAACTCGACGGTGTTGTGTCTTCTGCAGAACCTTGATTTCCCAGATTTTCTTGGGAGGAAGACATTACTGCTCTAAGACCATCAGTGGGCAGAATGGTGGTTTCTGAACTTTGGATTTTGACTTTTGTTTGAGTTTGGACACTGGTAAAACTCAATGGTGTTGTGTCTTCTGCAGAACCTTCAAATACTTTAGTATTTGAAATGCTCATTTCTTCAGTTTGTTGAATGAAAAGGGATGGAACAATAGTTGTAGTGAAAAGTTGATTTGAGAATGGTTCAGTTGGCTGATCACCAGAGCTGATGTCCTCAGAGATGGGGAAGACTGTGTCAACACCTTGTTCAATCTCAGGGACCAACAAGGGACTCTCAGTTGTACTTCTGTTTTGGTTTTTCTCATAATGTTTAATATAAGCAGTGCTTTCCCCTGAGATTGCCCCTGTTTGAAAAGTTGAGACCACCTGAATCATAGGCTCTGTACTGGACAAAGACAAACTAGCAGGCTGCCTTGGCTCTTTGGGATGAGTACTTGTTAAGGAACTTATAGAGATGTGAGAAGAAACAGTGAAAGATGGAGATAAAGTTGAATGTTTTGGTTCTTCTCCTGAATATATATCTTGTCCCGAGCCTTCTTCTTCAGCGGAGGTGGAGCCCTCAAAATCTTCTGTTTCTGGCTTCATTTCTTCTTCTACAGTTCTGGATTCTGGAGTTGTAACAAATGGTCCTTTGGAGGAGCAATCCAGCCCAAATGTCTGTGCAGTCTTCTCTGTTTCAGCTATTTCAGTCTCATCAGTAACTACCATATCCGGGTCATTAGATGCCGTTGTTGGCAGCGTGTCATCTGCAGAACCTTCCATTGGTGTCAATTCCTCTTCATCATCTGTTGGGCGCATCCCAGAACCTTCTTCGAACTTCGGTGTGCGAAATGATATGGCTTGTGAGGCCATCTCCTGGCTTGGAGACTTAGTTGCAAACTTGGGAAACTCGGTCGTGGTTATACTTCCCGAGGTCTTTGTTGTGAAATGGGGCTGAATTGGGGTTTCCGTCGTTGAGCCAGATTCATTTGTCTCAGGGGAAGAAGTGATGCCTTCAGCCTCCACCATCAGTATTTTTCTCTCATCATCAGGGGTGGTTTCTTCTGTTGGTGGGATAGCAGTATCAAACTGGTCTCCTCTGGCTTCCAGAGTTTGTTCAGTGTCTGGTTTCAGAGTCAACTCGTGTTTTCCGTTAATGAAACTTAGTTCTGGGGTGATGGTAACAGGAGTCGAGGGATATATATCAGGGTATCCACTGCCCAAAGGTGGCTCAGTTTCACCAATTAGGGTTTGAGTGTTGTGCCCAAGGAATTTCAGAACAGCATCAACTACAAACAAAACGGAAAAGACATTACACAAGTTTGTTGTAAGCGAGTTAGTTTATAGTTGATACTGATTTAACCAACATCTTTTTTCAGCTTTGAAGTGAAGTGACGTGAAGGCCAAAGTATGGCAACTCATACTCAGAATTTGTCCGCTGCATCCAAGTAAGTGCACACACATTAGGAGCATTGAGTAGTGAACAGACACACACACACACACACACACACACACACACACACACACGCACACAGAGCAGTGGGCAGCCATTCATTGCGGCGGCGCCTGGGGAGCAATTGGAGGTTAGATGCCTTGCTCAAGGGCACCTCATTTTCTCGTTTCCTGTCGATATTTAGTCCGACACTCTAACCATTATGCCGCAACCGCCCCCCTAGACCATCTATGATGATCATCTATGATGATCTACTGTAAAGCCTGCTTCCATATTCAGTTTCAACTTTATGTTTCCAAGTTACTTTACAGACATCTTAGAAACTGGCACTGCATGTATATTTCACTTAAAGGCTAGAGTCTCACTTGAGGCGAATAAAATGCTCAAGCCAATTATGATTTTGGCTGTCAAGATATGACTTATTATTGTTCCTACATAAGAAGCTCTACTTAAATACAGTAGAATGAATTGCTTATTATACATTTCATACAGAAATATGTCCCGGTGAGACCCTAAAGTCACTATATTGGAAATCACAGGGCCCACTTCTTGTTCAAAATTAAACAAAGTGATTCCAGCTACTGTTACATTACAAATTAAACTGGGTGAAATATAGCCAGAAATTTGACTCCATCCTGAAAGGCCTCAATAACATACATATCCCTTTCCCTTGATGGTCATACCAGCAGCCATACACGGTAACCTGATCTGTAGACTGGACGAAGTAAGGGAAAGTAATTAGCTTGCGGTGATTACTTTGCTGATTGATGTTTTAAGAGGCTTTGCCATTTAACCCAAGAGACATTTGTCTGTGGCTTTAAGAGCTACTCTTTCTCACACTCAACACCTCTGTCTCTCTCTGATGTTTTACTAGAGTAGATGCCCCTTTAACAATCTCAAATGGTATAAATGGGTCGACTGATTAATGTCGACCCACAGGACCTACAAGACAGGAACACTGGCTACAGTTCATTTACAGATGTTTATCAACCTCATCACTCTTTCCAGCAACACTGGAAGTCAATTAAGGTCATGGGAAGGCATGGAAGAACTTTTTCCTTTTCCACTATTTACGCATGTAGGCAGCACCACTGTTTTAGCTTTACTTTTGGATGAGTTAAAGATTTAACACAAAACCAACTACTAAAGCAACTGCATAAAGTTCCATAAGTCCAGATGTTGTTTGCGAGACAGCAGTAGGCATCACGACAGAGCCAAATGTGTCCTCTCTCTAGCCAAGATCTACATTCATTTTGCATCTCAATGTTTCCTAACCCAGTCACTCATTTACAACATGCTGCTTTGGACTAGCAACAATCACAGAAAAACAATGCTGCACCAATAAATGAAAGGATAAGCAAAATTGGTTCATGTGAACAAGAAGTCAATGTATTGAATGATCATTCTTTCTCTGGAAAATCAGATTCAATATGATTGTTTTTTATGCATGGACGAAATTTTATAAAGAGTCATCTAAAAACTTCTATCTGACCTACCTGACTGATTTTGGCCTGCAACGTTGACTATAAGCATATTGACGCCAAGTGGAAAGTCACCGTCCTTCATGGATTCAATCTGCTGGCTGTGCACAACCTCTTCACTTAAAAGCGGGGTTAACATGGTGGACTCACCAACGGCTGAACCTTCTTCGGTCATGTTTGCAGTGGTTTGGTTCTCTTTGTATACAATTTTTGGCTTGTCTGAGTCTCCTTGGAGTGTCGTAACCAAAACATGCGAAGTAGGAATAACATTCTCGCGAGTATCCGTGACACCACTGATGCTACCATCATTATCACTGTATTCTTCATGTGAAATATCCAACACAGGGTGGCTGCTCCCTGCGATGGGCTGACCGGGTAGCTGGATAGAGAAAAAAGAATCTAAATAATAGGGCATTTCAGTTGGGGTGGGGACTGAGAATAGCTGAGGAGAGTATGTATTTGCAACAGGGGGTTCCACTTGCACCAAGGATTTGTCCTCGTCTTCATAGTCATTAAATGTGTTTGTGGTTGCCATATCTGAAATTGTCTCGGCTTCAGTTGGTACAACAACTGTGGCTTTAGCAGAAGAATATGCTTCAGGAGTGGCTCTGCCGCGTGGAGCCATGCTCGCAGAAAACATGGATGGTGGTTCTTCTGTGGTGCCATGAGCTGGTGTAGAAGACATTGCTTTAAGGGAAGAGACTTGAAGGCTGTCTGAGAGAATTGGAGATGTTGCAGGTCCAGCTGTGGGTACAGTCATGGGTACAGTCGTGGGTACAGTCGTGGGTACAGTCGTGGGATCCCATCCTGAGAACAGAACAGAGGGAAGAGGAAGTAATTTTGACAAAGCATTTGAAAATACCTTTAAAGGTGAAATGTGTAATTTTGGTGCATCCTATAATGGCACCAAATTAAATTTCAAAATGAATGGCTTGTTTCAAAACCAATTTTCCAAACACTTGCCCATCTTCCATTGTTTAGCTAGTCCGCCCATATTCACACCATTTATTGACAACAGCTGACCACTAAGACTGCCCAAAAAAACGTTCAAACAAAAGAAATGTTGAAAGTGCCATAGTGCCAACCTACGAAATGGATTTTTTACAATATATTTGTCTATACATATTAAATTTACTTATTAACACTGACCAAGTATGCACAATCACTGTCAAGATGTTTTTTAAGCATTTCTAAAAACAGCAACAACAGCAGAATCATCTAAGCATGAAAGGATTTTTTGGCTGGTAAAGAGTTATTTTGGGAAAATGACTTGCTATGACAGGGTAGAATTTGACAGTTTATATTTATTTTGAAATTCTAGCTTCCTTTCCAAAATGTTTTTGGCTAGGTTGCATATTGCCTAACCACTTATTTTGACTCAGACCAGTAGGTAAATAGTCTTGAATAACTGCAGTTGGAATGCTTTATAATATAAGTGCCAGAGTGGTTTCATTTCTCACAACAGATTCATCAAACCGTACTGCTCTCTACGTGCATGTTAACTCTGACACACTTTCACAGATGTGAAATGTGGCCAAGTTAACTACACTATAATGTTCACTCTTGTCTGTTCATACACATATAACTGTGCTCATGACATGATGGCAGGCCTCCAAAAGTTTTTTTTTACGCAGACTGTAAAAATGTTCATGCTTAGCAAGAGGTTTAAACAGAGAGGCAAACCCATTCATGACAACATGTGTTGCAGTCGCCCATCTGGCTGTATACAGTCTGAAAAAGTCTGAAAGTACAAGTGAAAATGCCTCTATTTTCCTAAATTTAAAAATATACATATATTTCAGAATGTCTTAGTAAGTAGTGTGTCTCCTTTTGCTTTAATCACAGCAGCATATGAGCATGAACAAAACCCAACAACCCATGTTATCCAGCGTGATTTGAGAAAGTGAGATCGTGTGACATTGAAGACATTGAGGAAAAAGTCACAGGAATAAATTACATTTGAATATTAAAATAGAAAACAGTTATTTGACATTGTAATAATTTCACAATATTACTGTTTTTACTGTATTGTGATCAAATAAAGCATTGGTGAACATAAGTAACTTATTTCAAAACATAAAAAAATCTTCAATATGTTGAACTCTACAAAATTAGACATTTAGTTGTGACTTAGGACTTTAAGACAGTACAACTTATTGAACAAACATCTATCCTATATTTGCAAATGTATATGACGCCTACACTGATTTATATTTATTGCATGAGGGATTTCACTAACAATATGTTCTGACTTATGAGACAAAACACTTGATTTCAATAGTAACCACCAATTGTTCTTCTTTCAGCATTTACTGCGTTTGATAATTTATGTTGTTTTGAGTCTGCATAACTTCAGCATTATGCTGGTGATATAAAATCATTGCTGTGTGTGGACAAAGGCCCACACCCATCTCTCCTACTTCAGTCCCTTCATCTGTCAGTCTTCATCTTAAGCCTACACACACGTCACAACCAGGCCAGACAGAATATAAAATACCTGAATACTGATGAAAAACATCATGTTAATCAGGATTCAAAAACATAAGAAGATAACAACATGAGGGGGAGTAAATGATAGAATGATGGCAAAAATTCATTTTTGGGTGAAGCCACCTACTTTTGCTCATGACAAGGCTACGACAGTACAACATCTCACTGCTTCTTTGTCTCAGTCTCAGAGTGTGGACACACAGCCAGCTGTTAGACGTTAGGGACGTGTCCTCTTTTCTGTGCATTCCCTCTGATGTAAAACATCAGGCATCTTTTTCCTTTATAAAACAGCAGTGATCTTGAAACAGCACAGGAGGAAGCCACATCCCCCACTAGCGCTTGTTTATATATTATAGTGGGGCGCTCTTGCCCTCCACGCTCTTTCCCGGCCTACCCAGAGTTCTTATGTTTGTTTTGCGGTACTCTGCGGTAGAAGCCCATTTAAGAGAAGTGCTTCAAGACCGGTTACATGAAACAAACCACAGCTAAAAGGAAAGCCACAAAATCCCTGGAGGTAGGGGGTGAAAAGTAGATACCCGATGTAAAATTGGATTAAATGCATGTTAAGCTCTGATTTTGTGTGGCCTGTTTCCATTTTCCCTCTGAAGTGACGACTGAGGTTGTACAGACAGAGTTTAAACAACCCCCCAGCAGGACAGTTGCAGGGTTCAAAGGTCAGAGTCATTCTGGGCAGCGGAACTGACCTGAAAACAGGTCAGTTAGTTTGCCGTTTTAAGGCACATATTTAAGCTAGGGTTAGGACAGACGTTTAACAGATGAAATGTGAGGCCGACCCTGGAGAGAACAAATTATTCTGCTTCCATCCAGCTAGCAGAGAGAGAGAGAGAGAGAGAGAGAGAGAGAGAGGAAAGGTCGGCTCGGAGTCACAGCTGTTATGATATCACAGCAAAACAGACGCCTCCCTATCAAAACAATAGTTGTGTCAAGTGTGTATATGTATATATACTGTATATGTATATGCCGGAGTAGACTTTACAGAGTGCTCGACTGTTGCATTGCCAATAAAAGATTTTGACCAAAAATTGATGTACCTCTTGATGGAAATAACATCACAACATTTATTTCCATGAAGAGGTGCATACATTTTTGGTCAAGATCTTGTATTCATGTGTGAAAATGATTCTTCATGCTCCTCACAACCATTCTTTCACAGTTTGAGCCTGATGAATCTTGACATTGTCATCCTGGAATATGGCCATGATGTGTGTCATACATGGTTGTTTTAAGAAATGTAAAGCTACACACTCCATCAATTAGGGTTAGAAGAAATGTTGCCAAACATATAACACGCTAGAAACATAATAATCACTGATTTAATGATGTATAACTTATTTTTGGACCAAGGAGTGTATTTGTTGCATAATAATAATAATTTGTGACATTTATATAGCGCTTTTCTGGGTACTCAAAGCGCTTCACATATGGAAGGGGGAATAGTCCTAAAAAGAGGCTTATTTTTATTTATGAAAACATCATTTAAATACATTACACTCACACACATAATGTGTGTGTGAATATAAATTTGATATATAATGCCCTTTTTTCTATATTTTATATTATTGGAATTTATTATTATATAAAATAAATATAATAATAATAAATGTTGTTGATATTTTGTTACCATGTAAAGCATTTTGGTCAACGTGTTGTTGTTGTTTTTTTTTTAAATGTGCAATATTAAACATAGGCAAATTTGTTATTTACATTATTTCTTGTTTTGTTTTGTTTTATTTCAGGATGGCATGTTTCCGTGAAATTCACCCAATACATTTTAACGTTCGTTTTTCCCCCCTGAGCCTTTCATGAAGACCTACCTTTGAAACAGAACGCTCCTAGCTTCTCGCTCGGTAAAGGAAATCCCGTCTGGTTGCGGTAGCGGTACATAGTCCTCACACCCAGCTGTCCTTTGCCGCACTGAGTTCTGGGTACAGAGATGGGGTAGCGGGCGCTGCCGTCAGACAGCCAGCCGAAGTCGCAGCGGTCCAAGCCGTCTCTCCAGGCTGCGTGCAGGTGACCTGGAGATGCTAAAACCGTGTCCTGTCTTTCACACACCGCCCTGGCCTCATCCAGAGTCATCTTAGCATCCGCAGGAGAGAACAACACCTCACCTGAGGTCAGACACACACAATAACACATTCACTTTATACATATTACACAGTCTGTTTCAAAGCCTAGTAAGCTGCCTATCTAGACAGCATTAGGCATCATAGACATACAGCCGACACAAATGCTAACCCAAATACAGCAAAATTAAGATCAATTTGGCCAAAATCTAAGGCACCACTGGATTTACTTAAAGCAATAGTTCACCCATAAATTTAAATTCTACCATAATTCGTAGGTGTATATGACTTTCTTCTTTCAGCCGAACACAATCAGAGTTATATTAAAAATATCCTGGCTCTTCCCAGCTTTTCAATGGCATTTAATAGCACCCGAGTTTTTTAAGCTCCAAAATGCACATCCATCCATCATAAAAGTAATCCATCCGACTCCAGTGGGTTAATAAATGCCTTCTGAAGTGAAGCGATGGGTAAAGATTTTATAAACTATAAATACCTGCTTCCAGCAACGTATGCGTGTTTGCAAGAAAGTCGAGATCCGGCAGAAGGGTGACCTCTGACCCAACGTATGAAAGAGAAGCTCCTCTTCTCTTATATCGAAATCCTCTACATTTTTTTTAAAACTTCAAATTTTTGCTCTATCCTCTGTTCTTCCGTGTTCGTCAATTCTCACCTAAGCTTACGCTACGCCTACGTCATACGTCGGGTCAGAGGTCACTCTTCCACCGGAACTCGACTCTCTCGTGAACTGGAAGCCAGTGATTATAGTTTATGAAGTTGTATGAAAAATGTATGTTTTTCTTACAAAAACACATCACTTCGCTTCAGAAGGCATTTATTAACCCAGTCGTATAGAATACTTTTATGATGGATGGATGCTTCAAAAACTCGGACACTATGCAATGCCATTGAAAAGCTGGGAAGAGCCAGGATATTATTTAATATAACTCCAATTGTGTAACACCTACAAATTATGGGATAATTTAAATTTTTTGGGTGAAGTGTTCCTTTAACAAATAAGGCAACTCTAAAATGCACTGCTACGGAAAAGGATATTTGGACCATTAAGAATGTTTCCCTTCAAATTGAGACATTTGCTCTCTAAGTTTTAATAATATGAAATTCGAATTATATTCAATGAAAATAAAATAAAAACATTTCCTTTTTTATTTAAAGAAAAAAAGATGAAATAATGAATTTGTACATGGTAATATGTGTTGTATTTTTATTTCAGAAATTTTTGGGATAACACGTTTCTGTAAAGTTCACCAAGTAAGTTTTAGGGGCTTTTTTTTTCTTAATATTTTTCTTTTACAAGAGAATATTGAAGTAAATTGAAGATGTGATTAAATGTTTTGCTGTCATTACCATTAAAGCCGCACATGGATATTGTATTTGTATATCTATTTCTATTGATTGAAAAAAATTTTTTTTTAAAAACTAAAATGTAATATTTGTGGATATTAGGATTTTTACAAAATGACATTTTTCATCCATCAGACATTTTACCTTCAAATTCTCATTACTGCAATAAGGAAAAAAAAACGTTTTGGTGTTTTTTGCCATAGAAACAGGAAATTTCTGAGTTTGAGCATGTGAACAGCTCTGAGCAGAATCTCCATACTCTCATCTCATAATTATAGTAATTCCGACAAGACGTGAACGCAGCATGAGTCTGATTTCTAAACTTACCCTGAAGTTTTCCAACGTAGCAGTACACATCATACATTTCGGAGGAATTTCTGAATCCGTATGTTCTGACTCCTGGCTTCAGTATCATATCGCCATGGCAACCTTCCCGTGGCTTTGTTATCGGGTATCTGTGGAGAACAACCCCAGATGTGGTTGTGGTATCAGCAATATTCAAATGTAGATAACATGATTTCATAGTGTGGAGCTAAAGAAATCACCTGACGGTTTGGTCTGCCAGCCATCCGGCGTCGCACTGGTCGAATCCGTCCTCGTAGGCTGAATAAAGCTGCTCAGCGGTGGCGATGGTTGCATCCACATCAATGCAGACCTGTTTGGCGTGTTCGAAATCTAAACTGTAGCGACTGCTGTTGGCGCGGTAATGAAACACAACACCTATGAAAAAACATAAAGCAAGGTCATGTGCCAAAAGCAAGAACAAAACGTATTTGATCAAATTTTATGTATAGCAATATTGTTTGTTTTTTGTGATACACTAATATATTTGTGTATCCTTGACAAGAACACCATCTAAACTAGTAGAGTGGCATGATTCGGCATAAATTGAGAAACACAATTTCTTTTGTTTCAAATAAAGATTGTGATTCTACCACGATTCTGAACGGACAACGAAACAAAGTAACATTTAACTTACTAGAGGTTCTAATGAAATGTTAATTGTTGCAGCTTATTTAAAAGTGTTTAATTAATTTGAATGAATTATTTGTAAAAAATCGTGTTGAATGAATGATTCAATGACAAATACATTTTTTAACAGTCACTTGTCGCCACCTACTGGCGTAACAATGTAATTGATGCAATCGTTATTTGTAGCGGCAAGTTTATTTGTTTTGATCACTTCCTAAGACATCAGTGTTTATTTTTTGTAATTTTTTGTTATTTAGGAATAAGATTGTGTGGGTGTTTGAATCGAGATCACAATCTTTTAGCGATTAATCGTGCAGCTCTATACACTGCTATTCAAAAGTTTGAGGTCAATACGTTTTTCGTTCAAATTTTGAACAGTAGTGTATATCTTCAACAAAAAAAGATTCTTTCCAGTCACATGGTCATATGGTCAGTGTAATGCATATTTGACTTCATTTAACAACAAAAGTGATCAAATAGGCTGCTTTTCTGAGAAATTGCTAGATTCGAAGAGGGCCGCCTTTGTACTGAACCCTGGAGGTTTCAGCCACAACGACAAGCAGTTGTCTGGCAAAAATCAAGAATCCTTTTGTTGTTCAGCTATTTAGGAACCTGCCGTGTCAAATACTGAACATGATCTGAATAGTAATCACAGCATTACACAGCATCAAAGCATCAAAACCATCCATATCACCATTACCCACTATTTTTGCTGTACAGTATCCCTATGTTACTCTGAATAGTGCATGATGCAACACAATGACTAAAGACGTAAATTAATGTGTATAAATAAAATTGTCCAACAGCTAAAACTTGCAAATAAAATAAAATAAAATAAAATAAATAAAATAAAAAAAACACTTAAGGGCCGTTCACACCAAGAACAATAACTATAAAGATAACTATAATGATAACAATTAGCATCCATGCCAAGATGGGATATCTTTCTATTTGTTATAAGCATGCGCTGCAGTTTTGTCGTCTGCCAGTCAAGCTCTTTAAAGCAGGATGGATTCTGATTGGCTGTCAATGTTTTTATCGTTATCAGCAGGAAAAGTCATTTGAAAGTGATTACAACCATATTGTTTCTCGTTATAGTTGGGGTGTGGAATCTGCTATTCTTTCATATTTAGAAAGATATTTTTTTTTAGAACTTTTCATCCTTGGTGCAAACGTGCCATTATTGTTCCTAAATCACTTAGACGTTTCCTTTTTTTTTTCCAAGAGGGTTCCAACCTGTCAAACAGCTAAAAATATATAAATTAAAAATAAAGTAAAACAGCAAAAAGCAAGAAAATAAAATAAAATAAAACATATATATAAAGACTTCTTATTCTTAACCACAGGGATTTGTTAACCATTTTTCACTTAGACTTAGAAAGTGAATGAATTTATGGATGCAACTTTTCCAAAAGAGGGGTTTACTGTCCAAAATGTCTAACAGCTATGGTATGTAAATTAATAAATACATAAATAAATAAAAGAAGACTTTTGGTTCCTAAATCACTGGGATATGTTCCCTAGACAAACCACACAATTTGAGTTTAGCACAAACATGCTTGAGTTTCATGTTTAATACTTCAGCACATAAGCAAAAACTACTGATATTGCTTTAGCAAACACTACTAATCAGGCTCTCGGAACAGGCCATGCAGTCAGACTCTGTAATTTGTCCTTATATGGGCTTTTCTAGTCTTTTTTGGGTGCATTAGCAAAACTGCTGGCTGACCAGGCCAGGTTCTGAATGCGCTTTCCTCAGAAGGATGGCAGTGTTGGCTTTTTTTGGGCAAGCGCTACCTTTGAGTGGCAATCAGCGCTGCGCGGGCCTCAACGGAGGGCATTGAGTGTATTTGGCAGGAAGACACACAGCTCTCTACGGGCCTACAAACACTCCAATACCACCGTCTCACCTGAGCCAGATGTGCTCATGTTTTACTGCACACAACTGGGCATCGTAATGCGGTAAACAAATAAAGTGTTGTTTGTCACCTAAGAAAATCTTTAGCATGGTTTCTTTCACGTCTTCTATTAAAGGAATGTTCCAGGTTCAGTACAATGCATGTATAATGTTTAAAGGGATAGTTCACCCAAAAATGCAAATTCTGTCATTAATTACTCAACCTCATGTCATTCCAAAGACTTTCGTTCATCTTCGGAACACAAATTAAATGTTCATTTTTGGGTGAACTATCCCTTTAAGTGTACAGTGTATATTTTCATACACTTTACAAGAGTAGAGCATGGCTCTAGCAATGCCAAGGTCATGTGTTTGATTCCCAGGTAATGAATGAACTGATTTGAGAGAAAAAAAAAAGCATCCGTTACAGATTCTGTCGATTTGTCTTGAATTGAAACCAGCATTCATTTAAAGGTCCAGTAAGTGATTTCTGAGAAATGTTGTTGACAATTTAAATCAACACCTAAACAAACAATTTTGTGAATTTTGATAGATGTTTGATATGTGTGCCGAAAAAGAAAAACATTGTGTTTGTTCACAGTCCTGGCAAGTGTAAATAGGAGAAAAAAACAAGTGGATCGGATCAATCCACGGAGCACCATAGAGCCAATCAGCAATAAGGGGCGGAGAGAGAGTGAGCAAGCGGGATATTTGTAGAAAGACTGTAGAAAGAGAGATAGCTGATATAAAGAGGGAAAAAAGCAGAAGGAATACAATCAGGCAAGAGCTTTAGAACCCACGTTAATATTAGAAAAGCTTTCCAAAGCTGGAGAGACCTAAGTGGGAAGGCCTGAAAACGGACGCAGAGAAGGCTTTGTTTCTGCTCGATACGCGAGTAACATTGGTTTTGCAATGTTTCACAGATCGAAGATATGCTGTTGTATGCTATTGTCATTGTTGAATCGCAGGTGATTCACCCACACTTGCACTAGCTGTATGATGCACCAGCAGTTGCATGTGTTGCATAGCATGTTCCTTATTTTGGGGGCGGAGAAATGAAGGGAGGGGTGTGGTTGTTTTGGGTGTCGATTTCAAATATCAACAGTGTTTCTCAGAAATCGCTTACTGCACCTTTAATATCTGACTCCATCTGCAAAGTAAAGTGATACAGATTGACATAATCTTAACCAAGGTCTCATTTTACAACAGTTAGGAATCTTTTTAGCTTTAACTATTTCCTAGATGATTTTTCAGACATTTGTTCATAATGCAGTCATTCAGCAAACCCAAAAAAAAAAGAATAAACAACATTATCTTGCGTTGGTTAAAACACAAATCGTTCACCCATCATTTATATTATTTAGAAACACAATAGGGCCTTGTCAAGATTCAAGGTAAAACCAGACTCTGAAAGTGATTTTTCCAGACTCTAAAGCAAAATAATATTTCCGCCCTTGTCTCCTGACAGGAACGCTGTTCCATTTTGGCTTTCGATGACTAATTACATCATCACATGTGCTTACAAGAGTAAAAAAGTGCAGCACATCTGAGAGCCATTGCTGAACGGGTTTGCCAATGGAAACCGTGCAAGATGGAGGAAGCTAAAGAAACACCATTTTACTGAAAGTGATTTTTAACGAAATAGTTCCTCTGTGTCGTTATCGTTATCGTTGTGGTGTGGACTCAGATGGCGGAAGTCTAATTTGCCGTTTGGTTCCTTCGAGAATTTTCTATGGGGTTTTAGAATGGAGTTTTTCAATTTATGTGTAAAATTAAGTCTGTGGTAAACATAACTTGACGATAGTTTGATGTTTTGTTCTTCAACGTAAATTACACACACCCATAGCGAATACACGATTTTTAAAGCAGTTGTGTTTTTTTTTTAAATGTAAGTTTTTAAATCTTTCCCCGCCATTGAAGGAATTTTCCGGTTTCCGTGTTTTCACGGTTATGTGGGATATGGCGCTATAAAACATTTTATGAAAGAGTAAACACAGGCGAAAAAGAAGCCGAAACAAGTGATATCATATGTAATCAGAATCAATCGATGTCATCGTTGAATCCCATCCAGATGTACTCTTTGACAAAAACGTGATTTTCTCAGCTTTTTGCTTGAACTGAAACTTAAGCACATTCAAGTGTTGATAAAAATAAAAAGAATGCATTCCAAAGCTAGAATAAAACGTTTCTCTGTTGTTGTTTAAAATCAGAGGCTCTGTTCTTTCTTTTGATATATTGCATGTTCATATACTCCAACAACAAAATATTCTGGGGCCCATGAAACTTTTGTGAAGATAATCAAAAATGCAGGCGCGGGCTTTGGCAACTTTAAAAAAAGAAAAAGAAAAAAAACGCTGGCATGGAAAGAGTTAATAAGTAACTAAGACAGTTTGGGGTGTGAGTGTGTGCAGTGTACGTTGTAGAACAAAACATCAAAGTATCGTCAACTCAAGTTGTGTTTACCACAGGCTTTATTTCCCACAAATCGAAGAAAATTTAATTCTCGAAGGAACCCGCGGCGAATTAGACTTCCGGGTTCTGACGTCATTCCAGCACCACTCAATTTAGAACGATTTCTAGACCTATATCTTTATCATTATCGTCCTTGGTGTGAACTGGCCTTAAGATGTCTTGGTGACGTCAAACGAAAAAAGGAAGTCATTAGCAATTATACGATTGAAATTTGACCAGGAACATGCGTTACTTTCAAAATTAGCATAAGGAATCACTGACCACTGACGTCCAGGGAGACTGTATCTTGAGTGTCTTCAATGCCGTGCATAACCTCGCAGCGGTAGACGCCCGCATCACTGGCCCTGAGCCTCATGACGGTCAGAGACGCGTCGCCCTGGTTCTCGGGGAGGCTGGGCACATACACCCTGTCTTTAAACCCCTGGCCGATCTTGATGAAGCCGTTCTGTGCCACCATCACTATGCTTTCCTCATCGCCCTCCAGTTTAGTCCACTTGATGCGCAGATGGTCCGGGTTGGCGCTGGAGACCGGGGCAGCAGCAGCAGCAGCGGTGGGTGTGCTGGTGCCAGTCGGCGGGGGAAGGATGGAGAAATGGCAGGGCAAGACCACCTGCTCCGCCAGAGACCCTCGGACCGGAGGACTCCTCTGCACCTTCATCCTACGGGCCGAGTCTGGAAACAATAGGCAGATGGAGGAGAGGAACTCAGGACCAGACGCATCATATCATCTTCTAGAAGTTTCTACTAACACACACTCTGACTACAAACTCAAACACTCTGTTTCCAGAGAGACTCAGTATTTTCACCTTAATTAAGGGATTTAAAGAAACATTCATTAATCTATGTTTTAAACATGTAATAGTTTCATAAACCAAAAACGCTGCAGTTCATCCTTCATGCATCATACAGCAGAGCAGGTTATTAACGTTAATAAAATTGACCTCAAATAAAAATATAAAAACATTCCAACATTTTTCAATTTTGTTTAGTTTAAGTTGAAATAATAAAGTAAATAAAACTAAATAAACTAAAACTTCATGAAAACTATATAGACATAGCCTATACTATAATAAAGATGTAATAAAAATAAAATCTATTTCAAAATATTAACAAAAACAATAACAGAGTACCCAATAGTGTAGTCATTTAACACACAGGGAGTGTTGAGAAATTTAAGATTGCATTACAATGATTACTAGGGATGCATGATACATCATCATAACTGTCAATGGGCGATATTTCAGATTTTGTAATATATCGGATTGGTTCATTTCTCCTCATTTTAATTGTAGTTTCCTTTATTGTCATCTATTACTCACTTAACATAAATCTTTAAAAACGATAATATTTTAATAGCACTAACTAAGTTTAATCTTTAAAAAATCTCTAAATTCATATTTTATACAAGTGAATATTGGATTAAAATATGTATTATTAGAATATGAAAAATATTCATATTATTTATTAAATATATATGAGAAGTAAAAATATGATTATATATTATAATTAAATATGTATATACATTTTTATAATTAGGTATAAATATAATTATTATAATAAATAAAATGATTATTTTGTTGAAAATATTTTTAATTTAATAATTGAATAAACTGGTTTAAAAAATAAACAAAACAAGCTAATTTAGGTATAACAACATAATGTACAATATGAAAAATAGTCACACTGTTTAATAAAATATAAATGTAATTATTAAAATAAATATGTAATAAATAATATTTACAATATATATTTATATGTAATTGTATCATTTATTTTTTTTTACTTTAAAGATTAAAAATGTATATACATAAAAGTATTTTATTTTTAATTTATTTATACAAACTAGTATAAAATGTTTATATTTGCCATTTATTGATATCAGCCATTAAATTAAAATGATTATTGGCTAATAGTATTGGCACACATTTTAATATCAGTGCATCCTTTATCTATATTAAAGCTTTGGAGAGTCAAAGTGAATGTAAAAAGGAAACGTTTATAATAATGTGGAAAAAGTAAAAATGCCACACACACACACACACACACTCATAAACTCACCATCTTGGGTTACAGCGCTGCAGGCACAGACCAACCAGAGGATGTGCTTAACGTCCAATAACATCTCAAATCTGGAAATAAAGAAAGCTTTTCATTTCGTAAAAGTCGTTTTGCATTTGCAGCTACAGATTAGCTAGGTCTAATGGTTGATTGTCAAACTGTTTCTGTTTCATGTCTGTCTATGTCTTTGTTCCAGTTCCAATAGGTCTTTAAAAACCCACTCTCTGTTTGCTTTCTTGTCTCACTTTATCAATTTAATATAGGTTTAGCAGTCAAACAGAGAACGAGTTTATGAAAGCTTCATTCATAGTTAGCGGTAAAAAAAAGGCTGTAGCACATGTGAATTCTTAATAGTCCTACTCAGAAATATACGGATCATCATCCTGTGACAGCTGTGGTGTCCAAAACCCAGGACAGTCAAAATGTATCACACACGCCCTATATTACATCAGACACTAGAGAGCGACATATAAAGCATCTTTACGCATCGCCCTCTAACAATTAACATCGCCGTGGAAATCTGAGCGCGCGCTAAAGCCAGTCTATAATGAAGACAGACAGATCAATCAAAATCAGACGAAATCAAATCCAAAAGCTTATCTGAAAGCAATCCAAAGCTTATCTGAACCCCAGCACCACTGATATCACACACACTCTCAGCTGTCCGCATTAAAGCAGAACTGGCATTAAAATGATAAGATAATGTAAAGTGGACCTCCATTGAGATGATGCCAAGCGCGAACAAAGCTTCGGGGTGACAGACAATCAAATGAGAAACAAAGAGATGCACTGAGGCCAATATGCTCTAATATAAAAACAAAGGTGAGCAGAGGAGAGCATGGTAAAAATTAAAATGCGATTGAACTAAAGCAATTAGGCTACTTGTTAATGTGCAGTAATATTAATCAAGTAGTTATCAACATTGTAAATAATAATAACAATAATACTTACTTATTTTTCCCAGTAGACAATATTGACTAGCTATTCCTGATTCTCCAAATGCAGTCCAAATGTATCTGATGCTCCAACACCGAGCCGCTGAAGTCAGTGCTCTTTCTTCCCCTGATGCCCACGAAAAGACTGGAGACATGAGCCGGTAGCAAGTTCAAATTCTATGTCCACCCATGATTTCGTCAGTTTCCAGAGGAGGGGCAGAGAGTGCCCACCCAAAACGAATCTGATCCATCCTGGTGACTGAAGAGGAACAGAGATGTTCTGCGCTCTTAATCTTGCTGCAAGCTCGATTTTGAATCACCGATTAATCTAGTCTGAACATATAACTTGGCACATAAATAAGATTGCATTGCATTGATGCATTGCGCACAATCTTGGAGCTGCCGAGAAAACTTCCGCGCAAAGTCCAAAGCATGTCCATCTGCTCGTAAAGTGCCTGAAACAGCTAAAATAGTGACAGTCTTCGCAAATTAAATCAACATTCATTCTGTAGATTATATGCACAGAACACTCGCACTCCTAACCGTTAAGCAGCTCTCAGTATTACGCGGTGTCGCGCGTAAAAGCGCATCTGCAGGTCTAACAGGGTAGCCCTAATGGTAATCAGACATGCTGAAGGTGCTGATGGGGTAACTGGGTTATTAAGGGGTGTGAAAGAGACCAAATTGCTCTTGTGAGCTGATGTGAACTGCTCTACTCCGCTTTTAGAAGCTCTTAGGAGCTTGCCTGAGCTTTCCACACGGGGGAGAGAAGATACCGTTACCTATGCTAGAAATAACCAGCACCATTCATTAGATTTAGCGATTGCAAGATTATTAGTAAAAGTCCAAATAGCAGTCAAATGTTTGGAGTCGGTAGGACTTGCTCACCAAGGCTGCATTAATTTGATCAAAAATAGTAAAAACATTAATATTGTGATATATATATATATATATATTTATAAGTATTCCTGTTGCCGAATTTTCAGCATCATTACTCCAGTCTTCAGTATCACAGGATCCTTCAGAAAGCATTCTAATATGCTGATTTGCTGCACAAAACATTTCTTATTAACGAATGTTGAAAATGGTTGTGCCGCTTAATAATTTTGTGGAAACCATGAAACCATTTATTTTCAGGATACAAAGTTAAAATAAACAGAAAATTATTTGAAATAGAATTAATTTGTAAAACAAAAGTCAGTATTGACATTTGATCAATTTAATGCTGGATAAAAAAATATTTATTTAAAAAAAAAATCTAACTGGCCTTTAAACAGAAGTGTATGTGAGGAGTTATTGTACACAATTCATACACGATATGCACCATTCCATTTTATTATAAGGGAAACTGTATGTTCATATGTTTTATCCATTGTTAATCAAATTTGAGCTTCACTACACAAACTACAAAATAGACATGTAATAATAAAAGACTGTCAAATTTTCTAAAGAACATGATTGGTGCTTACCTGTCTTGATAATAGGGTGTTGTCAGTGGTTTCCAATCTGAATCATAGGTATAATATACTGTACATAGATGCCTCATTAGCGGCTGTTCTATGGGGCGGTCCGTGAACAATCGAGAGCAAGTTGACTGAGTGTCTGCAACCGTAGTTAGACTTATGATTATCTATATAGACTTCAGCAGATGATTTTGCTAAACTAACACAACAAGACAACATTAAAAATGTACCCAAAACATGAAATATTGAGTTAATACTATAGATACAAAAACATTCTCACCAGTGACAGGTTATCCCATTTCTTCTGGAATTTAAATCTTGGCGGTTTCACAACCAGAATGCTGGGCTTCATTGATTCTTATTGTGAGTGAAGACACACTGAACATTGCAAGATGGCAGGAGGGCCAACGTACTTGAGCGCTCGAATGTGGTATCTACGTATACATATCTATGTTTGAGTAGTTTCAGCATGTTGCTATGCAGTTGCTAAGATGTTCTCATCGATTGGGGGTTGCTTAGTTGTCTAAAGTGTTCACTCACACCAGTCTATAACATTCTGATGTCTATGGGTTGGGATCTTTCTTCAATGCAACTTTTTGTTTTGGATTTTCTCTCACTTTATCTCTCACAGGGTGAAAATCATCAGCTTGTTTAGAAAAGTAACAGTATACCATCTATTCAACAAGCTGCATGCATCATTCGTCCCAGCTGGAAAAAACAGGCATACGGGTAAACCAGTCAAAGCTGGTTTGCTGGTCTTAGCTGGTTTAACGAAGCTCTATCCAGCTGATCCAATTAAAAAAAGTGCCCAAAACCTCTTTAAAACCAGCTAACAGTCCTGTCTGAAGACCAAAAGATCAGCTTAGGCTGGTTTAAGATGTCTTTTTTTTAAGCAGAGATGTCCATAACACCAATAGTGCAGCATAACTAATGCAACAATTTATGCAAGTTGAGAATGTAGGGTTGGGGTTAAATGCATTACAAAAGGAAGATCACTAGGGAATGAGGAAAAACAAATCTTTATTCACATTTATTATATTTATCACATCTTAGTTAAAAATTGATTAATTACTTATTATTAAAAAATCATATTTATTTTTTTAAACTTTCATTGTTTAATATTGTAGCATTGAAGCTGGTTTCCGCCTCATATCCAATTTAAACTCTTATTCTGAAATTTTTTTCCAGAATAGTGAGACATAAAATTGGGATTGCGAGAAAAAAAGTCCGAATTTTGAGATATAAACTCACAATAATAATAATAAACAGGTAATTGTGGCTTGTATCTAACAATTCTAACTTTTTTCTCACGATTGCTGTTCATATCTCATGATTCAGACTTTTTTCCCCCCAGAATCGAAATAAAAAATTGGAAATGCGAGAAAAAAGTCAGAATTGTGAACGAAACAAAAAGGTAATAGCACCTTTTATCAAGTGATTCTGTTTTTTTTTTCAGAATTTTGAAATAATTGGAATTGCTAGAAAAAAAGTCAGAATTGTGAGATGTAAACTCAATTTAAAAAAGTAATTGCGGCTTTTTATCTCGTGATTCTGACTTTTTTTCTCACAATTGAGACTTTCCCCCTCCGAACTGATATAAACTCACAACAGCAAGAAGAAAAAAATTATTCCATGGAGGAAACAAGCTTCTAAATTGTAGAGCCAATTCACTGTAAAAAAAAAAAAACCTTTAAAAATGCATACTTTTATTGCGCATATAGTTTAAAAACAGTACAAAAGTCATGCTTGAAAAGTGGTGCTCATTAGACCCCAAAGAGGGTCATAAATCATCGAACAGGTCGTCTGGATCAAGGTTCGCAGCAGCGGTTGCTGGTTTTACTTGGACTTTTGACGTTTTGCTCGTTTCGGCTTTGGCATCTTCCGTCGGCTTCTCTCTAAAATTACAAAGTGAAGGAACAACCGTCAGCAGAAGGTGGAGGTAAAATGCATAGCAGAAGCTGGTATAAGTCATGAAACTGGAGTAAAGCCTTACTGCCACAGGGTCAAGTCTAAACGCTGTACAGTTCATCCTGTATAATCAGGCACATACCATGTGTTTTTAGTGTCACTGGATGCTAATAAAAGTTTGAAAGTCACTGATCATGTACTCCGTCACTCAAAGTGGATCTGACACTGATGTACAAGGTGACATTTATGTCTCAAAGTCACTGCAGAACTAACTTTTGTTAACGGTAACTTGCTTTCATTACTACATTGTGACAAAATTAGCATGTAAAAATGCTCCTTCAGCATTAAAACAAGAAATAAAGGTTAAGCTGCAGAATATCCCAAAGGATTCTGTCTATAAGGACGACGGAGAGCTTTTCAAAGCGCTAGAAGAAATCAGGTCACAGGGAGGCAAAATAAATGAGATTTATAGTCCCGTAAGCCTGTTAATTTCAGGATGTGCCGGGGATCATGTAGCCTTTTAAGCAAAGCTTGTCCTGTGGTGTACCAGAAGACACATGGACAACACAACTGGAAGTTTAAACATACACAAATGAGAGAAAGTTAGTCGGATTACATCACATTTAGCAAAAAAGTTACATGGACAAAATGAATGTAAACTATAAAGGTTCTTCAATGGTTCAGCAAAGAACCATTTTTGCAGTTTGTAGCATTCTTGAGTTGAGCAAAATGGGTCCTTGGAGATCTTTTGCTTCTTCAAGTTACATTACAGGTTCTTCAGATCAATCCAATAAATATTTTTATACATACACAGTATTTTTTCAATCATGACAATCTCAGAATATTTTTTGTTATTGAATATGGCAATGTAAATGTATTTGTTTTAGACGGACTAGATGTGCAACGCTGCTGCTGCATAAATAGACATATATAAATCCAGGTGGAGCTGGGGGAGGTGGAGGGTCAAAGAGGAACTATATATATATATATATGAATACCTGGTGATCCTGATGCAGTAATATAAATAAGTAAATCATTTTAATTCATATAGATAATAATTAAATCTAAGAGCCATTTTGAATGCATTAAGAATACAATGCATTAAATATACAATGCACCAGGAATCACATTCAGAATGAATTCTGTTTTGTCTCATGCATATAATATTTGTGAGCTTTAATAAGCCTCAACGTGGGGGAAATGGGGTTCATTAAAAGTTTACAGCTTCCACGTAAAGCATTCACAAACTCTTAAAGAGCCTGTCCCTGGAAACGAACTCTTCCTTATTAGAAACAGGTTTGCATCCAGCAGTGTCTCGTCATAATGCAGCTGCAGGAATCAGGTGAATTAGACGCCATTTTAACGGATCATGCTGAGGAGCTTCCAGAAACTTTTTAGTATCCTGCTGAAATAGTAAGAGCTGCTCCATAAAATACCACCATAATAACAATCAGGAAAAATACAAATGAAATATTCAACTGCAATGAAGCTTATTTCCTCAACGAGCAATTTTGAAATGTTCAAGGGTAAAAATGAACATAAAACAGTGAAAGAATATTAAAAGAAGTTGAGAGGAATAATAAGAACGCTGTCGTCTAAAATTGATGACAATGTAAAGGTTCACCACAATGTAGTCGTGTTACTGCCACATACAGTTGGGTCAAAAATTCTGCAACCACATGGAATATATGCTTATCACATAAATATAAAAAAGACATGAATATTAAATGAAGAAATATATCATATTCTGATCTATTTCGAGGTTGCATGCTAATTGTAAATGCAACAAAGATGCATTTTCACAAGTGGAATCAGACTTTAGGCCCCCGATGTACAAGCAACAGGGCCTTAAATTATAAAACAGATTGTGTTTCCAGGTTCATGATCCCTGTAAAATCAGATTTAAGGTCTCATCTTGCCACAAGTGCAGTTCACAACTCAAATACTTGCTTCTGAGACATGCAATTAAAGAGCTGTCTAGCAAAAAGGAAGCAAGTGTTAGGCGAGGTCCACAGGGATTGACGCAATAGAACGCAGTGGAAGTCTTTAAAAACGCTTCAAAAACAGATGCCACATTCTGTTGCTTCAAATACATCTATTTATTAGTAATATTTTGAGTGTCTATGAAATAGCATGCTTCATCGATAAATAGTCTTGCAGGCCATTTGGTTGATATGAAAGATAAAAAACCCTGAAAGTCACCATGATTTTAAAATTCTTTTAAAGAGTTTAAACTCTTATTTTTTATGGAACATTGCAGTATTTATTATAAATGATTTATGCGTTCACATCATTTTTTTTTAAAATTCAAGTGCTCTCATAATCTTTCATCAAAATAACTTTCTCTCTGATGATTTGTTTACAGGCGTGAGGGCGGGGCGACCTGTCACTCACATGAGATCCACCAATAGCAAACCACATCCATCCAATCAATTCCTGATGGACATAATCAAGTCCCGCCCTACATTTTTTTCACGTTCAAGAAGCCGTTTCACTCAATATGGGGAAGAAAAAACAATCGAAACTTCGGTTTAATGCAGACTTTAAAGTAAAAAACGTCTCCTGCTTGCATATATTTGTCATCAAAAATACAATGAAACAAATGAGAAAAGTCTGTAATTGTTCTTTTCTTGACCAAAGAGCTTTTATATGGTGCGTTGGTAGTGGTACCAAACAAACACGGAGAGGCTCAAAGATTTTGATCTTTTCTAACATGTAAACACTAAAATGGAATCAGCTGATTAGTTCATTCTCATTTGACTCAAAAACCACATTTTATTGAACTTAGTAAATCAAGCATCAGAAATGCATCTTTAAAAAGCAAACCCCCAACGTTCATCTGTGAAACGATGCTTAGTCAGCGCAATCTCGGACAATCTGAGTGTAAACAGTGCATTTGCATTTCTGCACATGTAAATATGGTGGTTTGATCAAGGGGTTCCCCTGTGCGGCTCGCATCTGGAAGCCATTTTCACGCAACTAAACTCTCCTGTAAGGGTAGCTTTGATGATGAACAGAAAGAGTTGCTTTCCTACTGCCTTGTGGGAGGAAATCCGTAGGTACGGGCATTGATAACGGGAGAGCACATACGTAGATCACGTATATATTTGCTGTCATGATTCACTGGGAACAAGCTGGGAATTTTCTGCAGGTTGGGGAAAAAGGTCTTATGTTTCTTTTAAAATATTATTACGAGAAGCACTGGATCTGGTTAAGAGAATGTAACGGAGCCCAGAAAGGGGGAGAGATGTTACGGTATGATTTCTAATAGAGACCACAGACATATGAGACATAAGAGTAAATAATGTAAATGGGTAAATCTATATCCACATATCATGAAGTAAACCCATGGATGATTTAATTAGAATGATGAAAAACAGGTTTTTTTAACACACTGAACTCAAGTAAAATAAAGAACCAGCAATGAAAAGTCTTACAGGTTGTCTGAAACGCCACCACTGGTCTTTTTTAGAAGTTATTACATCAAGTGTAAATAATTCTTAACAGAGGCAACACAAGGGTGAATCTTGTGAAGGGTGAGGAAACTTACTTGGGCAAGTACGAGGGCTATAATTATATTACTAAATGCATTAGTACACACACTCATATATATATATATATATATATATATATATATATATATATGTTGTATATAATATAGTTATATATAACTATATTGTATACGGTGTATATATATATTGTATACAGTATAGTTATATACTTAATTATCATTATTAAATTATTATTTAATTTTATATATATATATATATATATATATATATATATATATATATATATATATATATATATATATATATATATATATATATATATATATATATATAAAATTAAATAATAATTTAATAATGATAATTAAGTATATAATCCAATCCATATATATATAGTCATATATATATATATATGTTTCCTTTTGATTATGGAGTAAAACATGACCTGGACATTTCTTTGGGAGACCCACAAACTAAGCAAACTGCAGCAAACACACATGCTGAGCGCTGTATTAATGCGGTGTAACTGGGCTGATTGTTGTCTGTTGTCATGCTCAGATTCATCTCTAGGCAGGTGCTGGGAGACTGTAGAACCGCACTGTTTCAGCCAGAGCCCAAATCAATCCACGTCTGTCTGCGTTCTCTCGCTCTCTCCTCTTCCTCTTCTTCATCTTCTAATAAAATGACTATTTAAGTTCTGATGCACCTCTGAATCCTCTAACACAGTTTCGACTTCCTTCTCTTCGACCTGGGAAGGAGATACTTTACAGTTAACTTTACTGTCTCAATGACTTATGTCTTTTTTGCTTGTCTGGGCAATCTTTCATCAAAACATTCTAACTTTGCTTTTCACAATCCAATCAATTTACGATAGATAGTATTAAGTCCCGCCCTGCATTACAAAAAGATTTTCACTGCATATACATTTAAATATAAAGCACCCCAAATGAAGCTGGCCTGATCTGAACATGCGGTTCTGTAGCTGAATAAACAAATCATGTCTGCTGGGTGATTCTTTTCATCCTTTGGAGGAGAAATGCTTTTAAACATGGTCTTTATTAGAGCAGATGCCATGGCACAGAGTCTCGCCATCTGTGGACAGCACCGATTGTGCGGTTTGTTTGTGGGGAAAAAAACCTGTGGGACTGATTCTTGTCTCTATCCAATGACTTGTATTTTGCCTGCTGGGAAGCTGCTACTGGCGAATGTCTTGATGCCCATACAAGGCTTTTAAACCTACAATAACAGGCCATTTGCTTTTCGATTCCTCTAGAGATGTTGGCAGAGTGATAAAAGACACTGGCATGGAACAGTACTGTGTTCAAAATCTTCACTCATTGGTGAACTTACTTTGATATCTGCTTTATTTACACTAACATTAAAAAGTTTCAGGTCAATAACTTTTATTTTTTGTTATTAACTAGAAATTAATACTATAAATAATCTATTAAGTAAGGAGACATTACATTGATCAAGTATGACAGCAAGTCATTTATAATGTAATAAAAGATTTCAAATCAATTGTGTTCTTTTGAACTTTATAGTCATCAAAGAATCCTGGAAAAACATTTTAAAATGTAATAGTATTTTTCAATATGACAGTTAGAGACGGTCTCAACAACAGTACTGCCTTTTTGATCAAATAAATGCAACCTTTGCAATAAAAGAAAACCATTAATTTTTTCTGTGAACACAAAAATTGAGTTTTCTGTTATTCATACAATAAAAGTAGGCAAAAATCAGGGCCTGTCAAGCTCCAAAAACAACAAAAATATAACAACATATTCCATAAAATCACATAAAGTAGTCTTGTGTTGCATTTCATCTTCTGAAGCAATATGAAAAACATATTTGCGTAAAAAAACCCCAGCATAAACACCACCTTATATATTCAATAAATGTAATTATTTGACATTTTTGGTGCTTGACAGACTCAGTCCCCATTATCTTCACTGTATGGAAAACAACATGAATATTCTTCAAAACATCTGCTTTTGTGTGGAGAGAGAAAGTCATACAGGTTTGAAACAAGATGAGGGTGAGTAAATGATGACAGAATATTTGGGTGATCTATCCCTTTAAAGCTGCCTGCCACATAAAACGCACATTCATTTATGATACACCACCACTAATTTGTGTCACGTTCTAGAAAAGCGTTCCAGCTCTCAAATTGTGCGTAATTAGCCGAGGCATTCAAAGCCACACGTCTGTTTAAAAACCTCACTCCAGGAACAGTATGAGAGACTCCAGCTGGATTTCTCCACTGGTGAGATATTCTCTAAAGATGTTAGAGCCAGATCTCCATGCCATGGAACTCTATTAATGTTTGGAAAGTCTTACACTTACACACAGTGGCAGAACCCGCTTCGTAATGGCGGGATGCAGAAGGAGAAAGAAAGTCCAATACAAATTCTCAGTGTTCCTCAACACCTGACATGCGAACACACGCACTAAACATCTGGCGCTGAGGCATCATTCTGTCATGGACCACCGCGGCCACGGTCCGCCAGGGCCTGCGAACGTCACCGCTTTAAGTGTTTGCTGACAGGGGGAGCAGTCGGCGACACTGGGAGACTAGAAACACTTTTAAACATTTACTCTGCCTGCAGAGCCACACAAACACTCTTGTTTTTACCAAGTTTTAAAAGACCCTCAATAAACATTAATCTCTCCATATCCCAGCATAACGTCAATACAATATGAAGCCAAAGCGTCTTTCGTATATGTCTGCCAATTTGAGAAACTATCTTTCTGTACATGTCTGCCAACTCAAAAAAACACGGGCTCTGTTCCAAATGCTAGTTAGCTGCCTTTCTACCTACTGTCGACTTTAGCAGCTCCCGTTTAAGGTGGCATCCAAACTAAACTGATTGGAAATGTGTAACGACTCAGTTAACAAATCAATCACGCCACACACACACGCTCCTCACGTAAAGTGCGTAAGACATTAATCTAGTGTTCGTAGTTGACCACATTAGCCTAGATTTTGGCATGTTGCTAAGCTAACAAGCCTGAATGGATGGACATTTGAAATACTTTAGAAAGATGGACAGACAGACATAACGATGGATATTTAGACAGACAGATTTTTGAAATACGATGGATGGATGGATGGTTTTTTTTAAGAGATGATGGATGGATGAATGCATGTTTGAAATATGATGGATTTTTGAAATACGATGGATGGATAGGAGATAGATAGATAGATAGTGTAAGGCCGTCTTATTTGATCCAATGACGGTATTCAAATTAGCGGTGAAGGTCTCACGCACGCGTGTTCCGTCTTTTCTCATGGCAAAGGGATTTTTGGTTGAATGCAATACATTTTCTCATATGTATTTTCTCATTATTTCATCTGACTCCATAAATGAAAAGGGTTTTAATGATATCTGTGCATCATTAAATGTGAGCGAATGTTTTACTATTCTTTTAAACTCTTGCATGAAAATAATGTCAAAGCCAATTAGAATAATCAAATATCACAATTTAATATGTCAGGTAAATGTATCCTTATAATTTCATAGTCAATGCAAAACATCAAATGCTCTAGATCAAAGAGGAAAAATGTTTACCCGACAAAGACATACATGAATGCTGAGTCTCGGCGTCTCTCAGCATTCACGGGCTGATCTGAGATAGAGAAAGAGTCCCGAGCTCTCGCTGCGTTTCATTATATACCCAGACCTCATTTCAAATCTAAACATCATTCACAGTGGAAGTTTACCTGTAAGTCACCATTTGCTAGCAGTGGAAAATTAGCATTCAGTCAAATGGTCAGAAGGTGTTGACTCAAAGACACACCCTCCAGTGTGGAAGATATTTCTAAACTTCCTAAGAACTTTATTACCTTTTGGTTTACTTCTTTGGGAATGAGACATTTGTACCAGTCGCACCGAGACATTTCAAATAATACCAAACATGTATAAAACTCGATGATAATCATTCACATTAAACAATTTCGATTCTTGTGTGAGTTTGGGAGATCTCTGCCAGGATGAAGAATGGGGGAGAGAAATGTAGATTAGGATGAGGGAGGTGAGACCTTCGTCTCAATAGTGCATGAGGGGGAGTTCAAATGTTAATTTCCTTTGTTTTCTCAGAGAGTGGCCCTCTCCTAAAGTCCTTCCAGTTTTTCCAGTCTTACAATAGAAAGATAGATAGATAGATAGATAGATGAATAGATGGATAGATCTTTTTACGAGATGATGGATGGATGTATATGCATGTTTGAAATATGATGGATTTTTGAAATAAGATGATGGATGGATGGATGGATGGATGGATGGATGGATGGATGGATGGATGGATGGATGGATGGATGGATGGATGGATGGATGGATGGATGGATGGATGGATGGATGGATGGATGGATGGATAGTTAGATAGATAGATAGATAGATAGTTAGATAGATAGATAGATAGATAGATTGACGGATAGATAGATCTTTTTAAGAGATGATGGATGGATGGATGGATGGATGGATGGATGGATGGATGGATGGATGGATGGATAGTTAGATAGATAGATAGATAGATAGATAGATAGATAGATAGATAGATAGATAGATAGATAGTTAGATAGATAGATAGATTGACGGATAGATAGATCTTTTTAAGAGATGATGGATGGATGGATGGATGGATGGATGGATGGATGGATGGATGGATGGACATTTGAAATACTATAGAAAGATGGATGGAAAGACAGACAGATAAACAGATTTTTTAAAATACTATAGAAAGGTGGATGGATAGCTATATGGATAGAATCACCTAGGAATAATACTAGAATAATAACTCAGAAATAATAATTAATGCCAAATAATCTCCAAAACAATGTGACTATTTTAGGATAAACGCAATGCGTTTTCTCAGGATCGGCGTCCCTCAGGTGCCATCAAGTCTGAAGAAGTTGCTCAATGCAAATCTAAACCATTCATGGGATTTTTATTGTACAATTATGGAAGCCACTGAGGTACTGGCAAAGGAGAAGATGGAATTATACACATTTTCCTATTAATAAGTAAAAAGGGCTGGAGAGAGAAGCACCCAGGGGGGCCTGCACTGAGAAAAATACAAGTTGCTGGCAAAAGACCAATGTTTTCCACCCGTACGGCGGAAGAGTGTTCTGGGAAAGCCGCTTCTGTCTGCTCGACTGGCTGCAGGCGCGGAGAGAAAGGTTGAATGAAGTGGACACCAGAGAGTAAGACAACCGGAATTATCACTGACGTTTTTATGGCCGCAGTCGCATGGGTTTATGGGTATCATATGCAACATATGATGACAGGCCTCCAGGAGTCTGGGTGCGTTACGAGCCGATCGACCACAATAAAACGAGTAGTTAGATGGAGGTTATGTGTAAATCTGAGGATGTGAGTGATGCTACCTGGATCTCCGTTTGGGATGAGTCTCCGGCGGCTGAAGATGACGGTGGCGACGCTTGCGGCAGGGGGCCACATCTGTGATGTCGTTTAGGCTGTCGTCCATCGGGCTGCTTTCCGGCATCTCTGTTAGATAAAACAAGTGTTAAAGTTCATTCACTGTTCATTTTTACCATTTTTTTCAGTTGTAGTCTTTGTCTTTTGATGACAATGTACTTCATATTTGGACAATATTTCATTATGCCATATTCATGAATTGTACTTAATGAAATGGTATACATAACTAATTGTAAATGCTATGACTAAGTATTTCAGCAGAAAATATTTTTTAAAATGTATCATTTCAATATATAAAAATTGTACATTTTAACATTATAATGTGTAGAAGTAACTGTGCATCGATCAGACCAAATAATAAACAAGTTTGGGAAAATAACTATATTTTAATTTACATTGACTCACACCCACATCGGATCAATCCCAAACATACTATGACTGAATATTATTTATATATTATTAAAAACCTTAGAGTTGAGGCTTGATATATTGAAGGTACAGGTAAATATGACGTTTATTATAATGGGTTTATGTGAAGATTGTTTTAAGTTCACTTAAATTAAAAGTTGCTATATATATATATATATATATATATATATATATATATATATATATAATGGCTAAAATTTAGGGGAAAAACAATTTCATAGAGACATCAGTATTGGTATCAGTAATGCCTTCATTCATAAAAAGATGCCATTAAACAAATATTTAAAATTTACGGTCTTTCTGTGGTTTCAACATTAATTTGGAGTTTAAATGTGAAATTATTACAATATAAAAATAAATTGAGAACTTATCCTAACAAACCATACATCAATGGAAAGCTTATTTATTCAGCTTTTATATGATGTATAAATCTCAATTTTAAAAGAATTACCCATAAGACTTCTATTCTCTTCTATTCTAATTGTTGGTGCACTGTTAATGTCTTAAATTGTTTATTTTATTAACAGCATGTAATAAAAAATGTGTTTGTCTTCGTTATAATTGATTAAAAACAAACAAACAGACAAACAAACTATTAAAACAATTAACTAAATGATTTGACAAACATTTAATTTCATTTTCAAACACATTTCATTTAAAGCTGAAATATTCAGCCAACCTGATCGATTATTACCATTTCTAAATATGAGAGCTACACAGCCATCTGCTGCCAATTTAATAATTTCAATTATTTTAAAAAAGGACAAGATGAGTCATTATTTGTGAATGTTTGCATCTATAATAGCTCTGAACAGGATTAATAGAGGTTCTCACAGCAAGTATTCAGGCAGCCGGCCAAGATGTGACTCCGGTAACACAATCAACATCATAAACGCATTAAAAGCATGCTGAACATCAACATCAACATTAAAGCACTGTACATGCAGCTTGACTGCAATAAACACAGCAGGAGAACATCTGTCTCATGTGATATGACAGTGTAGCACAGTGGGAGATTGTTCAAGACGGCGAAGAATCAAATAGCACCTATTCTATAAGCCATTCTCATGTGTCATTGACTTTTTGCATTGCCAGACATATTTCCATGCTTGTTTCTGGCAGTTGTTTACATCTACATGAGTTTAATTTACACTGGTGGACAGATATTACTATGAAACTGGGAGGGTTTGACTTGCGTTATTTGGTGCAACAAACATCCTAACCACATTAAAGACTCTTTCAATTATGCTTCATGTACTGCACCCTGATAAACTTTATAGTGAAGAAAAAAGACTGAAGCTACAACTCCTACTCTTTAAGTACAAAAACATTACCAAGCACACACTCTGAAACATAAACCATTGCATCATGCTTGATGAGAAAGGGAAAGGACAATAATTGAAGCCCAAAGAGCTCCGTCTGAGGAACCAAGCCACAGAAACTCAAACCTAGCAACCATACATTACAATTCAGCTTGTTTACAGGGTCACATGACCTTAAGAAGGGGGTTTCTAGCTTTTCACTTTTACTCCGCAGAGCTTACACAGGGGGAAAAACAGAGAAATTGAGCAACTCGCAGACTAAATCATGTGTGACTCCACCTCATTTCCCTTCTCGTGCCTCAAAACTCTGACTCAACGGCCTGAAGCCCCCAAATACGGTCTTTGAGTAGCCCGATGTCGAAATCCCCCAAAAGCAGACAGTGTTGCCAAGGAACAACTATTCTACAAGATGATGTCATAGCTTGGTAAGTATTGACTGACAAATGCAAAGGAGGGTTAAGGGAACGAACAACCTGTATGCGATCTTAGTTCTGGCTCAAAGGTTTAATATGCTGCTTCAGCCCACCTTTACATTACACTGTAATATTTCTATACTGGTAGAAATACTGCAATAAGTAGTGTTGTTACTAACTGTGGCTACAGTATGTCCGAAATCACCAACTATACCCTCATCGACTATTCCCTACATTATGAATCGGACACTGAGTGCGCCGGAAGGGCTGCCGCTTTTGCATAGTTTGTGCTTGCGGTCTAATAATCATTGGAAACTTAGCAAATCGGCAGCTCCAGTAGTAAGATGAAAATAAACTATGTATAAACCGAGATTAAACAAATTAATTATTAAAAAGGAATTTATACCTGTATGATATTACGCTGTACCCACATTGGACCAGCGGTTTGTAAAATGGATGGATGGTTCAGCTGCGGCGCCATCTTCTGGTCAGACGGGGGAATTCAATCGGCACGCGACTCTAGCAGTGCATTATGGGTTTTCTCTAGCCATTGAGCATAAATCGGTTGTGCACTCGTTATTGCAGTGCATTATGGGATTGAATCGAGTGCACTCGATAACGTCCACTATGGTTTCGGACACCACTACAAATAGCTGTTCCCACAAATAGCCCTATTTAAGGGTATAGGGGATGATTTCGGACAGTCTGTATCTGTAATAGAGCTAATTTTTTAACAAAAAGGGGTTAATTAACCATGCAGTGATGCCTATATAGGATAATCCGGTGAATTTAGTTCTTAACAAATGAAAAATACACCATTTTATTTGATTATTTTCTCAACCTGATGGATGCAACCCAAAGATAAGATTATTTATAAGTGAACAAGACTGATATCAGTTTAAGAACAGCTCCTTCACATCGTATAACACAAACAGAAAAGACCTACAAGAGTAATAATAACAACACCTTAAAAAGCCAATATACAAATCGTAAATTGTACAACATTTGATATACACAACCCTGAATCGCTCACAAGTTGAACTCCACATTAATGCACCAATTTGAGATTTTGCTTGGCTAGTTCTGTCTCGATGACATTGCTGAATTCTTTCATGTTGTTTTTTTTTGTCGATTTCTACCATTGCATGGTATTGTCATTCTGTCCAGCTCTACGTCAAGATGTTGATGCTAAGCTTTCATGTGCTTGCCAGAGTCACTATAGATCAAATCAGTATCATGTTGTCATTCGTCAACCTGAACTTTCTTGGACGAAATTCCACTAAATTCTCTACACGTTGCTAAACTATATTAAAATATGAGTTTCAGTTGATGTTCTGGGCATACATTCAGTTGTAGGCTCATCTAGTTTGACTTCAAACTTTGTTAACTTTGCAAACATGCCCAATGAACACAATATTGCAGAGCCTTGAGAACAAATCAACTCAGAATGAGTCAACTAAGCTGAAGAATGAGAATTTCCACAAATCCACACAAACTAATCACAGACTTTGTTAAAAGCAGACAGAGAAAATCTCAGCAGTAATTTGCATTTAAACAAACACTGTTTGAGGCACATGCATCTGAAATTGTGGCTGTCTGAAAACTTTAAAGGAGTAGATCACTGAAGAACATCAACCTGAAAATGACAACCTAACCTATATGCTTTTGTTTTGTTTGTTTGTTTGTTTGTTTGTTTTAGTGAAAGAATAGAAAAAAAGGTTTGGAAGGACAATGATTTTTTTATTCTTATAAGTTAAGGGACCCACACCCTACAAGATAATCAGGCCGAATTTGCGCCCAATTCTCCCCTTTGGGCAATCCTAAGTAAAGTCAAGCAAATTTTCTGTAAAAAGCAGTCCGAACAATTTTATTGCCATTTCTTCTCTACATTTTTGTCGAGAGATTTTGCAAGATTTCCTGTGTTCACAGTAGTGACTTTGGTTGTTTGTGAATGGGTGTGTGTCTTGCGCAGCACTCCACACACTGGAGGAACAAAACCATTAAATCTATGATTTTTGTGGTCTCTCACATTTGAAATGTGTGCCAGCCTTTAGAAGAATCACCTTGTGTAAGAGGCTTTGGGTCAGGGCGTCTGGGTTCTGCCTCCTGTTCGTCTTCTGTACTCCCTCCGTAATCGGTCTCTTCTCCAGGACTCTTATCTGCCACAGTCTCGATCGCCTCGTGGTCTTCACTCTCTGCATTTTTCTTTCTAAGAGTAAACAGTAGGTACAACATGTTAACAAGACATGTGCATTGAATAAGGCAAGAACTAATGAAATTTTGCTATGTTCTGCACTAGGTTGGAAGTTTCCGTGATTTGTTTTAATATTCAAAATCATTCAAAAGTTTGGTGTCAGTAAGTTATGCTTAAATGTTGCTCTTTTGAAGTTTCTATTCATCCTGAAAAAAATGTATCACGGTTTCCACAAAAATATTATGTAGCAAAAAAGACTAGCAGAGTTCACACCACAACTGTGGCTATAGCCTAATGGCACAGAGAAACCATATATTTGAAATCACTTTCAGAACGATTTTATCCAGCTGATGAACGATAAAAACATTGACAGCCAATCAGAATCCATCCTGCTTTAAAGAGCTCAAGCATTTAAAGTGACAGACAAGCACGAGCTTAGAATAAACAGAACGTTATCGTCCGCTGGGCCGGACACTAATATAGTCTTTATAGTTATCGTTCTTGGTGTAAACGGGCCTTCAGGCTCTACTCCTTTAATTATTATTTAAGAGTCTTAATCAAGAGCGCAGTGCTGATGGACTGAACCTTCTTGGGTTTGTACCTAAACGGTTTAAGGTTTCTATTACGCTAAAGGACAGAGCTCGTTGCTGTCATTTTAAGTTTTGTTTTACACCAAAACATTCTAATTATAAGCGCAGCAAGGAAATGTGCTCGACACAAAACTGGAAGTGATTTTCATCAATGTAATATCATAACGGGATTACCTAATGAAACAGGGATTTCATAAAAAGGGAAGGAAAAAGTTAAAACTGAAAAAATGCTTGATCAAACGTTGCTTAATGTGAGGTCGTATCATAATGAAATGTGGCACACATCTTTACCTCAGTCGATTCTCTTCTATAGATTCTTCTAGCTCTCTGACTCTCTCCTGCAGGGCTCGGAGTTTGGCTTTCTTCTCATTTAGGACCAGCACAAAGCGACTGTACAGGTCTCTCTCCAACGTCTCCTTTCCCTGGACGTATCTTTCCATCCTGTGGAGAGGGTAAAGACCAATGAGACACACCCAAACAGTCTCCCCCTGGTCACACAGACATCCGATCGCGTGGAAATGTTTCATTATGAGAGTGTTTTTATTACTCACTATTTTTTTGTGTGTGGTATAAACACTCTATTACTTAATATGGAAAACTTTAAGAGCGTCTTTGAACTCAGTCACCTGCGGCAATTGTTTGCAAAGTACACACACACGCCAATGAAGTGCCGTCAGTGTTGGGAAGCAATACTAATTCCCTATAATTCTGGTTTCGGGAGATTTTAGAAAGTGTGGCAGCACAGTCTAGTCAGTGATGTCACTGCTGTTGTTTCTCAGAGAGGAAAGACTGAAGCACATGGGGAACAAGAGAAACATGGATATCACAGCAAAACCAAAATAAAACCATCTTGTGTATTTTGGACTTCCTTAGTAACGTTTAAAAAATGCAAACAAGATGCTCTTTCATTCTGAATCATGGGAGATCATGAGGAGGGGAAAGGGTAATACATGAGGAAGATGTAATCATGAACAGGTGAAGGGATTGTATAATCACACTAATGTGTTTGAAATTAGTTTTGGACCTAAACAAAAAAAGGTTGTGGATGTTCCCAGAAATGAAGAAACAAACCGAGAGCATATTCCTCATGTTTTGTAGTCCACTTACAAGATAGTCGAGGTTTCAAGCGACAGAACATAATTATTTAGTTTTAAATAACAGTTTTAAAACCTAAAAATCATTAGAATATATATGTTAATCCTGATTAATTACAGAAAAAAATGTAGCTAATTAGTTATTTTTTTTAATTGATGCGTAAGAAATTAGTCCTACAGCGTTTAAATGACAAAAACTTGACAAATGTCTTGAAATACATCATCTGAACAATGTTTCGAGGTGTGGTAAGTTATAGTATAAACGGAATAATTGACTTTGGGCCATTGAATTATTAGAAAAATAATGCACACCCGAGGTGTCACTCCTGTTCTCGTCGTGACCGCATTACCATCTCGGGTGTGCATTATTTTTCTAATAATTCAATGGCCTGTCATAAATTATTCCTTACATATAAATGTGCTGTCAATCAATTAATCACACATTTTTCTGTAATTAATCATGATTAACCACACTTAACATTAAAGGTTTTAATATATTTATATTGTAAAAATGTCACATTTAATCTCCAAATTAACATAGAAACAACAAAGACAGGAGTAGCCTATATTTTAAATTCTTTTTTAATGGCATCTTTTTATGCTTTTTATCATCTTAAACGATACAAATACTGCTACTGATGTCTCAATGAATCCCAACCCCCCCCCCCCCCCTCAATTTTAGCCATTAATTATAGCCGTTCAGCATTAGTGTAAAAGAAAGCTATGCATTTTAACATTTATTAGGCTTTAAAGGGGTCATCGAATGCCCATTTTCCATAAGTTGGTATGATTCTTTAGGGTCTTCGTGTAAAGTTTGTAATATACTTTGGTTAAAATTTCTCAATGGTTGTGTAAAACAACACCCTTTTTACCTCCTCAAAAACAGCTCTGTTCACAGTGACCCGTTTCGGTGCATGTCTCTTTAAATGATAATGACCAACTGCTCACCCCACCCCTCTCTTCCATGGGGCGTGTAAAGTGCTGCCATGGCAACCTGCTGGCCGAAAGTATACTAATGGCTGAGGGCGGAAATATGCTAATACGGGACAGTCCGTCATCGGTCGTGGGCGGAGCATGAGCAATATGACATCATATTGCTCAGAAAATCCAAACGGCTTGATTATTGAGTGTGTTTAGGCTTTTTGAGGATAAAAAAAGGAGTGAAGGGATTTTTTTCATTGTATGGTGGTTGTGTCCACACACTGCACAGACACATTTATATGCAAACACCATTTAAAATTGAATTTTGCAAATTATATATAGATAAATCCCTATCTACAAAAGTTATTCAGTCAAGAACAGTGAGTAATTTTCTCTTTTTCTTTTGTTCTTTGATTATCCTTAATGACAAACAGCAGTGGGTTTAATTGGCTGCTGTCACTTTAAGACCTGTCGCACATGATGTGGATCTGAAACGCATCCCATTTTCATTTAAGACTTAATTTAACTCATTCAAGACTGTGCTTGCGTGGATGAACAAAACGGGCATTTTGGCATAATTTTGTTTGTTTTTGTCCGTGCAAGCACTGTCTGAAGTGGCGTTCTGTGCTTACGAATCATGTGTGTGTCACACAGACAGGAGATTCACAGATGAACACCAGTTCTCTTTTGTGTCTTGTCGCACTGGTTTAAAAGCATTTGCATGAATAACATTAATTTGGCTTTGCCTCACAAGAATAAATTATTCTTTAAAATAAATAGAAACAGTTATTTTAAATTGTAATAATGAACAGCTCCATTTTACATATACGTTTATTTATTCCAAACATCAGTTTGCACAGTATTGTGAGAGTTAAATGAGTTTGGAAGTATTGTTATGGTTTAGACCTACTCTTTGGTGATGTGTTCCTGTTCTCTCCTCAGCTTCTGGTTCTCCTCAAGCAGCTGCTGGTTTTTGGCCCGTAGACGTGCGCTCTGCTCCAGGCCGTGACTAATGAGCTCCCTTATGACTTCAGTGGACTCAGGCACGGCCTGGAGCTCCACCACTCCAAGCCTGAACTGAGAAATAAAGAGAGAGCAAGATTAATAACAGAACACCTTGTGCAAACTGGCACCTGGAGGAGACACCTGCCCATCAGCTATTAGCATTAGCATCCTGGCTGTAGACACAAGGGAGATTGACTACGAGAGAACTGTGCCCACAGACAGCGAGATTGTTTTGTTGAGTTGGAAGTTAATAATTAAATTAATAAACAGTAGAGTAAATTAATAATTAGAAAAAAATGATATAAAAATAAGTATATAAAATAAAGTTAGAATAAATACAATTATTAATTAAATGAAAAGTAAGATAAAAAATATACATTTTTAATTAAGTATAAGACATAAAAAATATAAAAGGTATATTAAATATTATAAATATAATTCTTTAATAATTACTCATAATAATACATAGAATGGGTATATTCACTGCAAAAAAAAAAAAAAAGACAAATTACTGCAAGTAATTATGTATGGCACAGTGCTATTTCAGCACAGACAGCACCTTAAAGTAAAATGTGGGTGGATAGTGAATATAATGCTTTTGAATTATACAATTGAAGAACTCAATTCACGCTATAGGAATTTACTGCCCAACTCTGTCAACCACCTGGACAAACACAGAGACTTCCAGCCAGGACTCTTGTACCAATAAGACAAGCCAACTGCTGTGGTGAGAGCCAATGAGCGACAGCGAGTCTCTGATCCTCAAATAGATGAACTCTGACAGCATACATGAGGGACGGGCGCTCGCCTCTAAGTGTGTGCCAGTCTGTGAACGATAAGGGTGACTGCTTCAAGACAAGAGCGCTGAAGATAACAGACCTCACAGACACCTGAGAACACAATGAAGTTTCTGCCGTAAACCTACTGAGACTGACTGTTAATCAAACGCTTTTGTACTATAAATGATTCTTGATCTTGACAGCTCTAAGCAAAAGACAGTGGGAACTATCAAGCACATCTTTATGACCTTGTTGTGCACGACTCTAGTACTGTATGTAGTCATTAAGCACACACTTTATCTAAATTGACTTATAAAGCACTTGCAGGAGCAATCATCTTGGAGAAATGGGAAGTTAAGAGTCTTGACTAAAGGCACAATAGGTCATTGATTGTTCCTTGAGAACATTTCAGGTACGATTTCACACCCAAAAATGAACATTCGTCACTCCATAATTTACTCACCCTCATTCAAAACCTGTAATACTTTCTTTCTTCCATTGAACATTAAAGGAGAAGTTTAGAAGGATTTCCTGGAAGCTCACGTACAATGAAAGCGGATGGGGATGGATGCTGTCAGGCTCAAAAAAGGGGAAAGAAATGCTACGTGTGAGGAACAGATTAAAAGTTACACCTTATCAAATCTCCTTAATTTATTTTTTTACTACCAAATTGCTCCAGGAAACTTTTAGATTCCAACACACAAGTCATTTGGACTCCTTTTATGGTGTTTTTGTACATTTTTCCACTGAAGAAAGTGAAATGGATTTGGAAAGACATGCATTGGGTGAATAAATGACGAAACGTTTTTAATATCGGAAGAGAGGAATAAGAGCAAACACCAGATGTGATGCAACTGTCACATTTACCAAGCAGAAAACCAGATATTCAACATGGAACCTTTTCCAGCCAGAATCTGACGTACCAGCGACCAACACGCACGGAGGCCTTTAAATGATGAGCTAAGAACTTCCATGTCTCAGAGAGCTTGTTTGGACAGTTCTGTGTACCGAACCTGGAGAGAACTGATTCATCTGATCTCACATTGAGAAGCCAAATTCTGGAGACACAGATATAAGTTGTATTGCTATTAAAACTCTTATGACAAAGAAGTGGTATATATAAATATATATCCATATATTTTTTATATATATATATATATATAAAAGCAATTTGTCTAGTTGAATGATGTTTTATTTATATCACACAATACATGAGAAGGCATCCAAACTTTAGAGCTGAAGTCAAGAGTAATACTTTTTGGTTTAATATTATTAATTAGGGCTGTGCGATATTGAAGAAAAATGCGATATGCGGTAACTCATTAAATAATGCGATATTTGATATGCGATACGATAATGCTTAAAGTGTGTCAAATAAACTTAAAGTATCTATTATATAACCTACATGCGTGTTTCACATTCTTTTTGTGACAAGAAAACATCCCTATAACTTCTGAACGTGAACAGCAGTGTTTTAATGTAGCATAAGAAGTAAGTAGTAAGTATTTTTACATCAGTGTAAACCACTTGGTTTAGGGTTTCAGGTAGGCCTACATTAGGTTTATTTAACAACAGAAACTGAATAATCAAATGTAAAAATAAAACACGGCTTATTTTTTACTCTATGAATTAAATATATATATATATTGATTCTTATTAAAACTACAAAAGTTATTCAGCCAAGAGCAGTGAGTGATTTTCTCTTTGTCTTTTGTTCATGACCCCAATTATTGCAAGCGATATGCATATCGCGATATATACAATTGTGATATTTCGATAATTTCGATATATTGTGCCGCCCTATTATTAATACAAATAGATAGATATTAATATTATCTATTAATACTCTACTAGAATAGGTTTTCATGCTTGAATGTTCAAAAAACGCATTCTTTTTTACATATTTGACATTGTTGCAGCTCCTCTCTTTCCAGTCTGTCAGTAACGCTTTGTTTAGTTCCTGTCTTTATGAAGCCCCTCCTTCTGAAAAGAGCAGTGTACTCTGATTGGTTGGCTTTTTTTTTTTGTCGTTTGCCTTGGGCTGGAATTATTTTAATGCGTAATATTGTGACACGTTTGTTCCTGGAGAAAACTCAAGACTACAATCTAGGTGTTTCAGGGAATTAAAAAAGGCTGAAAAAGAAGCAGAGTAGAACACACCCCCTTTAAATGAGGAATACTGGTGGGTTTGATGACGGACGTGAGGTAAACATGACCATAATCCAGCGGAGTTAAGGAAACGAAATGTTCCCCCAAAAGAGTGACTAAGAGTGACCTCTCAACAGAGCCAGCATTGTTTCTGAACATGGCTGGAGGGTCTGGAAAGTATTAGACAGTTTCATCTCTGCAATCAGTCAAGTGGCCGGCAGAACCCAGAGCAGATGCCATCATATCCCCACGAGGACGCTGGGAACCGATCTCCGTTTGTCCCTGTGGGAACACTCGTTTTCTAGGTGCCACAAACACACTACCACACACAGAGTGCTGCGGACCTCCCAAAGTTTCACATACAAAATGTGCATCACTCAACTTCCAGTGAAACTATGAGCAAAGACGGCTTTGCAGGACACTTTTGGTTCAGCAGTAGATAAAATAGAGATTTCATATTTCATTTTTAACGGCATATATTAAATTGCACATTAATATATCAGGGGTGTTTCCTCAGGGGAGGTGAGGATGGCAGTGTCTCCTCAAAGAATTGGATGAGAAAATAATCCATATTACAAAAATACAAAAAAGCTCAAATGTTACAAAATTTGACGTTAAAAAGTGTACGAATCATTTTTCTAAAGTAACACTGTCCAACAGCGACACCTGCAGGTAAAGTTAGGGTCGGATCACACACTTTTCTTGTTCCACAACACAAACAGCAAAAAAGCGTGACGCAGGTCAGTGGAACAAAAAAAGCGCCAGGTCTAGAAAACTCGTTTTTTTATTTTAAAGTTTAACTCATTTTAACTATAGCATTTAAGAATGCAGTGTCATGCGCTAAGGCTGCAAAAGATGCGAGCGCAACTGTTAAAGATGTCTGTCTAGTGTGCGTTTATTGAAAAACAAAGGAAAAGTAGGGCAGAAAAACGCGTTCTGTGTGAATGGCTAAAGAGTGCGGTGGGTTTAGTGGGGGGTAATTGAGAATGAATGGGGGAAAGTCACGTGAGAGGAGGCTATGCCTCCATTTCGCTCTTGTTTTCGTGTGTGATCGAGAATGAACAAAATGATGAGGTTGATGGGAAAACTAATTTAAAAGTATGTAAACATCTCAGCTACTTAGATATCACCGCCTTATGTCATGCCAAAATCAAACTTGAAATGGCCTGAAAACATGATAACTGTGGGGGTTTTATGATCAATCAGCTCGGTGAAGTTAAACGTACATCTCCGTGTCTGTGACCAGTGTTTACCGAGATTGATGACTGATGATCCGAAAATAAATTGACCTTAAAAAGGACAGCTGAACATCAGTTCACAAATAAAATATCTTGTTTAAATTGTTTCTGCCTTTAGGTATTATTTTGGAATAAATGTCAAAATGCCTAAAAAAACTACTTGATTAGATTTGTACTTGGTTTTAATAAATAGAAAATTAATTAAATTGTTAAAAGTAAAATTGTATTTGGTTTCTTTTATTTATTTTTTGATGTAATGTAAAGTAATGTATATTTAACCAGGAAAAGGTGACAACATTAAGTGTAGGTATAACTGGGACATGAATGTACATGATTTATACACACACACACACACACACACACACACACACACAAAGAGGAATTTGCCTACTCATTTCAGAACACCACTGCATGCATATATACATATAAATACAGTATGTATAGTGAAATTTAATTATTTTAAATACAGGTACATTAGAAAATTATACATACTATTATCAAGAAATGGACTAATAAACACTTTTTTTTATAAGCAATTCTCAACGGTGTCACTCTGAAGAGAACAGTTTACTTGATGACGGCTCAGTTTAAACATCCACATGTGTGGGATGAGAGTTTGTGCAGCCCAGCTCAGGGATGCAGAGCATCAGTGTCAAGCTAGTTTACAGCTGTGATCTTCCACGAGCAGCCAGGAGCGCTTCCACATGTGCCACAAAAAGACTCGCTTCAGCGTCAACACATGAGAAGTGCTAAACAATTAACAGCGAAGGGAACAAGAGCAAAAAAAGCAGGGGTTTTTTCTCTCAAGATCCCCCTTAACATGGGTCTGATAGCAATTACAGCATTTACAAAGATGTGGAGGCATTGAGACCCAACCCATGGCAACGATTTAAAATCCCTCATGTTTGCTGTTTACTTGCTGGATTATTTGAGTAAACCGGATCATATCATTTTTAATTTGGCACTAGTATCCGTCTGAGAAACCACGAGAAACTCCAAACATCAAATACTTCGGAGTACAGATGTAAGCATGTAAGAACAGGGTTGTTCAATTTAAACCAATCAGATCCTTATTTCCTCACCAACCTCACCTCATGCCACCTCGGAGCGGCCGTGTGCCCTATCACGGCACAATAAGAGCTACAGGACGTTAGGAAAATGTGCTCCTGGCAGTGGCCATGGGAACTGGTGTCCTTTCATCAAAGCGTTTACATCACTGCACATCTGTTTTTAGCCGAAAAAGGCAATGTTTTGTAATAAATTTCTATAACACTAATAAACCGATTTTTTTAAAATAAATTATAAAAAAGCAGAATATAAATATATTATATAAGCGAATTATGTTGTATATTAGTAATTATATAACTGTGTTGTTGTTATACATCTCATTAGAATGATTTCTGAAAGATCATGTGACTGGAGACTGGAGTATTGATGCTGAAAATTCAGCTTTGCATCACAAGAATAAATAATTTTTTTAAATAAATTGAAACAGTAAACAGTTATTTTAAATTGTAATAATATTTCACAATATAACTGTTTTTACTGTATTTTTGATCAAATAAATGCAGCCCTGGTGAGCATAAGAGACTTCTTGATTATTTCATCTTGATTATTCCAAACTTTTGAACGTCAGTTTGTGTGTGTAGTAACTTTCTTTAACACTAATAAACATTATTTTTATAAATTATATATGGTTAAATATATATTTTTATATTTAAAATAGTTATATATTTTATTAAAATATTTATATTTGTAAATTAATATTTTATGTAATATATATATATATATATATATATATATATATATATATATATATATATATATATATATAAAATATTACAAACACTTTTATAAAATTAAAAATATTAATTAAAATTATCAAATTATAATTAAACAAAATCAAATTTTACGGTTACCATTTTTAATCATCTGTATAGTTATATATGTCTTATAGTAATGAGCTCATGATTTTGATTACAATGATTTTTGTTCCATATTTCAGCTTATTTTTCAGAGTGTAGATTTGGTTGTTATTGTTAAAGTCTAGTATATTCTATATTATGTATAGTATATTGAACTATTTAAAAAGAGCGATAAAAACAGTTTACCATGATATGGCCCTTTAATGATTTATTAGACATTTAGCATATTTTTTTCTCCCAAATCTGGCCAACCATTACTAGTGAAATGTGTAATATCCTTTTGACATTGTAGGAATACCACTATGTCATCATGACGTGCAACCTCGGCTGTTCAAGAAAATGCCTGTTTTCAGCCCACCTGTAAGGAATATCGGTGAAGGAGTAATATATGCTTTAGGAAACAGAAGTCAGGCTGTCCGTAAGTCTTTAGAGGGTTACTGACTGTAATGAAAGTGCCGTCTTCAAACGCTTGTGTCAGAGCTGTCCTGGCAGGCCAAACACCTGCTTTTCCAAACCTCAACCCGACCATTTGCACGGGACTCTTTAAGGGTTTTCTGTCAGCTGTTGCACTGAAGAACACTACAGCTGTGTCTTACCACCACACTGCAAGCTTGAAGAAAACCACAAACAAATAACAGTCTGTCCTTACTTAGAAAGTAACTTCCCTTCAGGAGCAACAAGCTGCAAGATTTGACGAATCATTCATGTCTGTAGTACAAAAAAGTTTAATACTTATATTAGGGGTTTGCTCGCCTTAGAAAGTACGGCTAAAAATAAAAACTTGGTTGATGACTTTTAAAAGCACCGCCATGATAAAAGCAGTTCGATATGGTCATATTTAATATCAAACAGAACGCTTGTGTCTCAGCAGTCCATTAATTACCTCAAATATTTACTAAATCCTAACACTGGCACAATAACACTTACATAAGAGCGCTGGTTCGGATTTTTAAGGCGTATTTGGAGCCAAGGAAGCAGGCGGAGAACCTTCAAATGTCCAAAACAGCTTTACTCAAGAGCATAATAATGGATAAACTAAAGCGTGGGAGCTCAGACATGCTTGTGGGAAGCTACAGAAGCCCTAAACACACTCAAAAGTCAAGAAGAGGACAGCTGGAGCTTTCTGTTAATTCATAACCACAGTTCAGTGCATTAAACATAATACACTACAGTTCAAAAGTTTGGGGTCGGTAAGAGTGTTTAATGTTAATGTTTTTAACGAACTTTTGATCTATTTGATCAGTAAAAATATTATTACAATTGAAAATAACTGTTGTAGATTTTAATATATTTCAAAACGTAATTTATTCCTGTGATTCAAAGCTCCAGTCTTCAGTGTCACATGATCCTTCAGAAATCATTTTAATATGCTGATAATATGAACAGTTTTTTTGTGGACACCACAATACAGTTCAGGATTCGCAGATGAATAGAAGGTTCGAAAGAACAGAATTTATTTGATATAGTTTTTTTGTGTCACTTTTGTAACAATAATACTGCTATCATTACTGCAGGTTGTTATAATATTAAGCAATATTCAATGTTACAGAAGTCCACACAAATGTCAGCAAGCAACCTAATGACGACTCTTTCATACTAAATTACGCATGTGGCCAAACTTCCCTCTCCTGCCGAGGGTCAGTTTCCCTTTTTCCAAAACAGACACATGCCATTTTCATTTAGTCACCTCTGCTGTGACAGCAAAAACGAAAAAGAAAAGAGAAATAACTTAATGTTGAAAATGACAAGATTACGTCTGTCGAGTTGAGCAATAAGGTGTTAGTGAAATGTAAGAAAATAACAGATAATTTAACAATTTTACCAGATTTTCAAGCCTACAAAACAACTTACACTACATAGTGCAGCAGATTAATGGCATATTTCAAGAGAATCGTTCAAATTGGTATAGAAGCATGAAATTTGGCACAGATACTCTCCAAGGGTCATTTTTTGGGAAAAAGGCGTGGCCACCCAAAAATTCAATATGGCGGCCATTTTTTCAAGATGGCCGCTATTTCTGTCAAATGCTCATCGTCAATTGTTCTAACAGTGGTATCATGTAGGCATAACATTTTGTGAAAATACTCTCTTCAGAATGTTGTTTTGGAAAACAGTGCTTGTCCCTCAAAAATTCAAGATGGCAACCATTTTTCGAGATGGCCGCCATTTTTCTTGAATACTTACATATTTTTTTTCAAATGGTGATGCTATCATGAAATTTGGAACAAATATTCTTCAAGGAACATTATCATGGAAAAAGGCGTGTGCCACTCAAAAATTCAAGATGGCGACCATTTTCAAGATGGCCATAGAATGTACATTTCCAGAAGAAAATGTGAGTGGGTGCTTGCAGTGGCAAAATTCGCCACTCGGTTGCTAGGGTGTGGTACATGATTGCATACGAGCCAACAAACATGTCTGTACGATGTTCTGGTGCCGAGATATGGCTTATTCATGTGTTCAGGTGGTTGCTAGGTGGTTGCTAGAGTGTTCTGGGTCGTTGCTATGGTATTGGTAGGCGGTTGCTAGGGTATTCTGGGTGGTTGCTATGGTGTTGGTAGGTGGTTAGTAGTTGTCACAGATGGTCACTATTGGAGTTCTTAGCATTTTCTTGGCATGATCTAGCACTTACTTAATCGCTATTAGCATGTAGCTGTTCACAGCTAGCATGTGTAGCATGTTGGAACTCCTGTTTGCTAGCATGAGTCAAAAGAGCCAACCCCCATCTCCATACGATGTTCTGATGCAGAGATATGCTGCCGTGCAAACGCAAAAGACCGTAACTTCGTTTTTGGTTGAAAATGAGTTATTGATATTTTTTGCACATTTTTGGCCTGTGTACTTACAGCTGCCATCAGTCCCTGTAACTTCTGATGTCCTCAGAGCCTTGTCCTGCACTAATGCGGTCAGATAGTATGCTCTTAACCCGCTCCATCGACAAACGTGTGATATCGATCGCGAAGGATATATGCAGAGTTGACAGAAAAGTGTTACACATGCCATAGCAGGTGAATACAACAAAGAACTAAAGCCCCGCCTCACCCAGTTCGGTTACCGGATCTGGTTGAAACATTAATGCATCTAGCTGGCAGAGAGCCAAAACTTCGCCGGCACTTTCAGCACCGCCCTGAACACGGTCGAGCCGACGCAGGACAAATACATCACAGGGAGTGATAATAATGAAGCAACAAGGGTATATTGGTGCATACAACATAATGAAGCAAGTGCTGGTGCATACAACATCAGACCAGCTCAGCTGTTACAAGCAGGTTATACAATCACAGCGTCCGGAATGAATCCGCGGGACGAGCGAAGTCCACAAGCACAATAATAGGGCAGACAGGCAGCTGAAACCACCGCATACTGAAAAGACGCAGAACACAGAAGGTTGTGCTATAAATGCATTAGTTGTCTAGGTAGTCCAGAACGCGCTCCCTACTGAGTCTCAAGGGGGAAAGCACTGCATAGGCTACTTTTCGTGAACGGATGAGGAGCGTGACAACTTGAACACGAATCTCGGTAAGCGTCTGTGAAAGTATGCGTCTTTCAGATCCATCGCTATAATCCAGTCTCCGGGTTGAATGTGCGCGAGGATCTGTTTTATCGTGATCATTTTGAACGCGTGTTTAGAAAGTCTTATGCCATTCAGTACCACTTGAAGATAGCCTATACTCTTTACCGCTACGGAAGTATTTTGTCATGTCTAATGAATTAATAGGGCCACCAGAATGCAACCAAAGCACAATAAGTAGATGGCTATAAGTAATTGTAAATCATTCAAAATAAATGCCATGATCACTAGATTTTAAACAAGTGTTACTATAATGATTTTGTTAATGGTGATCACTAACCAAATATTGATAATGTGGAAGTCACTGTCTTTTGCCTTGGCATGACTTCTCACTTTTTGCTGACAATACAAAGGCAGAGTACAGTAACTTTAAAATAGTGGTCAAAAGTCAAGTTTGAGCTCAAGATTTTTTTATGTAGATAATGTTTATTACTTAAACATCTAATTGCCAAATTTCCAGTGTCCTACCTATAATTAATTTGGCGGGACAACTACAAATCTTTGAAGTCATTTTTCTTAGTTCCACACTCTAGCGAGTTAAGGTCTTTTGCCTTTGTAGGGCAGTATATGTCTTGCAAAATGTTAGCTAGGGTACTCTCTTTGGTTGCTAGGGTGTGGCTTGGCAGCTGCCAATCATGAAACGTTAAAGGCTGCGTGTCACTATGAATGATATAAACCAACTCCTATGTCTCTATGACATTCAGAATAGAAGATATACCTCTTTGGATTTTGGTTGCTAAGGTGCTCAACAATGGTTGCTAGGGACCGGCTAGAAGTGTTCAGGTAATTCATGATTGAATGTTTGCTGCCCCGGGTAAAACGAGACCACACTCATGTTTCTATGATACTTCTATCCCTTTTATCTCTTTCAGTGGAATGGAACTTGTTGCTAAGGTGCTGTAAATGGTTGCTAGGGCGTGGCTTAATAGCTTCACAATGATCCTGAGAGACTGATTGGTCGTCTGATTAAAATGAGCCCGTCCCCTTGTCTCTATGACACTGTGATCCAGAGCTATGTTCAATACAAAATCCCTATGCAATGTGTATGACTACCCATTTCTGTCAGGGTTCTGTCACTTCTGTCTGGTCTTATCTTAGTTGGTGACAGAGGTCTGACATTCCTGGTTTGTCATGTTCTTGTGTTCTAGTTCTGTTTATTGTGAGCACATGGCTTGTCATGTGTTTCCTTTGTGCCATGTGCTCTCCTGTCTTTTGTCAGCCCCTCCCATCTCGTTACCTGTTAATTGTATTATCTCCCTCACCTGTCTTGCTTGTTACCGCTCTCATCACGTCTGCCGATCCAGGGACCGCTCGCGTCACGTCTGCCAATCCAGGGACCGCTCGCGTCACGTCTGCCGATCCAGTGCCTCCGGAAAAGATGGCCGCCACCGAGCCTGTGTCTGTTCCTGTGCCTGTGCCGGTGTCTGTTCCTGAGCCGATGTCTGTTCCTGTGCCTGAGCTTGTGTCTGTTCCTGAGCCTGAGCCAGGGTCTGTTCCTGTTCCTCCGCCATGGCCGCCCGATGGACTGTCGTCTCCGCCCTGGCCGCCCGATGGACTGTCGTCTCCGCCCTGGCTGCCCGATGGGTCATCTGCTTCGCCCTGGCCGCCCGATGGGTAGTCTGCTTTGCCCTGGCCACCCAATGGACTATCTGCTTCGCTATGGCTTCTGTCATTTGTTCCCTATTTAGTCTCCTTGTGTTTGCAGTCCTGTGTTGGTTCGTTATTATCTGTTTCCCTTGTGTTTCCTGTGTCTCAGTTTTGGTTTTCAGTTTTCATGTTGTTTTGTAGTCATTTAATTAAACTTACCTTCCTGCACTTGAATCCTCATCTTCCTTATTTTCTTCATCACGTGACAATTTCATGGGCCGTCCTACAGCATATTAAGTCAATGGGGCAACTTTGGGCAGCTCCTGCCCCCCAGGGGTGCAACTTTTACCCCGTTGTGAGGTATGTTCTTACAGAGCCTGCCAGCCTCTTCAAATGTGGTAAACCACACGTTTCTGCGAAATCCTCGCTCGGAGCTATGAATCGTCAAAGTTTGTCGCAATGTTAAGTCTATGGGATTTTTTTCGGCCGCTTTTTCGCCCCTAGTGCGAACATCGTACCCCCGATCACTTATAAAAGTCATAGCACACCATTTCCGAATAATCCGAACGATTTGATGCCTCATTCGTGGGTCTGTGACAAAAGCTGCGGGAGGAGATGCGGGTTGGGGACAAAAGTTGGGGCTTTGCCTTTGGCAATGGCGGCCATCTTGAAAATTGGCCGCCACATTGAATTTTTGAGTGGCCAACGCCTTTTTCCAAAATAGTGGCCCTTAGAGAGTATCTGTGCCAAATTTCATGCTTCTATACCAAAGTGAACGATTTTTTTTACTAATCTGCTGCACTAACAACACTTTTGCTCTCTTTATATATCAGTTCTTAACTGGAGGGTCACGAACCAAAAATGGGCCACAACTCTGTTCTGTGAGGGACAGGACAGAAATACCTTTTTGCATAGTAATAATGTTTAACCCTAACCTATGTTTCACAAAATCACTGTTTTTACTGTATTTTTACCAAATAAATGCAGACTTTGTGAACATGAGAGGCTTCTTTGAAAAAATGTACCAACCCCAAAAGTTTGAACAGTTGCGTATAAGAAATGTAAGGAAATGGCATGTAGATGCTATAGATAAGGATAAAGTGCAAATGATTATGTATTTACTGGCAAATGAATGTGAATAGCCAGGGTGTTAGGGTTTCTTTCTGTACTTCAGCACAAGTCACAGGAGCTTCCCATGTGTCTATGATATTTCTCTATCAGGGCTCCAGACTAATATTTGAGAGCAGTAGCACTACAGATGGTGGCGCCAGCACCTGATTCGGTGGCGCTGGGGGGGATTTTTAATCATAAAGGTAATTTAACAAGAAAATGACTATTATTTTGCATTAATAAGAGCAGTAACTTTTAATATTACATGTTTATTAGAACATCTGACAATAAAGCACTGAGCTTGAGTTGAGATGCAGATATAAATGAACGGTAACATGTAAAAATCTTTTAAATAAATTTTTAAAAAAAATTTTTTTTTTGGTCATTACGTTAAAAATAGCATTCAAAATAACATTTTTTGCTTGAATTTCACCCTCAAAAGGTTGCATGAACCCTGAAATGAATAATGTAAAAGCATTTGACTATTTCTTCCACAATACCATGACTACAATTAGCGTTGCAACGCTAAATCCATGGTGAATGATGGTGATTTGTCGATTGAAAAGCCTTCTATAACCCGTTTACTCATAGCACACAGTGTTTCTCCTGTTTTTCATGTCAGCGCCGTATGATATGATATATCATCTATGGTTTATTAACGAAGAATTTTGCACCGAATTTGAATGCTTCTCACTAGTTCTCGCAGCAATATTATTATTAATGCTGCGAATTTAAATGCTTCTGGATCCACCGCACTGGATCTCTCAGCGCTGTGTAGTAACGGTGTCGCATGATCAAGATTGGCCCGGGAGTAAACCTGTTCTGAGTTTGCGTAGGTCTGACTCTGTGCTAATAAATGGTCTGCGCAGCTTAAACGAGAAGCGCGGTTTCGTTCCACTTTCATTTCGTTTTGTGTTTTTCATATGCAACAGAAATGGCAAAACTTATCAGTAGGTCACCGTGTTGGTGGCACGAGTGTGACCTCTAACAAAATGTTGTCACACCGGCAAGAAAAAAGTTCACAGTCTATAGCACTGTCTATCCATTTATATATGTATATATATATAGAGAGCATCTGTCCATCTCCAATACTTGAAAACATCTCATGTTAAAGAGACTCCCCCACTTAATCCATTAATAATGAGCATGCAAAATTGGCTTCAATTTAAGACAGGTCTGAATTCGAAACGAGGCGTTCAGAGTGAAGGAATTCTCTCCTGAGACACGTTTCAGACAAAGCAAACCTTATGTCAGATTCATCTTTCTCCAGGCTTCAATAATTACACTCTTGCACTACAAACAGACCGTTTCTGCTACATTCACACTACACAGATGGAAATGATGGATGAATTTAACATTAACAAATGCAGCAGTGTAAAAAAAACATACTTGGATCCGGTTCGTGATCTATGTATTGACGTTAGAGAGAGTTTAGCGAAGACTTCCCAGACACTGGAGTTCCTCGGCACCCTTGAGCTTGGCAAGAGATCAAACGAGGGGAACCTCCTTTAAAGCTCGACATAAAGAGGAGTAGTTCTCTGGCAATGGTTAAGTGTTGAGAGTGATTTTGGCCAATCACGAGTGCAGTAGAGCCTCAAGCAAGCTGAGACCGTGCAGTCCTTCTCTCATCCATAAAACAGATGTGTTCCCATAGAGGAACGAGACAGATGGAGGAGAGGGATGTAGGAATGAATGAACGAACAAGAGCATGAACAAGCAAAAGAATGGAAAATTGATTGACAGAATCAGAACAGACAGAATCAACAGATGTGCTCATGAAGATGACGACAGAACAAACAAGCAAAAAAAAAAAAAAAAAAAGTTCTCAAACAATTTGTACATCTTATGTGTATAAAAAATATCTATCTATCATCCATCCATCCATGTAGGGCTGGGCGATATGGCCATAAAATCATATCTCGGTATTTTTTGGTTTAATGGCGATATACGATATATATTTCAGTACTTTTTTCTACGTTTTTCTATTTGGATAAAGAAAATGTATTTATTTTAAAAAAAAAAATTATTTAACATCCTGCTCAATGATATCCAAACAATGATATTGACGGATATGGAAACAAATAGGGAATGTAATGTAGGCTATGCAATATATTATGTGCAAAAAGGTGGTTAAAATCACATTACATTCTAACTGTGTAACATTACAAACTAAAAACAAAAATAATGCTTTTGTTTTTAAAAATGACTAAAGGCTAAACTAAAAATGAAAATAAAAACAAAAGCACAAACTAATTATATTAGCCTGCATTTGATTACCCCATTATAATGGTCACTTTCATAAAAATATACTTGTAGGTTTAAAATACCACATATGGCACATTTATTGTCTCCAACAACAAATATTTTAGTAATATGTATTTTAGTCAGAATTATTGCGCTACTCTTCTATTGTGCTCGTCTGTTTGGTGCGCATGCGCGCGGCGGCGCTCATTCACGGAAGCTTGAATTTTAGCGGAGATTCATTTGCAGAAGCTCGTCCTCTCCTGACAGTGAAATGGACATATTTGTTTGAACATTTACAGATGGAGAATACACCTGTGAAATGTAAGTTAAGCACTGAGGAAAGCACCACGTCTCCAACGCATTAAACAGCGCCAGTATTTATCTTTCAGTCACTAACAGTAGGCTATCTGTCCGAGCATCTGACAGGGCAAGCTGCTTTAAACTTGTTAACTATCTTACCAGTTATTTTGAAGCGCTTAATAAGCTTGTGTCATGTTTAGGACAAATTGTACTGTTCTTTCACTGCAGGAGCTCACACTGCGTACTCCACTATTTTTCAGATGTGCTCGTATCAAACTACTGTATCGATATAAACGATATTGCCTCATTCCATATCGTGGGGAAAAAAATATCGATATATTGTACAAACTCGATATACCGCCCAGCCCTACATCCATGTATCTATCTATCTATCTGTCTGTCTATTCCCATCTGTCTTTTTATCCATCCATCTAAAATTATAAATAAATACATTTAAAAAATACATATAAATGTTATACATAAATAAATGTATACATATAAATACATATAAATGTTTTTAATAGATAGATATATACATACACTCACCTAAAGGATTATTAGGAACACCATACTAATACTGTGTTTGACCCCCTTTCGCCTTCAGAACTGCCTTAATTCTACGTGGCATTGATTCAACAAGGTGCTGAAAGCATTCTTTAGAAATGTTGGCCCATATTGATAGGATAGCATCTTGCAGTTGATGGAGATTTGTGGGATGCACATCCAGGGCACGAAGCTCCCGTTCCACCACATCCCAAAAATGCTCTATTGGGTTGAGATCTGGTGACTGTGGGGAACTCACTGTCATGTTCAAGAAACCAATTTGAAATGATTCGAGCTTTGTGACATGGTGCATTATCCTGCTGGAAGTAGCCATCAGAGGATGGGTACATGGTGGCCATAAATACCCCTTTTCCACCAACAAGAACCGGGTGCTGGTTCAGAGCCAGAGCCAAAGCTGGTTCAGAGTGGGTTCGACTGACGAGCTTAATAAGAACCGATTTGCCTTTCCACTGGCTAGAGAGCCACAACAGAGCCAGATCTTACGTCACTGTATACGTCTCATGTTGCCCAGCAACGCTAGTGCGGTAGCGCCAAACAGTACGCCAGGTTTGTTCGAGAGGCATCGGCTTCTCGCAGATCGATCTCCGCATGACATCAAAGCACTGCGATAGCGATCTAAAAGCACAAGGAGTCGTATGTTCTCCAAACACTCCCGCAGCTCCGATCGGTCCGCGCCGCTCCGATGCATCTCGAACAAGCCATCAACAATAACGGACGTTGCAATACTATGGATGCTCATGGGTTTACAAAAAAATCGGAGTCCAACGCGTTTGTGCAGCTCGCCGTAACTTACATAGACGGATATTTATAATCGAGCTGCTATTAGCTCGACTAGCTGCTATTTAAAAATGGCGGTCACAAGTTTCTATTCGTCTTGTTGGTCACGGTAACCCCGCCCCCAGCCCCTGACGCAAGTGGTTCTTACTTGGCTCTGTTCTAGACCAGCAATGATTTGGTGCTACTTAAGAACCACTTTTCCTGGTTCGGAGCTGGTGCTTTGCGTGTGGAAAACCAAAGAACCGAATTGAAACTAGGCTCTGGCTCCGAACCAGCACCAGCTCTGCCTTGGTGGAAAAGGGGTAAAAGAGATGGACATGGTCAGAAACAATGCTCAGGTAGGCTGTGGCATTTAAACGATGCCCAATTGGCACTAAGGGGCCTAAAGTGTGCCAAGAAAACATACCCCACACATTACACCACGACCACCAGCCTGCACAGTGGTAACAAGGCATGATGGATCCATGTTCTCATTCTGTTTACGCCAGTGGTCTCAAACTCAATTCCTGGAGGGCCAGAGCTCTGCACAGTTTTGCTCCAACCTTAATCAAACCCACCTGATCCAGCTAATCAAGGTCTTCAGGATTGCTAGAAACTTCCTTGCAGGTGTGAGTTTGAGCTGGTTGGAGCTAAACTGTGGAGAGCTGTGGCCGTCCAGGAATTGAGTTTGAGGCCACTGGTTTACGCCAAATTCTGACTCTACCATCTGACGTCTCAACAGAAATCGAGACTCATCAGACCAGGCAACATTTTACAAGTCTTCAACTGTCCAATTTTGGTGAGCTCTTGCAAATTGTAGCCTCTTTTTCCTATTTGTAGTGGAGATGAGTGGTACCCGGTGGGGTCTTCTGCTGTTGTAGCCATAGGCGTAGCCACGGGTGTGCCAGGGTGTGCCGGTGCCACCCACAGTGGCAGCTGGCACACCTAAAAATAGATGCAGAATTATTTTTTAAAGTCTTAATAAAAATGTTTTTCTAAACTTGGACTATTGATGTTTACTTACAATATTTGTACATTTAAAATGTATTTTAATTTTTGAAATTATCATCGTTAAAAAAATATCTGCCGACATTCGGACTGCCAAATCCGCAAACAGCCCCTGACTGACGGTAACAAGATTGTGCTGTTGAGGCTCGCGCAGAAGAGGAGAAATGGAAACAAATGAGCGCAGTTCACACAAAGAAACTTAATGAACATACAGCGGTTAAAAAATTAATGTGGAGTTTTTATATTTATAACATATGATATGATACAGTTAAGCAACATCACATGACCACGAGTGCTGAATACCATCACAACTGAAAATATGACAATTTCATATGACAGTTCAATAAACAAGGTAATTAATATCAAGTCACTTACATTTTAGACACAATATTGACTGTTTTTGTTCTATTTGAGCAGCGAAAATAGTTCAAAACAAAGATCACAGCAGAACCACAGAATCTCACCGGAAAAAATAACCGCATTACTGAATGATTCAGCGCTTTGGATGAATCGGTTGAGTCAAAGATTCAATGACCCATTAAACAACTGCCTCATTCCTGAACGATTCAGCCGTTTGAACAAATCATTTGAATAAATGACTCAATAACTCACTCATTAACATGGTCACCTGACGCCCCCTACTGGTGGTTTAGTTTCGTGTTTAAAAGTAGGCTATCATTCTATTTGAATATTCAAAAAATATTTAAAACAATCTCATAACATTATTTAATGCAGTTGGAAAAATTTCAGTGTAAATTAATTAATTTGATTGGCAACAGCCGTATAGTTTCTTATTATTTCAATTGAATTTATTGATCAAATTTAAGCATTTAAAATGAAAGATGAAGCATATATTTAAACCGATAAGGGAAAAATGCTCTTCATAAAGGTTAAAATATGATAAATATGCAGATTTAAATATGTAAAAGCTGACTGAACACTGATGAGAATATTGCTTCAGAATAATTTGTATTTACAACACACAAAAAATCCAAATTCTTTCTGAACAAGCAATTTTTTTTACTTGGACAAGTGAATGACCAATTTACTTGTTCGAACGACAAGCATATGAAAAGCCTTAATGTTGAGCCCGGAGTTATATTTTATATAGGTCTAGTATTATGTTTACAGTGCCTAGCATAAGTTAACACACCCATGCTAAAGTTGATTAAAAAGAAGAATAAAAAAAATCTTTTGGAAATATATCTTAATGCCTTAATTTAAAAAATGAGGAAAAATCCAACCTTTAAGGACACCAATTTTCTTTGTGAATGAATAATGTATCGTAAATAAATAAATGTTCTTCCTTAAAATACAGGTTGCATAAGTCAGGACACCCCTATGTTAAATTCCCATAGAGACAGCAGATTTTTATTCTTAAAGGCCAGTTGTTTCATGGATCCAGGATAATATGCATCCTGATAAAGTTCCCTTGGCCTTTGGAATTAAAATATCCCACATCATCACATTCCCTTCACCATACCTAGAGATTGACATGGTTTTATTTCAGTTAGCCTAATAGCTGGTATGATTTGCATTGAGAGATGATCTTATGGAAAGTAGCCCCATGCCAATCTCTAGGTATGGTGAAGAGTGTGTGATGATGTGGGATAGTTTAATTTCAAAGGCCAAGGGAACTTTATCCATGAAATAACTGGCCTTTAAAAATAAAAATCTGCTGTCTCTAAGGCATTAAGATCAATTTCCAAAAGATGATTTTTTATTCCTCTTTTTAGTCAACTTTAGCATGGGTGTGTTCACTTAAGCTGGGCACTGTATGTGGCGAGCCAGTGTATAGTTTCACAAATCAGCCCAGTCTATTTTATAAAGTTAGTGATACGCCGGGTCAAGGTTTTTTTGCACATGTATCTGACAATAAATGTGGCACAACCAGTTTTTCTTATGCACACCCAGAGACGCTTTTCTGGCTACGCTAGTGGTTGTAGACCATCCGCCTCAAGGTTGTGCGTGTTGTGGCTTCACAAATGCTTTGCTGTATACCTCGGTTGTAATGAGTGGTTATTTCAGTCAAAGTTGCTCTTCTATCAGCTTGAATCAGTCGGCCCATTCTCCTCTGACCTCTTGCATCAACAAGGCATTTTCACCCACAGGACTGCCGCATACTGGATGTTTTTCCCTTTTCACACCATTCTTTGTCAACCCTAGAAATGGTTGTGCGTGAAAATCCCAGTAACTGATCAGATTGTGAAATACTCAGACCGGCCCGCCTGGCACCAACAACCATGCCACGCTCAAAATTGCATAAATCACCTTTCTTTCCCTTTCTGACATTCAGTTTGGAGTTCAGGAGATTGTCTTGACCAGGACCACACCCCTAAATGCATTGAAGCAACTGCCATGTGATTGGTTGATTAGATAATTGCATTAATGAGAAATTGAACAGATAATCCTTTAGGTGAGTGTACATAGATGAATAGATGGATGGACACAGGCAGACAGACATTGACAAAAAGTTACCTCACATAAAAAGCTCTTACCAGCCAATAAGTAAGTACCGGTAAGTATTTTACTTTATTTACTTTAATTTTATCTCTATTGTAATGGAATTATTTCACTTTTGTGACATTGTGTCACATACTGGATTTCGCATTTATTATATTGGGGAATATTTTACTCAAAAGTCCGGCCAACTTTTTGCCTTTGTTGCGCGCTCTGCGAGTGCTCATTTGGAACCCTGTCTGCGTACTAGGCAAGCGTGTGTCAATCAGTGAGACTATTACATCACTCTGTCCTGCGTGCCACTCACCGAGATGTCGTTCTGCACCTTCTCATAAGACAGCTGCAGCAGGGGACTTCTGGGTATCTCAGGTGTCAGCTGGAAGTTGTACTCCCCCTCCGCTGCCGGGGCCTCTCCGGTCAGAGCCAGGTGCAGGTCACCAACATACCGCTCTCGCTCCATCTCTATCTCCTGAGCTTCACGGGACACGTCCTCCTCCGAAACTAATCAGCCCAAGCAAAGGGTGGTTTGAAACCAAAAGCATGTTCATGGCAGTTTTGAAGGATGTCGATGTCATTTAAATGTGATCATTTGACTTCCTACCTTCACCACTCCACGCAGAGACGCCATCGGACAGAAGGATTATGAAGCCACATCCGAGATCCTCAGCCCACTCAAGCTTGAGAAAGAAAACGCGATGAGGCTCAGAGGAAATGGAGATCTGACGCACGCTAGTGCTACGACACCTGCAGAAAACATGACCATAATAACATCACACAGAGCTGAAACACAAAGAAAATGATCACAGTACATAACATTAATTACATCTGTGAAAATGAACAGCATAATTCAACAACTTCAAAATTATCTGCATTGATAGTTACAAATAAGTCAAATATATGGTTAATTCCAGCAATTTTGTACACCTCATATATATAATTATATAATAATCATAATAATATATGATAATTAAATAATTTAAATATATAGAATTAATAATTATAAAAGTAAAATTGTCTTATAATTATTATAGAATTAAATATTTGTACAATATTAAAATAATATATATATATATATATATAAAATAATTAAAATTATGTAATTAAAATTATGCAATTGACAATGACAATAAGTTAAAATGTATATATATATAAAATTTAAATATCATTATAGTCGCAGACTGAATCTGCAATACTGAATTCTTGTGCAAAACCTATGTAATTCTGTGAAATTGATTTAAATAAGGTAAAATGTGTGACAGAATAGGAGAGTACCATACTCTTGATAGCTAAAAACTTTAATAAATTAGTCAAAAAATGACCATGCAAAGGTCAGAAAACTTGTAGAACCCTCTGCAAAATCCATTAAATGCCTAATCGCCTATCGGCAAACCTGCTTTCTGGATACTGGTCACCATTAACAGATGATGCAGACCTTCCAACAGTCAGCAATATCCAGAGAGTGATGTGTGAGAAACATCTGACCTCTCAGGTCAGAGCTGACAGTGTGCAGCGGCGAGGGGAAAGGTGAAGGACAACATGCAGTATATCTGTGTTGACTGACTTTAGCCTGCTTGTCAAACTGATAATCAATGTGTCCAAAAGCCTGAGTGAACAGTATACATCTGTTTCCCTCCCGTCACACATCACTAACCAAATTGTTGCTATTTTTGACGTGACTTTTGGCCAATGTAATGGAACAGCGGGGGTCGTTGACTCGCCGTATCTGAAGAACCAAGGGAACAGGACAGCCATTCATTAGCTACAGTAACATCTGCACAGAGGTGATTTTTCGTCCTCAGTAATGACAGATGCAGAAGAATATGAGAAGGCAGCTTTGACAAATAAGACAAAGACTTCTCTTAAGATGTGGCTGAGAAGTCAGGGTGGAAAGTTCACACGTGGCTCAGTTCTCAAGAAGTTCAATCTAAGTACCCAAACATTTATCCACAGCCCTGTCTCATCCAAACAAAACAAGTTATATGTGCCATATTTCCATCCAGAACATGCGCCTATGGCTGCGTGACTCGGCCGCTATCTTTCCAGCTGCGTCTGGCTGGCCTGGGTGATGGTGGATGAGAGAAAGCCGTTCTTCTAGAAGGTGGTGAAGCAGATCTCAAGTCACTTTCCATACATAGGATTTGGGAATGAGAGGAGATAAGGAATTAGTTGGGGGCCATCGTGATAACAGAAGAAGAGAACGCAAAACAATGCATGCCACAAGCTACGTTTCCATCCAAAGTTGCGAATTTAACTTTGAAATATCACATAAAATGCCGTTTCCATCCCATGTGTTCGAGGGAACAAAATTGTCACTTCCTGGGAAATTGGTGCAAAAATGTTTCTGCAATTGAGGAAGCCACTGTGGCTCTTTTAACCTCATCACAAATTATTTGCGCCTCAGAGACTCAAAAAATGCTGTCATGTTATCTTTTTGTGTCAAGAGGCGATGCCTGCTGTTCGGGAAGACAATCGTGTGAGATGGTTCTGGGAGGAATTATTCCCAACCATTTTGATGACTAACGTTGTCTCAGGCATTTCAGAATGATCAAATCCACATTTGAGATGCTGTGCAATGAAATTGTCCGCTGGTTAATCCAATTATGCTGTCCCACTTTTCTGATCACATGATCTGTTGAGGCAATCACATGACTTTTTGTTGCGCATCAAGGGATTATTCGGTAAACATGTGTCCATCGTAGTTTATGCAAATGTCTTTTTTTCAGATAAAAAAATTATCTGTTTTTTATGCACATTTTAAGAATTTATGCACATCTTGGCATTTCTATCCAGCGTTTATTTATGTACTATCCCAAAAATTGCATAAAAATATATTATATTAATAATATTAATAATAAAATTAATATTGCATGAAAACATAGCCCAGCTGTTAGAGTATATTCTTGGGTTGCTGCTGGCTTTGTGAGAGAATAATTGTGGTAATACACTACACTACACTCTAAAAAATGCTGGGTTACTTCAACCCAAAGTAAATTTTTAAACCCATAGTTGGGTTTGTCCATGTTTGACCCAAACATGGGTTGAAACAACCCAGCATTTTTTAGAGTGTACCGTTCAAAAGTTTGAGGTTAGTTAGATTTTTTAACATGTTAACATGCTCACCAAGGATGCACTTATTTCACCAAAAACACAGTAAAACAAGTAATATTGTGGAAATATTATTACAATATTAAAGCTGCAGTAGGGAGTTTTGAGAAAATGTTGACTTAGCCTGAAAATTTGAACAAGCACAACTTACAGGTCCAACCCCCTTGCTCTCTGCTGCGCTACAGCCCTCCCTCCACAGCTCCTCCCCCACAGCGGAGCCTGCCGTGAACGCGCAGACTAGTAAGCAGGACCACCGATGATTATAAACGGATTATAAACAGTTATGGAACATTCACTAATAGGGACGAAACATCAACAATATGCTGTTGACTATGAATACTATGTATTTGAACATTGACTATGGCCTGCCCATACTTTGACTACAAACTTGGTCCTCAAATCATTATGTATTTTGCAATACATGTAACTTTATAAGGTTGCACTCTTTCTATAATTATAAATAGCTACTAAGATAACGTTAAAGGATTAGTTCACTTTTTAAAAAAAACTTTTGCTGATAATTTACTCACCCCCATGTTATCTAAGATGTCCATGTCTTTCTTTCTTCGGTCGAAAAGAAATGAAGGTTTTTGATGAAAACATTCCAGGCTTTTTCTCCATATAATGGACTTCGATAGGACACAAACGTTTCAAGGACCGAATGACAGTATCAGCACAGCTTCAAAGGGCTTTAAACGATACCAGACGATGAATAAGGGTCTTATCTAGCGAAACGATCGGTCATTTCAAAAATAAATAAAAAACGTAAAGTTTTATAAGCACAAGTGCTCGCCTTGCTTTGTTCTGTGATGCATGTTTGTGATCCTGTTCGAACTCGTTCATCCAAATGAACGAATCTTTTTTCGAGTCATTTCGTTCGTTGAATGAACGAAATGACTTGAAAAAAGATTTGTTCATTTGGATGAACGAGTTTGAACAGGAGAGTCACGAACGACGGTACGCGCTCGCGCTGTGCAAGAAAGCGGTGATCAGCGCGTACACGAGTGTGATTGACACTGCTAAGACATTCCTCCTGGCTCTGATTGGTTGTTTCTGACCGGGAGCGGTGTATTTCTGCAAATGGCAGTAGGACCACAGGGAGGAGCCAGAGGAGCTAGATTTTTTCACAGATTATCTGTCTCATATTCTACTTTCAGTACATAATGACAGTTTTAACAAATATTTGTTTACAAAAGCTACCTACTGGAGCTTTAAATAACTGTTTTGTATTTGAACATATTTTAAAATGTATTCCAGCGATGCAAAGCTGAATTTTCAGAATCATTACTCATTCTAATATGCTGATTTGGTGCTCAAGAAACATTTATTGTAGTAAATGTCGAAAACAGTTGTGCTGCTTAATAATTTTGTACAAACCTATTCTATTATTTCAAAAATTCTGTGATGAATAGAAAGTTCATAAGAACAGCATTTGTTTGAAATGCCTGTAATATTTTAAAATGGATAAAAAACCTAACAGTCAAAAAAAACCTAACCTAAGGTCTGGGTCAAACTCTACCAGTCATAAGAGATTATTGGTTTCTTAATAATATATGTGAGAGCTTCCGAGGTGTAATTAAGAAACATTCCACTCTAAAGCGCTCCATCACAGATGGTCACGAGTAACTCAACAAAACCCTCTTGTCTAAACAAGACTGACATTCTACACTGACAATCTCTTCTTATGAAATATGCACAAAAAAATGTTTTACAGTCTCTTCTGTCCTGCACAGCTGTGGAAGCTAAAGGAAGTAGCCTATCTCAAGAGTGAAAATCATGAAGAAATATCTGGGTTTCACCCAAAAATCTAAAAACATAATAATATTAATAATCAAGCATAAATATATAATCTTCTTTGGGAAATTATTTTAACAGCAGTTTAATTAAACACAGTTTGCCTTTAAATTATAACAAGTGTAATATGGGGGGAAAAGCCCCCCCCCCCCCCCCCCGCATTACATAAATGTTTCCTTTAAATCATTGTAAATTAAATTCATCAAATACTACCATGATGTATAAATGCTTTAAATTTAAATCAAATATATTATATTTGCATTACAGTAAAAAAAAAAAAATTTAATTACAGTACTGAGAATTTGGGGTGAACATGTTTAGCTGTCATGAAAATAATGTCACAAAAATATATTTTGAATTTCTTTTGATTTTAACGAGAAATATGAGCCAAACCCTGACTTTAAAGGTTTCTTGAGACCAACATTTTTTTTTTTGGCATATTTCTGATTTTCTTTTTCTGCATCTGAGCAACATGTATCCACCCATGAATAGAGATATTCATAGGCCACCAAAAGCTAAGGATTTATGGCTTGCTGAATTGACAACTATCTCCTGATCCCGAAAGTCATCAGAGGTCAGATGCAAAACACAATGAATCAGTTCTCCAAGTCTTTTTTAAAAAGGGAAAAGTCCCACAATTTCTAGTTTTTAAAGCGAAAAAATGCTAATCCTCAATGAAAAAAAGAGATTGTTGAAACCAATGGCTTGTGTTTTTTACATCCATACAGACACTTTTAGACCGACAGAATCCTCAGAAAGCATCTTTGGAAAAGGAAATAGTCAATTCTGTAACAAAAGCCTCAGTGTGATAATAGTATGACGTCACAGACCACAAAAACCTCAGCTACTTAAACACTGATACATTTCTGAAAATGTCTTTGCACAAAAGATAAAAAAGATTAATGTGCTTGTCAAAAGGATAAAAAGTTTATACTACATCCCAATTTGTGTTTATGGATCATTCCATGTCAAATCGATCACCGTTGGCATAAAATGCAACAAAGATTGCTAAAATAAACAGATTTTACTAATAGACCTACCAATCTCTGTGTAAAATAATGATGATGTCATCTTTTTAAAGTCATTTTTACCCCCATGTAATTTGGCTCCAAATCTCAGGTGAAAATTGTAATTTTGACCCCCTCTACAAAATAGTGGATTCAGTAAATATACATCCATGCCATGTAATATTTTGGCTTTCTTCTTCATTTATGTAGGCCTATTTCTTTCACCAGAAAAAAAAGAAGATCAAAACCAAAAATGTTAGCCTGGCTGGGACCCTTTGACACAGAATGACCCTTATGTGAAAATGGGAACAAAACAAAAACAAAGTTCCAGTGCCACATGGAAAAGACATCACTAAAGTTTTTGTGCTGGAAACACTATAATAATTCATATATATATATATATATATATATATATATATATATATATATATATATATATATATATATATATATATAGAATGTCCTAAATCTATTAATTTCTTATGCTATATAGGTTGCTGTATTGTCAGTACCTATGGCATTTTCATGGGAACTGTGGTTATCATATATATATATCACTGTGTTATATATATATATACCAATGGCTATATAATAAATTATTATTACTATAATAATAAATACATAAAGTTCACACACACACACACACATATATATATATAAGATGTACTTTATGTATTTATTATGGAATGTCCTATTAATAAAAACATACATTTGTATTAAACTTTTATTTATTGAATATTATTATTTTACAGCAATAATACTAACTACGGGGATCAAAGGAATAAAAAAAAACAAGATTTCAAGGTCAAATAAATGGTGATAACACAACCCTCTTCAATGCTGCTCTTATATTTCTGTTAAATGAGACAAAAAACGTTTCTCATATTCTCATAACTATGTTTCTTGCTGGTCTATATCTTTTAATTGCATAATTTTATGGCTGATTCAGAAATATGAGCTTGTGTTTTGCTTATGTAAGGAAACGAATAAACATTTCAACAGAGAACACAAACACCATCATAAACAGGCGCATTTCCCTCCAAACAGTCATATCGCGATCACATTGCAAAGTCTCACCTCATTCCGAGAGGAAATGGATGTTGTGTGTTAAATAAGTTGTAATTCAAAGTAACTAACACACTCCTGCAGCAGCATTTGCTTTCATTCTTCTCTGGCCGTCCTGCTTTTGTTTTCGACACTTCGCGCTTCCAGGCTACCGTACCGGTGACGCAATTTCCATCTTACACCGGAAGTGTGAGTTGGCTGGCCGGGAGATATCAAGATGGTGAGTATAAAACTGGTGTTTTAAAATAGTTTTTAAAACGCGAAGTAGAAACGAGCTGTCAGGTTGATTTATTAACTGGCATGTCGTCGCATGCTGTCTAATGTAATGATATCTCTGTCAACGGTGCAGTGAAAATGAAGACGATGGTAGCAGAAGTTAAATGTGATGCAGGAATCTAAACAACAGAAAGAAGCTGTTCGTGTTGATGAATGCAGTGAATCTATGATCTGTGTTTGTAGTGTCGCTCTGAACTGCCACGGTTGAGTTCTGTTGAACACACCATTTGATAATATGTATTACTGAGCTGCGAGTGTGATGTGGCAGTGAGAACATGGGCCTTGAACTCAAGTAAACTTATGTCATTAAAATGCACCAAGAAGAGTAATTTCTTATTTATGAAATCTGCAAAGAAAACAGTAACGTAAATGCAATCACGAAATTTTTGAATTTTTCAGCTTTACCATCACAGGAATAATTGACATTTTAAACTATATTAAAATGTATATGAGTGAATTAACTTAATAATATTGTGATTTGTAATATTGAGGTATATATATATATATATATATATATATATATACACACACACACACAGTGAGTAAATTAATATGTTAATGCAATCACTAAATTAAGATGAAAGTTGTCACAAATGAACTTTATTTTATTTTTGGAAGTGATTTTCAGGGGATTTTTATGTGAAATCCCTCAATGAAATTTAATCTCAATTTGGACAATTATGGTTGTTACCTATAAAATACAGTAAAGTAACTGTAAATCATGTGAAAGATTGTAAATGCTCTGCTAGAATACATGACTGTAGATTTCATTGCAATCACTGTTGTGCTTTCTTTGCATGTTATTTTTTAATCAAAACTAATTCATTTTTTGCCATGTACTCTACACTTGCCTCAGAGTGAATGCATACTAGGCTCTTATACCAAAAATAATGGTTTGGTATAATGTCGTGGTTTTGCCAAGACACACATCACTGTTTTTATAGTCGGTTTATCAAAGAATATTGATAAGCTGAAACATTTATATAAACAAATAAAGCTTTCTAAATGTGAATTAAATATTCTTATACTTTTTACAGTTCTTCACAAGTTTAGTTGTTCATTAATAAGTGCGTAATTCTTAATTTCCGCTATGTTTCTCTTGCAGTCTGCCATATTTAATTTCCAGAGTCTGTTGACAGTGATCTTGCTGCTCATCTGTACCTGTGCGTATATTCGAGCTCTCACTCCCAGCCTGCTGGATAAGAACAAAACGGGGTATGTTTACTGCCATCTGCATATTTATATAGCACACATTCTGACCTTTTTTAAATAAATATGCCACGGATGTAAGAAAGTCTTTTCGCTTTAAGCACCTAAAGAAAGGTGAAAAGTTAAAAGATGCTGTCCAAACAGGTGTTCTTTTGTTTTAAAATTTTTATACAAAAAAATCACTTTTTCACAACTAAAGTGCCCGTATTGTGCTTTTTGGGATATTATCTTTTATGCGGTGTGTAATATAATATAGCTGTTTGTGAAAGTAAAAAGTCTACAAAGTTTCAAATATGAAAGTGGATGAAATTTGGAGTTATTGAATCCTAAAAGAATAAAACAGTTTTGAACAGCCTGAAACGAGTCGTCGGTAAATCCACTCTTATTTTCTGCACAAACTTACGTATGTTTGTAACAAATTTGCATAATACCAGCCTATGTTTTTCATTGGCTGTCTGTTCTTTGCCCCGCCTTCAAACACTGTAGTTGTAACTGAGGCTAGAAGTTTGGATCATGTTGTCGCTTCCAATTATTTCCAATTATACTCAACAGAAGTCACTAAACTACATCATCATTTCAGGTTGAACATTGAAAATTTCCACATATGGGCTGTTAGTCAGAAAGTGAAAGTGAAAGTGACACGTGATGGCCAAGTATGGTAACCCATACTTGGAATTTGACCTCTGCATTTAACCCATCCAAGTAAGTGCACACACATTAGGAGCAGAGTAATGAGTAGTGAACACACACACACTGCAAACGTGGATACACACACCCGGAGCAGCGGGCAGCCTTGAGTGGCGCCCGGGGAGCGATTGGGGGTTAGGTGCCTTGCTCAAGGACACCTCAGTCATATTCCTGCCGGTACTGGAATTGAACCAGCAACCTTTGGGTCACCAGTCCAACTCTGCTACCATTAGGCCATGACTCTGCCCCAGAAGCATATCTCCATTGATTATCTGGATGACACACAAGGATCCCAGCTTAGCCACAAATGGCGCTTTTCCATTACCAGTACCAGCTTGACTCGACTCGACTCGCCTTGGCTCGCCTCGACTCGGCTCGCTTTTCGTTCCGTTTTCCATTGCAGAAAGTATCGCCACAAATAGTACCCGGTCGTCATAGCGACGCCTTTCGTTCCTCGTTGCCCCATCAAGCTCTCGCTGGATCCTCTCTAGTTCGGCAACCAAACAAAGGAATGTCTGCACCTCCTCGTTTGACCACGGCGTATTCTTCCGAGTTGCCATAATAATAGTAGTAAGTTTAGTAACTATCTCTGGCTAAACTATTTAAAAAAGGCGGGGTTATTCTGGATACTCCATCTGGCGCGTGCAATGATGACGCATTGAATAGTGACGATTCTCTCTGACCAATCAGCAGTCGGCATTGTTTTCACGTCACATTTTAGTATCGCCTTAGCTCGCCTCAGCTCGCTTAGAACCTCGCCGGAGGTGGTACGAAAAAAAGTACCCGAAAGCAGGTACAGGTACAACTTTTACACAGTGGAAAACCAAACAAAGGCGAGTCGAGTCGAGTCGAGCCGAGCCAAGGCGAGCTGGTACTGTGTAGTGGAAAAGCGCCAAAAGTGACCCTTTGAGGTCACAAACCTGAGTTCCTAGACTCCAGTTTGTCTGTCAAATGGTCTTTTCATCTCCCCTGCTTGCCAGTTGCTCATCTCACGAAGATCTGGTCCTGTAACAAAGGATACTGACACACACACACACACACACACACAAACACAAACACACACACACACACACACACACAAACACAAACACACACACACACACACACACACACAAAGACAGATACACAGCTTCTTCAAGGTTGGAGGTGGTCGAGCTCTAGCTCTGATCGGGAAACTTTCCCAAAACATACAGATAAGATGTACTTTCAGTTAGAGGTTCAGACAATATTTGTCATTATTCTCTGGTGATTGAAGATGAGAAGTAAAGTAAATTCTTTAACTATGAGTTGGTCACGTAGGAGGCAGGCCTCAGTGACCCCAGTGACCAAGGCTGTCAGGGTCAGCTAGATGAGTAAATATATGTTTTAACATGTGTTGGGTGCTTCTCTCACAAACAAAGAGAGCACACGTTCCAATGAACAGACATGTAATTCTATAACTTCTTAAATCTCGTAAGCTCTAAGAAGGCGTTCAAATCATTTCATATTTAGAAGGATAAATATTGATTAATAACTGGATAACAAATCACTCAAAATGATATTCACTGAAGATGCAGTGGATTCAAGAATCCCCTTCACTTTACTGAGAAAAGGAGGTCAGGGAAAAATCTGTTGATGGAAAATCTCCATATAAGTGCCTTTTGTGCATTTGCAAGTGTGTTTTTGTTTTTTGTATTTATACTTGTTATTTTGCACTTTTTGTTAGCAAAGGCTTATTTATTCAATGTTATTATTATTTTTTGACACTTCAATTCCAGTATCTAAATATTCTTAATTATTATTTTTATTAAGTTCATTGTCATTTGAAAGTGTGTAGGCCTCCTTGCATTATTATGCTGTTGTGTTATGATTATATATACAGTGGCATAAAAAGGTCTTAAAATATTAATAATATCACAATTATTTCTGGGAGAATTTATCACTCAACAAAAAGTTGTTATCGTGACAGAGTATCAGAGCAGAGTAGACCAATCACAACAGACTGGGTCATCTGACCAATCAGAGCAGAGTAGACCAATCACAACAGACTGGGTCATCTGACCAATCAGAGCAGAGTAGACCAATCACAACAGACTGGGTCATCTGACCAATCAGAGCAGAGTAGACCAATCAGAGCAGAGTAGACCAATCACAACAGTCTGGGTCATCTGACCAGTCAGAGCAGAGTAGACCAATCACAACAGGCTGGGTCATCTGACCAATCAGAGCAGAGCAGACCAATCACAACAGACTGGATCATCTGACCAATCAGAACAGAGTAGACCAATCACAACAGACTGGGTATATGACCAATCACAACAGCCTGGGTCATCTGACCAATCAGAACAGAGTAGACCAATCACAACAGACTGGGTAATCTGACCAATCAGAGCAGAGCAGACCAATCACAACAGACTGGGTATATGACCAATCATAACAGTCTGGGTCATCTGACCAATCAGAGCAGAGTAGACCAATCACAACAGTCTGGGCCATCTGACCAATCAGAGCAGAGCAGTCCAATCACAACAGTCTGGGCAATCTGACCAATCAAAGCAGAGTAGACCAATCACAACAGACTGGGTATATGACCAATCACAACAGTCTGGGTCATCTGACGAATCAGAGCAGAGTAAACCAATCACAACAGACTGTATTTTTGACCAATCAAAACAGTCTGGGCCATCTGACCAATCAGAGCAGAGTGACTAATTACAATAGACTGGGCTATCTGACCAATCAGAGTAGAGCTCTGGAGATGAGGGGTTTAGAGAGAGACCGTTCCAGACACTGTAAGAAAAGAGGTGTGGTTGCAATGTATATTATGCAAAAATTTAAGTTTTTTTTTTTACCTTATTGTGGAATACCTTTAAAACAAAATTAGGACTTTTAAAATAGCATAAAAGAGGGTTTAATTTCCAGAAACAATCAGAAAATTTCAGGGAATTTATTCTTATGGCCAAAAAGTAAACAGACATCTACTCTCTATTTTACAATAAAACATCCTTTATTTACATTCCTAATTTATTTCATCTAAGTTTAATGTCAATGGTCAGTGTTGGTTTTGGTGAGATCTGTGAGTGTGAGGTGCGACCTTCTAAAATCAAACTCGAGCAACAAGATGTTCACCACATGTTTGGAGTTCAAATGACAGGACCAGGAAATGAAGGAGATAATTTACATCCAGCGATCTGATCTCAACAAACACATGCGCTATCCAAGACAAATTAGCTGGAGTTGCTTCATTAAAGTAATGGTTTTCACACCCCCCTCAAACTGCGTACAACGTAACCTTGTTTGTTACCAGTAACTGTGTTTGTTTTCACTGTGAAACACTTCCCAACATGTGCATTTTGCCTTTTATAATGAATTACTGCAAAGCACTCATGGGCAGAAACTGGCAGCTCACAAAGTAAATGAGCGGATCAAAGGACATAAAATATTAAATCATGTTTATATGATTGTTAGGTATGAAACCTAAAGAGCGTTTGCTGGAGAAGTGTGTTAAGGCTTGGTTTAATTTAGGGAAACAGAGGCAGGGTTTTGTTCTGCGCAGACTGTTGACAGTGGATGTTCTCACTGACCCGTTTGTTGTTTCTGTTCATGCCAGATGCCCGGCGTCTGCTCGTAGATCTCTGTTCTGTCAGGCATCTGTTATGACATTTCAGCCCCGGTGAATCTTGTCAGTCATCTAGTTCTGCCCCCTGTAATCTTCTGCTTCACGCTTCCTAGACAAGCGGACTGAAGCTGCCGCAAGACTGCTTTTTCTTTTACTCGTCAATGGGTATTTTAAGCCATGAAATCCAGCACAGGGCCCGGTTGCAAAAAGCTTATAAGTTAGACATCACATTATTTTCTTTTAGACTGTTGTGTTTTTAACTTTTTTTTTAATCAGCTACATAAAAATGTAGATTGGCCTAATTTGAGACTGATTGCCCCTTGACTAACTTCTAGTGGGTCATACTAGATATTAAAGGGATCATCATTTACTGTCATCATTTACTCACCCTAAAGTTATTCCAAAACTGTATGAGTTTCTTTCTTCTGTTGAACTCAAAAGAAGATATTTTAAAGAATGTCGGTAACCAAACAGTTGGCGGTAGCCGTTGACTTCCATAGTGTTTGATTTATTATTGTTATTTAAAGCGGCACTATGCAGGATTTCTGTTTTTTTCAAACAGCGATCCCTAGAGTCGCTGTAGAGTACTTGTATTTAACGTTACTGTCGTAAACACAACTCACGCAGAGCGTATCTGCACTCACAGCCTCTGCACTTCATAATAATAAAGTAGCCTACCGCGTTAGGCTTACCTGAGCCTAAGTGCCAGATGACACCAATAAAATGTATCATGTACGTCGCATTATTTCATAACAATGTCCGTTATGATGTTGCTCATTTACAAATAATCATTTAAGTTATTTACAACGTGTAGGCTTATTTATGTCCTGATAATTATGTGAGATATTGACAACTGTTCTCATGATAATCGCAGGAATCAACTTTAACAATGAAAGCCTGACTGAGTGGGACTCTTGTCAGGTTCCTCGCGCTGTCAGATTCTCGTTACCTTTTTCTAGACTCTTCCGACCGCGCGCGCTTCGTTTTTTTTCGCCATTCTGAAAACGCAGGTCCGATGTTTACTCGTGTCTGACTCCTCGCTCGGTCAGTCTGCCGTTTCCTCTTTCTCTGTTCCTGGGATAATGCTTTTCTAGCTTTCTGCTTCTTATATGCCAGCTTTGCCATGATGATAGTTGTTCTCATAGCTATAGTCGGATCCTGGATGGGGGCATGTATGCGTGTAATGTGTGCAGGGCCATAAAGCAATTTGTTACATCGCGAGAGCTGAAATCACGCGATACTTCCTGACGGCGGTCCGCCGGCCCAAAGTTGCAAGTGCGGTTTTTCCACTCACAGGCACCAGGGGGGGGCGAGACGACCACCATTCAACCCGAAAAGAGTCATATAACCATTCCAGTAACTCCGAAGCTGTTCAGTTAAAGGTACAATATGCAAGAGTTGTTTGCCGCTAGAGGGCGCTACATTCCAACAACAACAACGGCATAGCTTGATGACAATGTGAAGGAGCGTGGAATGATGGGAACTGTCGTTTTAAATCCACCGTGGATGTAAATCAGTCAGACGGGAATTGAAAAATCATATTCATGGATGAGGTTAATTTTTTTTATAATGAAATGCTTTTTGTGGCGAGGGTGGCGTGGTTCAGCGCGGTCTGTAATGGGAGAGAGAAGAGACGAGCAGGAAGTAGGTCAAGTGCAAATGACGAACACCTGTGTCTTATTGCAGTGATCGGCGTGGAGAGACCGCTTATAAGCCGCGGGCTGGAACGAGAGAGAGACTGGAGAGAAAATTTGACGCAGAGAAAGAAAACCGGTGGATCCGAGCTCTCATTTTTGAACTGTTTTGTGCCGTCGCGGTTGCCACGGTGAATGCGCGTTGTGTGCGACTTTTGTTGGTTTTGTTTTATTTTAATAAAGTACGAGTCGCAGTCACGCAGACCCCTGTCTTCTTCCTTCATGACTCTTGAACCTCATCACACTTTTATTTCATTAAAATGAATTAACCGCAAGAAAAGTAAGGTTTAATACTAAATTGGTTATCATAGATGTTACTGTATGTCGAATTCATTATTGTGATAACGCTGTGCAGTTTTACGTGTTTTAAACAATTGTTGTAAAAGTACATTCGAACATACCCACATCATTTGCCAAAATACTGATTAATCTTTATGTATAACACATGCTATATTTATTTACATGGCCATAAACATCAGACGTGATAAACAATGTCAAATGCACGAAACAAGCTAACGTTTGTAGCTTGATAGACGCTACAACTACAACTTCCGCATTTGTCAAGGACTCCACGCATTACGAGCGGAAACCGAGGGTAACTCGGATATGACGCAATTTACTGGCGACTCCCAGCTCCCCCCTGCTGTAACGCCCCGTTTCCTTGGTTAAAATCGCAATTTTCTCATGATTTAAAAATAGTTGGATACATTTGGGATATTGTAAGTTATCAACTTAACAAAATATATAACACTGGCTTTGAGATTATGGGATATTGTAATGCAAAATTCTTACATATTGTAGCTTTAAGCTAAAAAAACTGCATAATGCTGCTTTAAATGAGTAAAGTCAGTGGACAGTTCCCAGAGCTGCTGCTGTTGTTAATATGGTTTCAGTTTTAATTTTTACATTATATCTGTTCAAGCATTAACCTTAAACCCTTTCCTTTTGCCTTCAGATTTCTCGGAATATTCTGGAAATGTGCAAGAATAGGTAAGTAACGTCATAAAAGAGACCGTGTCATGTATGGTTTGTTATTTAGTCGGATGTGTTATTTTGGTGGTAATGATCTTTTAAATTTCCTTTCAGGTGAGCGCAAAAGCCCTTACGTGGCGTGTTGCTGTATCATCATGGCCTTCTCAATTTTATTTTCGGAGTAGCAGCGGAAGCATTTGAGGATTTAGACCAGGCTGAGATGATTTCCAAGAACAGCTATAGGATTTTACAGTGTGATCGGGCAACATTTCGACTCTCTCGGGCAGAACTGGGCTTCTGTTAATGCATGTGGAGGCAACTCTCAGCCTCCCGGACCTATTTTTGTAAATACAAATTGTTATTGGTCTCCATGGTAATGATCCAGTTGTCATTCACTCGTGCACCCAAAGCTGTTCTGATGTACCGTTTGTTGTTGGAGCCAAAATGCTTGTCACTTACAGTTTTATTATGGGACATTGAGGATAAATCTGATGCGCACAGATGTGCTTGATATCATGCTTGTTAAATTGTTCAATTTAATCTGTTAACTTTTTGTTTTACATGGAGATGTGGCAAAGTTTGCATTAAAAATGAATTTATTGCAGAAATCTGATTTAAATGTTGATTATGGTGACATGTCTGTATAGTAGAATAATATTAGTGATCCAGATAGCTGATATGATGATTGATATTATAAATCAATACAGCAGAATAAGTAAAATCAGCCATTAAAATTATTTAATGTACATACAATATTTTCATAATCTGGCATAGTAAAAGTTTGACAGAAAAGGTTGGAAGTTGAATTGAAAGAAAATATGCTTGATTTCTACTTTCAATATAATAATAATCAAATCAGCTGTGATACAGAAAATTCTAATATTGGCTAAAATCTGCATATTGTGAATCTCTAAATAATATTATAAGGCTTTTTTTGTAAAGATGTATAGACAAATTTTTAGGTGATTCAAGTGTAAGTGCAGTGTCAAAAATGAATGCATTTATTTGTCAAAATATAGTTTTCAACAATTTGTTTAGCTGAAAACACTAGACCTTGAGCGCCAGAGAAACAAGGACGCAGCCATCTTCAGTTTGAACTTCCATTTTTTTGCGGTAACGTTAGCTCTGTAGGCTATTGTAGAGTTATCCAAAGTTATCACCAGCAATGTAATGTTTGAAGCGGATGACATAACAAATGTCAAAAAAAGGGAAGATTTTAAAATGAGCGGTTCATTCATAAATCCGTAAGATCATCTTCATTCTGCAGAAATACTGTATCATATTCTGTATCCAGGCTCCTTTATTTAAACTGGCAAGTCAGTTTAGTTTTATCACAGTCAGCAAATGGTACATTCTCTCATAAAACGCTAAACTTACAATGCCGAGTCATTAAAAATGTGACAGAATATAACAAATCATAAGACATTATGGTTTTTGGGGGGTCGTTTGCATTTGATCACAAATCTGTCAGTTTACACAGGAGTTATGAAGATGTTATTGGGAAAATTGTTTTCTCTGGCAGTGTTTTAGGTCCTAAATCTGCAAACTTCAACCATGCTTGACAGCGATCAAAGTAAAAGCTGTATAGTAAATCACTCATCAAAGAATGAGGATTTTGTCTATTAGCCATTGTAAAAACGTTTACTTCAAGACAGACAACAGAGAACAAACAACTCTGTTCTCCTTCATCACCCTTAAGATCTTAGTTCCTCTGTTGTCTTAGGATCACTATTCTTTTGGGGGGTTTTAGTGAGTAGATATGTTAATGCTATTGTGAGAATCCTTTCTTCAAATAATATTTTGTTAGACGTAAAACTCTCGTCAAATTCACTCTATAACAGTAGATGGCGCTTATGGAAGAGCAGAAATATAGCAGTTACCCCAGTTCAGGGTTGCCAGGTTTGCTTGACAAAACCAGCCCATAGACAGTAAAAGAAATGGACACAGCGACCCCCTTAATGGAGAAAACGAGATATATCCAGCTGCAGATCCGCAGCACCACCAGTTTCAGAACCCCAGCGCCAGAACCGGAAGTGAGGGAGGGGCGGAATTATTATTATGCATTGTAGTTATTTTTGCAAGAATGTAAGGACAAAATGGGCCTGAGAGTGAGTTCTTCATTTGATACATTGTAAGTTAAATTTATACAGGATTGTTGTGATAAAATGGGCCTAGGGGTGAATTGGTCATTTGTTGTATACATTTTTATTGTTTCTTTTAAAACAATGCCGAATTTTCTCTCTCTTTTTTAGATTTTTGACATTATTATTTTACATAAAGAAAAATGCATGCTGCACATGTTCTTGTGAAATAAAGTATATTTTATATAAAATGCCCATATGTTTTTTTTTTTATTAAACAATCAAAACCAGGCATTGCAAATTCATATTAACAATACATACCTTCAATATCACAACAATTTAAAATTTTTGTAAACACAATAAATAAATAAATAAATAGAAAATAAAATATCACAGAGGTCTAATCAGTTATCAAATTGTATATAATTTTGAAAACCTCCAAGGCTTGTCTTGTTTTTATATCTTTAAAAGCTTTCTTATACAGAGTTAACTCCTTCATAAAAACCAAAAACAATGGTCTTACCTTCATAAATCTACACTTATGTATAAACTGCTTAGCTAAAACAATTAAACTGTTATACATTAAAATGCCCATAAGTTTCAAGCATTATTTTTCACCATCATGATCAGGAAGTAGGCCTAACTCTCATAATACAATGAAACGGATAACTATATACAATTATATTACACAAAATCAATGTTTTAAAATGCTTATTGTACTGTTCCTTAATGTATGATTATAACATATGTATAAAGCTTGACGTTTCGTGTGTAATAAAAGTATGCTGTTTCGTGTATAAGCAAATTACGCTCCAAAACGTTAGGTGGCGTTACTCGGTTTAGAACGTAAGCTCCGCCCCTCCCTTCCGGTCCTGGCGCTGGTGTTAGAACGTAAGCTCCGCCCCTTACTTCCGGTTCTGGTGCTGGGGTTCTGAAACTGGTGGTAATGCGGGTCTGCAGCTGGATACTATAGGAGTAAACTCAAGCCCGATTAAAGCACTCACTTCCTGATGGCTGAGCGTACTGCGCAGGCTCAAACTGAGCGTGACGACAGTCTGACAGTTGTAAATCTTCTAGTAGCTGTGCCAAGACAAATCTGAATCACCTAATTCCTCAAAAACGTTGAAATATTTTGTCCTGTTGCTTTTATGGACTCTCAATGGGCTTCTCCCTTGACTTTATGCCTCTGTCCCCCCGATTGCCTCATAGACAGTGAAAGATTGCCTGCAAGCTTCTCCTCCTGTCTATACGGTAATGTCTCTATTGTGCGACAGAAAGTCGCGTGGTTATGACGCAATCGTTAGCCTATTTTTACGAAAACGGCTTCTACGGGGCCATAACGTAAGATACAAAGTAATGGAGCCTTTTAAACATTGTCGTGTTTCTTTGGAAATAAATAATGGACAAATGAAGTCTTTGGACGCCTCAGATGTAAAGTTATTTGCTGTCAAAGTGACACCAAAATGAATGGGAGTCAATGGAATGCTAACAGCAGGTGAAGTTCAGCTACAATGGCGGCCCCCGCGAGGCTTCAGTTTCCGGCTGATGGATTACCCCCTTGAACCAGGCCAATTGCTATTCAAAACCCAGCCAAAATTAGCTAATCACGTTACGGGGGCGTTGCTTCAACCCGCGGACTAAAAAACCACCCGTGGCAATTGTGTAAAAGTGGTCCAATTCAATGTGAAAACGTGGACTTGGCAAGACTGCCCCAGTTACCTCAGTAAACTAAGAAAAACTACTTTAAAAAGAGGTAATATGAAAAGAAAATGCCATCAAAACTTTTCTGAAGACAAAACAGTCGGTTCCCTTCATGTAACATTCACGTAACCCTGAAAGCACGAGCCTGTAGAACGCATGCAGCATTGTGTTTTTACTTTCAAATGTACAGCTATGTGTATATAATTCAATTATTGCCTTTTGAAATTTAATAATCAATCACATTATGCCGTATCACGATTTCTATTGTTTCACCCCCAAATTTAAGACCCCTTGAAATTTTAATTAAGACCTTTTATATAATTTATGATAGGCTATTTTTAGAGCTGCACAATTCTGGATAAATCGAGAATCATGCTTTATTTTATTTCAAATGGAGATCAAGATTCTGAATAGACAACTGGTCCTAATTAAAATAACATGTAAATGTACATAACATGTACATAACATTTACATAACATGTAAATTACTAGGGGTTCTGACAAAATTTTTATTGCAACAGTCTATTCAAAAATATTTAATTTAAAATAGAAGGGTTGTTTGAATGATTCAATGAGTCACTCATCTCATTACTTGATGAATAAGTGTTTTTGAACAAATCTCTTGAATTAATGATTCAAAGCCTGCAGCAGAAATTTCATACTTCCCATGCCTACTTCACTTACTTAACAAATAGTTGGTGAAAAAGAGTATGTGACAAAAGAAGTATGTCCAAATTCACAGTACTCAAAAAAGTATAGACAAAAAGGATGACTTTAATTATTCCGACGAGATTCTGAAGTGTGTTTAGGATGGACACTTTACTATCCCATGAGGCCACGGGAGAGGATATATGAATGGCAGTGAAGCAGTAAGTCACATAATAATGACAACATGGCGAATGTAGTACGTCCAGATTACATTAATACTATATAGAAAGTACTTTTTTAGTACTATTCAAAATAAGTACCTACTCGAAAGAGTATGCAATTTCGGATGCAGCCATTGACTCACTCATGCTTGTTTCATTACCGGAGGAATCAGCGTTTTTGAACAAATATCGAATTAATGATTCCACGACAAACATGTTTAACAGTCACTTTCCGCTACCTAGTGGCATAACAATGTAATCGATAATCGAATGCTCCGGCATGATTTTGTTAAAGGTTTAATAGACACAGGTGATTTGTTGTCATTCAGGAATAAGATCACGTCGGTGTGACGGTAATCTTTTAAAGATTAATCGTGCAGCTCTAGCTATTTCCACCTTTTTATGGCCATAAATTTAATAAAAAACTAAATTTAAGACTGTTTAAGGATCCTGTCCAGTACAGAAAATGTCGACACTATCAGTGCCATCTGTTAAAAGACTATAAATATGTGTTGGTCTCTGACTCATCTCGGAGCTCGACCTTTGGTGTCCTCCTCGCACTGAGCAGGAAAGACTTTTATCTGCTCTTAACAAGCACTAAACATTTATATATCCAGTCAAATGACTTCAAGGGCCTGCCCTGAGGAGCTTAACCCATATTCCTACAGCGTGCGTCGGTGCAGAAGACCCTCTCGACGGGGTTCAGAAGCACAGCGCACCAGCGGGGAAGATACTTTTACTCTGCTCCTGTTTAAAACCAGACTTCAGAGCTACAGGTCGCTTTCTTCTAAGGCCAAATAAGTACAATAGACGTCACTTGATGTTAAAAGCGATCACTGGGGGTTGTTAAAGCAGCAGGGAAGCGTTTTAGATCTTTAACAGTAGCAGCTCCTCTTCAGAAGCTTGATAGAAAAAAATCTTACAAACTAATAGAGATTGCTTCGGTGATGCAGGATTGTCGATAGCAAGCAATGTGAAACGCGTTGACGCGCGTCAATTTAATTCATCCAGAACAAAACAAAACAGAAAATAGGCCTACCATGCAACACCTAAACAACACTGGTTATGGTCAGAAGGGAATATAACGTTAGCTAACTTTACTGAATATTGTGCAGTAGCCTATATAGACTGTATACTGCCTACTATAAGTATTTATCCATGCAAAATGTTTTATGCTATGTGACTTCATCCAATTTCTTATTTAAAGCTCCAGTAGGTAGCTTTTGTAAACAAATATTTGTTAAAACTCTCATTATGTCCTGAAAGTAGAATATGAGACAGATAATCTGTGAAAAAAATCAAGCTCCTCTGGCTCCTGCCTGTGGTCCTATTGCCATTTGCAGAAATACACCGCTCCCGGTCAGAAACAACCAATCAGAGCCAGGAGGAATGTCTTAGCAGTGTCAATCACGCTCGTGTACGCGCTGATCACCCCTCTCTTGCACAGCGCGAGCGTGTACCGTCGTTCGTGACTCTCCTGTTCAAACTCGTTCATCCAAATGAACGAATCTTTTTTCGAGTCATTTCGTTCATTCAACGAACGAATGACTTGAAAAAAGATTTGTTCATTTGGATGAACGAGTTCGAACAGGATCACGAACGTGCATCACAGAACAGAGCAAGGCGAGCATTTGTGCTTATAAAACTTAAAGTTTTTTATTTATTTTTTAAATGACCGATCGTTTCACTAGATAAGACCCTTATTCATCGTCTGGTATCGTTTAAAGCCCTTTGAAGCTGCGCTGAAACTGTCATTTGGTCCTCGAAACGTTTGTGTCCTATCGAAGTCCATTATATGGAGAAAAAGTCTGGAATGTTTTCATCAAAAAACTTAATTTCTTTTCGACTGAAGAAAGAAAGACATGGACATCTTGGATGACATGGGGGTGAGTAAATTATCAGCAAAAGTTTTTTTTTAAAGTGAACTAATCCTTTAACGTTATCTTAGTAGCTATAACTTATAGAAAGAGTGCAACCTTATAAAGTTACATGTATTGCAAAATACATAATGATTTGAGGACCAAGTTTGTAGTCAAAGTATGGGCAGGCCATAGTCAATGTAAAGCATATTGTTGATGTTTCGTCCCTATTAGTGAATGTTCCATAACTGATATAATCCGCCGTCATCGGTGGTCCTGCTTACTAGTCTGCGCGTTCACAGCAGGCTCCGCTGTGGGGGAGGAGCTGTGGGGGAGGAGCTGTGGAGGGAGGAGCTGTGGGGGAGGAGCTGTGGGGGAGGAGCTGTGGGGGAGGAGCTGTGGAGGGAGGGCTGTAGCGCAGCAGAGAGCAAGGGGGTTGGACCTGTAAGTTGTGCTTGTTCAAATTTTCAGGCTAAGTCAACATTTTCTCAAAACTCCCTACTGCAGCTTTAATTCAGCGAGAGGTTGCTTTAGATGTTTAATTTAGTTTTTAATAAACATGTCTTGACATTTGGCAATCTGATGGAATAATGAGTGTAGAGAGAAATAGAAAAGGTCAAGTTGAGTGTGTTACATTGTGGGTTTTATCAAAGTCCCTTTAGGCAAGTCATTTCAGTCAGAGGCCATCTTTGAAACGCCTTCGTACAGCTGTAGTCATGCAAGTGCGGCTACTATCTCTTTTAATGGGGAAACATCAAATATGTCAAAGCTGTTCAGTAAGCTTAAATTTCATATTTGAAATCACCAATGAAATCTGATAACTGTCTCATAAATATTGATTCTTAAAGCTCAAATCAAGCTTCTAACGGCAGCTGCAGTGACGCAATGACTAACAATTGGCTCTATTATTTAAAAGGTGGGACTTATTCCACCATATTGTGCATTGCACTCCCATTCATAGTTATATGAGTGCATATTATACATAGTCAAAATGTATGTTAAAAGATATATTTAATGAAAATCAGAGGATACAAAATATCATTCCTCATTTATGTTGCTGCTGACATCCTTAGAATTAAAGCAACTTGGCTAGTAGAGCTTATAAATTCACAGCTTATTGATGATGTGCCATAAACATCAGATCAAAAAGTAGTTAAAAAAATACATTTTCTCCACATATATTATTATAATCAGGTCTTTCTTATATTACCCACCTTGACTCTGCTGAGGTTCCCAGGACTTACCTACAGCGATCATGGACTCAGATCAGATGAACTAGAATGGCTGCATTCGTTGTTCCTGCCACCCATTGCACTGGATTTTTACTGAAAACAGGATGAAACCTGATTCCCTGTAAAGAGCAATGGAAGAGGCCAAATGATTTGTCTAAAGGTCAATTACCACAATACATTACATTTTGTTCTCATTGACTAATATAGGTCTTGAAATGGACATGTGTTTCAGAAAGTGTAATACAAAAATTTAAGGGTTTTAAAGGGATAATTAAATAAAAAAATGTTATATCCAACCTTCATGTCATTCCAAACCTCTATGACTTTCATTCTTCTGTAGGACAGAGATGATTTTTGAAAGTCAAACAATATTGGACCACATTGGCTTTATTGTATTAACACCTTACAGCAAGACATTTAAATATATATATATATATATATATATATATATATATATATCTTCTTCTGTGTTCCACAAAAGTGTTCTGGAAAGACACGAGGGAGAGAAAAATGATGATAGAATATACATTTTTGAGTGAACTGTCCCTATATGGTCAGCACACCGACATCGTATGGTATAATCAGCCTACAATCTTAAAAATAAAGGAGAATCATTTTGGGTTCCCAAAAGAACATTTTAGTGATTTTTTTTTTTTAATTCTTAGTGCAAAGAACATTTTAATAATCTAAAGAACCTTTTTCCACTATAAAGAACCTTTTGTGCAATGAAAAGGTTCCATTGCTGTGTTAAATGTTCTTCACGGAACCTTAATGCCAATAAAGAACCTTTATATTTTAAGAGTGTATCTGCAAGTGCACACTAGTTTTGCCACATTGGGTCTCTCGTTTTCAGTATAGATGGAGTCTAAACCATTCTTGTAAGAGATTTCAGAAAAGAAACAATACATTTAGGCTAGTAAAGGAGGGTTGTTAACCTCCTTGTTGTGTTAAATTGGAAACAGGAGCTTTTACAGAGTGAATTCCCATGAATAGATTCTCTGTGTATTGTTATATTACTCAACCCCCTACAGATGAAATGGTTATAATTGTTTAATACACACCACATGAGCAGATCTGTGCTGGAAACGTCAGCTGGGCCTCTGGGGCTGCACTCTCTCTCTTCATGTGAAGCCGCGCTGGGCACATTTCATCATCAGTACAGTGCCCCATGGTGCCCGCGGGCACACCTTTGGTGAGCGGAGCATTTGGCCCATCAGTGGTCTTGTCGTTTGAAGACTGTGGGGTGCACGTTAAATGATCCTGGAAAACAATTTCAAGCTGCTGTACGTGACCCTTGGCCCCCCACTTACAGAGAACCCAATCAACCCTTGCTCTTTTTGTTTATGGACTTATGTCAAAGGATAAAGGAACAAGAATCTCTTATTCTGCAAAGTAGACTGCATAGGGAATATGCAAACATTAAATCACAGTGCGAACCCAGGGTAATTACAATGTGGTGAAAATAAAGACTCTTAAGTGGTTCTTTAGTAGCAAATTTTATATAAATTTGGTCCAATATGATTCCTTGGAGATTAATAAAGTTTCTGATGTGGCATTATTGGTTCTTTAGTGCAGTGCATAGGTTTAAAGTATCCTCAGGGTTTACAGATGGCTTTTCATAGAACTATGAAACTATAAAAGATTGACTTCAGGCTATAAAACTGGATGGATGGATGGACGGACGGACGGACGGATGATGGAACAAACGGATAGATGGATGAATGGATGGATGCCAATCACATAGCAACACACCACCTTCTTAGTGAGCTAGATACAGCAACAGGCTAAAAACAACCACCCAAAATACCCTAGCAACTGCACAGCAACACATTGAAAAATCCTGAACACTTTAGAAATAACAGCTGGCATGATCATAGAACACTCTAGCAACATGATAAAACCCACTCAGAACACCTTAGCAATAAGAACTTCCTGCAGCCACTCAAAAAAAAACCCCAGCAAAATACACTCTCAAAAATAGTGACAAATGTTACTTTAAGGGGTACATCAGCTTGCCACTGGAGCAGTACCATTAAAGTGACAACTTTATACCTTTTTAACCCTAAAAGGTTAATAGTAATATTTTAAGGATACATATTACTACTCTAAGGTACTAATGACATGCACCTTTTATGGGTAGATAAGGTAACTTGTCCTTGTAAGGGTAATAAACAGTGACAATCTGTTGGACCCCTAAGTATAATTTTTTTGAGGATTTTTTTTTGTGTGACAGTGCAAGCATGATTAAGATAAATCAGAACACCTTAGTAATAGTAGCTCCCTCACAAACTCATAACCAGAATACCAGAGCACTACATTTTGCCACTTACAATTTCTTCAGAGAATGTCTAAGGCATCATCTGGAATCCCATCCTTCCCTACTACATAGTAGGTGAAAAACAGTACGTGACAAAAGAAGTATGTCCGAACTCACAGCATAAAAGAGTAGGCAAAAAGTACCCGGATGACCTAATTCTTCCGGCAAATTTCTAAAGTGTGCTTACGATGGACACTTTACTATCCCATGAGGCCACAGGAGAGGATTTACGAATGACAGGCAGTGAAACAACGTAACTGACACTGGTAGGTCACATGATAAGGGCAACATGGCAGATGTACATCCATTGTGCATTCATACTACACAGATCATACTATATAGAACATACTTTTTAGCAGTCGTGAAGTAATTACTTATTCAAAATAAGTACCAACTCAAAAGAGAACTATGCAAGTTCGGACACTGCAACAGCTTTATCAGTAAGCGGTGTGCCACAGATTTGAGTCCCTAGAAGAGTGTCTTGTGTCAACATCCCCTACAAGAACTGCCAGCCATGTCACAGAATCACACAACTGTTTCTGTGTTGCCTAATACTTGAATGGAGCTCTAAAACAAATAATGACCAGACAGTATATCTTTATTAACTGTTCGACAGAGCATTACTTAACCAACACAGCGTTGTTAGAATTGGCCAGATCCTTCAGATAAATCTCCCCCTGACAGTGGATGTGCCCACAGCCTAAAACTACTTTTCCAGCATGTTATCATTGGACACGTTTCAATTGTTGTATATCCTCTTGCACAACGAGCGTTTTAAAAGGCAACAGCTGTGGCAGAGCGTCGGAGGGGACATTTTAATTCTCCCTGTGGTGTAACTGCAACAGAGGAAAAAACATCAAATTCAGTAGGGTCTCTGCAGGCGTGTCCTAGTTACATTTCATTTACGTTAGTCAACTAGAAGAGTCTTGGTCAACCAAAATTTTATTAGTCGGTTAGTCGCAGCAGAAAACCTCCACAGGAAGTGGCGAAATCACGCAGTCCGTGAGGGACAAATAGTTAACGGCAGGAAATCCAAACATTCACCTATCATTCATCAACATCAAATATGCCGTATCACTGGAAACATGTAGCTATTAAGTAGTAGCAACTTTAAAAGTATGCTCGCTCTAATGTTAACCTAGATAAATGTGTGCTATGAACCGAAACTCAGTGTATACTTGCCTCACAGACATGAGAAATATATCTATAGAAGGCTTGAAATGTCTATTGTGAAATGAACCATTTCAAATGGAATATAAATATTCTCAGATTATCCGTATGAAACGTGCAAATAGGCCACTACTATGACTAGTCAGCCTTGTCGAATTAATCTCTGAAGCCAAATACACAGAACTTATTACCAATAAATTTAAACGTTTTGACAGTCACCCATTCATAATCATTACATTTGCCGGTGAGCTGTGGCAAGCTTTATGTGTGCGTTTGAGTGCTGATTAGGCTATATATTATATAGGCAAGTCACAATTAGTCGACTATTCGCTTAAATGAACGACTACTAGTCGACTAGAAAAATATTTAGTCGAGGGAAGCCGTACTAGTTAACGTGATAAATTTGCCTACAAATTCATTTGCATGTGAAAATATGAGTTTGCTGCAATTTCACGACAACGTTTGCAATATTTGCCAGAATATTATGTTTTCATAAAGGAAGGCAAACTACACAAGCCAGTTCAGGTGAGGTATGAGTGTGTAATAGGTGATGTATAGTATAGGTGATTTCAAAAAGTCAAACAAGATAGCAAACGTTGGAGAAATTCATCCAGGAAAGTTGTAAACTAAGATTGCTGTTACATGCTAAGCGTAGCGGGACGCACACATGACCATATCCACATGTTTGTTTTTAAATGACTCATCTCTGAGCATCAGGGGTTTTTGTGGGCCGGGATTCTTTGAAACTGCCTGTAAACTTTTACTACTAGCATCTTACGTTTCACAGAAATCATTGCAACATCCAGCCACCCAATAAGAAGCAGCTGAACGTGAGAGTAATTTAGATGACTTCACACAAATGAAAAACAAACTGAAAAGCCACACCGGTCTAATCCTGCTTTTGTGTGGATATTTCAAGACAAGCGATGAATAAATGTGCGATTTTAACAGATCAACTTTAAATACCACTGTACATATAAATGACACCAATGTTCAGTTATATAACTATAATAGAATAAGCCATTTCAGCTAAGACGTTTTAGCGAATATAGTGCATTTTCAGTTATGTCGGAAAGATCGTTTAATGCATGACTGGCACCGAATTACATGTATATTCTAATGGACTCTAATGAACTCTAATTTCTTTGGGAGTTGGCGGCATGTCAGAAAGAAAACATGGCGGACGAAATGGATGCAGCGTCTATATTCACAGTAAATTTGTATTGTATGATTTTAAAACAAAAAAGTTTTTGAAAATCGGACAAAAAGACAAAGAAGATTGGTTGTTTAACGGCTAAAGATTATTAACGGCTATTTGAGATTATTATTGATTTTCTGATTGGTGTAATTTTCTGTACAGCATCATGGGTAATGTAGTTTTTCACCCGTAATTCCAATGTTAAACATGTATTTTAAAATAAGATGAAATAATGTGGGGTGACGGCTTCAGCAGAAATAAATACCATGGATTACCAATCTCGTTGTTCACAGTAAAACTGTCTTTTGGGGTTTGTAAGTTATTTTTCAAAATCAATTTCCTTATGGAGAAAATGAATGGAGTTTTTATTTCCCAAACCTGACTGTTGCACTCATGTGTATAACATGTGCGGTCACAGGTTACAATGGCTTCATCCAATCATAATTTAGAATCTGTTTTATCAGTTGGATTTAATCAGAGTAAACAATCCACCATGTAAAATGATTCATTAGCATACTGTGTGTTGCATCTTCACAACATACTGTAGTAACTTGACAATTAATACAGAATGAGCAATTGCGTGTTTGGGTTTAACAACATTTACAATAACACTGAATGTGAGTCATCCAATTAGAATTTAATCTAGAGTCTTTTATAATTTACTATTTACTTTTAACATTAAATATTCAATTTAATAATCACCCATGAATCATCATGGTAAAAGATCATATCCATATGATGTGCACGTAACCTTTCCTCCAGTGGCACCATAAAACCAAGAGCGGCCGTCTCTTTTCTCTGCAGGTGTGTGTCATCCACCGGAGTTCCTTCCTGTGCATTTTCCAAAGTTCTTGACTTTAATCCTGTTGTATGTTAGATCTGCTAGTGTCTGGTTCCCTCCACATGTGACTACTTCCCTGAGCTGTGATCCAAACCTGAGGGGAGCATTTTAACAGAACAAGCATAGGCTACAATGCTGTGATTCTGAAATCTTTTGCCATGTTAACTTTCTTGATTGAACAAATTTTCCTGTTGTTAGCCCGATCTAGCAATTATACAGTAGATGTTTTACCAACCTTTTCTGAGGGCTTTCTACAGCATGTATAGACTTATAGTCTTACATATTTCACATTATTTTAGGGCTACATGCGTTAGCTGAGGAACTGCCGTTGAGGTGAATGGCAATGCTAACAGTTAGCTTCTTCCAGGTATTACAGACCTCTTTGGTTCTTACAGCCGATACCTTACTTTCTCTCTCTCAGGTTTCCGCTCTGGATGTAACATCCTTCAGCAGGTATATTAAAAAACCCTAAGCTGTGCTCTGAGAGTTCAGACGCTAATGAGAAACACATGTATGGAGCGAAAAGTGAGATCAGAACCAGAGGAGCATGGGAAAAAACAAAGCAACACTGGCATAGAAAGGTGCACTCTCAGACGTGCATCATAGATGACGTTAAACGCTTTTCTAATTTTCCTGTGGGATGCACCCCCAGTCAAAATGTTTTGGTGTGGATTATGATGATTTCACACAGTTATCAATGGGTCACATTAATAGTGTCTCTTGGGCTGCGTTTCTCTCAAAAGCATTGTAAGCATAAGTTGATCATAGAGAGAACTGGTGGCAATGGTTCTAAGATCAACTTAGTTTTACGATACTTTTGGGGAATGAGCCCAGGACACGCATAGCAACTGCGTAACAATAGGCTAAAATCACTCAGAACCCCTAAGAAACTGTATAACAACATGTGAAAACCACTCAGGACACTCTAGCAACAGCATAACAACATGTTAAAACCACTAACCCTAGAAAGAAACTGTATAACAACATGCTAAAACAACACTAGCAGCCGTATGACAAAATGCTAAAACCACTCAAAACAGACTAGCCTAGCAACAGCATAACACTCAGAGTGGTGTTAGCCTGTTGTTATATTGTTAGGATGTTCTGAGTGATTTTAGCCTAAAAGGTTGCTCTGCAGTTGCTAAAGAATTCCAAGTGGTTTAGCATGTTGTTAAGTTAGGGTATTCTGGGCGGTTTTAGTATGTTGTTGTGTTGTTATGTGGTCGCTAATATGTGATTAATTGTTTGAGCATGTTCTTTTACAGATGCTAATGCATTCTGAGTGGTGTAAGCAGGCTGTTTTGTGGTTGTCAGCTGGTTACTTAGAGGCCCAAATCAAAAGTGTTCACTAAGTCTTGATTATGATATTCGGGTCTCTAAACATGTCTCGGCTCCCTCTTTCAAAGTAAATCTCTTTGTTTGCCAGGCAAAAATAGTAAGTTTGAAAATAATATACATAAATAAAACAATAAGTAATAGCACACCCTTCCTCAAATGGCCACACAATCTGAGGTATCAAATAGTACAGGACAAGTTACTTGCCAATAAAAAAAAAGTTTTACAAGTTGACAACTTTTAAGGTTCTGTTCAATATAACAGTGACACTTACCTTTATCGAGCACTACTTATGACATTATTTATATGAGTGGACTTACAAATATAAACCATAAGTACAGTCAAATTTACCTTGACGTTTGCTTGTGCTGTGGGATATGAGGCCATCTACTGGTCCTGGAGCGCACACATCTTTGGTTCTTTCCCAGAAAACACTATTTAACTTGGCAACAATGACACTGTCCAAAACTCTTCAGGCGGTCGACGAGAAAGAGCCAGAATGTGATTAAAGCCTCATACCGAAGGAAACAAAAGGCCCTTTTCTCAACAAATCCAGCACAGTGACGATTCCAACGTGAGTCAGAGTTTGTTAGATACTGAGAATGACCAACGAGAAACTGATTTCTTGTTGTTTTACTGATTTTGTATAAAAATCCTATAAAAATCACTGCAACATTTCATTTGATTAAAGGTCATTGAGCAAAAATGATCTGATGCAGTGACATTTTTTAGGTGTCACTTAAGTGTCCAAATGCTTTTTAGGGTTAGTATAGAGGTAAATCAAGCGTCTTTTTAAGCAAACGGTTATTTTATCCTCTCTCTCCAATTTCAGATGAGGTAAAATACGACTTAATATTATAATTGGTGCAATAAGCAACCATATGGTTTTGTTTATTCAACGTTGGCATCAGTGAAACCATGCAAACAATGATGTCTTTTAGGGGATGTAGTCAAAAAAGGTAGCTTTTCTCACAAAGGTTATGTATACTAAGGTCTCTGAGGAGTATGTGTGTGTGTGCAATAGAGAAAACAAACAAAAGCCGTATCAGTCGAAGCAGATTTTTGGACGTTTGGAGTGTGTCCAGTGTTTATGCAGCTAATTTTCTGATTTAAACATTTGCAACCTCAGCAGTGCCTTTACTTTATAATGCCTCATGCTGGCTTGTTATGATGTACTGTATATAGTTGTAAATACATCAGATATGTCATACATTTACATGTCTAGACTCATGCTCCAGGCATTGACTAAAGATTACAGCCTCAATAAAACCCCAATTAAAGGTTTATTTAATTATAAATAAACCTAGCTGCTCTACAGAGGCTTGGAAAACACAACCCTACGCATTTGGAAGGCAATGATTAATGCAGAAGCACACATTTTACTCTCACGTTAACATATTACAGATGAAATGACCTCGCTCTCATACCTGACAACATGGAGGAGAATGTAAGAGAAAACATGATGGTTTATTCTGCAAAGAAAATCTGAGCCATTTCCCTGCTGTCTGGTGTAGACATGCAAAAGATGTTCTGTTTGGTTTTATCATTATTGGGATCGCGCTGGAAGCCAGGATGATGTCTGGATTAATTGGATGGGAAAGGGGTCTTCCTTGTCTGGAAAATCACTGCCAGATAAAGTCTCAGGGAAATGAAAAAAATTGTGAACAAGTCCAAAGATACAGTAAAACCGGTCAGGAAAATAGATTTATAAGATTATTTTACTCACATCTGCCCTTACTAAAAGTACTGTGGCAGGTCATCAGATAATACCATTGTATTTAATATATATCAATATAAAGTATATTTATCATATTCATATGTAGCCTACTGCAAGGCAGTGTTGTTATTGTTACAACTATTCAAAATAATTTCCAGTCATTGAATTAAAGCTGAAATAAAATAAAATTAATCTACTTAATGGAAAAATGTAAAGCAGCATTTTTACAGCACACATGATAAATCTGACAAATACATCATTTAGCTGAGGTACATAATGATAGCATGTAAAAAATGGTCAAATAACCCTGGTATTAGATATCAAAATATCAATAGGCCTAAGTGTCAATTGGCCTAAATGTTTGTCTTAAATTTTTTTATTTAAAACAAGACAACTTTTGACAAAGTTGCTTGCAAAGTGAGCTAGTGCTATTTTACTCTATGATTAAATCTTACTTAGTATTACTGTCTATTTTTTTTTATCTTAATTTTTAAGCGTGGCTTCAGTGGCCGGGTAATCTTTTTGAGTCACTGTAGTTTTGAATCGCTTGCTCTTCGGTCAATGGCGGCTCCTAGTGGACAGGCGTGTAAACTACACCAGCACATGCTGGCCAACAGATGTCAGCAGCGGCTCGTTCACGCTCACGATGGCATTTTAGTTCACAATTTTAATTCCCCATATCCATTAGGAGTGATCCAACTCCATTAAGCAACACCTCCAGTGAAGCATGTAAAATAAATGGGTATTTGTTTCTAAGGCAATTCGAATGTCCTTTCTTTTAATGTAACAACTCCTCCAGATATACTAATAATATTGAGGTATGTCTAAAACTTAATATGCAACTTGCTTCAATTATACGTTCTGCACACAATTATAAATGTGACTGGAATAGTTCACCCACAAATGACAATTTTGTCATCAATTGCTCACTGTCCTGCTAGCTCTGTCTTGGAGCATGCTAGCTGGTCCAAGATAGTCATTAGCATTATATGGAGAATAAACAACGATGTTTTAAGGAATGTCTAAGCTGTTTTTTTCCCATAAAATGAAAGTGTTGATCTACAAAATGTCTGGAATTGAACGCAAACATGACATTTGATTTCTAATTGAATAATTACTTACATTTTGTACCACAACTTTAGAAGACTTGAAATAGGCCTACACCTTAGCCAAACATTCATTGCACTTATCATTCCTTTTTTCACATTTGGAGCTTGACAGTCACTAGATCATGTTAATTGTATAGCAAAAAGCAGCTTGGACATTCTGGGGTGAAAAAACAACATCTCAATGAAGGAAAATATAGGCTATGTTTTTTAAACAACAGAGGATGAAAAAAATGACAACATGTTTACTCCTTTTTAAACTATTCTGTTCAATTAATTAGATGTTATCATTCACTCACCCTCATGTCATTCCAAACTTTTTTCTTTCTTGTAATGCCATAAAAGAGAAATTTTAGAGATTCACACTCAAAACATACATTTACCAGGGCCTGTTTTTGCAAAAAGGGACAAAAACACCATTCCAGCTAACAGGGAATGTTCTCATAACTTTGGCTAACGTTGTGGCAAGGCTCTCTTTTAAGTTATTCACAAATGTTCTTCCAGTTCTTGCCAGAACGTTTGTTCAAAGTTGTCTGGTCTTTAATGTTCTCAAAACGTCATTAAAAAAACCTGTTTTTTTTTTCTGAAACTTTTAAACGTTACAAATTACTTCCATTCAGAGAACATACAAAAGTAAAATTCCTATGATAAACTGAACGTTCCCTTAATGTTTTGTCTAACATTGCATTACCAAAACATATTTTTTATTAAAAAACATTCAAAATAACTTAATGGTAACGTTAGCAAAATGTTCTTAGAAGATATTTTTGTTAGCTGGGATAAAAGCAGACAGCCCATAGACATATGATAGCTTTGTGTCAGGAACAACAAGACACATCTCCACTTAAAAGCATAAATGAAACCAAACACCATTGTTTCTTACATCTTGTAACCAAATGTGTAGTGCCAATTTAAAATATGCTTATTTGAACTGTAGCTTGACAGACATTGATTTTCATTATGGGGTGGCCTAAACCTTTAAAAATGGCCGTTTAAGAAGCAGGTAACAGATACTGTGATCCATCTATGCGTTTCTCTCTCTCCTGTCTGTCCATTAGAGCGAGATGCTCCGGGTAGGAGACTGACCTCCTTACCAACACTGATACAGTCCCCTGAGAGACGCGCGCCCCATTTAGACATGCTGACTGAGGACTTTCACCGTCTTCTCTCAAACTCTGGACTCTAAACTCAGCTCCTCTGTTTCAGACTTCACATCAGACAGGATTTCAGAGGGATTCGATTCCATTTAACTGTTAAACTGTGTTCTGAGATTGCACGCTACGTGGATGAGTAATGAAGAGAAATGTCAGACTGCAGGGAGACAAAACAAAAAATACTTCAGACTATTTACTTTGCATACAAGATGCAAGGTTATACAAATAATGTTGTATTCCAATTTCAGGCCTCAAAAATGTCAAAAATAGGCTAAATGCAGCCTGCTTCACAATACCCAACCAGTGCGGGAAAATACTGAGTCACACACACACACACACACACACACACACACACACACACACACACGCGCGCGCAGCTGGAGACAAAGACTCGGAGACATGTTTGAATAGCAATCCTCCATATGAGAGCACAAACAGCTACTTGTGCGCGATTGTTACAATGCCATCAAAATGCAAAAAGAAATACCAGCAGAGGAAAATATGGTTTGCCTTTTAATTTGATGATAGTCACATATATCATATCCTGCACAAATCCCAGAATTGAAAGGTTCTGTAAAAAAGGCTGCAGAATCCAGGTTGCTACATGCATCATCTGAGCAACTGCAATTAGGATAAATAGGAATGTTAACAGATCGGTGATATCTGTCATTTAATATGGACATTTTATGGTTGGTAATAAAAAAAAAAAAGATTTACAGCACCATTCATTTTGTATACAGTACTATTTAAAACTTCAGTAAGTCACTTAGGCTGCATTTATTTGATCCAAAACACAGTAAAACAACAATATTGTGAAATTGCATTAATTTAAATGAACTGTTTTTATATTTTATAATGTCATTTATTCCTGTGATCAAAGTTCAATTTTTTCAGCATTATTACTCCAGTCTTCCGTGTCACTTGATCCTTCAGAAATCATTCTCTAAGCAGATTTGCTGCTCAAGAAACATTATCATCAATGTTGAATGTTGTGCCTAATATTTCTGTGGAAATCATGATATATATTTTTGGGGATTATTTATGCTATTATTTCAAGCTAGCTCAAGAATGCTCTTAAAGACTTGGTGTCTTGAATGTTCAAGCATTGCTACAGGACCTCTGAACCCTCTTTGAGACCCTGAGCAGGGTCACAGGTGTCTTCTTCACATCCTCTGGGTCAGTGGAGTCTGAGATCAGAGCAGGTCACTAGCAACGGAGCTTCAGTCTGGAGCGGACACCTCGGTGCAGTAGCTCAATGGGACATCCAGTCCGACGACGGGGCCCACAACACTGAGCCAGGTCACGATATAGTTCAGCTTCCTGAGAACAGATGAGATCATCACATTGCAGTGCTGCAATTTGAAAAATGTTTATCTCTAATCACATATCGAATGGATATGGCTAAATCGATGGATATGCCAGATCTGATAACATTTAGAGCTAAATGAGGCAGATGTAACACTTTGAGAGATGATATAACACCATTTTAAAATGTTAAAAGAACATTTCTAGATTAAATAAAACTTTTGTTAAAAGCGTGCTCTTCATTACTACAGAAAATAATGTTGATTTGTCCCTCATTTTATCGAAGTCTATGGGGCAAGTATTCTGGAGGGTTTAAAAGCAGAAATATAAAGCTTGCATTTTTTATTAAAGCATGTACATAAATTATGGTTAAAATGTTAATTTGAGCTGTAAAAATCTAATCTAAATCATATTTTTTGTGGACGTTGAGGCTTACAGGATATTTATTCAATGAAAACCAAGTGGAATTAAGTCACAAAAATGTAAATAAAATTATTGTATTTGTTTAAGAGTGCTCACAAACTATTGTTATTAATTATTATTAGGTGTTCAAGCACGAAGTGCTGAAAACCTATTGTAATTGCTATTTGAAAAAAAAAAAATTCCCCTAAAACGCATCGTGCAGCACAAACCATAAGACCTAGAGACTTGAAACTCGGCCAGATGGTAGGCCACGCTTTTGGGGAGAACCTATCAGAGTATGACCCCGATTGGCCCGTAGGTGGCGCTACAGCAACCAAAAGTACTAAATTGTTCATAACTCAAAGACCGTTGGTCCTAGCCCCAAGCTTTTTACACCCAAAAGCCTATAAATCATAAATAAAAACTCACAACTTCACAAAAATTGATGAGCATATGTGTCAGAACATGGTGAAGAAGCATGCAAAGTTTCATGGAGATCGGACCATAGGTGGCGCTATAACTGTTAAAAAGCTTCAAAACCATGTATTTCCTATGGTAAATTGCCTGTATTGGCTGTAAATGGTTTTTTCCATCTATGATCATATAATGTTCATATCATAATGTTCAAAATCAGTGCAGTACAATACTCTGGACTCTCTAGATCAATAATTATCAGAAAAAGTTGAACGTCTGCATTTGGATGACTTTAAATAGGGTCACTTCAAAATGTGGCCTAGACCAAGTGTCCATGAAAGCCTATATCCCTTCAATGAATGCTCACATCTTCTTAAAAACAAGTCAGAACATGTAACTCTAAATAAGCATGACAATTTTCAGACGAATTGGAGCAAATATGCCTTTTAAACAGTTAAAAAGCTGAAAATGATATGAACATAATGGCATATTAAGCCAATAAGTGGTATTCTACTGCCCCCTGCTGTTTAAAATAGTTAATTTGTCATGCTACTAACTAATATGATTCTATAATTCTTATTTAGACTTTACAAAATCACTATTTTAACATTTACACTCACATTTAGTCAAAATTCATCTATTGAAGTATTGCTACTGACTATTGTGGCACATTGAAAAATGTGAATCCTGAAGGAGACTTGCAGTAAAAAAAAATTCCATCACATAGTTCAAATGTCTGTATCTACAACAGAATGTGTGTGTAGTCCTATATTTCTGAATAAATGCTGAATAATCGGGTTAATAGATTACAAAGACATTATGTGAAATGCTTATAGACCATTAAAGTATATTTTCATAATGACACATCCCAATAGCATTGACAAAATCAACAACAACATTTGTCTTTGTGTGTGTGTGTGTGTGTGTAAGCATATGTCTAAATAAGAGACCTGTGAAAACACTTTATTAATAAGTATAATGGCCAGCAGAGGGCAGTAGAAGACCACTTATTGGCTCAGTTTCATTTTGACAGAGTTGGTTTTCACCACTATTCTGCACTAAAGCAAACCTGTTTTTCCATGTTAACTATTATAAGACAATCATTTTTTTGTCAGATTATCACTTCATTGCTATTGACACTTCACATCAATGCTAGCAATGTGGTAAATCATGGTAAATCACGATAGAAACATGGTAAATCATAGTAAATAATAATATTACATGGTGTATCATGGCAAATCATGCTAGCAATGTGATGAATCATGGTAAATCATGCTACAATCCTGGTAAATCATTCTAGAATGTGGTAAATCATGGTAAATCATTCTATAAAATGGTAAATCATGGTAAACTATGATAAATCATGCTAGAATCATATTAAATCATACTAGAATGTGTTCAATTGTGGTAAACCATGCTAGAGCAGGGTAAATCATGGTGAATCATACTAGAACTTGGTATATCATGGTAATCTATGGTAAATCATGCTAGATTCATGGTAAATCATACTGGAACATGGTAAATCATGAAAAATCACACTAAAATTCGGTATATCATGGTAAATCATGCTAAACAAGGTCAATTCCATCTATGATGACAGTGGTTAAATGCTTGCTACATAAAACTTAATGTCTTTTGATGCTTTTGAGCTTAACTGCCTTAACTGCTTGAACACCGATAAATGCTGCTTGCAGCTTTAATTATTAATTAATATTATATTTAATTCATAATTTATAATTACCATTAAAACAATTAAATATTACACTTAACTATTATGAAATTTATATATAAAATAATATATAATTCAAATATTATATATTTATATAATAAAAATAATTTATTGGAATTTCCTAAAGTAATTCTCCAATGCTTTATGGATAGTTAAGTCATGCCTATTTGTGCAGATTTTAACCGGGTTGAATTTTTTAGTTGGTCAAGACAAGACAGAAATGGTTAGTAAGCGATTCCATCACATAGTTTCATGCTAATAGAAGTAGGGCCTAATGTTTAAGTCAAATGTTTAAATTTTCAAAGCCTATGCATAATTATTTTATATTTTAAACATTTATTCATTACGCTGTCTGAATGCCTACTAGGATTCAATTGGAAGTGTAATACTCAGTCAAAATATATTTTCCATGGTACCCAACAAGCTGTTGACTGAATTTCACACAGCGTTCCTATAGTGAAAACAGTAGAGAGCATGACACTAACAACACTAAGGTCATAGGTTTGATTACCAAGGAATGTGTGCGCAGATAAAATGTGTATCTTGAATGCTATGCAAGAAAAAAAGCATGTGATGAATGTAAAATGTAAACCCAGAATATTCATTTCACAGAATGCATGACTACTGAAGCTGCAGCAGAGAGAAACTCACTTGTTTTCAGCTTGTGCCAAATCCAGAGCAGGTTTCATAAACTCCTCAGTGCGACATGGATGAAGCATGAAAAATGCTTGGCCCAGTAAAGGATGTTCCTACACACACACACACACACACACACACACACACACACACACACACACACACACACACACACACACACACACACTGCGTTCAGTTATTTGTTAATATCTATTCTGACCTCATTTTTTACAAAAAAGGTTCTCACTGTCACAAGCTGTAACACAGACATTAAACCAGTGCCACAACATGTGTTTTTCCATCTTAACTCAATGTTAACTAGTCACACGATACTTTTCATTACCCAAATTCAATTACGCTCAAAGCTACGGATAAATTAAAAAGAAAATTACGAGGCAGACTTAAGCAAATCTGCCATGCAACACATGGTCTTCATTGGCACCCTGCTGAGCCGCTCTCGAGTGAGTCTCGCACACTGGAGGGCACTCATGCACAGCAGAGATGGAGGAATGTCCTATCCCATAATACTACGCCATCACGGACAGCTTCTTATGGAGCACTGGAAGAAGTCATACTTAAGAAAAGGTTTGGAACAAAAGCAGAGGAACAATCTGAAATGTGACGCAATATAAAATGTCTGTTGAATCGACAAGAAACGGCGTTCACAATCTTTTTGACTTCCGTAATGATGTAATCTGAAACAGAATATTCATATTTATTATCAATTCATAAAGAAAATAATAATAATGTACAATTAAATATAAATCCAGAAAATTATAGTCGTTTGTTTAAAAAAGTGCTAACAAATTCGCTCTTTTACTTAACATTAATTCATAATTATTCATTATAATATTATAATTGATAATTATAAATTATTATTTGTTGGTTGTAATATAAAAAGAATATATTATTTAAATATTATTTACATACTTAAATATGATATATTTCTATATATTTATTTAAAATTTTACAATTATTTAAATATATATATATATGAACACTTTCTCTTTTTTGGACCATTCTCGGTAAAAACCCTAGAGATGGTTGTATGTGAAAATCCCAGTCGATCAGCAGTTTCTGAAATACTCAGACCAGTCCGTCTGACACCAACAACTATGCCTCGTTCAAAGTCATTTAAAGGGGTGGTTGATTATGATTTCACGTTTCTGACTTTAGTTAGCGTGTAATGTTGCTGTTTGAAGCTCCGCCCACTGTACGGGAGCAGCAGCTCATTTGCATTTAAAGGGACACACACGAAACGACGCGTTTTTACTGACCCTCAAAAAGAGACATTTTTAACATGCTGTAAAAAATGATCTGTGGGGTGTTTTGAGCTAAAACACCCCACTTGCTTCACATACACAATCTGGGGACAACAGAGACTTATTTTACATATTGTAAAAAGGGGCATTATACCACCCCTTTAAATCACCTTTCTTATGCTCAGTTTGAACTTCAGCAGAATGTCTTGATCATGTCTAAATACATTGAGTTGCTGCCATGTGATTGGCTGATTAGATATTTGCATTAACAAGCAGTTGAACAGGTGTACCTAATGAGTGTGCGTGTAAATAATAATAATTACATATTTACATTACTTTGACTGTAAAATCAAAGCTAGTGCATAAAGACAGATATAAAAAACAATTATTTGAAAAATGCCCAATAATATTTCTTTTTTTTTAAAACAGTGTCATCCAAGTAACATATCCAATTGCATTGACTTGAGAACCAAGTGGCAATTAAACCACAAGCCAGTTTGAAGAAAGATTTGCAGATTTGAGCACCAACTCAACACCAGAACACAAATTTTTGGAGGAAAAGGTGTAAGTGTGCACTTTGAAGACAACTGTAAGGTCTGAGGGTGCCATTTGGGACAGAAACTTTTGTGTCAGTAAGCACCCGTTTAATCCAGTCATCCAAAAACCTTTTAAAAACTCTCCTCTCCGCAAATAAAAACAACCTCAGTGCACTGTCACCATCTGCATTAAAATTCACAACATCAACTGTCTAGATCTATTGCTCTGTTACCGTTCAAGCACCAAAGACATGCTGACTCTTCAAATTCCCTCGACGAGACCTCACTGTTAGCATCAGCAAGATAGAGTTGGACTTTTTCAGGTTATGTGTGAATAGCAATGCCATTGTGTTCCTATACTGCGGCACGATTCCAGCTCGGTCAGTCAATTATCATGACTTCATCTACAGGCCTCATGGGAGAACAGACTGAATCACTATGCATACCAAACTGTTGTGAACGTGGAAGCTAAACACTGCACTTTAGAGTCTTGTTCTGTTGAAATAGATACTTCTGTAAAATACATTTATACTGTACACACACACACACACACACACACACACACACACACACACACACACACACACACACACACACACACACACACACTCTCTTAAATATAAAGGTATACTAAAAGTTTTTTTGCAGTGATACCATACGACAGTGGTTCCCAATCTTGGTCCTGGAGTACTGCACATTTTAGATGTGTCCCAAAAAAAAAACACACACCTGATTCAACTCATCAGCTTCAAAACAGGGACAGTCTAATGGTTAGAGAGTCAGAGAGTCAGTCTGGTAACCCGAAGGTTGTGGGTTTGATTCTCAATACCGACAGGAAATGACTGAGGTGCCCTTGAGCAAGGCACCTAACCACCAATCGCTCCCCCGCCGCAACAGCAAAACTACTCCCTACTCTACTCGCTACTCCTAATGTGTGTGCAACTGTGCACTAACTTGGATGGTTTAAATGCAGAGGACAAATTCCGAGTGCGGGTAACCATACTTGGCCTTCACATGTCACTTTCAAGACCTGAAATATGTGTGTTAGATAAGAGAGACATCAAAAATGTGAAGTTTTGGGGGTATTTCATGACTAAGATTAAGAATCACTGCCATAGAAGAACCATTTTAGGTTCCCCAAAGAACCTTTTAGTGATCAGTTCTTAATAGAACCATTTTTTCTTAGTGTGAAGAACCTTTTAATAATCTAAAGATTTTTTTTTTTCAATTAAAAAGAACCTTGAACATGCATGGAACCTCAGGGAACCATAGATGCTAATAAAGAACATTCATTTTGGTTCATTTTCATGGCACGTTCACACTCTGTTCACTGACTGTAATTTATTGAGGCCATATTGGGTCCTCAAGAGAGAAGGGTTCTGCATTGTCCTAATCTACTTTGCTACCTCTATTATTGGTTATGCTAAGAATGCGATTTGGGTTTAAGAAAATTGGGGAAATAAAGAAGAGAACGAGAGATATAAGAGGGTAACAAACAGAGAGCGCAGAGATAAAAGCGAAAAGAGAGAGAGAGACAGAGAGAGAGAGAGTCCACTGGCGTCACTGCTCGCAAGGCCTTGATGTGAGTCACTCATGTTTACCTGCGTCAGATGCGTCAGTGTTCCATCTCCTGAGCACCTCAAGACCCCTCAACCCTTCCCGAGTCTCTCCCTCTGCTTTTACTGCGGTCTCTCTCCTCTAATATCCTCCACTGCCTCTAATCAGCCTTTTTCTGCATCTATCTCTCCATCCGTTCACCATCTCCCAGTAATCACGCCTACGGATCAGCATCCCTCACAGCCTAAGGCAGCCAGCCCTAAACAGCTGGAATCAGTTTTTCCATACGATCCAGGAGATCTACCAGGGAGGAATGCCAGCCATCAACGTAAAGTTTGATCCACATAAGACAGGAAAAGTTATCTGATTGTCATGTAAACCGACCAATCACAGTTTTAGGATGCATTTACACTAGGTTGATGCGCAACATTTTCCCATTAGCAACTGGAACTTTTTTTCTTCAAATATTTTATTGACTGGTATTTTAAAATAACACACACACACACGGGCTGACAAGCCATATTAATATGCGATTAATTAATCGGCACATCGTGTGATTAATTACATTAAAAAATGTAAACCACACATAAGATTTGGCTGAGAAACATTATTTAAAGTCATTATTGTTTTAAGCGAGAAAATAATCAAATATAAATTACAAAAAATAGCTTTAGAAACATATATTTTATTTGATTCCACATAGAATTTATTACACAAATTTGTAGGCTTTTTTTTCTTTATTTCTATTTTTTTTTCTTTATCCAAAAGGTGCATCTGAATTGGAATTTAGATAAATTTACAGACCAAAGGTTTAGTTAACAAGATTCTTCAAAAGATCTTGTTTAAAGTCCCCCTGTAGTCATTAATTGTATCCCTTGAAACTCATCTTTGATCACCAAAATGACATCTTTAAATGTTTTTTACTAGAAAAAAAATTCTTCATGCCTTAAAATAGCTTGAAGGTAACTCTACACCCATTCCTCATTTAGTATACACGGTTCTATGAATATGCAAACTAGCCCCGCCTTCACTCAATCACAGACCCACCTGTTGACGTAATTGGTTACAAGGTAGTTTTGTGATTTCAAACAGCATTTTTGAGACTGTTGTTGGTTCACTGAAAATACTCCGCACTGGTGTTGACTTGTGAATTTGCACATGGTTTGTCTTAAAGCATATAAAAAAACATCACATGGACATATAAACAACATTAAAAGCTTGATTTTCACCACAGGGGGACTTCAACTGAATTAAAAAATTTTGGCTATCCCCGAAATATGAAATTATATATTTTTTTAATGAAGTGATATTCTAAATAGGAAACTAAAACTGCCAGGAGGTAGCGATAAATGTCTAAATGAGTAAGTCAGTGAATCATTCATTCATTTGATTGGTTCAAACGGCAGATTCATTCAGGAAGTAACTGGCTCTCATTATGAATGAGCCATTGGTTCACCCGATTGATTCGCTCAAAACGCAGATTCATTCAGAACAGACTATATTGTGTTCAAAATATAACACAATATTAACTTCTTATTTAATGAACTTGTATAAAATCAATATCACATTCATACACATTCATGCTATTTGGGACAAAAACAGCACTTGTGTGATATTGCGCACGTTCCTCGTGTGATATTGCTTAACTATATCATATAATATGAATAAATAGAAGACAAAATAAAAACATACAAAGGGATTTTTGCCCTGATATCTTGAATTTTAGGAGCGTTCTAACTGCATTCTATAGGCTCCATCACGCAGAGAGTTGTTGCCCTGCATCATGTTCGTCACCAATGAACTTTATGAAATGTAAGATGAACTACTTAGGTCTGGGGCAGGTGCGTTAAATCATTTTATTCACGTTATATTTACCATAATCGACAGCCCTAATATATACTAAATATATATATATATACACGCACACACAACTGTTTATAATATATTACCTTGTAACCAGTTGAGTCTTTGAAACTGTGAAAAGCTGGCCAGATGATTTTGAGAAAGCAACTGCCAAACAACAAATTCAGTTTACTCATGATGTCACACACGTTACCTGTTGGGTCAGCGTGTCCCAGGGTCCCTGTTGTAGTCTTTGTCTATAGTTGGGATGAACATTGCTCCACACCTCCTCAAGAGAGAGGGGATTCCCATCTGTAATGAGAATAAGGTTGTCTAAGGTTTTCTGTCCAAGTGATCACTTTAAAATGGTTGATGCTTGCATGTGCATATTTGCTAACTTGCTCAATAACAGCTCCAAAAATGTTTACATGGCAGCTTTTAATTTATTTACAGCACAATGTCAAACTTTGTTGAGCACAGGCGTAAGTCACCGTTCTGCCTGCTTTCTCAAAACTCAAAACACTCCTGTTGAGATGGGATCTCAGTGTAAATGTTGAGTCTGTTTTTGCAGCGCACATAAAACCAGACTTTGAGAAAGCAGAACACAGAGGGTTCTGAAATACACACACTGATAAGGGAAGCAGACAGCATATAAACAAGACTTTGCAGTTTAATGATAGAAATGCAGTGAGAGAATGTCGTGTACCTAACGTAGAGGCTCTGAAATAGAGGACGGGGATATGATAGCTGCAAGAATACAGAACGTGGTATTCATAGCGCAGCACAGCATGAATTTCACATACTGCCTGAACTCCAGCCGTTTCATCCTCAACGTTTACCTTGAAAACAAGACAGAAGAAAAGATAGAAAGTGAGAGATTTATGCCATTCCATGAAATAAATGCAGCCATAAATGCAGGGAAAAAATGGATGCAGATTAATATATCAAGTCTCAAATTTTGAGACAACATTCTAAGTTCAAGGATTAGTTCACTCAAAAATTAATATTCTGTCATCATTTACTCAATCTTTATAAATTCTCAATCTTCTCGTATAAATTATTTCAGTCAATGAAACACAAAAGAAGTTTATTAGAATGTTAGCACTTCTCGTTGTCATACACAGAAGTTGTATTTATAAAAATGTTTTAATATATTTTAACCAGGCAAGGATACATTTTTATATGATGTTTATTATTATTATTGTATATATTTACATGATATTGCACACTTAAATAGCTTCAGTGTAGCTAGTATTAATGAATTTGACCTTGTATAATATTTTAACAATAATATTTATTATTTTAAACATTATAATTATTGTTAATAGTTATATAATCATTTATTAAATGGTGTATATTATATATCTTATATGATATTTATTATTGTTATTTAATAATAATAATATTATTAAAATATTAAAGATCAAATACATTAATAGTAGCTAGTTATGTTGGTACAACAAGGATGCATTAAACTGATCAAAAGCAATTGTTAAAGACATTTATAATGTCAGAAAAGATTTCCATTTAAAAAAAATGTTGTTCCTCTGAACTTTCGGTTTTCGGCAAAAATGCTAAGCAGCACAATTGTTTTCAAAATTGAGAATAATACGAAATGCCTCATGAGTTTGATATCAGCATGTTAAAATTATTTATGTTGTTTTTGACAGTTTTTGGAGCTCAACAACAGCATCCGTCCCTGTTCATTTTCGTTGTACAGACAAAAGTCGCCAAAACATTCTCCTAAACTCTCCTTCTGCGCTCCAAAAGACAGTCATTCAGGTTTGGAATACATTTTCTTTATTGGGTAAACTATTGTCATACAACTTCTTGCCACATAAATACTAATTCTGTTCAAACTGCTTTAACGATCTTCTACAAGAAAGGAACTGGCTTTCCACTTGCAAGAAGTCATGAATGGAGCCATATCGCATATCTGATCAATGGTACATGAGCAGACTTGTCATAAACCCTGATGCCAAACCCAAACGTACATCCACACCACCCAGCCATCGACATACGCAAGTGATTCATCGCCCAGCATGTGACTTCATTCTTCTTTCCATAACTTGACTGATGAACATGAAACCTCCTGAACAGTCAGTGTGGGCAACAACATGTGTTTACCTTTTTGTTTTCCACTTGCATCCTTCATATATAGGATGTTGTTGAGGGAGTTTATACATTCCACCCTTTATGTTGTGGAAGATGACTAATGGTATCATGCACAGGACCCTCGAGTAGGTCCATATGCACAAATGTTGTGCAGACTATTTACCAAGGTTACCTCTCTTTCATTGGGCGGTGCACACTGGATTTTCTTGCTCCTTCCCGACCTGCAACCCCTGGTGATTAATTGGCTGTCAGAATGTGGTTTAGTGCGCTGCAACTTGCACAAACACAGATAAACAGGAAGGGGTGCCGTCATCCTAGGGAGGAGTTAACAACCATCCCTACAGTGCTGGGAGTAACTACAACTAAAAGCAGCGACACAAATAACTTACTGTAACTACACTTTGTAGACATTACAGTCTACATCACACTAGGTTCTCCAGTAACAAGCAACTTTTACCAACAAGTAGCAATGTAACAACAAAAAGCTTGGACAGTCAGGTTTGTTGAAGTGAATTGGTTAATTTTGTACAGCTGTAAAGACAATGTAAATAAAACAATTTAAAACATGGTTTGTGCAGTATTTTGCAAGAAACTCTTAGTGTTTTACGCCATGCTATGATAAATACTGTATACATAATATAATCTGATTATAAATCATTTTAATTGTTATATTATTATTATTAAAAAAAGATATTGCTTTAGCCTCAGTGTAGCTACCATGAATTAGGCCTTAAATAATATTTTATTAATAAAATAATAATATATATACTCTTATTTTTTATTTGACATATTTAAAGATACTGCACCCTAATATAGCTTATATATATATCAGCCTAATATAACACACACACACAGACATACATACACATATATATATATAGTTTTTTTTAACTAAATAAAATATTCAAGGTCAAATTCATTAATAGTATACAACACTGATGTATATATACATGTATATAAAATTGTAAAAAATATCATCATCGTCAATAATAATAATATATTTCTTACATATTTATAAATATGCTCAATTTTATTATAAATAATAATCATAAATTTTATTAAAATATTCACGGTCAAATGTATTAATATTAGCTATATTAAAGCTATAAAAGAGTACTAATATATATATATATATATATATATATATATGCACATTTCAAAGATATTGCATATTGTTATTAGCTTGTAGCATATAATTGGATTGTAATATCATTTTATAATAAAAAGTTTTTGAGCACTCCTAAATGGCACCTGTGATGTGATTTCAGTCACATGGAAGCGGCTTTGAGACGCTATGACATCACTATGGCCTTTGCGGTCCACACTGATATGTGCAGGTTTAATAAGCGAAAGTGTCTGAGCGACAAGTTGGATCAGCAGAGGCGGCGGCTGTATCCCTGGCAAGTTCAATGCAGGCTCAAGGATTCTTCACGCATCCATGCCTTCACTGATAACATCTCCTCCCTCCCACACAAGCGCAGTCTTGAGAGACACAATACTACTGTTTCACATCCGACGTCTGTCAGGAATAAAACAGTTTGGAAAGAGGGAAGGCAGGTCAAATAAACAATGACGTCATGCTTTTTCCAAACAGTACCAGCATTGAAAGGTAAAATTTCTCACCTAGAGGGTTGAAAAATAATGTGCGAGATGGGGAGTTAAAAGAGCGCAAACACGCTAGCAGAAAAACGCATTAAGTTTCAGGCAGGAACTCGTTTAGCGAAACGAATATTCGCAGCTCTCATTCAACCTTTGCATAACTGACTCTTCGACTGCATTTGGGATTCAAATAAAGGACAAAAGTTCAGCTGCTGTGCGCGCGCCTGCAGAACACGCTTAAAATCTTCAAAAGGTCAAGTTTAAAAAGGCCGTTTATGAACTCTGAAACCGTTTGTTGTCATTCAAATGCTGCCTTGTTTACGTTCAAGCAGGTGTACAGACGTAACGGTGCAATCGCTAAACGACGACACCTGCGCAACTCCACAAGCAACAGAAGCTGTAAATAGCATCTTCGAAAGAGGATCTAACAAAGCAGTGAGCTCAGGTATACACTTTATATGCGCTCCGTTTTTCACTGTCAAAAGGAAGATCAATACTGGACGCGCAATAGCGGAGTAGAAGACGTTCCCCTTGCTTACTTGAATACCAGCATTTGGCTGGGTAATTTGAGAGGATGATGAAGGATGGGCTCTTTCATTAACCTAAATAAGCCCTAATTACAGGTTTAATTATCCTAGTAATTCCGTTTACATTCTTCGCACTTAAAAGATTAAAATACCTTTTGCTTCTGGGTTCATCTCTTGGGGAATAAATAAAGATTTCGTCCTTATATAGCAGCTACGAGAAACTCTAGTGTTAACCGAGACCCAAAAATTAGTCTGTTCTGAAAGGGAAAAAAATGCTAATCGAAAATAATAAGGTGCATCTATTCACAGTTAGAGGAGACAACACGTTCAATATCTTTTGTTGACATTAGTGCAGTGCATCTAACATAAAAGTTTTATGTCCCAAAACATAAAATGTGTGTGAATATATATTATTATATTTATATATACATTATGTTTCTGTGTGAGTGTGTATACACACACACACACACATACATATATATATACACACACAGACATATATACTGTTTATAAATATAATAATATATGTATATATATATATATATATATATATATATATATGCACACACATATATTATGCAAACAAAAACTTTTACGTTAGATGCAATTAATCGATTTGACAGCACTAATATATATATATATATATATATATATATATATATATATATATATATATATATATATAAACACACACACACACACACACACAGAAAGAGAGCATATTCTGCTGTCTACAAACATACTGAAGGACGGTTATTCGTGTTTACTGACCCCTTCATGTACAGGTGCTCATAGACAAAGAGTAACATTGAGCGCAGAGATCAGGTGTGTGGCACTGAAAAGGTTAACCCTGATAGATTTTTGTTGAGTGAGGCATTTATTCACTCCCTAAAAAGAATTCCACCACTCAAAACAGGATGCCACAAAAAAAGAAAAAAGCAGTCCTGGTTTCCCTAATCCTCCACAGATCTTTTTGATTTTTTTTTTCTTCCTTTCCTGAACAATGGAAAAAGGAGACCTTCTTGTAGCCTGCAAGCTACTGCTTGCTGCCGAACAGTTTTCACCAAGGTCAAGTTTTCTAAATGTTCTTTTATGCAGCCAGGGCATGTCAGGTGACGTGCGCTGTGGCACGACTGCACATAAGACTGTTGAGGAGTCAGAATGTTGAGGAGTGAACAAAGGAGATGCTGATGTTGAGTTGGTATCACTAGAGACAATGCTGTCTGCATTTGGTGTATCAGTAATGTATTGATGGATAAATCTTACAAAAATATGTTCAGCTCACATTTCACCTCAAAACCAAAGGAATGAGAAAAAAAGAGCATACACTCGTAAAAATAATGGTTCCAACGTTTTTGTTTTTTACAGCGATGTCATAGAAGCACTAATTATTAATTCCCTAAAGAACATTTTAGTTTGAACAGTTCTAAAAATAACCATTTTTTCTTAGGGTTAAGAACATTTTTAACCTGTTTGCACTATAAAGAACCTTTTGTAGAAATGGAAAGGTTCTGTGGATGTTTAAAGGTTCCACTGATGACAATAAAGAATCTTTATTTTTAGAGTGTAAAAATATATATAAAAACAAAGCATATTTTTAGGACTATCAAGATTTTTTGCTTGAGATTTAAGTTAATTTCCCTTAAAAATTCTTGTACTATATAAGACAGGTGATTTTTTTTTTTTTTTTTTGAATACTATCCTCACAGTTGTTTGAAAGATTAAGGCAATTTCCAAAGTTTGATAAAAATGTTGTTTCATTTTCCAATGAAAAATGATACATTTTTACATGATTTGTTATATTTAATTACCAGATTTTGACTCATGAATATTAAATATATTATAAACTTTGTGAATAATCACAGTGATTTTAAGGAGTTTGTCATTTCACCAGTTATGTTTCCTAAACTAAGCAATTTGGCTACCTTTGCAGATGATAGTTACTCTGATTAAAACAAGCTATTTCAGAGCAAACACTGAACATATATTAAGATACAGTAGTGAATATCATTGATTATTAGTGCGATTGATCAGCCTTAACCACAGAATATCGGATGGATTGCATTATAATCAGTTACTTAATAAAAACAAAAACTGCTTTCTCTAATGGCACTGAAATATGGTAAAATCTCCTTCATGAAAGGAGACGGTGTCGAGTCTTCCCTAGTGTGTGTGAGCTGAATGTAAATATGCAAGAAGTCGAGTCATTTGCAATCAGCCGGAAGGGCTTACTAATGAAATGGGCTGAGAGTGGAGGTAAAGAAAAATCAGCCACAAGGCACAACCCCCATTTTGGAGGAGATCATTAAGACCAGCATACCAATCAAACTATTTTGCTGATACTAATTTCAAAGATTGTTAAAAAAAAAAAAAAAAGATTACTCAAAAGATGTCACTCACAACCATTTTTCCCTTGAAAGGAAATGCATGTATTGTGCAGACAAAGCTAAACGATTGTGTGTGTTTGAAACACCCGCATGGACAAAAGAGCATAAACATATTAACAGTCACATAAAAGTGTATGCCAACATTTGCAAGTTTTTCCAAAACTAAACCACGGCACGGTTATAAAGCAAGGATTTATTTAAAGTGTTTCCTTTAGGTACTTGATTCAGTATGTGGGGAAACACTTAGGTCAGTGTTTCAGGGGTTGTTCAGATCACTAACAATAGTAATAATGATACTCAGCAATAGTAATAGTGATACTTGTCTTACCTGAATGTCATCTGTAAGAAGGTCCATGTTTTCAGCCTGCATGAAACACACGTGTTGTTTGTGCAACACGCTTGATTTTACAGGGATGAGAACAGTCTTCTTCATGAAGCCTTCATCAGTGCCCTGGAACAACCAACAGCAGATTAACATAAAACACTGGCATGTAAAAGAATCAAGAGTACCTAATGTCTCTCAGGAAACCTGTCAAGAACATATCTGGGACATATTTCAGCCAAAATTAAATTAATGAAATTATTTTATATTTTAAAAAATAAAATCTTTTTATGACAAATTTGCATTTTTCGTTTAAAAAAAACTTTTGAAAATGATTATGCATGCATATTTTATGAACTCATTAGTTGAGAGACAATGGAATATTCATGCTTTTATAAGTTAAAATTATTTTCACAATGCAGGACCATTTAAATACTATAAACAAAATGTCCATGGACATGCATTTTCACATTATGGCAGTATTTGTAGCACTATCCTTTAATGCATATCAATTTAAAAGAAGACAAAAAGTGTTTTTAAAGAGCCCATATTATGCCCTTTTACAAAGTCTTGATTTTGTTTTGGGGGTCTACGAGAATAGGCTTGAATGTTCAAAAAACACATTATTTTTCACATATTTTTGACATTGTTGCAGGCAGCACCTGTTTTCCTAGTCTGTCAGTAACACCCTTTTTAGTTCCGTTGCCACGCCTTCCAGAAAGCGCAATGTGCTCTGATTGGTCGGCTGAACCAGCGTGTTGTGATTGGTCGACAGCTTCCAGGCTGTTTTAGAAATGTCACGCCCCATACCATAACCACGAGTTTCAACACACTACTACCGGTAACTAACTCAACCAGGCCTCGCCCCATTTTTGTGCAAATGCCTTGGGTGGGAATGATTTAAATGAGGAATGAGTTTGTTCCTGGAGAAAAAAAAATCAACACTACAATCAAGGGGTTTCAGGGAGTCCAGTAATAGTGTGCACTGATATAAAGAATAACTCCCTTTGGAGGGACTTTGTGCTCTGTAACTTTGCAGACCTTTTTCATGCTCAAACAGCAACATTACACACTAAAGAAAGTTGAAAATGTACAAAAGCATTTATAAAAAATAAGTGATGAAATGTTTCTGTTGTTTTGGATAACAGTATCTGATAAGTGCATTTAGGTAATGTAATGTAAATGTACTGTACAAAAAAAAATGTATTACCGACATTTTTAACATACATTATTGTAAGTGACCTGACAATAGTTGAGAAATCATGAGAATATTGAGTGAGAAAGTGCTAAATTGTTGTTAAAAGTAATCTCAAAATGTCTAACTAAAAATAGACTTAATTGTCTTAATCTTTCAATTAAAAATATTTCTTGCCATGTTTTGTGAGATTCACCCTTAAAAGTTCTTTCTTTTATTCTAAACCTCTAAGGACTACAAGTAGGCCCAGACTTTGTGGAGTTACTCAAACATTCACTTCACCTTGATCTGCTCCCAGCTCCAGCCATCCTGGATGGTCTCAGAGTGTTGGAGAAAGAGCCGACAGCAAAGCCGGAAGATCCTTTCATCCAAGTAACATGATGCAGGGTTTTTCTCACCTGCCATCTGAGGGTAAGAAGAGTCACATTTAAATGTCTAACAACCAAAGATGACTTCAACTTCATTCTCCAAAACAAATATCATGTTGAGATTAACATTGTAAAGTCAACATGAAACGCCATTCATGACACATTTCACTTCTGGTTACAATAGGCTATGAGATAAGATAACATCCAATGGCCACATCTTGGTTAAATGCACAAATATGCTAATCGTGCACAACTACACCAGGAATCTGGATTAAGACCGTAAATTGAGACAATTCTATGCTGACTTTAAGTTCTCTCTACAGGTAGATGAGAAATTGCTGAAACACGAATTCCATCACAACTATAGGTTTCTGCATCATAACAGCAGTTCTGGCTTCAATTACTCTGAGGAAACGGTTGATTCCCTAAGTGGCCCTTTCCTGCTCGTGCCTCTTTCACCCTCTCTACGTGAACAAGCAGAAATGAGAAACCTCAAACAAACCCATTTATTCACATCTTTACTGATCAGCCGGTTTAGTGAGCATCTACAACTCCAACTAAACGGACACACATGGCTTGATAATTACAGTGTATGACGCAATAAACAAAATGTGCACACAATTGAGTGGACTAGCAGTGTCTGTGTGTCTAGTTATAGCCCGACTCTGACATGTGGGAAAGAACAATTCTAATATAGCTAACTGTAAGTACGTACTAGCGAATCTTAACTCAGATTGGATGAGCCACATTTGAAGCCATTCAAAGAATAGCAGAGTCCACACTACAACTATAACGATAACAGCAAAGAGAAAATATATTGTTGGAATCACTTTCAGAACGATTTTTTTTCCAGCTGATGAACAATAAAAACATTGACAGCCAATCAGAATCCATCCTGCTTTAAAGAGCTCGAGCATTTAAATCAGCCGACGACAGAACCGCAGCGCCATTCTATCACTTATAAACAAAGCGTTATCGTTCGTTGGTGTGGATGCTATATCTTTATAGTTATTGTTCTTAGTGTGAACAGGCCTTTAGAGTGTATGGTATTTAGTAAATATGTCAAAATGTAAAGCACAATTATTGTATGTCCAATTTTACAGTCCTGTGACTAAAGTAAAGCATAAAAAGTATTTTCATAGTTGTTTTTAGTATAGTCATAGGTAAACATCATAGATATATACACTAGATGTCGCCTTGGGGTTCTAAGCATGCGTCAAAACCGCCGCCATCTTGGAACAGGGGTCTTGTGGAGAGGAAGTCTTGTTCTTGTTGAGAGGAAGTAGCTAGGTAACGCTGCTATCTCCGCCTGCACTTCGAATTCATGGATGATGCCGGACTTTTGTGCTGCGTAAGGATGTTCACACGAACAAAATCTAAAAACCAGACAGCAAGGGATTACATTTCACAAGAATGTGAAATTTTGTAATTTTTTAAAAATTTCTCTGGACTCAATGATAAATAAAAGATCGCAAAAAAAAAAATCGCATTAATGATCATTTATGGTGATTTTATCTAGTGTATATATATATCTATGGGTCAACATGGCAAATATACAGTAGCATGTACGGGAGTGTATTTCTAGTACACACTCGCATACTAATTCAGTAATCAGAAAGTACGATTTCAGATAAGGCTAGAAGTGTTTTCACACAGGTTTTCACAAATACACAAACATTGGTCAGCCAAAAAGATCATACATTGCATATGATCGTACAGCCCGCCCCAAACTTGTACATTGGTCAATCAATGTTGTGCTACGTCTTGTAGTAATTACCGTAATTTTGAGATGACAACACGTGCCATTCTACTTGTAGCTGTTCACGACCTCAGACTGGGAATTATGCATTTCTATGGCAACACTATCAACGCATATTGGTACGTTGCGTTTACACGACAACGATGTATTCAAAACGGAAAAGTTTTTCCTTTGCATTTTTCAGGTACAGACATTGTCAAAGCCATCTCCGTTCAGACAGATCCACGAAAACGACTAAAAACGCTGTGTTATGTTGCCAGGCCAGAAGATGGCGATGCCACTTTGTAAAGAAACACTAGACGCCTATAGACTGAACACATAATATGCATGGCATGCACATAACATCACTGATTTCACATTTTTGTAGTCTACGCTGAGAAGATAACGGAATCGTTTTCAAAAACTTGCACTTTGAAACCCATTTTCAAAAGTTTGCATTTTCAGGCCCCCAAAACGCTGTTGTCCTGTAAATGAACACCCAAAATGCATGAAAAGTTTTCCATTTTTAGTTGAAAACGGTGTTGTGTAAATGGCCCCTAAATTAATCTGCAGTGGTCAGGTGGTACAGCAGTCACGATGTAGGCTACAAGTGGAAGCTCTAAGAACATTTCCAGTTTACAGGTTGTAATTATGAGCTCTACCGTAAACGCTTTTTACTCGTATTGTTTGTTTGACAACAATTATTACTTAATGCCACAGAGTAACAGAATTTCCACTATTTGATAATTTAACATATGACAATTTTACTACAACTATTCTTATTAACATGCATGTTTAATATGCATTTGTCCCTGTTCATTAAGTTTGGAAAAATTGCACAAATCAACATTTAAACTCTTGATTTTAAAATATATGAATATAACTCAACTATATGACGTCTGCCTCTTGAAACTTTGTAGCCTGAATCAGATCATGTTTTCAGAGGACACCCTTTACTGATACTTTAGTTACATAAAGCGTTATATGGCGTCTTGACTGAGCTGAGCTCGAATACTGCAGCGCAGATAAAGGTAAAAGACACAAAAACAGTTTGAGCATCAGCGCTCGTGTCACGTCAACCGTGCAGCACTCGAGAGCCACTGTTTATAAAATCAGCAGCAACGTTGCTGTGGTAACTGCAATGCAATTTCTTTGACTTTGTTATCATTCCTAAAACGCCAACTGCCTGACATGTTAAATTGTTGCTGTGTGACTCGGAACTGTCATAAAGAACATCCACAGCAGCGCAAACTGCTCTATCGGTCTGTCTTACCATGATCTCACTCGGCTACTTCCGGGATCCTGAGCGCAGAGGGGGTGAAATGGAACAGCCAATGTTATTCAGCACAGGCGGTTTCAAGCCGCCCACTTTGGGGGAAAAAGCACAGCGCAGACATTAGAGGACAGACAGCAGTTAAAACATTCGCCAAAATAATATACACAACCGAATAGAGAAAAGATCAACGTCCACAACAAGGGATTTTCTACCAAACTAAAGACTTGACGCATTTATTACTAGCTAATACATTTTTAATTCTCACATTTCAGGTCAAAACAGACTATTTGATTATGCATCCAACATTACGATCCATAGTGTATTTAAAAATAATTTAGTAGTAAGAAGGAAGGGAATAAAATAAGGGCCCTTAAGGTCATCTGTCTAAAGTTATAATAGTAGTTATTAGCAACAAAAAGTATCTAGGACTTAAGAGAGGTCTAATTATTTAACGTTATAATAATCTATCTACAAATTACAGGAACGTCTATCTGTCTGTGTGTGTGTTAATCGCATATCTCTCGAACCGTTAGTCCGATGGATTTCATACTTGACAGGTGTCTTGATTATGGGCACGAGTAAGTGCAGTGCCAAGTTTGACGTTGTTTGGATTAGAAATGCTAAATATATCGTTAAATATATTATTATATATATAGCTAGACTGTTTACTTCTGAATATTGTAGTCATTCAGAAGTAGTTAGTTGTCAGTAGTTAGTTATATATGTAGTTCAATTTTCCATATTTATTGTATGTCATTATGTCAGTATCAGTAGTTGCTTTCAACCATGCACACAGAGAAATGTCACTGAACTTTTGCTGTGTATTTGTAACAATGAGCACTCAAACACACCAAACCACCAATTACTAAAAAACACACAAAAACTGATTTTGCACATACATACTGTACAAATCGATTAATTGCGATTAAAAAAAATATACAGTAGGCCTACACAGACACACTATAAATTACAGAAATATCTGTTTGTGTGTCTGTTATTCGCATATTTCGGTAAAAGAAGCACACATTGAAGATGTTTAGATGATGTTTAGAAGGTTGTGGTTTAAAAATAAACATTCTGACATCAGAGGGTTGAGGTTTAAAAAAATCTGAATATTATATCTTATTCACGGCCATCATTTGTAGTAGCCTATTCACAAACTGTTTGCTCAAGCGTAGCGTTTTCTCTGAGTTCACTGTGTAAGCCTGCTCCCTGAATCGTCGCGCTTATTCATTTGTGGATGTTAACTGAATCTGTAAATCAGCTACACTGTTTAATTCTGAATATTATATTTTATTATGGTGCGCTTAACGTTATAGTTTTCTCTGAGTTTAGGCTTCTGTGTAATAGTAGCCTATTCAACAACTCAAACATACCAAACCAACAATTACTAAAAACACACAACAGATTTTGCACGGACATTGCACTAGTGTATATATATATATAACACCTACTTTTCGCCACCCAATCAAATTTTTTTTTATTGAACTCACATATATATATAGCATTCTAGATTGAAACATGTTATTAAAAAAAAAAACTAAATTAAGTTAAAAAAAATAGGGATTTGATTGGGTGGCGAAAAGAGTTACAAGGACTCAATGTTGTTTTCTAAAATATAGGCTGCTTCAGAAATCAAATACTTCCCTACTATTTAGTAGGTGAAAAACAGTACGTGACAAAATAAGTATGTCTGAATTCATAGCAAAAAGAGTAGGCAAAAAGTACCCGGATGACCTAATTCTTCCGGTGAGATTCTGAAGTGTGCATACGGTGGACACTTTACCATGAGGCCACGGGAGAGGATTTATGAATGGAAGTGAAGTGACCCAACTCACAGGTCACATGATAATGACAACATGGCGAATGTAATACGTCCAGATTACATTCATATATAGAAAGTACTTTTTTAGTGGTTGTGAAGTAATTACTCATTCAAAATAAGTACCTACTCAAGAGAGTTTGCGATTTCGAACGCAGTCAATGGCCGACCTGCATACTACACTTACAATTTCTTCCATATGTTAGTAATGCTAGTATACTATTCTAAAATCAGCCCATGGCTGAGTAGCTACGGCCAACCTGACACAGGTGGACAAGGGAAGCCATTTCAGAAAAAGTGTATTGTATTTTGATCAGTTTATATGAAAACATTCTCTTTTCTTTGGAAAATCATGCAATCAATGAATCATCCACAAAAAGATGAGAAATGTGCATTATGAAAGTAATAAGTAAGTAAAAAGTCCATTTTGATTTAATGTTGTCCCACATTGTCTGTGTTTACATGCGCAAGAATATTCTGATATGTTCCTATTATGTGCTTTGTGTAAACAACCAGATTGCCATAAGAAAATGAAGCCAATATTCCATGTTTCTAAACATCAGAATAAAACTTTTACTTCAAAATGTTGGAAACGTTAGGTCACATAAATCCCATATTTTAAATATCCCCCATACATCTAGGTGCTGGTCATATAATTAGAATATCATCAAAAAGTTGATTTATTTCAGTAATTCCATTCAGAAAGTGAAACTTGGATATTACATTCATTCATTACACACAGACTGATATATTTCAAATGTTTATTTCATTTAATTGTGATGATTAAAACTGACAACTAAGGGAAATACCAAATTCAGGGTCTCTGAAAATTAGAATATTACTTAAGACCAATAAAAAAAAAAAAGGATTTTTGGAAATGTTGGCCAACTGAAAAATATGAACATGAAAAGAATGAGCATGTACAGCACTCAATACTTAGTTGGGGCTCCTTTTGCCTGAATTACTGCAGCAATGCAGCGTGGCATGGAGTCGTGGTGTTATGAGAGCCCAGGTTGCTCTGGTAGTGGACTTCAGCTCTTCTGCATTGTTGGGTCTGGCATATCGCATCTTCCTCTTCACAATACCCCATAGATTTTCTATAGGGTTAAGGTTAGGCGAGTTTGCTGGCCAATTAAGAACAGGGATACCATGGTCCTTAAACCAGGTACTGGTAGCTTTGGCAATGTGTGCAGGTGCCAAGTCCTGTTGGAAAATGAAATCTGCATCTCCATAAAGTTGGTCAGCAGCAGGAAACATGAAGTGCGCTAAAACTTCCAGGTAGACAGCTGCGTTGACCTTGGACCTCAGAAAACACAGTGGACCAACACCAGCAGATGACATGGCACCCCAAACCATCACTGACTGTGAAAACTTTACACTGGACTTCAAGACTCTCTTCCTCCAGACTCTGGGACCTTGATTTCCAAAGGAAATACAAAATTTACTTTCATCAGAGAACATAACTTTGGACCACTCAGCAGTCCAGTCCTTTTTGTCTTTAACCCAGGCGAGATGCTTCTGACGCTGTGTCTTGTTCAAGAGTGGCTTGACACAAGGAATGCGACAACTGAAACCCATGCCATGCATACGTCTGTGCGCGGTGGCTCTTGAAGCACTGACTCCAGCTGCAGTCCACTCTTTGTGAATCTCCCCCACATTTTTGAATGGGTTTGTTTCATAATCCTCCTCAGGGTGCGGTTATCCCTATTGCTTGTACACTTTTTTTCTACCACATCTTTTCCTTCCCTTCGGCTCTCTATTAATGTGCTTGGACACAGAGCTCTGTGAACAGCCAGCCTCTTTAGCAATTACCTTTTGTGCCTTGCCCTCCTTGTGCAAGATGTCAATGGTCGTCTTTTGGACAGCTGTCAAGTCAGCAGTCTTCCCCAGGATTGTGTAGCCATACAGAACTAGACTGAGAGACCATTTAAAGGCCTTTGCAGGTGTTTTGAGTTAATTAGCTGATTAGAGTGTGGCACCAGGTGTCTTCAATATTGAACCTTTTCACAATATTCTAATTTTCTGAGATACTGATTTTGGGTTTTATTAGTTATCAGTTATAATCATCAAAATTAAAAGGAATGAACACTTGAAATATATCAGTATGTGTGTAATGAATGAATATAATATCCTAATTTCACTTTTTGAATGGAATTACTGAAATAAATCAACTTTTTGATGATATTCTAATTATATGACCATCACCTGTATATTATATATCATTTTTAAGTATTTTTCAGAATAAAGGCTTGACCCGAATTTGAAACTTAAATGAAAAAATTGCAGTGCATGGTCTGGTGGTTCGTGCCCTATAGTTTTACATGGTCTAAAATCCATTTGTCTGTGAATATTTTAGTAATCCAAGTTTTCTCCAATACAGAATAAAATTACTAGCTGATTCATAAAATACATTAGGGATGTTTTGATTGTCACAAACATTTTTCTGTTTTTTTCTGTTTTGCTGTCTAAACTATAGTGGTATTAAACCCAAATAGTCTTATTTCAATCCACACTACATACAGAAGCTGAAGAATCCGCTCCACATTTGCCGTATCGCTTTAAATTTGGCCAGTGACAGTAGAGGGTGTGATTGCTAGTGAGGGGAACAGCCAGTTGTTTAAAATCCCTCTCAGTACGGTTTCAAATTCCCCTCAGTGCCGGGTAAGACGAAGTGTGTGTATGTGTGTGTGCGTGTTTCACAGACAGAGTGCTGGAGATAAGAAAGGGGTTGTGTTTCTGTTGGGGCGGGGACAAGTAACTGTCACTCACGCTAGTTACCCAACAAAATGGGCGTTCCTTCTCGGCGCTCTGACCAATGAGAGGAATCGCTCCTGTAGTCGCCATGGTGACGGGGTTGTGTCCGGGGAGGCTGTGATGGGTTGACAGGTGCGTGACAATCGGAGCTCTCTGCAAGCATGTACGCCAAAGGCAAGAGTAACAACGTACCGTCCGACAGCCAAGCGAGGGAAAAGTAAGTTTTATTTATGAGGGTGGGGGGGATCTCTATAATGAAGACAGCGCGCGGCCAGACTTTTAACAAGCAGCGGATGCGTTCTGTTCCTTGGATGCTGTGTTGTGTCTGACAGTGCTTGTAGTTCATGCAAGAAAGTTGTTGTCAGTTATCAGTCACGCGCTGGTAGAATATCTTGCGTCTAATTAACGCGACATGCCGTCTTTAGTAAACGGGTAGCACGAGCAGAAGTTAAGAGATGCGAAGACTAAACTTTACATCTGGACTATCGATAAAAAACAGTCAAAATCTTATTTCTGCATCAGTAATATATTTATTTATTTACATACGCAAAGTTGCCACGGGTAACGAAACGCTAGATAGGCTAGTAATTTCAAGGATTTCATCTAATTTAGTATTGGAGTAAGGTGAGTACAGAAGTTTTGGGCTTTAAAAGAAAAGTGCATGAAATATAGCCTGTACGTAACCGTTACAAGTGTAATTCCCCACTGCAGCCAGTCAGGTGAGCTGCATTTCGGGGAAACAAGTTTATTGTACCAGTCTGTTGTTAAAAAAGAGCGAAATTCTGTTCTGTGCGCTCGCGGAAGAGAATATGATTGGCGTTCGGTTCTGGTCTGAAGAGTTATTGCGCACGCGATTGACGTTTCAGCTTCAAAAGTTCCAGCGCGTGCGAGTTTGACTGACCTGTCATGTAACTTTTCGCGCTGCGCACGTCACTCATAATCTCTCATGCGCGCGCTACATACTCTAATATACTCGCGTTCTATCGAAGCCCGTCGCGCGCAGTGACTTCTTGTTTGTGGCAGTTATATAAGATTTTTGGCTGCGCGTGAGTCTCTGAGGATGGTGATGGCATGATGAGAGGTCCGTTGATTCGAGAAGAACATTTGCCTATATTATATATTACACAGTAATTTATGGGTATTTTAGTTCGTTTGATAATGTCGGAAACGGAATAACGCAAAGAACGACAAAATAGGGAACGATTGCGATTGAATTATCTTGAAACGATGTCCAGTACACTCATAACGGTCGTCTGAGGGGATTTCTTTTTTATGTAGGAGGTTCCAAAAACTTTTATCGTGAATATATTGCAGATTTAGTCTGTATGTGTTGGAAATATATCATATTGAAGTGTGTTTAGCCTGTTAATGTGGAGATTTTAGAGTATCATAGAAGGGTGTCTTGTACTCATCCATGCAAAAGGAGCTTTCAAAAATGAATAACCTAAATTTAAAGGGATGGTTCACCCAAAAATGAAAATTCTGTCATCATTTTCTCCCCCTTATGTTGTTCCAAACCTGTATCTTTCTTTTTTTTCTGTTGAAATAAAAAGAAGATATTTTGAAGAATGTTGGTAAGCAGACAAGTTAGTTGACATTAGCCATTGACTTCCATAGTAGGAAAAAACACAATAGAAGAGAATGGCTACCTTCAACTGTTTAGTTAACATTCTTCAAAATATCTTCTTTTGTGTTCAGTGGGGGTGGAGGTGGGTGGGGGGGGGGGGGGGGGGGGGGGGGGGTGATTCATACAGGTTTGGAACAAGTGCTAGTGCATGTATTTAAAAAATATGTAATATTGAAGTGTATTTGACTTGTCAATGTGGAGATTTTAGACATGGGCATGGGAACTTATTTGACATGTCAGTCAGTGACAGAGATGTCACCTCACTCATTGTCATTGATTTCCTGCTGTTTCAAACTATATTATTATACTGTCTGCCTTAGTTCTCGGCTTGAACATGTTTGTAACGCTCACAGTTTTGTCTTCCTGCAGTGAGCTCTTGTCTTGAAGTAATTAGCAATTATTGCAGTTTCATTCAGGCCAGTGTCTTATGGGACATGTGTGGACTTGTGGTTTCATTGAAAACTTTTCACCATTAGATTTGAGCTTGAGAAAGCAGTTTTGCTGGTTATGAGATGTTCTTACAGTTTTTTGCTTTTGCTAAGTGAATTTGTCTGCCGTTTGTGGTTCTTTTCTTGTTCTGTGAATGCTTTAGGATTTAAAAAAAATAACTGTTGTATATGTTTCTGCAGAGGCGTGTCCAAGATTTTATAGTTGGGATGGCAGAGGAAATAAGGGAAAATGATCAAACATACCTGACAACAACAGTTCCTAACTAAAAATTACTGTACAGATGTTTGATTCCTCTACAACAGGGGTCTTGCTAGCATTTGGCCCAAAATGTGTAAGGTAGCTTATTAAAGTGTAATGAGCGAGCTAGCTAATGTATTGAAAAAACATGTGATTGACTGTACCTGCATCTGTGCATTAAAAGGGTACAATATTAAACTATTAAAATGTTTTAAAAAAGGGGGAGGGGTGAAGATGATGAACACTGCCCCAATAAATATTACTTAGTTTCCGCTGACATTTTATTGAGGTGACATTCATAGATGTCACAACTAAATTTTCAACCATTTAAAAATTAAATTAAATAAAAAACTTGTAGCTAGCATTTAAACTTGTTTACATATTGTGTTGAGTTTATTTTATTTTTGATACAGTCACACCTGCCAGAAAATGCAACTCGCATAAAAGGTTTGCTTTGGAGATTCTCACTTACTCATCTCTGAGGGTCCGGTTCTATGGAAAGCAAGAGTATTTTTAGTTGAAACTGTAATAATATCCTATTGGCGAAACAGATTTGGCAAATGCTCCAGTGCGTATTTGTGTTTGTGTCAAAGGTTTCAGTTTACGTGCTTTTACAGCATTGAACAATGTAGCCAATCACAGACATGTCTTTTGATGTTTTGATGGCCAATCAGAGGTGATAAAGTTGCTCAAAACTTTTTTTTGTACTTTTTTTGTTCTACAAGCTCGTGAATCCTCTCATAAGAAAGTGCAGACACCATGTAAATAAAATATTCATTGTGAAATTTAAATTATAATATGATTAATACTTCAATCATATTTACTCTATATGATTACTTTGTGAGATCACGATAAACTGAGATGAATGACAACTGATTACAGGGCCTGTCGGCCTGAATTTCGGCGAGGGATTGCGCATATTTTTACTCATTCCTGCAGGTTCCGTGCTTATATAATGCATGAAATTCCTACAAAAACATATTCACTATAGCATTTAGGTTGAATAAACATGAATCCACACATATTATCTGATCAAATCAGTAGTAATTTGAAAACTTTCTTAGAAGTAATTTCACAAACGGCGTAAGTGAATCAGCACGCTCTCTCTCTCTCTCGAACGGCACAAACGACTTCACATCTTCACATCCATCGCGTCTGCACTAGAAAGCTGCAGTTGATGGAATTGTCACTCTCCAAATCGGGACAGTGTCACTGAAGTTAATCATTTGCACATCTTTTTAAGCCATGCCAATTTAAACATTCAAGCGATTTCAAACCATTCAGCACTCGCGCGCTCTCTGAGAGACTGTTTTCTGAGCGCACGCACTCAAAGCGCGCACACATAAAGCCACCTCACAAACAGCTCACGAAGACCAAATTAAGTTCTTTGCATGTCTTAAAGTGCTTGTATGGTCAAATACACACAAATTTATGTATGAATTGCTCGTCTTGTCGAGTATTCACATAAATGCAGTCGGTTATGAACAGAAAACGCATGTGTAACAGTATAATGGATCAGTGCATTCGGTCTTAAAGTAACAGCAGCCTAACATGTGTCTGTGTCAGAACAACAGAAGACAAAGAGAAAAGCACTCTCTGCTCTTGAATGAATAACTTTTGTAACTTTATTTGTAAGGATTAATCTGTATTTATTTTAGTTTAAAATGAGGACTATTCAGTCTTATTTGATTAATATTACTTTATTCTTTAAATTGATACTTTATTCAAATATCTGTAGTATTCCTCTACCTGAATCCTACTCTTTATTTTATCTTATTTTATTAAGTGTTGTTGACTTGTCTTTTTTGTAAATTCAATTCAAAGTTTGATATCAGGCATGCTCTGTAAGCTATTGTGAAAAAAAGGACCCTGTAAAAGCAAAAATTCATTGCATGATCAAACATTTAGGCGAGATAATTGTATTTTTTTAATTGTCTAAAAAATGCCCCTCCCACAATTAATTCCCCCCTTAAATTAAAACATCCCCCCATTTCCCCCTCATTTTCCGAAACAAAATTCAGGCCCTAGATTACAGGTAGAGCTTTTTTGTCTGCATTTTAGGCCATAGCAGGCGGTTGCAATTATTTGTAAGATAATAACTTGTACGAAATCTTGTAAATATCTCACTCTACATTGCTATATTGTTACAGTGGTGCTTTAGAGCCGTTGCTTACACATTACATCTGCACTTTACTAGAGCACCCTAGCTAATTTCAGAAGCACCTTCAGTGATTTGATAATGGAACCAGGCCTGTGGACAAGACAAGTGCGTTTTTCTTCGACACTCCAAGTATGCCCAGTGACCCAGTCGAGATAAACTTTTATTATGAGCTGACAGGGATGTTTACTAAGTTGACACCTCTCCATAAACCAAAGCCTTAAATTGTTTGTGCATTATATCAATTTGCGAGGTGTGACACTGTTCAACTTTAGGGTGGCAAAACTCATTTTTAGGGTGGCAGCTGCGTTTCTGTTCATTTCCGTTGATGTCTTTAAAAATTTCAAATCAATTTTATATACAGGGGCAGTGTAGAATAGACAGAAAATCATGGGGAGAGAAGAAAGGAAAGAAGGAATGAATGGGAACATGAACGCATAGACTCAAACCCCCAACTCCCACATGAGCATGACAGAGCACATTCACTTTTCAGGATTTCCAGGCCTAGAAAACTTGTGAATATTAATTAAATCTTAAAAAGTCTTGGAAATACCTGTATACACAGATCAAACCAATGTTTATTGTTTAGGCAGACTGTATTTAGTTAGTATATTGTTTTCAGATATCACAAGCTGGTTTAAATCGTCTGATAAAAATATGTCTACATCTTTTTGTAAAGTAAAACTCAGCATCAGTTGGATAAAAGTGTGATGTGGTCAGATCAAGTGACAAAATAAGCTTTTGACATAATGTTTTATTGATATTAAGTGCAGAGTCAGTCAGTTCTGCTTTAACACTTAAACTGTTTGAATTTGACAACCGCTAGACTGTGTAGTGTTGTAGCACCGGCAGGTTTTAAAGAGGTGACGGCTTTGAGAAGATCACAGTACCTTTTATCTCCCCTTTTGAAAGAAAAGTGGACAAGTGGTTAACTGTCAAGAGGATGGTTTGTGTGATATGAGGGAGAAAAAAAGGAAAAACTCAAAGCTGATGTTCAAATGGCTTGGAAAGCTTGCATAGCACAGAATTAATCTGTTCCATTTTTGATTTAAGTTAGGCGATGTTTTTAGTTTGGTGATTACCATAACCATAACTTTCCCAGTGAACACATTTAGGCCTGAAACATCCCACGTGAAAGCTTCTATCTGCGCAAGCTCAATTTCATATTTACATTTTCATTGCTGCAACAGGCACTATAGCTAAGCTAGCATTAGCATAAAATGTCTTCTATGGTTTGTTTTCTCTTCCATGTCAAGTACTGTGATGACAAAGCAACAAGTAGGATAAGATAATAATGCTGGGCCAGTTAAAGTTAGTTTAACTGTTGATGTTCATAGCCAGCGACTTGAATCCAGTCTTATGGCACAGGCATTTGACATTTTTATTGACAAAGTTATTTGCATATTTTAGAACTGAGGCAAAGGGGGGAACTAGTACTACTGTTAATTAGCCCAGTCGCGATAATCAATAAATCAATTAATCGCACGCTAAAAAAAATGAGCTCGATCATTTTTCCGGCCGCGATAATTTTCATTTGCATGCTTGTTAGGGGTGGCCGGATCGATCCTGAAGTATCGATACTTTCGATACTGACGTGGTATCGAAAAGGATCGATCCTCACATAAAAATGCTCGATCCAAATGTGTTTTTTTACCAGTAATTTTTATTAATTTAGAACGCAATTCAGTGCGTTAAAAAAGCTTCTAAGTTTAAAAATAAGCGAATGTTAGCGAATAATTGTGTAGGGTAGAACTATTTCTCCTAGTCATCTGGATACAAGACGAAACCAATCAATCACAGAGAGCGTTCGATGCTGGTGCTTCTGTCTCAGTGCGTTTGGGAAACGAAGCCTTGCTTAGATGACAGAGAAACAATCGGGAGTTATTTCGCAATAAACAAATTAAACGTTTACATAATGGTTCAAAATGTTGACGTCAGTAAGATTTGTTTAATGAAATTAATATTTTTATTCAACAAAGGATCGATGCATTAAATTGATCGGAAGGGTACAGTCAAGGGTTTTACAGGGGGGTTTTTTTATCTAAAAAAACCCATTTCATATAAATGCTGTTCTTTCAACTTTGTTCATCATGATACATTTTATGCAAAATTATTTGGTTTCCACAAAAACATTAAACTGTTTTGAACATTGATAATAACAAGATATGTTTCTTGAGCAGCAAATCAGCATATTAAAATGAATTCTCATCATGAAGGATCATGAAGACTGGAGTAATGATGCTGAAAATTCAGCTTTGATCACAGGAATAAATGACAGAATAGCCCATGTTAAATTGTAATAATATTACAGTTTTTACTGTATTTTTGATCAAATAAATGCAGAAGAGAATTAAAAATCGTACAGCCCCCAAACTTTTGAACAGTAGGCTAGTGTACAATAGTGCATTACTATAATTAGGGTAGTTTGGTAAAAGTCACTGACTAATCACAGGCGAGTTGAGAGCACAAATCACAAAATATTTAGTGGTCATGAAAACATCTTCAGATTTAGCATATTAATGATGCATTCACCTCATAAATCATGACACACTGCTCTAGCACAAGAAAGTGCATGTAAGTTCAAGTGCATGCTTTTAAAATTAAAAAGTATTGGTATCGGTATCGATATCGGCGATACTGGCCCTGTATTTACTTGGTATCGGATCGATACCGAATTTAGCAGTATCGCCCACCCCTAACCTCGTCTCTCTCTCTCTCTCTCTCTCTCTCTCTCTCTCTCTCTCTCTCTCTCTCTCTCTCTCTCTCTCTCTCTCTCTACCAAAGAGACTGGATGACAATATCAACGCGATATTTTTTCCACACATTTGCGAAATTGCCACACATTGATTTTCGAATGTTTTTTTTATTTTTATTTTTTATTTTTACTGCGCCCATTTACAATCGTATTTGATTGCAGAGCGCCGTATCGCAAGCACTACATCTCGCTCGTCCCTCTCTCTCTCTCGCGCGCGCTCTCTCTCCCTCATATGAGGCGCTGTCTAGGGCTTAAATCAAACTTCATTCACGCACATATGAAACACTTGCATACACATATACTACGTAGTCAAACATGCATGTTACTGCTGAATGCTCAAACAAATACATATGAAATGCACAACGACACACCTAAAGTCGCTCACGCACATACACGCAAACTCTATACACACGAGATGCGCGCGCACTCAAACTCTCCACGCACATAGCCTACTCATATGAGACGCATGCGCACACAAACTCTCCACGCACATATGAGACACGCGCGCACACACACAAACTCGCGCACACTCATATGAGACGCGCGCGCACACACACAAATGCTGCGTCCCAATTCGCATATTATCCGTCCTAAATAGTATTCGAAATTAGAATTAGTACGTCCCAAATCGTAGTATGTTGAAATGAGATTTCCAAAGATACCCGGATGGTCTACTTTTTCCGGTCAGAATCCGAAGTGCAGATCGATGCGCACTCTAACGGCTGATATTGCCCACAACCCAACGCGCGTTGGACGAGGATTCGATTAGAACTACAAACACGATTGAAAAGTGTTAAAAAACTACAGACATGGAGGACGCGCGAGTCCGGTGGTTATGTAGAAAGGTTTAGATAAAGGGGTTTGAGTGGGTAATTATCAGTATCTAAAATGACAAAAAATTATTTATTCAATGTTGTCTACATTATATTGCATCTGCAGCAGCATTGTGAACTTTTGTAAAGATACGTTTAAACTTTTAAATGCATCATTACATTCAAATTGCAAACACAGGAGGAGAGTCACCGCATTAATGACCCATGGCTGCAGACCAAGGTGCCACAACATTTCTCTCCGAAACGGTAGGAAATTAAATTAGATTGAATGGAGGATTTTAACTGTGACAAGATGATTTTAACTGCGCACCCGACAGAGCTGTCCGTTAAAGATGACGAAGTAGTATGTCCCAAAGCTTGCCTACTCTTTTGCTACACACTCAAAAGTATGTACTTTTTCTTCACAAAAAGAGTACATACTTTTAGGTCGTAGTATAAGTAGGCGAATTGGGACGCAGCCATTCTCTCCATGCACATACTCATATGAGACGCGAGCGCACACACACAAACTCTCCATGCACATACTCATATGAGACGCGAGCGCACACACACAAACTCTCCATGCACATACTCATATGAGACGAGAGCGCACACACACAAACTCTCCATGCACATACTCATATGAGACGCGAGCGCACACACACAAACTCTCCATGCACATACTCATATGAGACGAGAGCGCACACACACAAACTCTCCATGCACATACTCATATGAGACGCGAGCGCACACACACAAACTCGCGCACAAACTCAATGAGAAAGCATACACACACAAACTCAGTGCACATACTCATAAGAGACGCATGCTCACACAGTACATGATGCATATGATTCTCACTTTCTCAGTGTGAACGGAAGTCACACATTGGTAAGAGTATTTTTTGTTAACAGAGACTGAGAGTCCATTGCTTTTATTGTTTTTGGTTGTTTTGTTCATTTAAATAGTCTTTAGAAATAAAAGTTTATTGATCTTTGAAAAGGTGTATCTGCATTATTATGACATTATCATTATTTTAGATTAAAATGGTCTCAGAACGACAATATTATCGTTTATTATCAATATTATCGTTTATCGCAATAATTTCTTGGACAATTTATCTCCAGGAAAATTTGTTATCGTTACAGGCCTACTGTAAATTGGCCAAACGTGATGAGCCAGTTAAAAAAAAGGACCAAATATTGGTAGATTTATTGGACTAGCCAATATTTGTCGGTCTATGACTATTACTGACGTTTGTTACTGCCACAACGGTGCTGTGGTTGCATCTCTCTGGCCAGGTGTTTGTGACGGTGTAGTTGTAGAATGTTTTGAATGGCATCTTTATATATACTTGGGCTGCATGATTTGTGGCAACAACAAAAAAATCGAATTGTGATTTAAAAAAAAAAAAGGTATTTAGAATGCAATTTAAAAAAAAAAAGCTCCTGGTTTGTTGCTTGTTTCTTACTTGTCTGTTGGGCTGCACAATATGGCCCAAAAAATGTTGATTATATATCAATATGACTATAAAATAATAATAGTAATTATTATTAATATTAGTATTACTATTACTACTACTACTAAATAAAGATATATTAAACAAAATGGGAAATATTACTCTTTTTTACTGTAAAGTATTTAAGAATAATATAATAATGCAACCCTAATTCCAGAAATGTTGGGACGTTGTGTAAAACGTGCAAAATCAAGAATCTGATTTGTTAATTCTCTTGAACCTTTATTTAACTGACAAAATTAAAAATAACAAAAAAAAAATCAATGTTTTGACTGGCTAAATTTATTATATTTTGCAAATATAAACACATTAAGATTTTGATGGCTGCAAAACACTCAAAATAAAAGTGAAAAGATTACAGAATACCCAAGTTAAGCTGTTTTGAAACGGTCCACAATTATCAGATGAACTGGCAGTGAGGGTATCGTGTTTGGGTAGAAAAGGTGCATCCTCCAAAGTCTTTTTACAAGCAAAGAAATGGCTCACCATTTTGTGCCAAATTTCATGAGAGAATTGTCAAAAAATGATCACATTTCTCAATGCAAGATTGCAAAGTATTTAGGATTTTCACCATCCACCTTAATAATGTTGTGAAAAGATTCAGGGAATCCAGAGAAATCTGAGTCTGTGTAGGGCAAGGCAGGAGACATGGGCATGTGCATGACCTTCAAGCCCTCAGATGGCATTGCATGAGAAGCCGTCATGCTACTCTGTAAATATAGTCACACGGGCTCGGGAGTTATTTAGAAAACCTTTGTCAATTAACGCAAGTCTGCCGTTGCATCAAAAAAATGCAACTTGAGTCTCTGTTATACATTCTAACAGCTATACATTAATTCTGTGTGCAATGCCACCGAGTTCTCTGAGCCCGAACTCATCTCTGATGATCCAAAACACAGTGGAAATGTGCTGTGGTCAGATGAAAATCCAAGTTTCAGCGTGTTTTGGGGAAAAATAGACATTGAGTTTTCAGTCCCAAAGACGAAAGGGACCATCAGCGACAGGTGCAAAAGCAAACATCTGTCATGTTGTGGAGGTGCATCAGTGAAAACAGTCTGGGTGACTTGTATATGTGTGAAGGTAACATTGACGTGGAGGCGTATATTACGATAGCACATAGACACACTGCCATCAAGATTACATCTTTCCTGCAAGAAGCAAGACAATGCCAGGCCTCAATCTGCATGTGCTACAACTGTGTGGTTTCGTAGAAACTCTACACCATAGAAGGGATGTGCTTGACTGGTCTGCCTGCTGTAGAGATCTGTCTCCTATTGAAAATGCACCACCCATCATGAGAAGGAGAATCGGGACAGTGATGACCACAGACTGTTGAACAGTTGTCTTGTATCAGGCGAGATTGGGCAACAATTCCACTAGAAACTGAAACAATTAGTATCCTCAATTCCCAAATGATTAAAAAGGGTAATTAAAAGGAATGATGATGTGACACAGTGGTAAACATGCCTCTGACCCAACTTTTTTGGAGTGTGTTGCAGTCATCTCAATAAATTTCAGTGCGTCCCTATTTATTTTGATTAATGTTGTGGCTTCGGAAATGTTGCTAATGTTGTTATGCTGTGCAGAATTTGTCTTTGCAGTCTTTAAAGCTCTGAGCTTCTGGAAACTGCAGGTGCGTTTCAGAATGCAGTTTGTGGTTTCACAGTTTGTCTGCTGTGCGTATCTAGCTGGGTATGTTAGTTTTTGTGTATCTGTCTTTGGTTTTGCGTCTCTCTCTCTTTCTCTGCTGATCCTCAGGAGAGCAGACCTCTCTAATATCTTCACACATTAATATGCAAACGGTGTGGTCCACGCAGCGGCACAAGGTTAAGCATGCGTGACGAGAGGAGAGAGAAAGCATCTTAGATACTGTTGGGGAACTTTGTTTCTCTCCTCCCTCTCACTGCGTGTTGGGAGTGTTCATTATGGGAGACTGTTGCATGGTTAAGGTACTCGCCTGTGACATGTTATCTTTTCATCATGGAGACTATCAAACTGCCCTGCTGTCACATGAGAGTGTGTTGGGTTGTTGTTTTTTGCATCGGTTAAGCCTGAGTGTCCTTCGCACTAGGGATGAGCGCGACTGCATATCAACTGCTTTCCTGAATAAATAATCAGCCTTAAGAAAGCCCTATAGTTTAGACTGGTTTTGGGTTCACCATATGTAAGACGTAAAATTTGATTAGTTTTGGATTTATGCCCGTCTTGGAGTTTTCTGTAAAATTATAATACCTGGGAAATTTCCTGCTATTATTACAAATTTTCTTTGAAAAGAAAACTTAATTTTAACAGGAAAACATTTAAATGTGTGTATTTATATGGTAAAATAATTAATAATATCATTTAAATATAATTAAAAATATTTAAATGATCAAAATTATGTTATAATATTTAAATAAACATTAAATAATGCATCTAACATTATATACCGTGGTGACCAAAAGTGATGTCCAGAATAGGAAACTTCTTCAACCTTTATTCAAATATCATTAAAAAAGTTATTATTATTCTTTTATATTAAAAGTATTTAAGTATTTATATATAAGTATATATAAGTATTTTAAGCATATTGCGTAGTTGTGCTTGGAGTCAATTATTTTATTTGTGATAACACAATGAAACATGCCAAAATTGTTTGGACATAATTTTTTGCCAGGCTGTCATATAAGAAATTATAACACATTCAAAACTAGAGAGAACCAATTAAATATTAATAACTGATTATGTTGTATACAATATATGCTTTTTTTCCCTGTGTATATAATATTCTTCTCTTATTTTGGTAGTTTAATCAAACTTGTAGGGTAATTAAAAACAAATATATCCTCCAGACATCACTTTTGGCCACTATTGTATTTGAAATTCAAAAATGTAAATATTAAAGTTATTTTTAGACATTGTGTTGGAAATCTTGGCAGGGCAAGTAGAAGAACGCAGAACTATGCAGTATATTTAAACGTGACCAATGTAGTCCGATTCATAAACAAATTACTCTTACGAGCCTGTTCTTTTGAATAAATAACAAAAAAACCTTCATAACCAGTGTAGTTTGATTCACAAACAATTAATTCTTCTGAGCCTGTAGTTTTTTAAGTGAATCCAAAATATACCATGCATTCAGTGTGTAGTCTGATTCATGAACAAATGATTCATATGTACCGGTTCCTAGTGCTTTTAGTGAAGCTAAACCATATGTTACAACCTGTGTAGTCCAGTTCATGAACAAATGACTCTTTGAGCTGATCCTTTTCAGAATCTTTTTTTAAAAAGCCTCTCAAACTTGTCTATTAAATAGCAATTAAATTAAATTGAATCTGAATCAATTCGAATTAAAAGCTTGTGAATCAGAAAATGTCTTTTTGATACCCATCCCAATTTGTCAATGTTTTAAATTGTTTCTTGACGTTGTTAATTATGTTTTATGTAGTTGCTGACGTCAAGTGACCAATCTGAAGTGTCCCATGAGCCACTCATTTATTCTGTAAAAATCCAAACCATGAGTGTAAAAGCTGTCTGTGTGTGGACTTTATGAAAGGTCACTTCTCTGCGGTAATACAAGACTTTTGCTTATCATCAAATGTCATGACATGTCATGGCATTGTCAGTCTTGCTTCCTGAATAAAGCTTAAAGCATCTCTTCTGGTCAAGTTGGGCCTGCCTTTCTTTCCACTATAAAACAGGATGTTTAAAACTTATGTTCTTCCTGCCTTTAAAAAAAAGAAATCATTAGGACGTTTCCTTTTATCTCATCAAGAAAAGTTATTGTTTTGACCTTCTCAAACACACACATGATTGAGGAAGCTGCCTCTTGGTTTGTGAATCAATCTTGATGGTTTTCCTAGCACTTTCATCGTAAGAAAACATCAGTGTTTTTTAAGTCATTTTGTCCGCGGGTGCGCTATGTCCTTCTGATCAACTTCCTGTTATGTTTATGAACTGTAACTTTCAGATTGCAAGGCCTGAGTGCATTATGCTTAATAAAAGGTTAAGCATCAGGAATGTCTGCACATGAGACACTTGAGGGGCTGTAGGGGTCATGGGAGGTCACGCAATGTGTTTTCTATAGGCGCAGTAATGTTTTGCCATTATTTTCCAGCATTTAAAAAAAAATGGATTTATGGTTGTCTTGGAGTACCTGTCAAATGTCTTGCTATTATTGCAGATTTACATTAAAAAGAAAACTTAAAAAGATATATATATATATATATATATATATATATAGAAGCTCACCAAGTCTTAAGCTCACCTAGGCTTATTTATTCATTTTATAAAAAAAACAGTAAAATAGTAATATTGTGAAATAGTTTTACAATAACTGTTTTCTTTTTAAAATCTTTTAAAAGGTATTTTTTTCCTGTAAAGCTGAATTTTCAGCATCATTACTGTCACATGATCCTTCAGAAATCATTCTAATATGCTGATTTGCTGCTCTAGAAAAATGTATTGTTATTATCAATGTTGAAAACAGTTTTGGAACTGTTTAATGTTTTGGAAATTGTGATACATTTTCAAGGATTCTTTAAATAGAAAGTTCAAAGGAACATCATTTAATTGAAATAGAAATCTTTTATAACACTATAAACATCTTTACTGTCAATTTAACACATTCTTGCAAAAAAAAAAAACTTAACATTTCTTTAAAAAAATATTAGTTTTGAACAGTACTGTATGTATGTATAAATGTACATTTATATGGTAGAATAATAAGTAATATTATAATTTAAAACAAATATTAATGCGTGTAACAATTATACATATTCTAATTAGAAAATCTAAATTTAAAAATTATAAATTTATTTAAAAAAATGTGTTGGAAATGTTGCTAGAGCAAGTACAATTCTGAAAAACTCTGGTAAACTTTTCTTAGGCGAAAATTTTGAACGAAAATTCTTAGGCATATTTCATTGTAAAATCGATTTGTTGCGTCAGCCTTAATGTGAATGATATTTCACTGCTGTTTATCAGTGCTTCACTTTATAAATGGATTTGCTAGTTTTTAAATCAGCGTGCACAGCAGTGCATATGTTAGGAACTTTATGTGCAAATGATTTGACTAGCCATACTAGCATCTCTCCAGGTTGTTGGATGTCAAGTCATAATGAAGTACCACTTGAATATAAAGAATGCCACTTTGAAGCAGCAGATACATATGCTCCTGCTTTCAAAAGCATCCTGTTGGATGTGGTTGCGGCAGACACTTTTCCTGGATCCAGCCTCAGGGGACATGCTGATGAAACTGTTTGTTTTTCCCTGTATGTCAACGGCATCCTCAGAACGTTCTGTCTCTTCTCTGCTCCTCTCTGCCCAGTCACCCAGGCGAGAGGCCCTCGAAGATATACGTCAGCGGGCTTCAGGCAGAGATGGCCCCTTGCCCCGCTCCCATGGGGAGACAGCAGAGTCTGGCTGCAGGAGATAATGGCAGGCAAGGAACATTTTCAGGGAAGGCAGTTGCAAATTGGCATAAGCTTTGACTGCTCTGCGTAGGTGTGACTCAGCCGAATTCTTCCAGACGTCTCTCGCTCCCTAAACGCAGCGTTGCTTTAATCCCTGATCCCCCAACAGTCTCGCAACTTCTTTTGGTGCTGGTGTGATTAACTTGTTTAAAATTTAACCAACAGGTACACTATTGTCAAGCAACGGTGGTTTATTTCCTTATTTCCTTCTTTTGGGCACAGTCTATTATCTGTGTTCATGATGAAGTTTGACAGGCATTACCTGTAATCTGGGGTGCCAGACAGATCTGGTTTGATCGGCTAGATCTGAACACACTTCCCTGTTGTCCTCGAATTGACGGCAAACTTGTATACAATGTAAACTGCAAACTAGTGGTGGTACGCAAATTAATCTTTTAAAGGAATGATTCAATCTTGTTTACTTCGATGAACTGACTCATATTTTTAATTTACTGTCTCTCCATTTTCCAGTGTGTGAATGCTTCGAATAGCACTCCAGGGCTCCAGACTGCAACCAAATGGTCGTATTTTGTGCACTTTTTTCCTGCTGGTGTGACTTAATATTGTTTGAGGTCACACTGGTGCCACCACCACGTTGCCCAACTGAAAAGACCTGCCTTTTATGTTACATATGAGTCACAGCAAACGAAACGAAAGTGAAACAAAACCACACAACTGGCTTGAGCCGCAAGCTCAGAACAGGGTTACTCACGAGTTTCAATTCACTACATTATTAATAATTTCGCTGCGAGATCTAGTCGGAAGCATTCAAATTTGGCACAGAATTCTCTGTTACCATAGATATTATATCAAACAGCGCTGTTGTGGAAACCAAGAGAGACATTGGGCAATGAACAAACAAGTTATAGAAGGTTTTCAGTTTAAAAATCACCAACATTCACTATGGATTTAATGTAGCAACGCTAACTGTATCCATGGTATTGTGAAAGAAATAGTCAAGTGTTTTTTACATTATTCATCTAAAGGTTCGTACAACTTTTTAAGAGTAAAATTCACACACTTACCCTTGATACACTTTTCAAGGGATCTTAAGTGCTTAAAGGTGCAATAGGTGAACTGGGAAATGCTAAATTTAGTCTGCTAGCATTGAAAGCATGCGATCCCAACGTCCCTGCAAAACACATGAACGCACACAGTCCAGAAGTGAGAGGATCAGTGACAACATTTAAAAAAAACATTTAAAAAATACCAAGCATTCGATCTACGTCAGAGCATCAGAACGTCCACGAATCTTTCTACGGCGTCGCTAGCAGGGCGGTGTGAACGCACGGTTATGTGATGATTTGTAAAACTAAAAGTTTAAAGATGTAAAAATGTAGCAAACAAACACTTTTATTTAAAAAAAGTCTATAACCAGTAGATGGCGGCAGAGGAACACTTATTGACTTAGTCATTTCCACTCCCTAATATATGGAAAAAAGTATGAAGTCTCAAAGATTCATTAAAAACAGAAACTTTTCTTCAAATTGTGACTGGATTACACAGAAAACAAGTAAAGAGCGCTTCTTTAATAATCACTGAAGCTGTCGTCAGTTCAGTATTGCAGGTGAACAATGGCACATTTAATTAGAGAATAGAACATTTCAATTTTTCCTATAAAAATCAGGTTTTCGCAGGTTACTGTTACTGTCAGGTTACTGTTGTTAATAACTGTGAATAAAGTGAATATCTGCATCTCAATTCAAGCTCAGTGCTTTACTGTCAAATTTCCAATAGACAAACATGTAATATTATTAACTGCATTTATTAATACATTTTTTGATTAAATTAACTTTACGATTAAAAATCCCCTCAGCACTACCAAATCAGGTGCGGGCGCCACCATCTTTAGAACTTAGTGGCACCAGTGCTACTGCTCTCAAATGTTAGTCTGGAGCCCTGCATTCGATTGTGTGCTTTGAACAAGCATTTCATTAGTTAAACCTCCTGAATGAATATGGCTCGGAGCAGCACTGAATGAGGCATCTTGTTCATGAATGAACAAAATGAATGAAGCATTTCATTCTATTCTGTCATGCCAAAAAATGGATGAAAAATCTCTGCTTTGTAGTAATTTGTTAGAACTTGGAAGCTGTATAAAGATGTGTTTAAGTCAGCATGAAATAGATATTATCCTAGATACTCTATTTTCTAAATGCATGTTGTTGATCTTAATGTTAACGATTCATTTATGCGTACGTTTTATTTTTGGCATTGTAATGTTTAATCAATATGTCTGCAAGATCGCATTTAGTTCTGCCTCCATCCAATCAACAACCCATTGGATTGAACCCAAATTTTCTTTTCGATAATTCCCTCAGATGTACGTCACAATATGGATGAAAAGATCTGTCGCTACTTTTTCTCTGCAACTTTTATCACTCTTTCTGGAGTCTCAGTATATTTGTAGACACAAATTTCATAAAAGAATTAAACTTGTTTCAAGTGTGAAATTAAAAGCCACTTGATAACAAAAAAGGCCTCTGAACAGTGTTATTTTAGTATCAGTGTATATATATATATATAGTTTTTGTTAATATTTTAAAATAGTTTTTATTTGTCTGTTATCTATTTTGATTTTAATTGTAGTTAAAGTTTTAGTAATTGTGTCGCGTGTTTTATAAGTTTTTAAGTGAATTATTAGCTTTTTGGTAAAAAAAAGATTTGAGTCATTGAGATGAATCAAAATCATCCATTGATAATCTATTGATAAGAACACTTTTTTGATCCACATGAGTGGCTCTTGTCCATGCAAAAGTGGTTGTCGTCATGCCAGAGTGTTCTGGGTGGTTGCCATGGTGTGGCTATGTAGTTGCTAAGCTGTTACTTTGAATTCACTTAATAATAGCAATAGCTGCATCACCATTAATGCACCAAATAATCTGTTTTATGCACCATTGTTTGGACAAACAGGTAGTCTCACGCTGAGCACTGAGGTGTTGGGCTGCTCAAACAGGGCAATGTAATAGTGCTACAGTGTGTTTACACTCTTTGTACTCTTTGGGGTCCACTCGACTTGTTTACTTTGTCTTTGTACATTAAGACACTGATAGTGTTTTAACACTAAAAAAATTGCCCACAGCACCTGTAAAGAAAGATTTCTCATGAGAAATGTACATGATGTGTTTGTGGAAGATTGTCGCACACATGCCTTCATCCTCGAATGACCTGATGTAGAAACCCGACCATCTTTGTTTGGGTGCCGATCATCTCAGAGCTGATAGGTCACCGATGTTTTCCACATTTCTCTCATTACTCCATTCACCCAAACACTCCTTTCATCTCTTGTCCGAATCTGGACCTCCCCACTGTTATGAAACATTAATGCCTGCACCCCCTCCCATCAGTGTTTTATCTCAAGGGGGAAGAGACAGAAAAACACAGACAGAAAAACAGCCATTTGCACAGATACACTCCACTAAAGGAATGACCATTAGAAATCACGTTTCTCTCGGTTTGTTTTGTTTGTCTTGAGTTGCATCAGGATGTGTCTAAGCATCGATTGCTCATCAATATGTCATGTTGGCTTGTGTGCCAACTTCCCAACTATGTATTTTGCTAGCTTGTTTAGGCCATGCACAACACTACAAGATGTTTTTCACCCTGTGCACATTGATTTTGACGTCACACTTTTTATTTTATTTATTTATATATCAGTAACCATAAAGTGATCAGAATTTTTTTTTAAAAAGAGTCTTTCAAATTTTTATAGTTATTTCACAACTGTAAATTTACAATGCTACTTGCATCTTAAGTTCTTAATCTTCGAAAGTTAAAGTGTACTTTTACTTTTAAAGTCTAAAGCAGTGAGTGTTTTTTAACATTAAAAACACAGACAGCAGCTGGACTATTAGGCTACTGTCACTTTAAGAGTGAATGTACAGATTTGATATACTGACACTGTACACATGCATTTACTTCTCAACTGTTAACCAACTGTTTCATAGTATAGTCGCTATTTTTTGACATCATTTTGTGTGAATTTGTCCGCTCAAGTGAAAGAGTGCTCGGTTTAGTATTTGTGTTTAATTTCTGGGCGCTTACTTCGGATGTTTGCACACACAAAACTTTCCACACAGTACGGGAGTAACGGAATGAGTTCCCTTTTGCGCCGTCTTGCGGGTGAATATTTAAATTGTCATGGTTTAAACTTTTGTGAAGTTGAAGCAGTGGCCCATCAACTGTCCTGAGCGTGGCGTCGTTCACTTTATGCTCTCACAACATTGCATTGTAAGAATTGAATTCCTAAAAATGTTACCGGCCATCTGCCTAGTTATCATTTCATATACTTGCCAACACCGATTTTTACTCGCATTTGGTGATTGGCGAGTCTTAATTTTAGGCCCTACTCTGAAACCTGTAGCGCATATAATAATAATAATAATTGAATAATCGCACTATAGGCCATATTGCAATATCATTTAAATTTTTTTATTTTGTGTTTTTGGAAGTATATTTATATATATATATATATGAAATAGAGAGAGAGAATTCTGGTGTCTGTGTGTGTGTGTGTGTGTATGTACAGATACTACAATTTAGCCCAAAAGAACATATAGGCTTATGCTATAATTATGTTTCAGCATAGCATTTGATGATTAAAATTATCTGAGCTTCTCCGTTAAATGTTTCAGTACTCGTGTACTCGTGTTTCTTTTCAGTTCACTGTGCAGACCTGCTAGGGGGTATTTTTCACTGCGCCTGTCCCCCCGTCATACCCATCAGCATGACATTACCAAAGTTTCTAGACCTCTCGAGTTTTAATTGCCCCCAATTTTTTCACCCACCCAGATCCTTTCATCTTCGCCGCTATTTGCGTCAGTATCCATAGTTATTATCCTTACCACATAGCCCTGCTCGTGCTCCTTTGTTCCTCTAATATTCCTTCTCTCTTCCTTTCTCGTCATTCATTTCTCTACCTGCGATCGTTCACATTCCACAAGCTCTTATTTTGGTGCTGATAAATGAACGCACGTCTCTTTGTGTAAGCTCTGTACTGGTCGTTCATTAGAATTCATTTGGAGGCATATTACCGACCGGCCGCTGAGTCTACAAGGCTCTGGTAATGACAGGAAGAGCAAAATGCTTCTGAAACTCATTTGCATTCATACTAAAATGATGCGCTGTGGCACATTGGGCTCCTGCATTCACTCACTGTCATTATTGCTGCCTTCATACTCGTTGTTTTGCACTAAGATTGTTGGGACATAAGCTTCTTTATAGTTTGGAAAGGATAAATTAGATGTGCAATAAATCAGGTTTTATTGGTCATGTCACTTAATCAGTATCGGACACTCAGGGTAAAGGGGGCGTTTGATGAACTATTTGTAATCGAATGTAAAATCACTACTAGTGAATACTGTCTGAACTCAGCTGATCAAAGTGCTGTTCTCTGGTTTTACATGCTGTATTGATTGTACATTTGATTGTGCTGCATATTCATATGAGATTATATGCATATAGATTAGAAAAATTGCAAACCTAAATGAAAGAATTAAACTTTAACTAGTCCACTATATTATTTCAATTATTTGTTTAATTATTTATTTAGCCCAACATTATAAAATTATGCAGCGTCGATTTTATTTCTCCATTTTTGTGGCTAACCATTAATTATTATTATTATTATTATTTATTGGGCAATTAAGTAAATTATATTTGCTTTATGTTGAGTCTACATTCATTTGGGGATTTAATGTTACGGTGGTTACACTGTGAAAATTGTGAAAATAATATTTTATATTATTAATATATTAGGTCTCAGATATTGCGATATACAGTATGCTTTTGAACAGTGACAACTACACGTCAATTTGTAGGTTTAAGGTTGGAAGTAAATAGGTCCTGTGAAACTATTTAGCTACATTTGCATTATTTTCCTAATATCTGACTAGACTAGAATACTTATAGAGCATAATCTGAATTAACTTAAACTAGTCCCCCATTACTTGTGCTTGAATAATAACTCAAATCATGTGCTGGTGTGCAAGCACTTTTTTGTAAACTTTCAAACGTATTGAAACTATCAATTTTAATATGGCGGACAATAAATTAGATGAAAAAACCCATAGATTTACACAGAAGGAGGGGCCCGAGACACATCTATGGATTGTGGAGACTTCGTGTGAGCTAATTTTATTTGAACCATTCAATAACCACCCTAGCAACCGCGTAGCAACCAAATGGACCTTGGCAACCACCTGGCAATGCCTTAACTGTTATATAAACTAACAATTGGTGCTAAAGACAGATCTCACACTGATGGTTTGGGTTAGTATAAATATTTGGCATTGGAGGAACAGAGTGGCTTCAAATGGACCTCGCTGATTTAAGTGATCAAATCTGAAAACGCTTCAGATCGATAAATGAACGTGGGCCTCACTCTCTTCTCCCAGTCACCATTTTCATCACTCAAAGGAAATGGTACTTTTTGGGCTATGCTGACAGCTAAAGAGATGCCTCTGAAGTCTCATTTTGTTTGATAGATTGTTTGGCATCGGGAAAGCTGATCTGCATGTAAACTTTGTCTTTCTGTGGCCTCTGTTCGAGTGCAATCTCTTGCGTGACCTTTTCCTGATTTATTATGCCTGCTAGAGTGAAGTGTCACTACGGCTATTAAATTTAACAAAAAAATGGTGGCCTTTGGCATTTGTTGATTATAGAAACGTTGGCTGTACTGTATGTTCACACTTCAAATCCAAACAGCAAAAATCACACTCAGTCGGACATTTTCAATTCAAATCATGGCCACTTTAGCATATGGAAGTCAGTCAGATACTAATTTGATTTACGCAATTTATACATATAAATCAAATGTTCCAAATTGCATGCTTGATTTATTTTTGAATCACAAAATATTTTTGCATTTGACTCTATGTATACCTTCAGGTAATTCGTTTTCTCGTAAAAACTAAGAAACTTTTATGTGTTTATTTATTACAAATTTAACCCCTCTCATGTGTATATATATAAAAAGAATCTAATCTCATGTAGTTTTTTCATATTTTTATTGTAATTTTCATCACACTTTGTTATAATGCACCAACTGGAAATAGATGTGGGCAGGAACGAAACGGCCCTTTTCGATGATTGGTCTACCTTAGATCAAACCATGCCGTCATCAGTTGTTCCTCAGTTCCGCACAACATAATAATAGTCATCCGCTTCTACAGTTGGACGCATTATTGAAGTGTTTATTAGAACCCCATTTCATCTCTTTCTCATCAAACAACCAGACTAACTAATGGCTTGACACAAATCGTACCGGGGCAGAGCCTAGACAAGGCTTTCTTCTGTATAGACATATAGGTTCAATATGGCTAACCATACACACATTAGAGAAATAGGTGTATAGGAAACAGAAACATGACAGTACCTCACACCTGCACCCACATTACCCATTAGTCAATTTCTTAGCCACACTGTCTGTTTTATTTAGCTGACAAACTATCAAAATCTGTGTGGCAAAGTTGCGCAACACATCGGTCAGCGCTGAGCGAATGCATCTTCATTGTATTGAAGCTCAAACCAGTATCCATTTAAGTATAAATACGCAGCAGTCATAACTTTTGTTTTTGACAATACGGCTAGTTCATTTCATTAATATTGAGTATTAATTGATGTATCAAAAAACAGTGCGTTTTTTTTTGTCTGCCAACTAAACTTCCTAAGTCTTCCTAAGCAGAACCGATGTGCGACTGACTCGCTGTATAGAGTCCTTGAACGAATCGGTTGAGTGAGGGGTTCAATACCTGTATTACACCGAAAGGTGCAATTAATGTGGTCTTTTTTACATGTTTAAAAATTAATGCAACTGTTTTTTTTATTATTATTATATTTGCAATTAAAATGTTGTATTTTTTTCGTTAATTCGGGATTAATGTATTGCACTTCATAGCCCTAATATCATAATAATATTTAATGTTGTTAAATATTATGTCTCAGATAGATACTTGTTATTGAACAGTAGCTATGTTTCCATCCACCTATTTTTGTGTGCATTTTGGGATATTGCATAGAAAAAATTGTGCATGGAAATTCAATTCCAATTAACATAAACTATGGTGGAAACACATTTACGGAATAAATATACACCAAAAAAAAAAAAATCATAACTTGCATAACTGGACTAACCAGCGGATCAATCTTTTTGCACAGCATCTAAAATGCTGTTTTGGTTGTTCTGAAATGCTTGAGCAAAGTCTGTCGTCTAAGTGGTTAATTACTTTCCAGAACTGTATAACACAACTGCATTCCTGAGCAGCAGGTGTCTTTCTCCAAACGCAAGATAACACATTTATTGCGCTTTGTCTGCACGCTCTGAGACGCAGTTCTTTCGAAAATTATTAAATCGGCTACAGTGGCTTTTCCTACTTTTTTTAGTGATTTTTAATGCCAGTTTATAAGGAAGTAACGATTGTGTTCTCTTCGACTAACTGGATTGAAAGTTTATGCGATATTCCAATTTGCCGCACAAGTTTGGATCGAAACATAGCTAGTGACAACAAAAGTTTCAATGTTAATTTGTAGATTTAAGACTGGTCTACAACGCGCGCACACTTTGTCCCGAAGATGGTCTGCTCGCGCGCTTTAACCTCACGCACGTTTCCTCGCTAGAGAAGCGTTTAATTTTTCCGCTTGCAAATTCCGCCATGTTAATAGCGAATCCGCTATGGCGCGTGTGGAACTGGCTTTTAAAGGGAATGGGAGATTTTAAAGGGAATTGGAGATGAGACTCTGATTGGTTTATTTCACGTTACACCCAAAATACTCCCATTACTCATTAAGAGAATAGAGACCCATTTTCCCTTCGTTAAACTAGCAAAAGTGCGCTTGCGCTTTAGACTGTTCGCTTATATTGTTAAAATAGGGCCCTGGAAGTCCAAAGTGCGTAGCCTTTGTTCAGATATCCAAATATCTGAAAAGAAACTAGAATTGAATAGAATGCTTGTAGTGCATCTTATATGAATTAATGAGATTTTCTCTCTCTGTGTTTTGCAGGCTAGCACTCTACGTGTATGAGTACTTGTTACATGTAGGAGCCCAGAAGTCGGCACAGACCTTCCTGTCAGAGGTGAGACAGTGGGGGGTTTATTTAAGCTCCTGCTTATCGATGTGGCATCCAGGCACACGGCCTCGTAAGCATCGGCCCGCCCCCTGGGGCTCCAGCTAATTTAATTACACTCAGATGATATGCTGAGCAAGCAGGACACATTAGATGTTTGGTGTCTACTTAATGGGATTGGAGGAGAGTCAGTGCATCACTGTAAAAACGACTAAATTGTTTCAGGAGAAACGCTGGAGCAGTGCTGGCATGTTGATCATCACCTCGTTCCACTTTTTATGGCGAAAAACGCATGTTTGCTTTGTTCTGTATCAGCTGCTCATCTTATTTGTGATGCAATGCTTTAAGGGAAATCAAAATCATTTATGCCTGAATGATTTCCTTTCAATGTCACTGAGGCATTGTGGGATTGATCTATGTGAAGGAAACCATGACATTTTAAAGCACTGCTTTGATATTTATAGTCTCACCATTATTTGCATATGAGTCATACACACTTAAGAATACAAGCCATCTTAGAAATCACAATAATGCACCATTTCTGCTTGTTCTAATTCCAAAGCAGTGGCAGTCACAAGAACGGCAGGTCGCACTTCAAGTCGCCTGATATTTAAGATTTGCAAGGGGAACTTCTCCACATGTCTCTGACTGGACTATTTTAAGTTAGCTACTGTACTTTGTATCTAGAAATGTGTCAGTAAGCTCAAAACAAACCAGCTGCTGTTGTGGTACCATTTAAATGCAGTACAAATACATGTGAAATATCCACTTACAAATAGTTTAGTAATAGTGGTTGAATGAGGCTGAAATTAATACTTTTATTCAGAAAGGACACATTTAATTGATTGAAAGTGACAGTAAAGACATTTATAATGTTAAAAAAAAAAATATTTCAAATAAATGCTGTTCTTTCAAAGAATCCAGGGGAAAAATCTATCACAGTTTTCTTAAAAATATTACACTGCACAACTGTTTTCAACATTGATAGTAATTAATGTTTCTTGAGCAGAATATCAGCATATTAGACTGATTTCTGGAGGGTCATGTGACACTGTAGACTGGAGTAATGATGCTGAAAATTCAGCTTTGATCACAGAAATAAATTACATGTTATTTAAATAAAATGCAGTTATTTCAAGTTGTAATAATATTTCACAATATTAGTGTTTTATATATTTTTGATCAAATGAATGCAGCATTTGTAAACATAAGATACTTTCAAAAACAGTAAAAAAACTAAAAAACAAATAAACTTTCGAACAGTAGTGAACATTGAATATCTGGAAATTCAAATCCCATTTAAACCTGGAAATAAACAATGTTCTCAAACAAAGAAAGGTTATGATGTAAAATGATTACTATTTCTGTTTCTGTTGCATTATTTCTCGGTAACTAATAAAATAGCTTGCTTTTATTAAATTGCTGATAATATAAATTGTCATTTAATTTTTCCATTAAATTAGATCTGAGATGGTATTCTTTTGGACTCTTTTTTTCTGAAATTAAACAGATTTGACAAATTTTACATTTTAAATTACATTTGTGAACAGATGTGCATTATCCATTGACAAAGATGTTGATATATTTTGGAACTGACACAAGGGGGAATCACAACCTCTGCAAAAATGGACACCATATTGATCAGTGAGCCTGGCTGACTACAAAAAAACATGCTGATGGACATTTAATGAAAGGAAAGTCTATGGAACAAGGCTTACGGTGGGTTTTTTCTCCTTTCTTTCCAGATAAGATGGGAGAAGAACATAACGTTAGGAGAGCCTCCAGGATTCCTACATTCATGGTGGTGGTAAGATTCACACTGTTAAATGCTTCTCATGTGCTGATGTATGTTTATGGCTACTGCTTCATCCATCCTTGTGTGTTTTGCAGTGTATTCTGGGATTTGTATTGTGCAGCACCTGAAAGGAGAGAAACCTGTGAGCATTCCAGTGAAGCCAAGGCATTCCATGACTACGTAAGTTACTCTTACAATGGATTGATGACTGAATGAATGATGTGGTGTAGTACTTAAAGCTCAGGGCATGGATGGATGGATGGAAGGAAGGATGGATGGATGGATGGATGGATGGATGGATGGATGGATGTTAGGATGGATGGATGGATGGATGGATGGTAGGATGGAAGGATGGATGGAAGGATGGATGGAAGGATGGATGTCATAGATAGATAGATAGATAGATAGATAGAGATGTTTATCAGCTCCATTGTGATTTACTCCACAATGCAAATGGTATTTCCCATGAGGCCGTAGTGCTTCAGTGCAATGATGTTTGTTCTTCTGAAAGGCTTTATTCTTTGCAGTGTGGTTCTGAGTAAGAACAAATGCTGCTGACTCTTACAGGAAGGAAGTGTGATTTAATTTCCTGTGTACCTCGGGCTTCTGGTCACCTTAACTCTCGCAAACAAGAGCACACAGGACCCAAAGTTCTCCTCGTTTCACCTCAGAGGGGGATGTAAACGTTCAATTATAGACACGCTTTCTTGTACCCAAATACGCTGTTAGCTGTAGTGCACACCTCAAAAGCGCAGTTTAGAAGACGAGTAAAGAGCGCAGCGATGCCGAAGATCACTGGTTTGGCCCCAAACTCATTTCTCTTTCCAGCACCAATTAGCTGAATTTCCTCTGAGAGCGTCTGGAGTGTAGGCACAACAGGAGTAATTACAGAGAGAGCTAGATTCTCAAACGAGAACATCTCCGTCCAATACATCGGCTGCTCACTGTGACTAATTGCCAACGTACAGCAAATACACTTTGCAGCTATAATGCACTTTGCAGCTATGACTGTAGTTTTAAAGAATCTAAAGTTTATGAATACATGTTTCTGGTTCTTATTATGAATGATTAATCAGTGCACATCGCTACAAAAGAAAAAAAAGTATTTTATCAAAATGTGAAGGTATTTTGTATGTTGTTGCGAATCCTTTTTCTGACTCTATTATGACGCTTAATGCATAAATACACACACACACATACACTAACACTCAAAAGTTCTGAGATTTTTCAGATATTTTTGAAAGAAGTTTTTTATGCTCAACAAATCTGCATTTATTTAACTAAATAATAGTAAAAACAGTAATATTGTGATTTAAAAAAAACTGTTTTATAAATCTTAGTACAATTAAGTTTTTTTAATATATATATTCATTAACTATTTGAATACATTTTAAAATGTAGTTTATTCTTGTGATTCAAATCCGCATTACTTATTAATATCAGTGTTGAAAAGTTCTGCTTAATATTTTTGAGGAAACTGAAATTTATTCAGGATTCTTTGATGAATAGTTGAATAGTTCGAAAGAAACAGCATTTATTTGAAATAGAAATCTTTATAACAATATAAATATCTTTATTGTCACTTTTGATCAGTTTAATGTATCCTTGCTGAATTAATATCTTAAAAGCATTTTTTCCAAAACAGTTGTTTCTGATTAAATATCCTGTTTCACTCCAAAATATGTCACATCGCGAAAATAGTGAACGCCTTTTCACATCGTCCTACAGATGTTGCTTGATTCTGTTTGAGCTGCGTGGCACATGTGCTTCGTTTTCCCGGCAATGTAATAAACTTGCACTAGGGAGTTGTTCGCATCCTAATTCATTGGATATCAGAGGCTCAGGCAGACGTGCAGTGCCATCCTACGTGCCAGCGTCAGTGCGGTGGCTTTTGTGCTAAGAATAAAAGCCACAGCAAGAGGGAATAAAGCCCTCATTCCTTCCCTCTCACCTCTGCTCATCCTCCCTCAGGGAGCGCTCGTTTCTGAGAACACTTCCAAAGAGAGCTTCCTAGAGGTCACTTTCCAAGACAAGGTCAAAATGTCACCTCTCTCCATGAGTGCGATGGGATGGTTCTCCCCCCGGCTGTGGTTTTTCACTGGCTGTGTTTGCAAGGGCATGCTGGCATACTGGTTGTTAGGAAATGTGTACTTCATACTACTGTTTCTTAATGGATAATATGGGATGATAAACACTTCAGAGTGCTGTCCACTTACTGTATATCTCAGAAATACATTTACATTTGTATATATTATTATTTTGCATTTTATATAATATATCATAAAGGGTTTGAAATTGAGTCCTGCCAACTAGCCAAATGCGGGTAAAAATGAACTGGCGTGTTATTTATTATTTTTAATCACTTTGTGTTAGCCAAATCTGCTCAGATTTAGTGCAAATGCTCAACTCGTGAGTCATCATGATATATTAAATACAGCGTATTGCGCAGAATCAGCTCATATCTGGCTTACTTGAACATGCACATCACTATGCAACAAATAACTGTGCGCTTGTTCATTTGCATTGCAGATTAAAAAGCATTTGGTTAACAGAAAAGACATTGTGATTTTCCAACATCCTATCTTTTTTTTATGTTCTTTGTACTGTTCACCTAAAACACATATTTGGTGATGAGGATGAAAGAGGAAGGGCGGAGATGGCTGGATGAAATGTTATTATATATATACATATATATATATATACACACATATATATATATACTCATACATATATAGCTGTGACGTAGTTAGGCTGGTTCACATCTTTTCTTTTTTTTACAGTTTTTCTTTTTTTGGCTAGTAGAAGTCTGTAACTTAAAAAATAAGTAGCCAAATTGGCCGGTGAGTGAAAAACTTCATTTTAAACCCTGAGATTAAATATTTTATAAAAATAACCCTTTCGTGTATAAAGGGAAAATGTCATCATTTACAGATCGTAAACCAATATTATTTTCATATGTATTTTTTCTTTACAATTGATATTAAAAACGTTCATATTTATACAGCAAAAATAGTATGAATAGCATGGTAGTATGCTATTTTGAACATGACATGTTTTGCTTTCTCATTCTGGGTCTTCTGCTTTTTGGCCCTCGGATGGCTTCCTCCATAGCTGGGGTCTTTGACCCGGCCTCGCATCAGTTCATTTTCAGCATAATGACTTCTCTGTCGGTGGTCATGTTAATGGAGTTACTATAAAACCAAACACGGACATGGCGGCCGAGTGTGTTCTCCCTCATTACACCGTGTCACTGTGTTCGTTTGGGCTGTCGGGGAGTTCTAATGCACTCCGAGGGCCCTGCGAGTGGTGTTGAATGCCATGCTAATTGATCCTCAGGCAGATATAAGAGTTTAATGCGATCTGCTCAAGACTAATGTCCCATAAGGACGCTGACGCTGGTTTCCTCTTCACGATAAGAGCCAAGTGTGTGGTTGTCATATCCAGGCACAGGCCCTTGGATGCTCCTGATACTGTTGTTGCTCGGGGATGTACGTCACGCGAGCTAGCAGAAGATATGTCAAGGCGAACCCAGAGAGCAAAGGAGCCTGGACGTCCCCAGTTTCATTCATTATTAGCACATTAATGTAACCTTTATTCATCCTGGTATCCATTCTCATGGTCACTTCATGATAGTAAAGTCGATTGGGATATGTAATGTGATCTTGCTAATGCTTAAATTGGAAACGGTTTTACTTCTTATCCCATCAAAATGTGATCTTTGGAAACCTAATTTGGTTTTCCATTGATTGACCACAATCATATAAACGGTAGGGAACTCATTTCTTAAGTGAAGGTGGATCATCTGAAATATGTGTTTATGACATGACGGCCAGTAAAAGCTTTCTGGTGGCATTGCTTAACATCATGCCGCTTCTGTTGCAGTAGTACAGATAACTGACCTCTATTGTAGGTTGAATGTATTTTTGTAGAGACCGTTTCAGTTACATTCTTTTTTCTAAGGGTGAGTAATATTATTTGTAGCATTTGTCATGATTATTCACAGAAATCTTATTTTATTTTATTTATTTCTTTTCATTAATAGCCTTATGTTGTAGAATTGTGAAAAAAATCTGAATTTAAGAATTCGAATCGAAGTTTCGAATCCAATTGTCCACACCACACAGGAAGTTGAATTGGACGTAAATGAAGTGGAATTTACAATCCAGTGAAATTTGCAACAGAAAATTGCATTCTAGGAAACTAATTGTTCTTCCAGCCTTTTATATTCCATAAATGTGTTGAATGTAAAAAAAAAAGACTTTTTGAGACTTAAAACTGTCTGAAGCTTTCAGATAAGGCATAGTTTCATCTTTAAAACAATTGTCTTTAACAATTTTTCTTGTTAAAAAAATACAATATTCTACACTTTTTTTATTCTATATCCTTAAATTCAGTTTGTAAGATTGCATTCTGTTTGCTACATCAGTTAAAATGAAATTCAAATTCAAGAACTGAAATGAAACTGGTCTCAATTCAATTGTAAATGGCACACAATCTTGAAAAACAAATACGTTTCAACCAAATGCTATGTGCTACAAATAATCATCTTTTAAACCATGATTTACCACTTCATCACTTTAACCCACTTTAATTTGCATCTGTCTTCTTTATCCAGACACTGTATATGGTTCGTGCTACCAGTCCCAGATGGGTGTTTGAGCTGTGGCCTAACAGTTCAGGACACATTGAGCTGTGTGCTCATGTGGGAAATCCTCACTATGGTTTCCTATTATTTTCTGTCCTCATTCTTCTGTTCTGTTGATTAAAAAGTGTCCAAAAGTGTCAGGAGTATGAAAGCAATGGGGATTTGATGCCCGTCACATGCAGACTGTCTGTATTTGGACCAATGAAGTATGTGTTAAACCTCTTACAATCTGCTTTTGAAGTCTGAATGTAAATCATATATGGTTTGGTTCGGCATGATCAGTCAGTTTTCTCAGTCTGTTTTCCACATCCTTTTGAGTTTAAGATTCTGGGAGGTTCCTTCCCATCTTAAACGGCTGGCTGCTCAAACCACAGCTTTCAAAAGACCCCCACAATAAAGTCAACTTCTGCACAGATCAAAGTCGATGTGCAGTCTCTTTGCCCCAAGCGTCCTCATCGGGGTTTTTTTCTCCACGGATTAAAGTCTGGCAGGGAGATCGGCCTCCACAGTATTCATGCCTGCTCTCTTTGTCGTGGGCTTTGGGAAAGGGACAGACGAGTCTTTGGGATAAGCTTCATCGTTTTCTCTTTCTGCACCTCCAATCGAGGGCTTCTTGAGAGGGCCGGAAGCGGACTGTGTGGCGTGGTTGTTTCCCCAGCATTGGGCTCTCTGTCTCTGGGTTTGGCTGTGGTGACCGGCCCTGTTCTCTGGTGCAGCACTAAGCTCACAAGCCTGTGCTAGCCAGCACTCAGCTTCCTAATAAGCAGGAGAATTGCAGATTGAATTGCTCCCGGTTTCCTGTTGGGCTCATGTTGCCGTGATTTTAACTGGATTAAGACGCAAAAAAAAACGGCCTGTTCCGAGACACGCGTTTCGGACACATTTGCTTTGAGTGCACGGCCACCCTTGTAATACGATTTCCGAATGGCTTGACTTTCTTTTGATTGTTGTTAAAATGCTTTCTACATTACAAGTGTTCTTCCTCTCTTGGCATTATGCATCAGATGCGATTGTCGCACACGATCCCAGATATGCATTTAGTCTTTATGTCTGATTGCACACTTTGAAATTCAGGATATACTCAGCTTTATGAAAAGGGTGATTTTCTAAATGGCTTAAATGTTACTGTGCCATAAGCACTTGTATTTAAGGATGTACAGATACTTCGGTGCAAGTCAATACTACAATAAATAAGTTCTTACCGTTTTCTAGTGTTGGTAGTATTTTTGTAAAAAATCCGAAATCGAAAGAAGGATTTATTTATCCGTCCATCCGTCCCTCCCTCGCATAGGAATACCTGAAAATTAGTAACTTAATTCAGTTTTTTTTTCTTCCTTTGTTTAATTATTATTTTACCAGTCTTGAATAATTTCTTCATATTTTTTTTTCTTCGTATTTATTCATATTTTGAACTTTTCATATTTTTGATATTTATTTTTAGCTTTAATTTATTATTATTTTAGTTTTAGTAATTGTAATAATTTGTCAAACTTATTGTTAAACTTATTTTATTTCAGAAAGCCAATACTTCTGTCTTTAAGATTTTTACGTTTAAGTTTTTCATCTAATATATTAAATTTGATTTCAGATTCATTTCAATTAACAAAAACAATTTTTTAGTAGTTTTTAGTAAACAACAACCCTGGTTTGAATGTATATTATTGTAACGAGGTTAGATGTTATGGGAAGAAGGAGGCGTGAACCGGCGAACATTCAAAGACTTTAATACCAAAAATAAAACAAATACAAATGAAAGTAAAAGACAGCAGCCCCTCACGGACGACTCCTGTCACATATAACAAAAAACAAACACAACACAAGTCCAGGCCTGTTCCTCTCTCCATCTTCACTGTCGTCACTTTCTCACGGCCCTCGGCCTCGTCCTGCTCGCCACAGTTATATTTTGTAGGTAGGATCCTACTTTGTATAAAGAATTGTAGCAAACCTACTTGTATCTGAAACATTTAAAATGAATGATTTTGAAATTTGAAGAGCTTTAGGTTGTTGCTGTAATGTTTCCTGGGCAGAAGAAGCTCTGAAACTTTTGCTGCAATGTTTGAATGAGACATGTCGGTTGGCGGTACGAGGCAGCGAGTCAGTATTTGAGGTTTGGCTGCCTCTGCCTGTGTAAATGATGAATGAGCAGCGAGTCGGGGAGCTGAGGAAGAGGAGGCAGGCGGCCACTCACTGCCTGACAAGCTCCTTCATAATGCAGGATAGGGATGCCGAATGGGATTTGGGAAATGCAGGTGGTCTTTTCTTCTCTCTCTAAATTTTTTTTCTTTCAGCGGTGAAGAAGATTTATTTTTAATGTTTCGGGAGCAAGAGCTCGCCCAGAAATGGAGAATTAAGGCAAAATATAAAAAATAAAATCCCCCACTTCAGTGAAATCTTCTCCGGCTACACCTCCTAACGTGAGCTGAAGTGGAATAGAGAGATGAGAAGCCGATAGATGGGAGTTCATAATTTTGCATATGCTTTGAATAAATTTGCATCCAATAACACCATTGGCAAATCTAAAGCTCGCTTTCCATAAGTGAATATTTTCAATATGATATAGTCCTTAAAATCAAAAGGCAGTTTGATGCTATGTGTTTTGACTTGACCTCACCTTTGTAAAGTTATTCTGTACTTGCTAGTAGTGTTTGCTACGGCAAGTGTCACTATTACTTATATTTAGGGTTAGAGATTTGAACTCTTCTTCGGACACCATTTACTTTTAAAATCTAGTTTTATTATTATTAAGAATATTAAGTATTTGTTCTACACTTGAGTTCTTGAATTTGTGTGTTTGAAATAATTTTTATGGCCTTTGGCTATTCGTTCAATGACTGTGCATGTGACAGTGTGATATTCAAGGCATCTTTTGTGTGTCGCCCCCAAAACATCTCCAGGAGGCCCTGCTGAATTAATTAGGCATCCAATTAGTGAGATTCTGCATATTAATCAAAGCAGGATATGACACTGAACAGATTTCCATTGATGAGTGTTATGATTGTGACATTAATGATCATAATGACATCAGAACGCTGTGGTACTTTGAGTTGCAGGAGTCATCGCATGACGCACAGGCACAAAAATGCCTGAAAACAAATCCACAACTGCTGTCTTAATGACATGCATTTACTTCTGTATCAATGATGGTACATGCTGTAGTCAAATGATTAAATCGAGTGTTTATTGTTGGACTTTGTGTTTGTGTTCATGGTGCATTGTACTTTTGCGTTAAAGCGGCACTATCCAGGATTTCTGTTTTTGTCAAACAGCGATCCCTAGAGTCGCTGTAGAGTACTTGTATTTAACGTTACTGTCGTAAACACCACTCACGCAGAGCGTATCTGCACTCACGGCCTCTGCACTTCATAATAATAAAGTAGCCTACCGCGTTAGGCTTACCTGAGCCTAAATGCCAGATGACACCAATAAAGTGTATCATGTACGTCGCATTATTTCGCAGGGCTCTCAAGTTTTGAAGACAGGCAAGAGTGACATCCAGCCAACAGATACATTTTTGTCATTGGTTGTTGTTAAATCTTACCCAGATACAATAGTACTATTTTCTGATTGGCTATTGTGTAGTTTGACGAACAACACCAGAGATATAAGATATGAGGACATGAGGATATGAGGAGACCAGAGGAGACGTCATGACCCCTTTAAAAGGGCTTGATTCCTGCCGGTTCCATAGTGAGAGCGGCGCAGCCAGAGTTTTGGCATATTCAATATATTACAAATAGTTTTTCAGCGTGAGAAATACAATGTGTGGGGGGAGATCGTGACAAAAGACCGAAATGAGACCGAAATGAGTGACTGTCACGCTCAATGCGTGACACTTGAGAGCCCTGATTTCGTAATGTCCGTTATGATGTTGTTAGACATGATTATTGCAATTTATCATAATCGTTTGCAAATTGCGCTCATTTACACTATTTACAACATGTAGGCTTATTTATGTCCTGATAATTATGTGAGATATTGACAACTGTTCTCATGATAATCGGAGGAATCAACTTTAACAGTGAAAGACTGAGCGAGTGGGACTCTTGTCCGGTTCCTCGTTTGCCAGATTCTCGTTACCTGTTCCGACCGCGCTTTCTTCGTTTTTTTCGCCATTCTGAAAACGCAGGTCCGATGTTTACTCGTGTCTGGTCAGTCTGCCATTTCCTCTTTCTCTGTTCCTCCGACAATGCTTTTCTAGCTTTCTGCTTCTTATATGCCAGCTTTGCCATGGGACGATAGTTGTTCTTATAGCTAGCCGTATCCTGGATGGGGGCGTGTACGCGTGCAGTGCCGTAAAGCAATTCGTTACCTCGCGAGACCTGATATCACACGATACTTCCTAACACTGAGGCCGGCGGCCCGCCGGCCCAAAGTTGCAAGGGTGGTTTTACGGCTCACAGGCACCAGGGGGGTGCGAGACGACCACCATTCAACACGAAATCAGTAATATAAACATTACAAATACTCCAAAGCTGTTCGGTTAAGGTAAAAAAGTTACTTAGTTCTGCTTTAACGTCAGTTCCAGAGTTTGGAACAGGTTGGATTTATACTCACACTTGTTTTCTAGTATGCACTGTTGTTGCTAGCAAGTACAGTCTAGTTTGTGTGCATGCAAGTTCTAAAATGAACTGTTTGCAATTCCTGCCAATGGCAGGTCAATAGAGAAATTATACCGGCCATCAATTATTTTATTTTTTTTACATATCATGAAAATACATGGAAAGGGATGTTGAAAATGAAATACGTGAAAATGAATTTAAGTTTGGTTTTGTTGTAGGAATATTCTGTGACAGTTCTTGAGGAAAAAAATAGGCAGTCTAGATGAACTTGTGATAAATAAAAAAGATTTTTTTTACATACGTGCATGTGACAAGTTTTACGTCTGACCTGTCACGCTCTCCTCGGCATGTTAGGAATGCACATCATCTGCTGTAATCCAGGGAAACCATGTGAGTGTGTGCGTTACACACAGTACTATGTGTCGGATTTGCTTGTTTGGTATGTTTATATTTGTATGCACTCACATTGTGTAAATGTCACCTTAGCCTGTGTCCGGCCTCTCTCTCCACCGCGTCAGGGTTATTACGGAGTCTGTCAGATATACCTCGGATCAGCAGAGCCTCGTGGGAGGGATTGGGAGAGACGTGGATGTAATGATTTTGGCCATGCTCTCTTTGATAGATCAGTCTGTCAGAAACTTAGGCCAGTGACACGGCGATTTCCTTTCCTTCTTTGAAACATCCTCAGAGAGCAAAAAAAATCAAATCAATCAGTCTTAAGAAAAGTCCCATACTTCTTGATTACCAATGTTTCTTTTCCCCATGATTATATTCTTATTTATTTAGAATAACACAGATAATTTGAAGGCTGACATAAATCAGACGTAATCTTTATACTAAATATTTGTTGCATTGCATTTTAGGTGGTTGTAATGCCATTGCTATACTGTTGCAAAGATGTTTTGGGTGGTTTTTGTGCATTTCTTTGTGGTTTCTAGGCTGTTCTGATTGTTTGCTGGGGGTTATGAGCAATAGTAATGGGCGAGGCATCACTGATAAACTCCTAAGTAACTTTTGCATTAATTGCAAAATTGCTGTGGCTTGCTAAAGTTGGTCTTTCCGGCAGTCGTAGCAGGGATGCTGTGCTCAGTGGGTAAGATTAGGGCTGCCGGCAGGTGCTGTAGTTTCTGTACACATTAAAAACAGCCCTTTTTCCATCTGCACCCATTTAGTTCTAATCTACAATCTAAGTAATCTGGCATTCTGTCACAGATACAATTCCAGTCTATTCCAGTCAATACTCCATTCCTGCATCATGTGCCCTGGAAATGAGCTGTTCGCTGTCTAGACTTCGGCACTTTCAGTAACACAATTGCTGCTCTGTTTTTCCCGCTATATACTGTAAAAAATAAACTATTACAATCAGTTCATCTTACTCTTTAGTATGCTGTTTAATGGTTTGGTCAGACCTAATTTAGAAAAATAATAATGTACCATTGGAAGAAAAAAGTCATGCAACATATTAATTGCTTCTCCATGACTGCTGGGAGATTTAGGGTGTTCACACTTGGCATGTTTGCTTCGATTAAAACAAATCCTGGTGCGATTGCTCTGTTAGTGCGGTTCATTTGAATAAGTGTGAACGCCATCCCTATGTCTTTAGGTTTGGTGTTAAAATGCCAATGTGAATGCTAAGCGGACCAGGACTAAATGTTTTTGTTTTTTTTGGGCTGTTTTTGTAAACACACCCTTAAATGAAGAGCAAATTCTAAATTTATTTTGAGCAAATTTATTTTATTTTATTTTTATTTCATTTGATTTTGTAGCTTCACAGATTTTTATTCTGAGAAATACTCACCTAAAGGATTATTAGGAACACCATACTAATACTGTGTTTGACCCTCTTTCGCCTTCAGAACTGTCTTAATTCTACGTGGCATTGATACAACAAGGTGCTGAAAGCATTCTTTAGAAATGTTAGCCCATATTGATAGGATAGCATCTTGCAGTTGATGGAGATTTGTGGGATGCATATCCAGGGCACGAAGCTCCCGTTCCACCACATCCCAAAAATGCTCTATTGGGTTGAGATCTGGTGACTGTGGGGGCCATTTTAGTACAGTGTACTCATTGTCATGTTCAAGAAACCAATTTGAAATAATTCAAGCTTTATGTCATGGTGCATTATCCTGCTGGAAGTAGCCATCAGAGGATGGGTACATGGTGGCCATAAAGGGATGGACATGGACAGAAACAATGCTCAGCTAGGCCGTGGCATTTAAACGATGCCCAATTGGCACTAAGGGGCCTAAAGTGTGCCAAGAAAACATCCCCACACCATTACACCACCACCACCACCAGCTTGCACAGTGGTAACAAGGCATGATGGATCCATGTTCTCATTCTGTTTACGCCAAATTCTGACTCTACCATCTGAATGTCTCAACAGAAATCGAGACTCATCAGACTAGGCAACATCTTCAACTGTCCAATTTTGGTGAGCTCTTGCAAATTGTAGCCTCTTTTTCCTATTTGTAGTGGAGATGAGTGGTACCCGGTGGGGTCTTCTGCTGTTGTAGCCCATCCGCCTCAAGGTTGTGCGTGTTGTGGCTTCACAAATGGTTTGCTGCATACCTCGGTTGTAACGAATGGTTATTTCAGTCAAAGTTGCTCTTCTATCAGCTTGAATCAGTCGGCCCATTCTCCTCTGACCTCTAGCATCAACAAGGCATTTTCGCCCACAGGACTGCTGCATACTGGATGTTTTTCCGTTTTCACACCATTCTTCGTAAACCCTAGAAATGGTTGTGCGTGAAAATCCCAGTAACTGAGCAGATTGTGAGATACTCAGACCGGCCCGCCTGGCACCAACAACCATGCCACGCTCAAAATAGCTTAAATCACCTTTCTTTCCCATTCTGACATTCAGTTTGGAGTTCAGGAGATTGTCTTGATCAGGACCACACCCCTAAATGCATTGAAGCAACTGCCATGTGATTGGTTGATTAGATAATTGCATTAATGAGAAATTGAACAGGTGTTCCAAATAATCCTTTAGGTGAGTGTATGTTACATTAATAATAATTTATTAATTTCTTTTTTTATTAATATCTAATTTAATATTGTAGCTTCACAGATTTTTATCTTGATAAATATGTGACATTACTAATACACATCATTTTTTAAATTATCATTTGTATTTTATTTTTGCCCTTACAATTTCTATTCTTGGCTGAGATTTTTCCAAGAAATTCTTCCTGTAGTCAAAGACCTCAATATAAATTTCGACATTTCTCATCAAAGCCTTCTCTGCAATCTACATTCATTTTATAGCTCCTAATTCATACTGTATGTGAACAGTTGTTTCATTTGTGATATTACTTCTAAGCTTAGGTGAAACTAATTTTACACATAAAAGAAACATAATAAATATATTAGGTCTCCTGAGCAATGAAAGTGCTATCACTGAGCAATAAAGCTTTTCTCTGGGGGTTGCTTTTCCACACACACACACACACACACACACACACACACACACACACACACACACACACACACACACACACACACACACACACACACACACACACACACACACACACACACACACACACACACACACACACACACACACACCCAAACACACACACACACACACACACACACACACACACACACACACACACACACACACACACACACACACACACACACACACACACACACACACACGTATAAACTGAGAACGAGGAGGCATATCTAAGAGTTAATGATATTTACTGGAGCAGTTTAACAGGCCAGCAGCCTTGAGCGACATCCAGACTTCTGATGAACTGATAAAACACTGGAGTGCACATTCACGCTGGCGCCGAAGAACACACAGCCTTGTCATGCAGATGTGGCCAGGCCCACAAGCCACAACAGCACCATGAGCTCATGCTGCAGAGAATGGGACGGGGTTGTTTGCTGACTAACAGCAAAAAGTGTTAGGGGGACCAGGGTTAGGGGTGTCTGCAGGACTGGATAACTCTCATCTTGTGTCAGGTTGGTTTCTTATAGAACAGTTCCCTGAGGTCAATATGAGTTTAATCATATGAAAGGGGTGTGTATCTTTTTCAGTTGAGCCTAATACGACCCCACCCAAAGAAACCACCCTGCTGTCACCCCACATGGCCTTTGCTGTAGTCGCTGCGAGAGGTTACACCCTTAAATGTCACATTTATCTCAGATGTTTCTCTTTAAAAAATTTTTTGGAAAGATACAAGTACACCAATGAGAAAATGTTGATATTTAGTAAAGGTGCAGTCAGAAGTCAAAGTGCAGTTTGAAGCACAGCTCACACAGAAGCCCGTTGTGAAATTCGCATTACAACATTAAACGTGACCGAACCTCAAGTGTGTAAAGCTATAAAATTAATGTGGAATGCATAGCTCAGATTTATTTGTTCTAATGAAAAATATTTGAGTTCATATTGAGATGTTGAGGAAAATCTGAGTTCAAAATGAGATGCATCTGTTGAAACTACAGGATTGTTGAGATCATCTGCGAAGCATACATGTCTTGCTCTCCACCTTGTCTATTAAAGACATCTAATTTGTGATTTTTATTTCCTATGTTGATTTGTCAGAGTTCAACCTTTACCAACCTCCTTCCAACCACAAAGTGATTGTGTCGAAAGCCAAGACAAGCAGCTGGTGTTGTCAGCAACCACATGACGGCTTTGTTGTGGTCATGCTTGTGATAGTATGTCAACATGTAAGTTCAGCCTGGCAGACGATACTTTAATACTTTGGTGTAATTGCTGTAGTCAGATGGAGGAGTTTCGACACAGTGTGGTTTATTCCAGGCGAGCGCTTGGATCTCATTCCTCGCGTAGCGTTGGTGGACCTCCAGGGAGGTGCAGTGCACTGGAGCCGTTTCCTAGGCAACCTTTTTTTCCATCTGGGCTTTGAAATGAGGACCTGATGTGATTGTTAGCAGCTTGGGCTTGTGCCATTGAGTATGCAGCTCTATCTTAGCCTTCACTTCCCTGAAACTCCATGACATCACCGATTCCCACGACTGACATATCATCTGATGGACACACATTAGCGCTCTGTCAATAGAAAATATGCTTACGTAAGGGGTTTGGTTATTCATAATACATTTATTCCATTTTGTTGGGAAGCCAAGTATGTATATAGTACACAATGTTTTGATACTACTGCCTTGGCTTTTTGAAATTAAGCTTTTAATGGAACTTACTATTTTAATTGAAGTACAAAATTATATTCTGCCTTCTCGCATCAGCTATCCATTTAGAGCAAGCATCACTTTTACTATTGCTCCTGGCGGATGATAAACTGAACAAAGTCTACAGTGTGGACCAAAGTCATATCTAAGGTCCAGAACACCCTAGCAACCAAGTAACAACATGCCAAAAAACATTCAAAACACATTAGGATTGTGATGGTGAGTTTATAAGCAAAGAAAATGCTCAGAAAAATGCTCAGAAAGCTCAGAAAATGGGGGAAAATAATTATTAGTTTATTCTTGTAGCTTTTTATCTGAAAAGGGCAACATATGTGTCTCCAGTAAAGGAAGTGTATATATAGCCCAGACATTGACCTCTTGTTTTCTGTCTCTTAAACGTTTCCTTGTTGTGTTTGGATTGTTGATAGCAACTGGCTTACTGTTGTTGTTTCTATTGACATGCAATATAACAGTGGCAGGCATTTATTGCATGTGTATATTCTGTGCAGGGGCCATATCTTACTACATATTTCTTTTTGTAGCATCTTTAGCAAGTTTTGGTTTTATATAATCAACGTTCAACCTTCTCTCTGACCCTTAGAAATATACAGGCTGTTTTTGCTTCTGTGCCATTTAATGGTCTCTATTATGAATGGTTGACCTCTTCAGATAAATGATTAACAACGCCCCCACTAAAGCTAATGAATACGGTATGTGTGTTATTATGTAAACGTGGATGGTATCATGGGTTTAACTGTAACTTTTTCGACAGATTTTTACTTGCCTTGGCAACATTTTCACTCTCCCTAACTCAAAAAGTTATACATGTGAAGTTATTTTGAATTACATTTAAGTAAATGTTGCATTTCTAATTTTAAATGTGTGTAATGTTTATTTATTATTTGATATTTATTTATAATTAAAATTCATTTTAAAATTAAAAAAATATTTGGTCTTGGAAGAATGTGAGGAGAAATGTTTGAATTCATTTTGAGATATTGAGGAAAATCTGAGCACAGAATGAAATATTAAGACGGATCTGTTGAAACTTTAAAGGGATATTTCACCCAAAAATGTTCTTACTACTTCCATAGTAGGAAACAAAATACTATGGAATGGAAGTGAAGGCTACCGTTACCAACATTCTTTAAAATATCTTCTTTCATGTTCAACAGAAGAAAGAAACTCTTGAGGGCGAGTAAATGATGACAGAATTTTCATTTTGGGGTCCCTTTAAATTATTTTTGAAAAATACATAAATTGTAAATGTTAAATATAAAATAAATCAATAAATCAATATGTATGAATAAATATATATTTTTTATAATTATATAAAACATTTTTATTATATGTTTTTAGGGCGGCAGGGCGGCCGCCCTAGATCACGCTCATCTGGACTCAGGCCGCCTCCCCCCCGGGAACCCCGGCCCAAGATTGGGCTGAAGCCCGAGCTGGGAAAGTCCTCCTAGCAACACCAGAGAGGAAAAGACGGCTGGGTCTCGCTGCGGCCGGACCACCGTCAAAATATCTCGTCCTGTCAGTCCCCTCAGAGCAGGCTACTGCAGACGCACATTTAGCAGCCAACGAGTCGGCAACACAGCCCGCTCGCCTGCACACAAACGGCGTTTTTATGGCCACCCAGAGAAATCTCAAAAAGAGTATAAATTCTGGTTATCTGGCTCACGCCGACGGTATTTTAAGTGTAGAAAAAGTGCCCACAAGTCAGTGCTCACCCCTACACATAAACACGATGCCCCACGTGTCTCACACAGAGCCCACTCTCATGAAGCTGGCAAATGCCGCCTGAGTGCTAGATGTACAGAATGTGCCCACAAACCTGTGCTCACACCTACTCGCGGTCCGCTCTGTTACACGGCAACAGCCTCACAGCGGCCAAGTTATGAATGTAAGTCACCTGCCCGCTCACGAGCGCTCACGCTTACTGACAAACACTTCGCCCCAGGCTCCGCTCGCACCAAATATCGTCACAAAATGTTCCCCATTCCCAGTAATCGGGCCAATGGGTGCTGAGCACAATAAGACAGGGCTATTCGCTTCAGTTCGCTCGCCGTCCCCCTCGCTTTCGAGCACGGACCGAGACGAAAGTGAAAGCGGATGTAGCGTATCTACTCCGTGCAGAAATAGCCAAACTGCTGTGCAAAGGGGCCATGGAATCAGTGCCTCCTTATCTGAGCGAGTCAGGTTTTTACAGCCGTTATTTTCTCGTACCCAAGAAGGACGGAGCTCTAAGTGTCAGGGAAAACACACGGATCCAGTAGCAGGTAACAGAAATCTTTATTTTGCTCTCAAAAATGAGCCCAGGAAAAATAACAGAAGTACAAAAGAAAAGAGGAAGTCCAAAAAGAGTCCACTGGGGCAGGAGAGCACCTCTCAAAAAAACAAAAAAAAACAAAAAATATAGCGTCACCCGACGCAGTGTCCAAGTCACACTGAATTCCCAGTACACAGGAGGACCGGGGCGGTACATCCAAGTTCCAACAGAAGAAAACACCTGGGCAGGCAGTAGAGGAAACAGACCTGGAGACAGTGGAAGCAGGACAAAAATCAAAATGCTTAGACAGGGCTGAGACAGGGCAAAGCAAGGCAAGGCTGAGACAGGGCAAAGCAAGGCAAGGCTGAGACGGTCACAGGAACAGCATAACACACAACAACGGTCTGACAAAGGACTGAACACAAGAGGATCTAAAATAGGGGAGAAAATTAGGGATTGACTGACAACAGGTGTGCAGAGAACAATGATAATTATGGATAACGAGTGGGAGGGGAGACGCCACAATGACAACGAGCACATGGTGAGCTGTCAAAACAAGACACATGTGCTCAAGACAACAAGGAACCCAGAGAGGAGACAAAAACAGCAGATCAGACTGAAGTCATGACACTAAGACCTATAGATCTGAGATATTTGAAGCTCTCATGAGACGGCCGTTCAAAATGCTCACGACCAGGCAAATCCTCGAGCAAATTCGCCCGAGTGACTGGTTTATCTCTGTCGATCTGAAAGATGCATACTTTCAGATCCCGATAGTCCCTCGTCACAGGCCATTCTTGAGATTCGCCTTCAACGGTCGGGTATATCAATACACTGTCCTCCCGTTCGGCCTGTCTTTGGCACCCCGTACATTTACGAAGTGCATGGATGCGGCTCTCGCCCCCTTTAGAGTGAAAGGGCTGCGAATTCTGAACTATTTGGACGATTGGCTGTTTTTAGCACAGTCAGAGATAGAACTTTTATCTCACAGAACAGTGCTTTTCAGCCATATGGAAAGCATGGGCCTCATGGTCAACTGGACCAAGAGCTCATTAGCGCCAGTCAGTCAGTTTCCTTTCTAGGAATAGAACTGGACTTCGTGGCTATGACGGCCCGCCTATCGACACAGCGCGTGCGCCGTGTTGGACACCTGGCTGCGTCTTTCCAGGAAGGCAGCATCACACCTCTGAAGACATTCCAGAGGATGCTAGGCTGTATGGCATCAGCTGCGGCTGTGCTTTGTCTGTGCTTGCTGCGCATGCGCCCGCTACAACGCTGGCTGAACGCCCAAGTAACTCACCAGGCTTGGGTTTCAGGCTACAGACGAATCAGAGTGACTCAGAGCTGCGTTTTGGCTCTGCAGCCCTGGTTAGCGGCCGACTGGTACCAGCGGGGAGTGACAATGGGGGCTGTCTCACACCGAAAGGTCATCTCGACGGACGCCTCCAACTCAGGTTGGGGCGCTGTCTTCAAGGGCAGACCGGTCTTTGGCCTGTGGTCAGACCAAGAGAGACGCTTCCACATAAACTGTCTGGAAATGATAGCGTTCGAGAACGCGCTCAAATGCTTCCTCCCGTTCATACAGGACCACCATGTGCTAGTCCGCTCGGACAACATGTTTATGGTGTCCTATATAAACCACCAGGGCGGTGTCAGATCCAGAACCCTCTGCCAACTGACGAAACGCCTTCTTGTGTGGTCTCAGTTCCACCTGCGCTCGCTGAGAGCTGCGCATGTGCCAGGCCTCTTGAACGACTGTCCAGACAAACTGTCCAGGAACCACGTTCTCCCAGAGGAATGGTTCCTGCATCCCCAGACAGTCCAGTTACTGTGGCACCTTTTTGGCAAAGCGAAAGTCGACCTGTTTGCGTCAAAAGACAACGCTCACTGTCCACTGTTCTTTTCAAAGAACGAGGATGCGCTGGCCCAGCCTCCCACTTTATGCTTTCCCTCCGGTCTCTCTGTTACCACAGGTAATCAAGAGGATCAGGGAAACGCGCCACTCGGTGCTCCTTATAGCCCCGCCCTGAGAGAATCAAAACTGGTTCCCGGAGCTGATGCGGCTGTCTCACACAGCACCCTTGGCCGATTCCCGTGAGGAGAGATCTCCTCTCTCAAGCCCGCGGCTCAATCTGGCATCCCCATCCAGAGCCCTGGTCTCTGCACATATGGTTAATCAACGGATACCCGTTGTCCTGCCAGAAGGAGTGATGAACACGATTACGCAATCCAGAGCTCCTCTACGAGGTGGCTTTACGTGTATAAATGGTCGGTGTTCTCCAAATGGTGCGCTGATAGAGATCTAGACCCACGAATGTGTGGGATCCCGTGGTTGCTTGGCTTCCTTCAAGAGCTGTTGGATAAGGGCAGGTCCCCATCCACGCTTAAAGTTTATGTGGCGGCCGTTGCAGCGTTTGCTTAGTCGACGCGCGGCCAGTCAGTAGGCAGAAACGAGCTCGTCATCCGCTTCCTTAGAGGACCTAGAAGGATGAATCCCCTGCGACCCCCGTCGGTTCCCATCATTGGTCCTAGAGCCCCTGAAAGCTTTCCCCTTTGAACCGTTAGACTCCGTGGACCTAAAGTACCTCTCGCTCAAAACCGTTTTTCTGACAGCTCTGTCATCGGTTAAACGTGTGGGGGATTTATCTGTTACTGTAACTATCTGTTAGCGCTGCGTGTCTTGAGTTTGGGCCAAATGACTCTAAAGTCCTCCTTAAGCCAAGACATGGTTATGTCCCTAAAGTGTTGGGCACCCCCTTCAGAGCGCAGGTCATTTCTCTTTCGGCTCTGCCAGCATCCGATAGTGAGGGTGATGTTAATCTCCTCTGCCCCGTCAGGGCGCTGAGGGCTTACATTACGCGCTCCGCCTCTTTCAGGCGTTCGGAACAGCTCTTTGTCTCGTTCGATGGCCGCACCAAGGGTCTCGCCGCCTCGAAACAGAGCCTGTCCAGATGGATAGTGGAAGCTATCACATCTGCTTATGAGTCTAAAGGTCTGCAATGCCCCTTGGGTATCAGGGCACATTCCACCAGAGGCGTGGCCTCATCGGGGGCTTGGTCCAGCGGAATTTCCATTCAAAACATTTGTGAGGCGGCAGGCTGGGGCTCTCCGTCCACATTTGTTAGGTTCTATAACCTGGAAGTTCCTGCCTTGCAGGCTAGACTTCTTTTATTGTGAGCGGTGTGTTTGTCCTGCCCAGATTGATCATGCGCAGACTACTCTCACGCGACGTTAGCTCTCCTGGTTGAGCTGCACTATATGGTGAATAGTTATATGGACCAGCGACGCCGCTCTGTATACCCTGTATGTGCTTATAACATGTGCTGGCCGGCATTGCTGGCCACCTGTTTCCCACTTATCTATGTTCCCCGGGAATCCCTGGGACTCATGAAGTGGAGGCTGGGCGCGCACGGTGTTGACAATGGGTTCCCGTAGCGTAAGCTAGCTTACGCAATACGAGAGAACTCTCGTAAGAGAACGTACAAGGTTACATACGTAACCTCGGTTCTCTCTAGAAGAGGGAACGAGTATTGCGTAACCCGACCGTGCAGGCGCAACGAGCAACGAGCAAAAAAAAACCAGTGACGCAGCCTCCGAGCCTGGCTTTTATACGTTAAGCCACCCCCATTTTGGCGGGCTGTGACGCATAGAAGGCGCAAAGTCACACGCGAGGCTCAGTGATAGGCTGCAGCAGTTGCCGCATGGCAGCCAATGAGCACGCAAGATTGCCTGCCCTAGGTCTGCTGGCTGCTGCACTGCGTTGACAATAAATACAAAATTAAGGATAATTTTTGGCTTCAATATCTTGAGAAAAGATGACTTTACCCGTAGCGTAAGCTAGCTTACGCAATACTCGTTCCCTCTTTTAGAGAGAACCGAGGTTAATTATGTAACCGAGTACGTTTTCTTTACAGAGACAATTTGCAACAATAATTTGCTATCAATGAAAATAACAGTTTTTATAATTATAAAAGAACTCCATACATTCATAAACACTTCTGGAATATGATGACATTCATGGCATAATCTTGCTATTTACAACCCATTCTTACTGATTCTAGCAAAACCATTACAAGTCATTTGAATTTTGACAAAACCTCTACGTCAGCCATTCAAATTATTTTACCTTGCTGACAAGTTTAAAAAGTTGACAAGCAGAACCAAAAGTCACAAAAATCTCTTCAGCTTTGCAAGGCAAAAGAAATAAATGATCAAAACATATAAGATATAAAGCAAGTGACATTGTTGAGCCTGCGTGCACATATTGATGTTCTATGTGTTGTGAATGATAGTGTCAAACTATTAGTAAATTATTTTGTTTATTTTTTAGCCATTTTGTTTTCCTCATTTTTCTCTTAATGTTTAATATGAGCTCAGGTGAACTTTAAACATGTAGTTTAATTAATCACAGAGCAGAAACAATGTCAACACAGAACAGCAGAAGGAGATCTCCCAGTCTTTATTCGAATCTGAGCCGTTAATCGTCACTGCAAAGGCTTCGCAGAGCGCTGACAAATGTGTGTCGAGCGCTTCTGCCAAAACAAAGACGGAACAGACTTCAGATGAGCAGCATTGTCGGCTTCTAATTCCCAGGAGAAATTTCCTGTCCAAATGTTTGTCCACTTGCAGGGCTGGCAGTGCCAGAGTGGGATCATCATTACCGTTCCCTGTAGTGGATTTGTCTCCTGGGGAAGTGCAGTGGGGTAACTATTAGCCCCTCGATCCCGTCCCCAGACCCCATGCTGGTGACCCAGACCGTATACTATCCCATTTAAGATGCTTGATTTGAGGATTTACAACTGGATTGCCAAATGTCCTGAACTGACCCCAGGTGCACCATGGGAGGTATTTCTGTTCTTCCTCCATGTTAGTCACTTCTACAAGCAATTCAGTTGCTAATATATTGTGGTTTGCATTTTTATGCTGTAACAGATGGATGTTCATGGCAGGCTGCGTCCAATGTTCCCAAACTACTAAATGGAAACTGTAATGAGAGGGAAAGTGTTCTTAATTAATTACTTTATATCCAAATTTGTAGGCTGGATTTGCTTGAAGCGTTGCTCTCTGACAGTCGCCATAGATTTAATGTTTATGTTATTTTGTCTCGCAGACACTAGTACAGTTTACACTAAACATCACTTGCCTTGCCAGCTTTATAATTAAAATTAGCGACTAATTAAAAATAGTGATGCTATTGACTTGGGATACTTCACCCAAAAAGGAAAATTGTGTCATCATTTCACATGTTTCACATGTTTTCACAGTGTGCATTGTGGCCATCTAGAGAGGTCAAAAAGATGCCATGAGCGCAAGAAAGCGGACACGCATTTATTAATATTTTATATTTTTATTAATAAATTAATGATAACACAGTAATTGTTAATATTAGATTATTTATTTATTTATTTATTTATTTATTATAATAATTACATTATTATTCTTAGATATAGTATTCTTTTTATTCACAGCTTTAGTGAATCCACCCCAAATTATTTGTAACATTTAGAATTATAAAGCTACGAAACATCTATACATACTACAACATTATTATTATGGTTCTGCTAATATTCTTTATTTATTCCCCAAGGTTAGAAAGTCAGAGCTCAAAGAGTTTCCCATTTGCCATTGTGACCTTGCGTCCGCGTTCATGTGTGCTCATCCCGATGTGAATGTAGCAAATGCCTTGCACCTGGACCAACTGGTCTCTGCTCAGTGAAATGAAGTGCCTACAGGTCCTTGTTATTGATCAGCACACGGATAGGAGAGTGGACAGTCTGTTAGCAGGCCAGCACTCGGTCACTCGATCTCACTTCCTGTCGCAGGTAATTGATTTCAATAATCAATGCTAATCGAGAACACGCTCCGTATCCACAAGGACTCAAGTGTTCCTGCACAGGTGGAGGGACTCCCGCATGCTGTTGAGCTGTTAATTGTCAGAAGTCCTTTAATTAACATTCGTCAACTGGACACAGTTGATGGCAAGGGTCTGTCAATTGGGGGAAGCTCAAATGATTGTGGTACTAATTTAGCTTAGATATAGTAACCACGTTCTCATGACTGCTTCATTTAGAAATGAGATGTGTGCTGCTGTTGACAGGTTTTAAAGCTAAACCTGGGCTTAAATAGCTGTTTTGCTATACCAACAGTGGCAAATATGCGTCAAGCTACGCCGTTTTAATCCTTTTCCGTCTTCTCTTAAATAAATCCCAGCAGGATGTGCGTTTTATCAGTTCCCTCACAATTCCAAGAATGCCGTTATTACACTCGGCACTTCAAGCTCTCTGTCGCAAGAATGTAAAGCTTACAGGCCCATTACCCTCAACAGAGGGTTTAAGAAACAACCAGAACCTATGATGGCGAATTAAACCCAAGGTGCCACCAAGCCAAACGGTAACCGAAGTCCCTGAGAAGTAGCCACTGAATGATTCATAATACAAATGCCTTAGCCAAAAGCTGGTCGGTTTACAATAGGTGGGGCATGTATTATTTCCATCCAGGCTACGTCATAAGTGCTGTTTTATTATTGTTTACATCGATTGTTTGCTTTGGCTGTGTTAATGCACATAAAGATTGGCATGTTTTTTCAAAGTTACATTTTTAGAAGGCAAATGTGATTTTAAATCTATATATTAAGGAATAGTTCACCCGCAAATGAATAAATCTTGTACCATCACTATATATCACAATATATATAATTTTTGGACATTTAAATCATACATGTGTATATACAGTAAGTATAGTTAAGTTTAACTATATATTGTATGTTATTTATTTTTATTTTATATTTATATTGTGTTATTTATATTATTTTTTTAATTATTACAATTATATATATATATAATGTTTTGTATATTTATTAGTATATTATTAGTGTGCGTGTGTGTGTGTGTGTATATATATATATATATATATATATATATAGTAAAATGTAATTAATAATAATTTTAATTATTTAGATCATTCATATATAATATATACTTTCTATATTTTATTATTGTAATGCATTTAAATATATATATTTAATTAATTATAAATATTCATTTTAATTTATATTTTGAACATATAGTGTTATTCATTTAAGTGAGGATGCCTTTAATTGTTGCAATGAATCTCTATATTTAAATGATTTTCAAGTCCTTTTTGTCATCTTGTTCACAGTATTCTGTATTCAATGGTATTAAAAAAAAACCCGCCACAAATTCACCTCAGCCAAACACTTAAACGTATTAGCTTCAGCGGGTCACTGTTAACGCTTTTATCACTTAGACATCTTTTCTTATTACATTAGTGCCATTTTAGTTTCCCCTGAATGGGATGCACGCTAAATGAAAGTTACTCTAATCAGAGGCCAGATTTTATTGCGTGCCCTCGGCGGCGAGGTTTTTATGACTGACTGTGGACCCGTGAAGAACCGAGGGATGTTAGTTTATCTGTGTTGCTAGTTTTGATAGAGTGCTTGCTCAGCACGGAGGGCATTAGACTCATTATTGTGCCGCTACTATCAGGAGATGAGACTTCAGCGTTACTGCGGGAAAACACAATATTCAGCCGCTCGCAGCGGGGTCTTATTTACCACGAGTGTGCTGTGACAAAAGATGGCCTCAGCGTCGATAAAACAGCACGGATGTTTGCGCCACTCTCGCTCGGTTGTGATTTTTATTACGTCTTGTTGAACTGTTGTTCAAAGTGCTGTGGCTATTTTCATTGTATAGCCGTCTAGCATTAGAAAACACTCCTTAAGAGTCGTATATATCTCCACCTTCAATTTGCTAGCAACTTCTTTGTTATTACTGGGCGGATGTGAGTGCATTTCCCCTGCTCATTTCCCTGTGTGCCAGGGGCAATCAGACTGTTGTGTCTAAGTGTCTCTCTCTCTCTGTCTCTCTCCGCCTGCATGTCAGTAATGCTCCGCACACACAAGTCATTGCAGCACAGCTCGCCTCGGCTCTGTCGCCGTGCCAGTGTGCCGGTCCTGCCCGGAGCTGTGGCACTCACAAGCCCCCGTGTGCTAGATCAAACATTCAATCCCAGTCAGTTTGTCAGTTGATGGCTGTTGTCAGATTTTCGCCATTACTTAACGCACAGAGTCATCGTGTACAGTATTGACTGTAACTAAAAGCAGCGATGCTGTTAACTTAACTACAATGTTCTGTAGTGTGACCGCATCTACAAAGTGTTTTCAAAACAATGCACCTCCAGTAACCACTTTTCCCAATGGGAAGCGATGGAGCGTGACAAAACTTTTCATGTCACATTAGGTCGTGATGGACTTGTTTAAAAAAATCGTTCTTCTGTTTTGTAGGTAAATATTTAGTAAAATACAGATGTTAGATGAGGGTAACAGACTTGTTTATCACATTTAGCATATTTATAAGTTTAAAGTAAATATATAAATACATAATATTTCTATTATAATATGAAAAGGATATGTATATAACAATAACTTTTCATTGCCATTAAAGTGAAATGACTGAACATAAACATAGGAGCCTGATTAAAAAAAATCTTCATATATAATATTGAATTATTTATATTTAGAGGATTTGAGTAGTTTAGTTTATTGATTTATAAAGCACATTTAAAAACAACAGATGTTGAAACCAAAGTGCTGTCCAAAAAATATAAAGCAGAAATAGTAAATATATACATAGATAATATTTGTATAATAATATTTAAATAATGTTTATAAATTGCTGTCACGATTTGGTTATGTTTCATTTTCCTGTTTTATGTCTGTCGTGTGATCCCCTGTTCAAGTCATGTGATCCTGCCATGTGTTCCCTTGTCTGATGTGTCATGTTGTCATTGGTTCATTGTTTCATTGTTCACAGGTGTCTCTTGTCTTGTCATTAGTCTTGTGTGTATTTTAGCCCTCATGTTTGCCATGTGTCCTGGTCAAGTTTTGTTCCACTGTTTGGAAAGCTTTATGTCCATGTTTATGTTTTGCTCTAAGTTTATGCCACGCCATGCTTTTGTTTTATGCTTGTTCACGTTATCCTAAATAAACTGCACTTGGTTTCTCATCTATAATTGCCTCCAGTGGACTCCTTTACAATTGCATACACACATTATTGTTATCACATTTAGTTTAATAATAATAATAAAATGTATTATTATATATTATATTATTTATTTCTATATATGTTATTATTAAATTCATTAATATTATATATATATATATATATATATATATATATATATATATATGTAATTATGTATTATTGATTATTATATATACACTTGTTTATATATTTTATTAATGATAATATTTATTGTTATTACACTTAATTAAATTAATAATAATAATGAACTAATAATTATATATATTATTTATCACTATATTCATTATTATTAATTTCATTAATATGGATTATATATACTTTATAATTATTTATTAATTATTATTTTTATATATACATGTGTTTGCATATTTTATTAATGATAATATTTATTATCAAATATAATTTAATTAATAATAATAATTAAATGATGATTATATATTATATGATTTATTTCTATATTGTTATTATTAGTTTAATTGATTTTGATTATATATCAAAATCAAAATTATATATCAAAATATATATACTGTATATATATATAAAATTATTTATTTTTATGTATTTTTATATATAGATACATATTTCTTTACATATTTTAATAATAATATATATTTTTTAAGTAATAACAATTTTTATTTATTTTATTTATTTGAAAATATGAGGAATGAATTGAGTTGCAACCAATTTCGACATCACCAGAGGGAGACGTAAGGTCAACGGGACGGCCCGTCATCCATCCACCTCTGCCTGTTCTGCTCTAGCGTTGAGTGTGTGGTTTACGGAGTCTATCACGGGAACCTAAACAGCGTCCTCATTAGCTCCCTGCATGGGGTCTGGGGCCGCCCGTGGCTTTCTGCAGCCTCAGACAGAGTAATCCTGTCTCATTTCATGTCTTTCTGGCCTGCCATCTGACCTCTACACTCCCTGCCTGCTTTCTTTATGTTTTCAGAGGCAGCTGAACGCATTTTCAGACAGAAAGACAGTTCTTCTGATGGTTAGCAGCTGTTGACAGAATCCATGTGTCTGTCTAAGAGATGTAGATTTTGGCTTCCAGGGAGTGTTTATGGGTGTCGTGTGTTTGTCCTTGAGTGGTGAATGACCATTACAGTGCAGTGTGGTAGCTAGCTACCTAGCTGGTAGCTGTATGTGTATGTGTGTGTGTGTGTGTGTGTGTGCGTGTGTGTGTGTGTGTGTGTGTGTGTGTGTGTGTGTGTGTGTGTGTGTGTGTGTGTGTGTGTGTGTGTGTGTGTGTGTGTGTGTGTGTGTGTGTGTGTGTGTGTGTGTGTGTGTGTGTGTGTGTGTGTTTGTTGGATATTCTGTTTAACTGGAATTGTGTGTGTATTTGCGATTGCAGAGTGCAGCGGCAGCTCCGAGTCCTGTCCTTGGAAACATGCCCCCAGGAGAGGGTATGCCAGTCGGCCCCGTTCCTCCGGGCTTCTTTCAGGTACACACACACACATGTACATGCATATGCTGCATAGCCATGGAGAGCTATGATACCGGCATTCTTAACTGCCACATATATATATATATATATAAAATATACTAGCGAACTGCTTACTTCATACTAGGACTGTGCATTAAAGGGGTAGTTCACCCAAAAATGAAAATTCTGTCAGTATTTCAAGCGACAAGAATACTTTCTGTGGTGCAAAAAAACACAAAAATAATGACTTTCAACTATTCATTTCCTTCTCTGTGGGCCTCTAGTCAGTTCACTAGTGTAAAAGCGTAGTGCTTCTGTGTTGTACGTCACACGTATCACACACATGACCAGCGTCGGCCAATAGTGAGCCTACGTGTGACGTACAACACAGAAGTGCTACGCTATTACACTACGTGAACTCACTCGAGGCCCACAGAGAAGGATATTAAAGCTGCAGTAGGGAGTTTTGAGAAAATGTTGACTTAGCCTGAAAATTTGAACAAGCACAACTTACAGGTCCAACCCCCTTGCTCTCTGCTGCGCTACAGCCCTCCCTCCACAGCTCCTCCCCCACAGCTCCTCCCCCACAGCTCCTCCCCCACAGCTCCTCCCTCCACAGCTCCTCCCCCACAGCTCCTCCCTCCACAGCTCCTCCCCCACAGCGGAGCCTGCCGTGAACGCGCAGACTAGTAAGCAGGACCACCGATGACGGCGGATTATAAACAGTTATGGAACATTCACTAATAGGGACGAAACATCAACAATATGCTTTACATTGACTATGGCCTGCCCATACTTTGACTGCAAACTTGGTCCTCAAATCATTATGTATTTTGCAATACATGTAACTTTATAAGGTTGCACTCTTTCTATAAGTTATAGCTACTAAGATAACGTTAAAGGATTAGTTCACTTTAAAAAAAAACTTTTGCTGATAATTTACTCACCCCCATGTCATCCAAGATGTCCATGTCTTTCTTTCTTCAGTCGAAAAGAAATTAAGTTTTTTGATGAAAACATTCCAGGCTTTTTCTCCATATAATGGACTTCAATAGGACACAAACGTATCGATGACCAAATGACAGTTTCAGCGCAGCTTCAAAGGGTTTTAAACTATACCAGACGATGAATAAGGGTCTTATCTAGTGAAACGATCGGTCATTTCAAAAATAAATAAAAAACTTTAAGTTTTATAAGCACAAATGCTCGCCTTGCTCTGTTCTGTGATGCACGTTCGTGATCCTGTTCGAACTCGTTCATCCAAATGAACAAATCTTTTTTCGAGTCATTTCGTTCGTTGAATGAACGAAATGACTCGAAAAAAGATTCGTTCATTTTGATGAACGAGTTTGAACAGGAGAGTCACGAACGACGGTACGCGCTCGCGCTGTGCAAGAGAGGGGTGATTAGCGCACACAAGCGTGATTGACACTGCTAAGACATTCCTCCTGGCTCTGATTGGTTGTTTCTGACCGGGAGCGGTGTATTTCTGCAAATGGCAGTAGGACCACAGGGAGGAGCCAGAGGAGCTTGATTTTTTTCACAGATTATCTGTCTCATATTCTACTTTCAGTACATAATGACAGTTTTAACAAATATTTGTTTACAAAAGCTACCTACTGGAGCTTTAATAGTTGAAATAAAGTCGTTATTTTTTTTCACAAAAAGTATTCTCGTCGCTTGATAAACTTAAGATTGAGCCACTGTAGTCACTTGGACTATTTTAACGATGTCTTTAATAACTTTTCCGGGCTGGCAAGTTTCAGTCCCTTAGAAGCCTATGGAGGAGTGATCCAGCTCTCAGATTTAATCAAAAATATCTTAATTTGTGTTGCGAAGATTAACAAAGGTCTTACAGGGTTGGAACAACATGAGGGTAAGTAATTGACCCTTCGCAAGGAGTTTGATTGATAGGCGATCTGACCAATCATAATCCGCCATCCCTGAATCCGCCATTTTTGTCCGACACAGATGTCAGGAGAGTTAGTAGATTAACATTGGAGGATTTTAACTTGAAAAACTGAGTGTACTGACGTCTTTCCGCGGTTAAAATAACATTCCTTCTTGTTCATTCATTTTTATTTGATGCTATAAATTAACTAGAAGGAATAGATGATTAGTTCACGAGCAGCTTTAACTGAGGCGATCTACAGCGATCTGTCAGACACATTAAAGAGCCACAAAACGGTATTTATTGTTTAAATTTCTTTAAAAAATTACCAAATTTGAAAGTTGCTACTTTGTTTCATATCAAAAGTAACCTGGTATGTCGTGTCTGTCAGCGCGTTGTCCGTGTCCTCTGCTCCTCGTTGTATTTTTCACTGTGTGAGAACATGGTGTGTGGCGTGAGAGCGGCGTGGCTTGTCGGACATAGCAACAGTAACTAAAGGGGGCGGGTCTTTGCGAACAGTCAATTACTGACAGAATTTTCATTTTTGGGTGAACTATCCCTTTAACATAAATTTCATAATAATTTCGATTTAATTTCATTCTATATCAATTAATTTGGATGTATATTTTCTTGCTAACTATCAAGATATGAGGTAAATGTGATGTTACGTGGCATTGTTTACAAGATGTTTTGGTGAGGTCTTTCCACAGTTGAAACACTAATTGAACAAATTAATGATATGATTTCATGTTTATTTCATGCTATAACTAGTAAAAAAGAGGTTCACGTGCACTTGAACTGAGGCGCTACATATTTTGTCATAAAATGTATAGAATTTGAAAGCTGAGGCTTTGTTTCATATCAAAAGTAATAAAGCACAAAGCTCATTTTGATTTATTGGATGGGAGGCGCTACAAATAATGCTTAGTGAAGTTTGTTCATGCATCAACTGAAAACAGCATAGACTAAAAGATACATTCTTGGGATTTAAGAGTCAGTACTGGTTCATCAAAATGAGAATCGATTAAAATCAAGAAATCAATATTTTTAACCCAGCTCTACTTCATACTGTGCAGTAATGTATATCGTTTGCTATGGATGGTCAAGTTAAGTACATTGCATTGTGGGAATAGTATTCCTTGAGGTGTTTTGTGGTTTTATACTGCAAAGTTTCATACTTCATGCTCACAGATTCATAGACGTATAGTATGTTTATTATGTGTCACGAACTGTCAGTTTAGTTTTCATTCTCATGGACTTTTAGTTTGCTTATCTTTATTTCCTGTTGTCTTTGTTTATGTTTCCCGCCACTTGTTTGTTACCTTGGATATTCATTCACCGATATAATAATAATAATATACATTTTCTTTCAAAACTTAATTTCAACATTTTGGTTTTAAAATAAATTTTAATTAATATGTAATGTAAAATGTGTATTTTAGGTTTCTGTATATTTTAGGGCGTTACAAAGAGCATAAAACCATTTCAACTACCCATTTGTACATTATATGAGTTTTCCTAAAGCTCACACAATCATAAATATGAGCTATATGAGCTTGAACCTGTTTTTTTGTTTTTTGTCTGGTAGTTTGCATGCGAGTCAAATTGCACAGATTTGGAGTGACTGAGCATAACTTGCGTGTACATTATCATATTCCTTTGATCAACTCTCACTCTTGTATTTTAGGACGAATGTGTCTTTGAATCCCCTTATTCTGTCTCTGTGAGCCATAACAAAACAACACACACACACACACACACACACACACACACACACACACACACACACACACACACACACACACACACACACATACACACACACACACACACACACACACACACACACACACACACACATACACACACACACACACACACACACACACACACACACGCGGCTTAGTTCTTGAAGGCTGAATGGTTCATTCTGAACAAACGTTCTTCTGTTCATTCTTACTTATGCGGTGCGATTATGAAGTCTGCTTCAGAGAAAATTGGTTTGGCCTGGTGTGATTTATAAAAAAACTGAGGTGCTTTTCTGCCGTTCACATTTAGGTGAGTGTGGAACGCTTAATAAAGTGTGGAATGCTTTGTTCATTTTGATTTGGTGTGGCTGTTTATGGCCTTGAATCACCTGTTTGATGGAAAGATGGGCAGATGTGATGTAACGCTTTGACCCAGATGCACCGAACACTCATTACTGGAGGAAAACGGAAACTTCCTCTAGAGTCTGTGTTTACCGCCACAGTTTATGTAACTCAACACCTGTGTTGACATATGAGGTTTCGTTTTAGACGAAGAGTTCTTAAATCAGTCCTGTCAGCTTAAGGAGATCTCATAAATCAGCCGTCTCTGTGCGTAACGTCCCCGTCCTAAAGAGATGTAGTATTTGACACCCAGTGTGTCGTAATTGGTTTGATTAAGAGCGACAGGATTCCAACAGACTGACTGACTGAAGCAGATCTCGAAGTGTGTGGCAGGGGGCACAGGAATCTCCCGCAGATCGCTAATGGTGCTCGTCTAATAGAACGATAAGCTCAGAAGATCAAATCATCTTTTTTAAGTGGCTTAACAAAGGCTCATCTGCCTCCCGTGGTGTTTGACTGGAACAGTCTGTCTTGGTTATCAACATTTTGATTTTGCTCCATGTGTACAGTCGCACGATTGTCGTCTATTTTGTAAATTAAAAAAGATTATTATATTGTTAGAGAAACTAGAAAATGCCGGGCCGTCTGCTTGAGGAACGACTACTGCCTAGAAGACAAAGGAGGTTACTGGAAATTAACATTTCAACTCTCTTTTGGGAAATTAACATCCCCATCCTAGACGCAAGTCTCACCTCAGTGCCATCTCTTTCCCTTGACCCCTTCTTTCCCAATCTCTTCTCTCCACATGCTGAGATCATCTGAAATTCACCCCAAAACTTGATTTAATGTGAACAATTGTCATACAGCACTATACATGTTTGGTATCATTTGAAGTGTCTCAGTGCGACTGGTACGAAGGCCCCATTTCCAAAGTAGTGAACCAAAAGGTAATAAAGTTTTTAAGAGTTTAGAGATATCTTGCTTACAGAGAAGGGTGGGTCTTTCATGCAAATGACATCCTGTCCTCAAAATGTGTGAACTCTGTAGACCATGATTAATGCAAATTCCCATTGTTGGCACATGTTTGTATTTGAAAGAGGTTTCTGTCTTCAGCCCGTAATGCTAAAAGATCTGTGATCAGCCCGTAATGCTAAATGTCTTTCAGACACAGCATTATGTATACTATTTTCCTGAGTCAGGTATTCATCTTTTACTTTTTACTTCAGAGTATTTGATGTTATGTATTTTATATAGATTACCTGTATCCATTGTTACCGCAAAACGTCAGGTTAGTAACGGACTAAAGTCTAGTTTTGAGTGGAGAATAGGGCACACCAACTGAGATTTTAGAGATCCGGCTAACATTTGGCACTAGATCAAGTGTACTTAGACTGTAAAGGCTAAAAGCGGGAATTTCCGTTTAGGACAATAAAATGTTGATCGACCAACCTAAATAGTCTTAATGTTTAATGTAATGTTACTCTAGTTAAGTGTACGTGGGAAACCATGACATGACCAAACCATAGCTACTACCACAGAAGTAATGTTGGTCGGCTTACTATATATCTGTAGTAGAGGTCATGACCTCTAACTAGAGACAGTCTTGCTTTAATTAAAGTCTATACAGATCTATAGGGTCTAAACAAAATACTTTTAGATAGAGTAAGCATGAATGTGACCTTCTAAACAGTATAGTCAATTACCTCTGTCTAGTGACCAAAACTGGCGAGGTTGTGAATAAAAATAAAACGGAACGGCATAAAAATGAACGGCCGGTGTGAGGACCCTGTGCGACTTTGGCACACGAATGAACGAGTACAATATGAGTAAAGAGTTAAATAGAATAATCAAATGCATAGCTAAACTATTATTTTATAAATGACCAATTGACATTCCAACCTAAATTCTAGGTTGTGATAAAATGGAGTCAGATATCAGAAAGAAGGTCAGATTTTGTTGCTATACTTAAATAGATGAAGACTAATGTATAATATATATGTTAATAATATATGTTTGCTTGTGTATGTAATAATAATTCTCATAAATCATTTGAGATTATAATAATAAGTCATTTGAGGTTGTTAAGGATGGAAACTAACTAGGACACATGTTGTCTCCCTGGATGTATATAGTTACCCTTTTATTTTATTTTTTGTTTTTGTGCCCTTATTTCCTTATTTAATTTATTTTCTGTTGTAAAAGAGAAAAAAGTTATACTTTGAAACAATTGAGTACAATCTATATTTAAAACACATTAGGTAATTGTACATACCTGTATTTGTAAAGACACTTTGTGATTGCATTGACCACTATATGAAACCTGAAATATACTATATGATTGTACTCAAATGAATGATTTAAATAAACACAAAATAAAAAATAAAAAAAATAAAATGGAGTCAGAGAAAAGTTTAATTAGAAATTAAATTACTTTGCAACTCTGAAAAGACAATAACACGCAGTAAACCTTCACCCGCCATTGGAAACCATCGTTGGGCCAACTGGGCGGACCTTACTATGTTGTTTGACTTTCTGTCTTCTGAAGAACACAAATGAAGATCCATTGCAGAACTAACCCTTTAAAATACGTTGGCAAAGTACTGTAGCATTTCTGATGAGGTTCAGACTAGCGGGGGGGATCTGGGACCACACATGTACGGAAACGAGGTGAAGGATGTTGAAGCCGAGATGATTCCGGGGGAACGAGAGCAGAAGAGCAGCAGATGCATTATTAAAGGCGCTGCATCTGCATTCCAGCCTCTCATCCTTAACTTTCTCTTCACTCCCACTCTCTCTTCTCTAAGAACACTGAGGCGTGTCATTTCTCACTCAATGACGGTATTGTCCCCCGAGACGTCCTGTCCTGCCCTTAAAATGTGTTCTCAGAGCAACACCTAATTCCCAGCTGGCCCTCGCCCTCCAGTGCCCTGTGGCTGATGGCATGACCGAATGTTACTTTCTCTCTTGGAAACAGTATGTGCATCTGTATTAAAGATGGAATAATATGCTATGAAGCGGTGCAGTATGCCAAAATGGGAAATGCTGAACGGAAATGCAACATTTTATTGCACATACTGCTGTACAGCGGAGCGAGATAGTAATACATGCTTCCCAAAAAAATCTCGCTTTCTTTCTTATGATGAATTAGGAAAGCATTTAAATTTAGTGAATTCAGAAGATCCATGTACATGAACTGAATGAAATCATTGATTCTATACAGGAACTATTTTTAGATATTTTTTGTGTGTGTGTGTTTGTGTGTGTGTGTACAGGTTGGGCTATACTTGGTATAATGTCCTCACTTATATATTGAAATATAATGACAACCAACTAATCTAGCAAAGTAATCTAATTACTGTAATTTAATAAATTTTACCTTGAAAAAGTAAAGTAAGGGATTTTCTGTAATTTAATTAGTTACTTCTGATGTGCTATTGCATTAAATACTGTATAGACTATAGAACAATTCTATTTAAAACAATAGTGGATTTAACATTATAATTTTATGTTAAATGTATGTTTTTAATGTAACCTTCTCCTTTTACACAATTTGGTCAATTCAATAATAATTTATTCCATTTTATGTTGTTTATTTGAAAGAATCATAAGTGCAGCTTCGTGTGTATCCTTGTATTGTACAAGTGGTCCTTGTCTTTGCCCAAATCCTTGTCCTTGTAGGGATATTTTTTGGACCCCATGAGGAAACCAGCTTATAAATCATACTAAGTGATGTTTTTTGAAAATGTAAAAAAGCAGAAAGTTTTCCGTGAAGGGTTTAGGGGTAGGGTTAGTGAAGGAGGATAGAAGATACAGTTTGTGCAGTATAAAAAAATCCGCGTAGCGTCAGTTCTGGCAGGTCACGTTAGTCAAGCTCGCATCAGCTGATCGGAATACGACCCCTATCACAACATCCATAAATAAGCTCTTCAGTATTATCAGCTGCTATTGCGTTTCTCAGGAGCGCATTACCCTCCTCCCTCCCCAGCTCCTCCTCTCCTCAGTCAGGATTTGGCATTCTGATTCCCCTTTGAAACGGACTAAATTCTCAAATTATGTTGTACATTCAAATATTGACAATGATATCTGCAATACATTCATGTTGGTTCTGTTCTGTTTACCCTAAGGGGGGTTATTGCTGCTCTCCCTGCTCTTATCCAAGCTAGGTTGCATGGATGCGCTGGGAGTTCTAACCCAGAACAGAACCATACCGCCAATCCAAACTTTATGCTAATGGTCTATCGTATTTGACGATAGTGGTCCTGACAGAATTCATCATGTCTATGGAAAGTCCCCATAAAACATGAAAACACACTATTTTTCTTCTGATTGAAACAACTTTCAGGAATCGATGGGTTCATAATCATTGGATCATCCGTTTCAGAGAAAAAGCAAGTTAATTATATTTTGATAAAGACTCTGAAGACAGTATTAAAAAAGTAAATTGGATCAATTTTGATGTCATGTTGACTTTTGAAAGTATCTTCCCGAACACGGCTGGGTTCTAACAAACGCGTCCCCCTGTTCCATGTGGTCAAATGAGGACAAGTATTTGCTAGCCTTTAATCTTAAAGCTCAGACAGTATGAAGAAATCCACACATCCATCAGGCTTGTGAATGTGATTAGAGTGAATGCAGACTCTACAGAATGCATATATACTGTACGTCTGTATAGGTGGGTGTAAGTTTGAGTAATTCAGGCAGATGGTTCGTCAGTCAGGTGTTCTGCGGATGCACTGTGGTTGCTCTACTGCAGCACATCTGTGCTGGAAATGATTTTGTGTTAGAAACACTCATCGGATCATCCAATTCCTAAACTTGATTCTTGGCTTTCAGCACTAAAGGATTGAGACTTTAAAGTGCCATCTGTTTAAGCCTAGTTAAATCAACGAACGCAATCAGAGTGTGTATGTTCATGCATAAATATATACATATTAATATATACAACATGTTCTACAACCTAAGCATCTGTGATGAGACATGCCATTAGCATTGTGGTATTGTTGAGGTTTTAATGATGGAAAATATGATCAACGGAGAAGGCAGTATGGAGCGTTTCAAATAAGTTTTTCTATTGTTTTGTCTTTGTTGTAGTGAATCAGCCTTTGCAACAGTCTTTGATTTCCAACAGACTGTCATTAGATCAAACAGAGAAGTTTAGCGTAACACTGCCTCCCGAAGGCCCGGGAGCCTCATTACACTGTCACTCAACCGTTTGTCTTTACTAACTTTACTAATGATTTTTAGTGGATGTATAAAGTAACACATTAACTATGATCATGTTCCATTTTCACTTTTTGTCTTTGTTTGTTTAAGATAGTCTCAGACTAAAATGCATGTTTGAACTGGTTTAACTGAAAGCAACTTGCACTGATATCGTATATATATCATATATGCCATTGTTCTGTCTCAAGAAGCACACCAGTAATGTTTTTTTTTCTAAGGCGCATTTATAAAAGCTACTTAAATGTCCTAACTGAACTAAGGCCTAATCCTGGCTTAATCTAAGCCCTGTCTGTGAAACCAGACCTATATCGATTGTTTTATCGTTTTAAACCTAATATTTTGTGAATAAGCTATTTTCTTTTAATCAAATGTAGTGACATTCATACAAATTATGTGTCTAAATATATTTTTGTGTGCACCTTCCAATAATAAAAAAAAATGTTTAGCTAAATTTTGCTGATTGCAAAAATCATCTGAGATTCAAATAAATATATACTGTATATATGTATTTATTTGTAGTTACCTATACAATAAGTTTTACTAATCGTGAAGTGACATCACTTTTCTTTCTTGATGTGACATGTATTTCTTATCGAAATGAAACTTTTCAGGAATTGATTAGATCATGACCGTTTCAGAGGCAGAGCAAGATATTATATTTAGGAAAATGTATTGGATCAATTTTGATGTTATGTTGACTTTAATTTTAATTATATATGTGTGTGTGTGTGTGTGTGTGTGTGTGTGTGTGTGTGTGTGTGTGTGTGTGTGTGTGTGTGTGTGTGTGTGTGTGTGTGTGTGTGTGTGTGTGTGTGTGTGTGTGTGTGTGTGTGTGTGTGTGTGTGTGTGTGTTGCTGGAAAATGTGCTTGAGCTATTTTCTTTGACTTTCTTTAGTGACTCATACAACTTTTTGAGCACTTTGTGCTCTTTGGATATCATTGATTCGTCTCTATGCGTTCGACTGGGCGGAACAGGGGTGTCCAGCAGCACTTAATATTTCATACACATAATTTGATGTAACTTGATAACAGGGAATAGATGGTACTGCAGGCGGACTGGAGGCCTTAGAGATCCTGCTGATTAGAGTCAGAGTGAAGCATGCTGGGTATTACTCTACTCCGAGTGTGAGATACTGCTCTCCCACCAGACTAATGGAGATGATTCACCCAAGGGAAGCTTCTGGAGTTCTCCGTCTTTATCCATGGTTTCCAGCAGTTTTATTTGCAGCAGCAAAGCAATGATGTGCAAAACTTGTAGACAGAAGAACATTCGATGGATATGCTGGGTCAAAAAAGCTTGTTATTGGGGCAGAACCCTCAGAGAACACCTGGTGTACCCTTTTACATCATCAGAAACATATTTATACCTGATCTACCCATCGAGGGCGTGCATCAGGTGTAGATTTAGTGACAACCTGACACATTTTAATAGTAATACATTAAATGGTGTTTATTACTTATTTTTATATTTACTTAGGGATACTCAATATAATGGTATTAAAGTATCACAAATATTATCCTTTTTAGGGGTGCACTGATATTGAAATTTGATACCGATGAGCTGAAAATCTTTTTTAAATTTAATTATGGCATAGAGCCGATAAATGTTCGATATTATAAATGTATACTTTTTTTTAATCTAAAATAAATACTTTATAGGCTTAAAGAGAATGTATGCATCATGATATTATAATGTACATTATGAAAGATGCATAAATTTTTCTTTGAATATTGGCAGATAAAAGATGGTACTGATATATCTTGCATAACATTTTTTCAAATGGTCATTATTGGTCTGAATATTATTAATATATATTATTATGCATCACAATAAGCTAATGTACAGTATGAATGTTGGACAAATATTAATATAATATAAATATTTTAATTATATAAATGTTATAGGCTATGGTCTGAATATGCCTATATTATATTATGCATTTTAATTCTGTAATGTACAGTATGAATGATGGACAAATATTACCGTAATATCATTTAATTATATAAATATATTATATTGCATCATAATATTTCAATGTACAGTATGAACAATGGATATTTTTATATTATATTATAAACTGTACATTAATGTATTGATGTATGGAACCAGTTCTAGATTGGAAAGCTTTAAAATAACAAGTATAGATTTACATGATCATTTATTGGCTGCAATAAAAAAAAAATCATCATATCTGCCAAAATGTCTATACTTATGTCAGTGCATCCTTGATATTAGTCTCTGATGCATGTTCACTTTGTTATAAAAATAGACTAGTCTACAGGCACGTACGGACACACTCCAAATTCCAGCCTTAAGCCGGATCACCTTCTTTTTTTGCCAAAACCTGTTAGAGAGATGAATGATTGTGCCGGTGTGTTATTTTTAGGATGCTTAAGCCATGAATAATACAGTGAACAGATATTAGATTAATGAATGGCCCGTTCCATTTTATTCTGGCTTTTAGATATTAGACCTGGCCAGGTATTCATAAAACATCATAGACGGATGATCTGGGGTCCGTGCTTGTGGTCAGCGGCGGTATACAGTACTTTAAGGGATTTGGTTCCTGATCAGCACGGCTTGTAACCTGAGGGTAGTAAACATGGGCAGAGAATGTACTCTCTTGCTGGTTCTACCTGTAAGGAGACCTTTCTGTTCACCTCAGTGAAGTCCACAGACCTCACTCATCCATTATTAAAGAGGACAAATGCAGGCCTCTCACCTCGGTCCATAATTAATCAGTGACTGTGAGGTGTCCAGGGCCGCGGTGAGCATGTCAGACAGCACTGAGACACTGAGACAGATCCCTGAGAGCATGTACCGCTTCTCACATAGAGATATTGTGATACAGCACCCGGCAGAGAGATAGATACACACGCGCTCTTATTCTAGTCTGGGTACATCATGATCAAGATTTCAGAAATAATTTTTTTTTTTTTTTTTTTTTTCAGAATATGATACAGCTATACTGTCAATTTAAATAATATGGAGCTATACTCTTGCTGTATGTATCCGAGACAGGGTTTCCAGGTCTGCACAACAAAACTAGCCCAATGGCCAATCAAAAATCGCCCAATTCGATTTTCTCTTTGGGCAGTTTATGCATCCAGGGGGTTGGGGTTGGGTTGGAGTGCCAAATATTATTTGAAAATATAACTGTATACAGGGCTTGACATTAACACCGGCCAAATGCGGGTGTATTTAAGCAGTGGCGTGTTACGCAGTCACTCTTACTTTGGCTGGTTGAATATTATATAATATACATTTTTTAATTGTAGTCTTTTAAAAAGGCATCTGACATAATAAACTACGTGCATCTAGTGTTACCAAAAATATAGATTTTTCGATCCATATTGATACTAAAATATCTAAAACATTTCCGCAGGATACACCATCTCGCTCTCTCTCTCTCTCTCTCATCTCTCTGACAGCGAGTGACACAAACCCTCGTCCCTTTACTCACTCGTTTCATTTGTTCCGGATGAATATTGTTGGTGTTACAGAGCTTGAATTTTGGCGAGGGATTGTGCGTATTGAGCATCATTTTACTCATTCCCGTATATTTTGTGCTCACTACCAAAATGCGTGCACATAAAGTATATTGGCTATTTAAAACAGTATGATGGATCCGTGCGTCAGGTCTTAAAGTGACAGCAGCCTAATATACCAGCTGCCAAATGATGTGATAATATTAAAAATATCTATATGGCAGTTTTTTTCTATGGTGTTGATGATTGTGGCCAGTGAAAATGCTGAGTGGCTAGTAACTTTGGAAAACCACTAGACGCATGTTGCTGGTGATCAAAACGGTTAATGTCAAGCCCTGCTTATATATAATTAAGTAATTTTTCAGGTCCAAACTGTTAGGAACACCTAATACACTTAGCCAAAACATCAAAACTTAGCATATTCCTGGAAATAACTTGGAAAGTCATGAAAAACAGTTTGAAATATATTTCTAGTTTCGTTCTGCTGTAAAATATTTCGATTCCACTGATCTTGTGTTGAGTAAAACGTTGTGAGAGATCAGTCGAATGGTTTAAAATGGTCTGAATTATTCATTAGTGAATCAGTTTGAATCAAAATGCTTTTAACCATGCACAAATGCAGCAATCACTCTAATAGAAAGTGCATTGGTCAGAAAGAGTGAGAACCCTGAATACATGTGAAATGTATATCTAATAAAGTGATAGATAACGACAGTATATATGTTTTATCAGGGAATATGGATCCTGAGAACCGAAAGTACTGGAGCAGCCTGCTGTTGCTATGGTTACCTCTTTAGGAGATCACGACTGTTTAACGGCACATGAAAATCCTAACTTACTCTTACTTTTTTGTTTACGGAAATATTCCTTATCTAGCATTGAAGTAAGATGTATTAAGACTGACCAACAACCTTTTGTTTCGACTTCAGCATCTCTGTAATTCTGCATGTATTTTATAAAAGAGCTGCACACATATACAGAAATATGGCTGAAATTTTGAACCTAGTCAGTACATTCAGGTCACAACATGATCTCTCTCCAAGTCTTCATTCTCTTTGATGAACAAAGAAATGCATTTTCATGGAAACAGTGTGAAGATGTCCAATTTTCACATAATAATGACTGGTTCTCAATGAACCTCTCATTGCCCTTAATTATAGATAGATGTTGGCTATGAGACCTATTGGCCCCTCGTCTGAGCTTTGATCTCTGAAATGAGACTCCAAAGCCTTGTGAACTGATCACTTTTAACTCTTCAGTTGTTTACAGAAACGTAGGGCATCTTGTACAACGTCACAACAAGACTATATAAAAACTTTGGGATCAGTAAGAAAGAAATGAATACTTTTCATCAGATGGTTTGGTGGCAGATTTAGTCGCATAAAGAAAACAAAGCACAGTGGCTTGTGAAGAAGCACAGACTGGCTTTATGACACTTTCATTTGAGCAGAATCTCAACTAAGATCCTCAAACTCACATACATGATTGTTGGTGTTTTCAGATCATCTGCACATTTTTGGCAGAGTAGATTGGAAAGATGAAGTAAAACTCAGAAAGTGAGTGAAAGTGCATTCATTTAAGAGAAAAGCTCTGATTGGGGGATTGAAACTCTTGGCAAGATGAGCTCAGAGCTCCTATAGGCTTGTTAAAAACTAGTCTGTAATATTTTGTCTCCTTTTCTGGTTTTTTTTTTTTTAACTACATTTTAGTCTCATCTTTTTTTTTTATATAAACAATATTCCATGCTGATATAGTCACATTTATTTAACTCAACGGCAGCGGCAGCATTTTTGATCATTTTCACAAAAAGTGAATGGCCCCCAAAATATTTGATTGTATGAAAATCTGAGCATGTAATAAAACATAACCTTTTTTATTCTAGCATATTTATATTTATTAATGTTTTATCAACACTTGAATGGGGGTACATTTTATACAAAAAGTAACATTTTGAACAAATAGCTTAGAAAATGGTGTGTTTTTTGCATGAGCAATGGTTTTATCGCTTATTTCTGTATATCAGAAGATGTGCAATAGCGCCCCCTACCGTATAACAGTGAAAACGCAGAAAGCCGTAAATTTCCGTCAATGGCGGTGAAAGAGTTATTGCCTGGTACACATTGTACGATTATGTCGTACAGTGAGAGAAGTTCAAAGACGGCCATTTGCACGGTCTTGTGACCAAAGATAGCCTGCAAAAAATATTTGTCGTTGCTACGACCTACGTTTACTGACTAGCCAATAAAAATGCAACATGTAATGGTGTATTGATCAATGCGACATGGTGCTAAAACTTAAATCTACTTACCTCAAGCTCCATTTGCAAGATTAGCAAGCCATGACCTCTCATTGCCATATTCTCCGCTTTCGCTTCTTCCACTTTTTTTTTCAGTGCACATAAAAAACACAATGGACAAAGTGTAATTCATCTTGCTCTGTTTGTTTACCACTAGCGCATGCTGATGACGTTTTATTCTTCTATATGCGTCGTTGCCTACAATTCAATAGGTGTCATCATCGTACAGTCTGCATACATGTCGTACCCAAGTTTATCAGATCAGTGTCGCACAATGTGATTTGTAATGATCTTATAGGATTGCCGAAATTTCAGGCATTAAGGACGTCTCATCATCATCTTGACGTATTCAGGGGGGAAAAAAACTATATATGTTTTTTCTTGAGCCTTGTGGTCTTAGATACATATAGTATGTTTACTTTGTCATCGAGGGTTTTCTCTTAATCTCACCTCAGATGTGGCGGAGGAAATGGTCGTATTCGGTTGGATGCTTGGAAATAATTGTTTTCTGTTCTCCGGAGATGTTCTCGGTACTATTGATCTTGCTGGTGCTTTAAGTAAATGCCCCTAGAGCTGAAGAAAAGCTAGTTCAGCTACATATCAGTATGGTCACTGCTGGGCATCTAGATGGTGTTTTCGTGAGCCAATACAGAGGAATGTTTCTTCATTTTGATTTCATGTTGACTTTAGAGTAAGATGTTTTTTGCTAATTATAATCATATATGCTATCTCTTCTTTTTTCTCTAGCCTTTCATGTCATCGCGCTATCCTGGCGGCCCCAGACCCCCTCTCAGAATACCCAATCAGGTGCGTATCCGTTTGGACAGAAATACACACTGATGCTGGAGTGATTGGAGTTTTAAATGTTTTATTTTAGTCTTGTCTAGTTAACTTGCTGAGAGTCATATTAAGACTTTTCACCCAAGACTAATATCTCCCTCTAATAGTATTTTTGCTGTCGCTTAAGGCTCTACATTTTATTTCCAGCCAGTCTCACTCTCCTGAATGTGATATTTTGGGTCCTGATCTAATGTCATAGCCCAAGGGCAGCTAATGGGCCTTATCTACCCCTGCTTGGACGATGTTGACAAACGTATGTTAATTCACACTGTATCTCACTGGTTCAGGCATTAGGTGGAGTCCCTGGAAACCAGCCGTTATTACCCAGTGGCATGGACCCATCAAGACAACAAGGTTTGTTTGCGAATAATTAATTAAACCATCTTATAGGGTGAAATGTTTGGTCATATTTAACACCAAAAAATTAAGAAATTATATTTTGCATAAAGAAAGTCGAAGCCTATTTTAGGGCCGTTAAGATTTTTTCCAATATGACATTATTTTCATAACAATTAAGTACTTTTCCCCCAGAATTCTCATTACCGTAATGTGGAGGGAAAGAAATCTCATTTTCATTATGGTAATGCAGTAATGGAAATCAAGTCTGGACACAATTATGTTTTTTTTAATTAGCATAAATTAAATACTTCCACAATGTTTAAATACTTCATAGTTGATTTTATATTATTTATTTTATAGCAACCGAAATTAGATTCAATTATTGATGTTTCATTGTCATGAAAATATTAATCAGGGTGTGGTAAAATTATTTATACATTTTTCAACATTTCTTGACAGCTTTCATGATATTTACTTTAGGAAACATTTAATATTACCATATGAAATATATTATTATTATATTCACTATAACGATAACAATATTAGCCTCCACACCAACGCATGACATCGTTCTGTTTATTATGAGCCCGCTGCATTTTGTCAATTGCCGCTTGTTATCTTTATAGTGCCATTCTTTTATATTTAGATTTTTTTTTTAAACAATGCATTTATCGTTATAGTTATCATCCTTGGTGTGAACGGACCATAAGAAAATTAAAATATATATAGAGACATAAATAATTATTTTGGGGGTGTGGTGAAATATGATTTTTTTTTTCAAAACATTTCTTGAAAGCTTTTGAGATTCATCTCTCAATGTGTTTGCCACTTACTAATTTACTAATTTCCATTTTGATTGGGCAGGTCATCCAAATATGGGCGGAGCTATGCAGAGAATGACTCCGCCCAGAGGGATGGTTCCTCTTGGTCCACAGGTAAGACCATAGGTTTGGACCGCTCATCTAAACCACGTGCAAAGACTCTTTGCTAAACTTTTTTTTTTTTATTGTTCCAGGCATATGGAGGGGGCATGAGACCACCACTCAATGCTCTTGGGGGTCCTGGGATGCCTGGGATGAATATGTACGTACTTCTTGTTACACTAACATGTATTTGCCATTAAAAAAAAGGCTATTTCCTACCATCGACTTAGGAAAGTTAATGAGTACAACACATCTCGCCTTACTATAGGGGTCCTGGAGGAAGACCGTGGCCAAATCCACCAAACTCCAACTCGGTGAGTCATTTCTACAATCATTCGTTGTGAAATGTCAGCCACTACAGCTTTAGGTAAATGTTTGCACTTAAAGAGCATCTGCTTTGTTGACGTTCTCTCTGTTTTTCTGTCTGATCGGATCCACGTGGCATTTAAGATCCCGTATTCATCAGCATCTCCAGGGAGTTATGTGGTAAGAGCCGTGACCCTCTCCATTTACACACCTCCAACAGCCATGAAGAGATTCATCAGATCGCAAGATATTTTCCATAGTCCTGTGTTCTCAGCAGTGGATCCAAATTATAAGAATAAATATATATTATACACTGCCAGATTGTGAAAGAACCAAAAATGTGTGCACCTCTTAATGGAAATAACATCACAACATTTATTTCCATCAATTTTTGGTCAGGGCAAAAGCCAATCATGTGCCTCTGTAAATCCAAACACCGACTTTTTTTTTTTTTGTCCGGGCAGTGTTTTATTCTTGTAAAACTTGTAACATTTTTAAAAATATATCTTTATATAAATATATATATATCTATATGATGCACATAGCTGGTATAAAGTCATTTAAAAATCAAAAAATCCAGTAACTTCACGTGAAAGTCCTTCAAACAACTAGACACTGCCAGGTACATCGAAACACTTTTGAGATACGCAGTGTGATTAAACATGTCGTTTTAAGACATTTACACAAGTTATTCTGTTAAAACGCTGTCAGTAACTCCCAGCTGAGATGATTTGTGGAGGGGAAGCTGTGGTAGCTTACTGAAAGCAGCCAGACAAGACGAGGTGCTCGGGAAAGCAGAGCCGAGTCAGCAGAGAGGAGGAGAGATAATTAGATTTGGGAAGAGGGAGGATAGAGCAGATATGCACAGTGCTGACCACAGCAAGGGCCTCAGGCCTCTGTCATGAACACACACACACACACACATACTCAGGACTATCCTCACATTTACACATGTATATGCCACAAGTGCATTCAAATGTAACTAATTAAACTGTGTTACATGAGATTTAGAACAATATTTGTCTTTTCTCCTCCTCAGGGTCCACCGGGTGGAGGAGGGCCCCCAGGGACTCCCATCATGCCTAGCCCTGCAGGTAGGACTGCACTGTTTTTTCATGCAAAATTAAATTTAATAATGAACAGATATATCGAGGGGGGGATAATAATTGTATTTATAATATATATATATATATATATATATATATATTCTAAAAAAAATCTATATACATTTTTTTATTTAATTTAATACATTTAATTTTTAAGATTTATACATGTGTGTGTGTGTGTGTTTTATTTATATTATCTATATATTTATTAATTGTATATATTTTTAACATTGCCGTTTTGAAATATAACAATAAAATATAAAAAAAATGATGTTTTTGAGTGTTGATGATTTTAATATGCAAGTTATTATATAAAATGTATTTACATAGACCAATTTCGAGCCGACGTCACAGTTACGTCACGCCGCTAGCTGGAGGTAAAACAAAGGGAAAACTGCAGGCGGCCAATACAAACCAGCACAGATTTTTGCTACATAATAAGGAGATTAATTGTTATTATTATTATTAAATGACATCTTGTTGTGTTTTTGGGTGCAAGAATCAATGAAAAATGAATATGCTGTATCTGGAATTTTTATTTCTAGAAAATATTCACATCATTAAAATTGCACCGTAATGTCACTCTTTACATTGTCGTCTTCTTGGCGCTGGCTAGGCAGAACTGCGGATCGTACCACACAAGTCTTGTACATGACATAGTTCATCACATAGTATATGCCCACAGTTTCTCTATCGGATAGGTGTAGAAGTTAGGTCACTCAACCGGAGGTAGACTAGCGTTAACGTTAATCCTGTCAGATCGTCCATCATTGAGTGAGCGTGTAACGGCTATGGGTCGGCCAATCTGGTTCCTTCCGTTAAAATTAACTTTTGCAAATAACAATCGTGGTCCAGGACAGTGAGTGACCTTGCACATTAAGATAAAATCGGATTTTCTCCAGTCATTGTTAAAAAACAACCTAACAAAACTTGCATACTAACGTTAGGGAAGCGGCCAGAGGAATCGTTCTGCAACCACCTAAGCTCCGCCCACAAAAAACGTCACATGTTTACCAACTGAAAAGGGGTCTTATACTGTACATGCATGTATATAATTCTATTTACGTATTTAATATATATTTTTTTAATTATAACAGTGGAAATGTTTATAGTTAAATAATTTGAAGTGTTTAAGGTCTTTTTTATTATATATTTTTTAATTATAACAATAGCGTTTTTATATACAATCTTTTAAAGTGTGCAAGATGTTATAAATATTTATGTGTATTTATATTTTTCAATATATCTATTAATTTGATATATTATTTAACCTTCAATAATTTAACAATAAAATGTTTAAAAAAAATAGTGTTAAAGATTGTAATATTTCAACTATTATATACAAGATTATTTATATACATGTATATATTATATATATTTTTTTTTTTATTTAAATAATTGAATTTATGTACAGTTTTTTTTAAAGTATTAAATGCCTTTAAGTAGAATGCTTTTAAGTATTTTATTTATTGTGTTTACTAATATAGTGATATTTAAAATGTGTGAATTGACCAAAAGTGTCGAAATACTTTTTACAACCATCAGTGCTGCATTAGCTGATATATTATTATCGATGAGCTAGAGTGTTTGGCTCTTTCTGTACAGACTCGACAAACTCGGGAGAAAATATGTACACCATGATCAACGCAGTGCCGCCCGGAGGAAACCGGCAAAATGTAAGACAGCATGACAAATTTAAAATATTTGCACACATGCATCTTAGTTCATTTTGAGTTCCATTTGTTCATACGGTACTTAATGACTGACTTCCTGCTCTGCACTTGTTGTAATATCATATTTAATGAGTGTTTTACATAATTATGTGATTTGACAGTTCCCTATTGGTCCTGGAGGAGACGGTCCAATGGGAGGCATGGCGGGAATGGAGCCGCATCACATGAATGGATCATTAGGTAAGAGTGTCTCTTGTACAAACAACCACTTTAGATAGTGCTATTGGACATCTTTGAGTGCTGTGTACTTTGCTTGAGGAGTATCATAGCATGTCATAATTCAATGGGAAATTTGCAGCTTTCATGCTTGTTTTTCCTGATTTATTGTCATTGTTTGCCTTGCATGCTCATGCCCTCTTGTGGTCATTGAAGATTAATCATGCCTTTTAAAAGTACTGCCTTTAATTTTTTTTAAATCTGAAATATATATTTTTAATTCTTTAGGGTCAGCTGACATGGACAGTATGCCTAAGGTAAGATTTGTTTTAGTATTTTAAATCAGGCTGTCAATTTATTCAATATTTTATCAAATTACATGATATGCTCATTAATTCCATTATTACACGATTCTTGTGTAACAGTTCAGCTTAAATAATGTGTAAAATTGACAGCCCTTATTTTCATGCACAATTTACATCGTCTGCTAAACTTATTGAACTGTACAATTAAACTTCTGTCTATCTGTACAGAACTCTCCTGGTAACCTAAGCATGAGCAACCAGCCTGGAACACCACGAGATGACGGAGAGATGGGCGGAAACTTCCTCAACCCTTTCCAGAATGAGAGCGTATGTCATTTCCTTGTCTGAAAGTGCATTTGTCTTTTACCTTGAACAAGAGCCACTGGGTCTCATTCACTAAGCATGCGTACACACAAATTTGTGTGTGAAATCTGCGTACGAACGTTTGAACAAATCATGATTTATCAATGCCTTTTGTTCTAAAATTTATTATCCACATTATTCCTACGCCCCATGACGCTTTGCGAGAATTATGGGTGTAACTTCCGTTAAGCTGTAAACAATCAGTGAAAGACTTACCCTATGGACGCAATAATATATATTTTTTAAACTGCGAACAATGACATTACATTCATAACACCCTTCAACCATTGAATAGACCATGAATAACCCCAAAAGCATTTTTCCACAGAAAAATCAGACAGTTAAATATCACTGTGGTAATCTGTATTATGTAACATACGTTGTCGAAAACATGTCACGTTAAAATACCCAGTGTTACGTTATTCTTATGTTATTCTGAAATAAAACACGAAAGAAAACTGATAGCTCATTGAGTCAAACTGATGGATAAGCTTTATTTGTAGGACAACCTTATGATTTGAAATGATTCTTTTCAGTGTTTTTGAATGGAAGTGCCACCCATAATTCAAAGCGCAGTAAGCTCATCAGGAATAAGGTAAAAAAAGATAAATTTACTAAAAAAATGTAGGAACTACTGAAACCACTCGTAACCAAAATCACATACTCTTGGTGTCCTTATAAACATGTTAAGATGAAATTTTAAACATAGATTTAGATCTTAAATATATTTCATATATATATATATATATATGTAGTAAAAGAGTAAGAAAAGGTGCATTATTATAGCTCGAGCTGCGAGGTAGCTCTGCATAAAGGCGCAGATACGTGTATGTATCAGGGGTTGAACGACTTGCATTTAAGTAAATAAGTGAACTAGTCTTATGAACACTTGGATATGCGCCTAGTGCACATTTATCTAGGTTAACGTTAGAACGAGCGGCTAGGTAAAGTGACTAACTTTAGGCTACTACCTGCATGATTTAAATAATAAACCATGTTTGAGGTCAAGAATAGTCATGGATTACCTGCCCGACTTAATTACCACATGGACCAGCCGTGTTAATTATCTATCCGTCACGGACCATGGATATGTGTATGTAGATCCACATTCGAGAGTTCCATACACGTCGGCGCTCCAGCCATATTGGAACGGTCAAGTTGTCCTCACTCACAGTGAGAATCAATGATGCTTAACATTGCGCAGCTTCTGGTTGTGCAACTGTCGAGATTTAAATCTAATTAATTATACAATCTGGCGATTAATCAATCTAGTTAATCGCACATCAAATTTGGCTGAGAAATTACCCCCGAAAGATCATTTTTATATTTTATTACATTATTATGTTAAATGAGAAAAGCAAGAGAGTTGTTGCCCTTCATCATGTTCATCACCAATCAACTGTATTAAAATGTCAGAAGGTGTACGTAGGTCTGAGGCGGGCGGGTGCACTTGCGTTAATAATTTGAATGCGTTTTTTCCCCCATAACTAATTAAGCTAATGCATTAAATCGACTGCCCTAGTTTTTATTTGTATTAACTCGATATTACAGGTTTTTATGGTACCTTTTGGGTAACTTTTTAATGTTGTGTTAGCCTACACCTTCATCATGTTGCATTGTGTAAGTTTAGCAAAATCATCTGCTGAATATTTAGATATTCATATGTTCGCTTACTACGGTTGCAGACGCTCAGTCAACTTGCTCTCGAATGTTCACGGACCGGCTTTGACCGTTCCATTAGGTTGGACGGCTTATGTATAACAACTAATGAGGCATCTATGTATATATATACGTCACAGAATGCGTGACTTCGCCACTTCCAATTAAAATTGAATCAACCAAGCCGCTTCTCATCGACTAACGTTTGGTCAGCTGTTAAAATATCATGCTAAAAGTGTATGGTGTGACCCCTCAAAGTTCTCAAAAACACACTCAAACTCTTCTTTTTTTTTACTCTTATGTTCTTGTAGTATTCTCCAAACATGACCATGAGTGTGTGAAGACCTTGTTTGGAAATCCAGCTGGATTCCACCACATGACACAGGACTTGTGCAAGCGCGCTGTAGCCAGCCCTCTTCTGCTCTCTATAGAATATGGGTCCAAGCCTCTCCTTTCTCTCTCCTTCTTTCGTTTATTCTGTTTTCAAAGATCATTCTTTCAGCTCCTCGTCATACGGAGGGACAACTCTGCACCACGTTGGGGTGAGAATGACGAACCAACAACCCGTCTATATTTACGTATATCTTTGTGTATATATGTGGGTGTACATTCAGAATTACATGTGCATGTGTGTATGAAAGGACGTATATTGATCCTTGTACGAGCTTGAAAGAAAGACTATGGACTTGTACTCTGTTTATAACAAAAACAAATCATATTTTTCTTTAAATATGATGTAAATGGACAGATCTACGTAAATGTATTTATCGCAGGAAACACTCGAGATGCAATGGGGGTCGAGTTCGTAAAATGACAGATCGGGTAACCTTGTGCAGAAACACAATGATACAAATCTATTTCCCAGCAAGCACGCACTGTAATTGATTCATAATTGTCTTTGTGTCATCGACGAGAGAGTTTGATTCGTATTTTATTGAAACAGGTTGAGTTGTCGCTAATGGAAATGTGTATGTAATTCCAACTGTCGTCTCTAATTTATCATTTCGTACTGCATTCGGCCTTCAGACATGTGTGCTCCTCAAATGCAGTCCAATCTGATCAACACCCTGGAGTTTTGTCTGTATATACAGGAGATTTATTTTTCAGGACGATGCCTACGAAGAACAGTCATTCCATATGTACACTTAAAAAAATCCATTGTGCACCATTTTGCCATCTTACTTTGGGGACGCGACAGGGACGTCCTCCGGAACTGAACTGAGCAACAACACAAGATCGTCACATTTACCGAAGCATATTTCTATCATGTTTTGAAAATACTCCTAATCATGTGACGTACACAGATACAACGTTTACTGCTCTTATATTACAACTTTTCTTTGTGAAAATCTTTGCATGTGAATACGGGAAGCAAGGACGATTTTATGGAAAAAGGAGACTGGTCCATTCAGAGGGATGGGAATTATAATTCTGTACATCTGTCCTTCTAATAATCAACTTATTTATACAGCCGTTGTTGTGTCACCCGGAGAAACTGTGATTTGCTTTGCTTTTTTTTTTTATTTCAAGTGGAATTATTATTAGTATTAATATTATTATTGCGAAATTTCAAAAAAATATATATGTGAATTTTTTATAGCTTGGGGATCTGATTAATCTGTGTCTCTGTGAATTATTTAAAACAATACTGTACAATATCTGAGGTGTTTTCGTGTTTATTTGTAATAACATTTGCCCTTTTTTGCCCCAGATTTTTGCCTGATGACAAGAGAGACCCTATCATAAGTGTTTTTTTCATTTGACTTATTTGATGTTTAATTTTGTGAAGTGTTCATTTTCTACCTTGTGTTGACTTTTGTAAATACACAAAGAAGTTTTGTATATACTATACTGATATAAAGCTTCTCATTGCTGTTTAACAGACTGTCAGATAATTTTGTTTGTTTGTGTCTGATTGTATGTGTTGTATGTGTATGTGGTATGGTAGGCAATTTCGGAGAGGCTAGCAATAGCAAGCTAGCTTTGAAAGCATGATATCCACCATTTCCAAAGCCAAGCCTCCTTCAAAACACAGCAGCGTCGGCAAAGCGTCACAAGAGATGCCGTTAAATTATCTCATGTCTTGCAGACAGTCACCGGATTCTCAGACTCGGATTTATGCGTTTCTGTGTCAACACTATCAAAGTCGAAATGAATCTGCAGCAGTCTGGTGGTAAAACTAGAGCTCTGTAAGTTGTTTACGTTATTATTATTATTGTAATGTTATGTGCTTGAGACATGAGGTCATTTAACGCCGTCTCTCGTGACGCTTTGCAGACTCTTCTGTGTGTGTTCATGTGTTTTTGAAGGAGGCATGGCTTTGGAGACGCTCTGAAGGGAGGGTGAGATGTAATAATTGTTCTAAATCCATTAAAAAAGGGAAGTCCACACCACAGTTAAGGACAATATAATTTTTTTCTAGATGATGAACGATAAAAACATGAAAAGCCAACCCATAATACATCCTGCTTTAAAGAGCTTGAGCATTTGAAGTGGCAACATACTATAACTGCAGCACATGAAATAAATAGATATTTATATGAGGTTTGGAAGCAAATAGTTATCGTAATAGTTAGCGATTCCAACGATATCGTTCATTTGTGTTGTTATATGCGCTGGAAATGTGTTGTGTTGGGGTGTGGATCTCGTTATTCTCATAGAATAAAAACGATTTTTAAAACATAGTTCATATTTTTGTTCATTTACATTTATTCGATTATTTATTTGATTACGATTATTAAACCTTTATAGTTATCGTGTGAACAGGCCTTTTCAGAATGATTTTTCCAGCTGATGAATCATATAAGCCCTAACAGCCAATCAGAACTAACCCTAATAGACTTTGATTATTTAATGCTCCACGCTAAAACTGTCTACACTGGACTTGACAAACAACTGTTGCAAATCTATTTATAATATATCTATTTCTTAAGTCCGAAATAGAATGGTTTACTATGGGGGATTTGTCATGTGATAAGAGCTTGCGCTACTTCTGACGCAAAGGAAAAATTGATTTGCAATGGCCGCTTTGACGTGTCCAGTGTAGACAGCTTCAAGATGTTGCGTCGCGACACTAATAAAGTTTGTTCTTATGTAGTTTGTTCGCTCTTATCGTTATAGTTGTCTTCATGGTGTGAACGGGCCATGACTCTAAATAGCAGAGTCCACATCACTTTCAGAGCGATTATTCCAGCTTATGAGTAAATAAACATTGACAGGCAATAAAAAAAATCCAAATATAAGACAAGCGTTGCAACTTTTGATGACATAACTGAAGCGTGCGTTTAGAATAAACAACTTTATTATGAGTCGTGTGCACACTAATATACGTATTGTTATAGTTTTTGTTCTTGGTGTCTTTCTTGCTGTTTTGGTGCAACAGAGCTCCTCAATTCTGCCATATTACATCAGTCCACACTTTATGGCTCTCACATGTTAATAATACACACACATGGTGATTACATCACAATCCATGTGTCATAAAATGAACTGCAGCACAGGTGGTTTGTGTGCAGAGACATGGTGTCCTGCAGCTTGTAGTAGCTCAGGTATTCAGCTCGACCGTTTGGTGCACATCACATGATCCCGTAGAACATCCAAGTAGAGGTCACCTGGCGTCGGCCCTGCTAAGAGCCCAGGAACAGACTGACCTCCCGTCATTTCAACATTCCACGTCTCTGAGCAAGGCTTCATGGATCAGAACTGGTCAAGAAGAGTGTTAGACACGGACGGATCCCATAAGGAACGGAGGAATGGGTCCGGCCCGGGAGAGGTGCAGATGTGCCAGTCCATCCTGCCCTGCCATGCCAACCACCAGGGAGAGCTGGGTGCAGGACAGCTGCTGAAGTGGATAGACATTATCGCCTGTCTGGCAGGTGAGTGGAGCAGATTTACAACCATGCAGAAGGATGCTTTTTTAATTCCCTTTACACATTTATTGAATGGTTATGCTCTTATTTATCGTGACTTTTCATCTCAAGTTCTCAACATTAACATTTGTGAGATTTATTCAGAATTAACAACTAATTTTCAGTTAAATTATCTAATGTTTTGTGTTTGAATAATAATGATCCGTATTTTATTCATTCTTTTCGATTTGTATACACATATTATTTTTATTTTGAAGTAAAAGTCAGACCATGCCCCTGTCAGAACTGGGACAGAAGACCTCTGATGGCATGTTGTTGGTGGTGTTTTAATTCATTTGATCATTTTTATAATTCAGTTTATATTTAATATTTCAAGCATCTTCATGTTGACCAACTGAGTGGAATCTTCCAGTCTGAATGTATATTTTGTTGCTATTATGACATTAGTTAAATTATTTTTCATTTATTATTTAATCATTTTAAATAATTCAAATATGTCTTGTTATTCTAAAGAAATGTTATTAAATAATTTATTTATTATAAATAAATATTTAAAATTGATTAAATAATTTAAATATTTAATATAATTTAATTTATTCTAAATCTATTAAATATAAAATATTATTTATCATTATTCTAAATTGTGAAATATTAAAATAAATTCACATCTAATTCTTAGAAATATCAAATTAACGTATTGCACACAAAAAACTACAAGCTCTTGACTGACCTGCCAATGCAGTAAAATGTCCTATTTTTCAGAACAACGTAGTGTGTTATCAAGCCATCAGAATAGGTCGAGATAAACGGTCAACTTTGGACTATATGAAAAAGGAAGATAACTAACATCCATACACCTTTCACCCTCAAATCTCGCATGAATCCGCCACTGTGGGAAGGGGCTTGAGGAAGACGCGCATTAATGATTTAACACGTGTCCTCTTCATCTCCTTCCTGTTTCTGCTCCAGTTAGACGCATGAAATATAAATAAATACCGGTGACAGGCAAAGTTGAACAATGTAAGAATAACGTGTGTACCCATCTTTGAGGGTTCATATATAGTGGTCCGTGTAATAAGTCTTCTTTCTTATCTTCTTTTAAGCTGAAAGACATGCAGGAATGGCGTGTGTAACGGCTTCCGTGGATGATATTCAGTTTGAAGAGACCGTAAGGTAACGTTAGTGTCCCTTATCACGTAACTAGACTTATCTATCCTTTTTGGTCCTGAAACAACAACAATCAGATTTTAAAGATAAGATTAAGGCCTGTTCACATCAAGAACGATAACTATAATCATAACTATAACTACGGTAACGGTATATTAGCATCCACACCACAGACGATATCGTGCTCTGCAGTTTGTCGTCGGTCTGCCGCTTTAAATGCTCGAGCTCATTAAAGCAGGATGGATTCTGATTGGCTGTCAAAGTTTTAATCGTTCATCAGCTGGAAAAAAAATTGTTCCGAAAGTGATTCAAACGATACATTTTCTCTGTGTTATCATTATATCTGTGGTGTATACTCTTTTGTATTTTTAACGATTTTTAGAGCTATATCTTTATCGTTATCATCATAGTTATAGTGAACTGGCCTTTAAGGTCAAGGTTTAGTGTTAGTGAATTATCTCATATGTTATGTGGTATATTAATCTCTTATCATATCATAATCATATCTCTGTATTTCAGGGTTGGGCAGGTTATCAATATAAAAGCCAGAGTTAACAGGGCTTTCAACACGAGTATGGAGGTAAAACAAGACGAAAAGCATTTAGTATTAAATATTAATGGAATAGCATACCAGAGTTTGATCAGGCCAGTGTTTTATTAGGTGGGCATCTATGTAACAGTACAGGATGTGCTCAGCGGTGTGACGGAGAGGGTTTGTGTGGCCTTCTCCACATTCGTCACCAAACCGTCAGGAACACACAAGGTGAGGGAACGGCTCTGCAAAGAATTCACTCAAATCTAAGTATTCCACTACCGATCTAAAGTTTGGGGTCAGTAAGATTTGTTTTTAAGGAAAATAATACTTTTACTCAGCAAGGACACATTCAATTGATCGAAAGTGAGAGCTAAGACAATAATATTACAAATAATCATAATGATTTCTGAAGGATCATGTGACACTGAAGACTGGAGTCATGATGCTAAAAATTCAGCTTTGCATCATGGGAATAAATTACATTTAAAATTGTGTTAAAAAGAAAACAGTTATTTTGAGTTGTAATAATATTTCACAAATATTTTGTAATAATATTTTACTGTTTGTTTGATCAAATAAATGCAGCCTTGGGTAGGAAAAAAAATCTGACCAACCCCAAAACTTTTATTTATTGTGCACTCTATTTTTTGTTATAAACAAATAAATTATGAACTACTTTTTGTACACCTTTAAGCTCACTATGTGTGTTTTATTGTAAATGCCATACATTTAAATAATTAATTAACCAAATTAAAAAACGAATGATCAAACAGGACAAAAATGAATTACAGTTGTAAAATTTGACACTTTTAACATCAGTATGGATTACAGACAGATAATTTAATCATACTAATGGCTTAAAGGAGTAGTTCACTTTTTAAAAAACTTTTGCTGATAATTTACTCACCCCCATGTCATCCAAGATGTCCATGTCTTTCTTTCTTCAGTCGAAAAGAAATTAAGGTTTTTGATGAAAACATTCTAGGATTTTTCTCCATATAATGGACTTCATTGGGTACCAAACGGTCCAAGGTCCAAATGACAGTTTCAGTGCAGCTTTAAACGACACCAGACGATGCATAAGGGTCTTATCTAGCGAAATGATCGGTCATTTAAAAAATAAATAAAAAAGTTTAAGTTTTATAAGCACAAATACTCGCCTTGCTCTGTTCTGTGATGCACGTTCGTGACTCTCCTGTTCGAACACGTTCATCAAAATGAACAAATCTTTTTTCGAGTCATTTCGTTCGCTGAATGAACGAAATGACTCGAAAAAAGACTCGTTCAAAATTAACAAATCTTTTTTCGAGTCATTTCGTTCGTTGAATGAACGAAATGACTCGAAAAAAGATTCGTTCATTTTGATGAACGAGTTCGAACTGGAGAGTCACGAACGTGCATCACAGAACAGAGCAAGGCGAGCATTTGTGCTTATAAAACTTAAACTTTTTCATTTATTTTTGAAATGACCGATCGTTTCACTAGATAAGACCCTTATGCATCGTCTGGTGTCGTTTAAAGCCATTTGAAGCTGCGCTGAAACTGTCATTTGGACCTTGGACCGTTTGGTACACAATAGGGCTGGGCGATAAATCGATTTTATTGATTAACTCGAGTGTGTAGTTTACGCCGATTTTTTTTAATGATAATCGGTTTTCTCTTTAACAACCCCATCTGGGCTCCCGTAGTTCCAACCGGGCTCAGCGCTTGCTATGATAGAGATACACAAACAACATGGCAAATGAGCAAGACCGCGGCAGCAGAAGCACAGCCGCCAAAAACATTTACAAGCTGAATCTGCAGGGCCGCCAACTCTCACGAGTTCACTCTGTGAGAGCACTTCTGTCACTTTTTACACGCTCTCACGCCACACATCCATTTTCTCACGCAGAGAAAAATCGCGAAGCAAAGAGGACACTGACACCGACAGACAAGACAGAGCAGGTTACTATCGATATGAAACAGATTCTCAGCTCTCAGATTCTGTCAATTTTATTACAAAATTCAAACAATAAACACTGTGTTGGCGCTTGTAAATGTGACGTGAAAGAATGCTGGCAGATCTCAGTTCAAGCGGCACGTGAACCGAACATCTGTTACTCTTTACTACCAACTTACCGAAATATAATAAAATCGATCGATCGATCAGTGTTTTTCAACCGCGGAAAGATATCCATAAAACAGCTGGAGAACAACATATGTCACGTAACGTTACATTTACCTCAGGAATGGATGCCTTTTAATGACCCATAGCACGCATTTTAGTTAGACGCATTATAAAATAAAAAACGCATTATATTTAATTTGAGTTAGTTTTAACCTTTAATAATACCAGCTGACAGGGCTCTCTGTATGTTTACAGCATTAGGTGACTTTTTTTTGGGAGAACAATTAACACATTAACGCATCTACTGTACCTATTTATCCAAAGGAATTTATATTGAATCAAGATCAGAATCAAATCACAAGAATTGAAATTGTGAAATTTGTGTTAAGCAATAATAAAAACAGTAGCATACCAGTAAACTTAATAAAATTATGTTTAGTTACCAAATAATTTGTCAATAACAATACACTTATTGTGATGCAAGTTTTTTGTTTTTCTTACACATCCCCCCAATCCCAATCCCAATCCCAATCCACCCATTTTATTTTACGTTAAATTTTCATTGTTTTCAAAGACAGGGCCTGTCCTCTTGTCTTTTTGGCTTGTTGTTTCTGATTGCACTTTAATGGAGTTCAAATCCCAGAAGGGGATATTAAAACAAAATAAAGTTAAAACTTGTTTTGAACAATTTCTTTGTCATCTGCAGGTTGATTTTAAGTAGGGAGAGAAAAAAATCGATTTAAATCGTAAATCAGATTTTTGTGAAAAAATCGGGGATTTTTTTTTAGGCCATATCGCCCAGCCCTAGTACACAATGAAGTCCATTATATGGAGAAAAATCCTAGAATGTTTTCATCAAAAACCTTAATTTCTTTTCGACTGAAGAAAGAAAGACATGGACATCTTGGATGACATGGGGGTGAGTAAATTAACGGCAAAAGTTTTTTAAAAAGTGAACTACTCCTTTAAGAAGATTCTTAAACATTTTCATTCAGTATATTGACAATTTTTTTTTTTTCATGCACACATTGTCATGTGCAACAGTAGCTGCAGAAACTCATTTTAGTACATATAATCTTGCTTTAAAATACCAAGCAAAACTCTTTCTGATTTCTTATCAAACCCCAGCCAGAGAGCATGATCCCAAACATTTGATTGGCTCCAAAAAGAAAGTCATATTACATGTGCTGTGAAACATATTTTCTCTTATGCTTTGACTTTTTGATATATTTAAAAACAAATTATTCCTAAATATTCTTTCATGGTTCTTCAGGTGTCTCTGAGACCCTTGGACGTTCAGGGCTCCGTAGAGGGAATGCTGGAACATTCACTGGCTTCAGAGAGGCGACGGCTCCGTCTCTACAACGAACAGTCCTTCAAAAACCTCATCAAGGACTATTACAATCTTCAAGACAAGGGTTAGTGCTTTACTTGAGCTTTGCTATTAAGTTAGTATACTTGAATCTATTTATGAGGTTCTGAGATGGTGTGTGGTGCAGTAGTGAAGGGTCATGGCTGGTAATATTTATTATATTTATATATTTATTCATTTAGCTGACGCTTTTATCCAAAGCGACTTACAATTGCTATATTTCAGAGGTCGCACACCTCTGGAGCAACTAGGTGTTAAGTGTCTTGCTCAGGGACACATTGGTGTCTCGCAGTGGATTCAAACCCGGGTCTCTCACACCAAAGGCATGTGTCTTATCCACTGCGCCATCACCAACATTACATCACGGTAATGTTGCTGAATCCAGTGATCTTCTGCAGACTGTAGGCAAAAATGATTAACTGTGTATCCGATTGGAATCTGATCTGATCTGACTGTCCACGCTGTTTGGACTTAACCACTCAATTCATATAAATTAGTTTTACGCTCTCTTTATGAACTTTTTGAAGCATCAAAGTGGTAGTTGCGTAGCTGTCAATGGAGGGACTGAAAGTTCTCAGATTCCATCAAAAAGATCTTCATTTTTGTTCCGAAGATGAACGAAAGTCTTACCGGTTTGGATCAACATTAGGGAGAGTAATTAATGACAGAGTTTTAATTTTTTTTAAACGAACCCTTTAAGCCTTGTGTGTGAAACCTTCAGCCTAAGCCTCAGCTTGCGAATGTAGCCTATGAGCAATTATGTCACAGTCACACCCTTAGATTACTTCAGGGGATTGAACTACTAATAACTTCACCATGTGTCGTGGAAACAAACTTCATAGGTTGTGTGGTAATAAATTCTGAAAGAGCAACTGGTGGAAAGAATCCCTTGAAAGAGTCAGCCAGAGGACAGATATGAGACTCCACTAGATCCACAACAACTTGGCAATGGGATCAAAAGTTCCAGTCATGAGTCAATGTGCACGTCAATCCAAAAAGTTGCAGCTGATAAACTGCATGCTAAACAGCATTTGTTGGCATTTCAGGACTGTATAGCAGGAAACCCATCGCGGCCTTGGTGTCGACCGAGCTCACGCGGGTCGAGAGCATCGAGCTGGTCCTGCCGCCACACGCTAATCACCATGGAAACACGTTTGGAGGACAGATCATGGCCTGGATGGAGAATGTGGCTACAGTAGCAGCCAGGTATGCTTGCGCGTTCATGCTGGATGTTATCATAGTGCAACAGTGACAGCTGTTGGTTCCGGAAGGATTTTTCACATCGATTTTTTTCATAGGGATGAAAAATGTCTTGTATTAATTATTTTAAGTCATGAACCAAACCAATCAGCTCCGAAATGGATAATATTAAGAAAACAAGTATTTGTAAAATTTTCAAAATGACAAATTATGCATGAAGCATCATGGATGACATCATCAAATCATCGGCAACAGAAAAATGTAAATATAAAATGAAAATAATTAAGTTAAAAATAAATGTTAAATAATAGCAACACCATAGAAACCACCCAGAACACCCAATATTAGAATGATTTCCGAAGGATCATGTGACACTGAAGACTGGAGTAATGATGCTGAAAATACAGCTTTGCACCGCAGGAATAAATTACATTATACAATATATTCAAATACAAAACAGTTATTTGAAATTGTAATAATATTTCACAATATTACTGTTTTCACTGTATTTTTGATCAAATAAATGCAGCCTAGGTGAGCATAAGAGACTTTATCTTCTGAAAAAATCTTAATTATTATAACGTTTGACCATAGTGTATACAAATATTGAAGTAGTTTGAAACTGACTCTCTGACATCATTTGCAGTGCTTCATGGGAGTGGGCGAACTCTGCAGAGCACGTTTGACATTGCTGGATCGTTCCTTGGGATTATTATGGGTAGTGTAGTTCTTTACTGAGACTAATGTACCAGTATGTGTTTTTCATCTTATATATGTTTTTTTTTTGTTCTAGTCGTTTGTGTGGCTACTATCCCTCTCTTGGAGCTGTGGACATGTTCCGCTTCCGAGGTCCCTCTAGTGTCGGAGACAGACTGGTGTTCAAAGCCATGGTCAATAATGCCTTTCAGACCAGGTAAATAAACCTTACCTGACTGTTATAGAAGTGCGATCCTGAACAAAATTACCTTCTTTTCATGCATTAAACTGTTAAAGGGATAGTTCACCCAAAATGAAAATTCTGAACAACAGCCGTCATGTTGTTCCAAACCTGTATGAGTTTCTTTCTTCTGTTGATCACAAAAGAAGATATTTTGAAGAATGTTGGCAATTGTAGGGCCGTCTAACTCGATCCAATGGCGGTATTCGAATTAGCGGTGAAGGTCTCTGTGTGTTACTGTCTTTTCTCGCGGCAAAGTATTTTTGGTTAAATGCAATACATTTTCTCATATATATTTTCTCGTTATTTCATCTGACTCCATAAATGAAAAGGGTTTTAATGATATCTGTGCATCATTAAATGTGAGGGAATGTTTTACTATTCTTTTAAACTCTTGAATGAAAATAATGTCAAAGTCAATTAGAATAATCAAATATCACAATTTAATATGTCAGGTAAATGTATCATTACAATTTCATAGTCAATGCAAAACATCAAATGCTCTAGATCAAAGAGGAAAAATGTTTACCCGACAAAGACATTCATGAATGCTGAGTCTCGGCGTCCCTCAGCATTCACGGGCTGATCTGAGATAGAGAAAGCGTCCAGAGCTCTCGCTGCGTTTCATTATATACCCAGACCTCATTTCAAATCTAAACATCATTCACAGTGGAAGTTTACCTGTAAGTCACCATTGGCTAGCAGTGGAAAATTAGCATTCAGTCAAATGGTCAGAAGGTGTTGACTCAAAGACACACCCTCCAGTGTGGAAGATATTTCTAAACTTCCTAAGAACTTTATTACCTTTTGGTTTACTTCTTTGGGAATGAGACATTTGTACCAGTCGCACCGAGACATTTCAAATAATACCAAACATGTATAAAACTCGATGATAATCATTCACATTAAACCATTTCGATTCTTGTGTGAGTTTGGGAGATCTCTGCCAGGATGAAGAATGGGGGAGAGAAATGTAGATTAGGATGAGGGAGGTGAGACCTTCGTCTCAATAGTGCATGAGGGGGAGTACAAATGTTAATTTCCTTTGTTTTCTCAGAGAGTGGCCCTCTCCTAAAGTCCTTCCAGTTTTTCCAGTCTTACACAATCAAACAGTTGACGGTAGCCATTGACTTCTATAGTAGGAAAAAAACACAATGGAAGTCAATGGTTAGGTCAACTGTTTCAACGTTCTTTAAAATATCTTCTTTTGTGTTCAACAGAAGAAAGAAACTCATATACAGGTTTGGAACAACTTGAGGGTGAGTAAATGAAGACGAAATTTCCATTTCTGGGTTAACTATCCCTTTAAAGACAACATGCATTTGCAATATGACATATTTGGTTGTCGCCACACCACATCGCTGCATACTTCTCACAATAGTAGGGTCCATTTTGACTTTATTAAAAACATAATAAACATAGGAATATTTTAAATTCTTTGTTCTGCGATCAGTGTGGAGGTGGGTGTTCGGGTGGAGGCGTATAACTGTGAGGAGTGGAATAAGGGGACACCAAGACACATCAACAGCGCCTCCATGATTTATTACATCCCAGGACGTGATGGTGAGCAACAGACCTTTCCTGATGTCACCTACACAACTCTTGTGAGTTATCTACACATTCAACAATACCATAGCACACTTAATATTAATAGACAAGTTTATATAAAATAGCTCTAACACTCACTAAAGGCACATAAATCATATCATTTATTTTTTTCAGGATGGAGAAAGACGGTTTCTTGGTGCTATTGTCAGGAAGAGAATTCGCATGGCCAGGTACTTTTTGTACAGAATTTGTTTTCTTTTCTTGGAAACATACCAAATTGTTTAGGAAACGTTCCAAATTTATTTTCCCCAGAAAACACATTCTGTACTCAAGAGATGAGGGACCAATTTCTGTGCCTTGGGACAGAAGTAATCAGGTAGGTAACTAACTAATTAAAGTAAATAATCAGTTTAAAAATAGTGATTGGATACATATAGAATAAAACATAATACAATAATACTGCTTATTTAAAAATATATAATTTTGATCAAATTATGTTGTGGTTTTGTAAATGACATTGCAGTGATACATTTTTAAACATGAGTGTACTACAAGTAGATTTCAGCGTTTAGTTTTGTGTCAAATTGTCACTTATGGAAGTCTGATCCAATAAAAAAAAGTAAAGAAAAGGACTAAAAATCATGTATTTCCATCAGGAGGTGCATTCTTTGTTGCATTCTTTCACAATCTGAGCCTGACGAATCTGGACATTGTCATCCTAAAATTGTTTAAGATCCTAGAAGAATCCTAGTTGTTTAAGAAATGAAAAGTTACACACTAGATCAATTAGGGTTAGAAGAACGGTTGCCAAACATATAACATGTTAGAAACATAACATAATACTACAATAATCATCCGACCATAGACTCTTAAGCATTTTATATAGAACATACTTTTTTAGTGGTCCCAAAGTAATCACTTATTCAAAAGAATACCTACTCAGAAAGTATTTGATTTTAGATGCAGCCAATGGGTTCTAGTTCTTCACATTGTATGTATGAAGTAAAAAAAAGCTCCTTTAACACAGTTTACATACTGCATACCCTCTGTAACATGGCGTAACATCTCTGTCCTCTGCAGGTGTATTTGGGGTATAACAACGTGGCAGCTCTCACAGTCTTAGCTGGAAAAAGGGGATGGGAGGCCAGTAACATCAACGATAAGGTCATCACAATGTTTCTTTTAAGTGCTATGTAAATATATCAAATTATTATATGACATTATTATGTATTGTGCACCTAAATATGCTTGGTAAGTACAGTACTTAAATAAGTGTGTTTTTGCAGGTAGGGGTTTACGTGCATGAGGAAAAAGATATGTTGTGTTTAAGAGTTGAGATGGAAGTCAAAACGGCGGCTTATCACGTGTTCTCGGAGCTCGCAGACCTGCGGTTACGGCCACAGTGGGACAAAAACTATCTGTAGGCGATCTGTATCCCTCTATCTGTGTTCAAAGTTTTGCAATCGCATGTAAAATTGTGTTTTTCCATCATCTGGATACGTCCGCTTCCTCCAGGAGCTGTGAAGAGGTGGAGAAAGCCGATGAGGAGGAAACCATTTATCACATTAAATGCGCCACAGTTAACGGAGGTAAAAGTCGGGATTTCGTGTTCCTGTTGTCTAAAAGGCAACCCTGCAAAAATGGGTATGACTCCACTGTTAACATGATCCATTGTTGGATTAACAAATCTTTAACGTGAAGCTCAAAATGTATTTTTGTTCTCACAGCGATCCATATGTCATAGCGCTCCGGTCCGTCACCGTGGCAACAGTTCCACCTGAGGAGAACTCTATTCGAAGCGAAGCTAAATGTGCAGGATTCGTCATTCACGAAATGGGCTTTTTAACCTGCAAGGTACCAACTTTAACATCTAAAACTCAATAAAAACAATAAAACACTTTTCTGCTGAATCGGAACATTTCTGGCTGCTCTACTAGGTGTCGTACTACAACCAGGTGACCTCTGGAGTGCTGCCCTATGTGGAGGGAAACCTAGCGGGCTGGTCCAAATCTATGGAAGAAACGGCAATGTCCTGCATTTCCTTCTTGGAGAGAGATGTGCTTAACACAGAGTTCTAATGCGCAACATTGTGGTTCTAGGACAATCTTTTTATTTGTTTATTTAAGGTTATGATAACGACTGCCATGATTAAAGGGATAGTTCACCCAAAAATAAAAAAATCTGTCATTAATTACTCACCCTCATATCGTTCTAAACCCTGTAAGACTTTCGTTCATCTTCGGAACACTAATGAAGATATTTTTGATGAAATCTGAGAGCTTTCTGTCCTTTCGTTGACAGCCACGCAACTACCACTTTGAAGCTTCAGAAACTATATAGAGAGATCGTAAAACTAATTTATATGAATTGAGTGGTATTTATATGAGAAATAGATATAATTTAGGCTTTTATTCATATAAAATTAAATGAATAGCTGTCAATGGAGGGTCATTTTTGTGTGAATTAAGCCCTTTAAGCAATTTGAAGAATCATTGATTACAGCATTGTATATTGTTTTAAAGGCCCATTCACATCAAGAACGATTGCTATAAAGAACACTTTAAAAATAACTATATTACAGTCCACACCAACAGACAATCATATTTTGTTTATCCTAAGTGTGTGTTGCTGTTTTTGCACATTTAAATGCTCACTTTAATGTCTGGTTTGGCTGTCAATGTTCTTCTTCATCAGCTGGGGGAAAATATCGTTCTGAAAGTGACTGCAATAATATAGTTCCTCTGTGTTATCGTCATAGCTGTGGTGTGGTTTTGTGAGAAGACGTAAAGTTTATTGAGGGAATGCATATTTATACAATTGTTCCTATAAATATAATATACCATCACAGAAAACACACTTCATATCCCACTTTTATAGAGTATATTTTGTACAAAAGTGACTTGTAAATAAATGCTGCTTTTCATATTCAAATTCTCTCAATCTTTGAAGCTTGAGCATTAAAACACAATCCATAATTAAATATTTAGATCAGGCTTGTGATGTCCACAAGTCTCAGGCATCACAAGGCTCTTTTTACAGCAAGTAAATGGCCTCAAAACAGGAAGTGTTACTTTTGTGTGTAAAAACATCCATAGCAAACAGTCATTGGTGAAGACATTAGCGGTTAAATGGTCCATTTCTAGATTTCTCCCAGTAGTTGTTGATCAGAAGACCACCACCTTGTCTTTTTTGGGTTGTGCTTTCTTCACAGGTACATGTACGTCCTCGTGATCAGCGCTGATTCTATTGGACAGCCGGCCAAGAGTGATAGAGTTAGCTGTAAAAAAGAAGTTTGAGCTTAATGCATCTGTTTTTAGTTTGACTAGAACAGTTCACATATACCAGTGGACGTGGTCACACTGAGACTCACTTGAGCTCTGGTGTTCAGGACAATCTTTCTGAAAGTGTTCCACTGAGCCACAAACCCGACAGCAACCGCCTACAGGAACAAGACACCACATACATATGTTTAAAGATGATTCAAAGATATTATCATGTTCATAAATATTTAATGCTTAACCCTTTAAGTCCTGACATATGAAATAAGCCAGAAAAAAAAATCTTCTGAAATGGAACAGTTTATTGAAGCTTTAGTAATAATATTAAAAGTTTGTTTGCAGTTTTTTTTGTTGCATTTCAAATTTGATACATCAGATTTGATGGCTCATATATGACATAGGAGGATATGCAGCTCAATATCAAGGAGGAAATACACTCAGTTTTATTCCAAGGCCCAAACTGAGCAAAAATATGCAATTTGGTGCAGATGTTGTTATTTTTATGGCCAAAAAGATGCTTGTAATGTGATGCTCAATGAGAGTTTAATAGCAGGATAAATACTTGCATAAAATGCATATAAATACCAGTTGTCCCTCTATATCTCCCTATGATATGTCTTAATAAAACTAAGCATTTAAATATCATCTTACTATCAAAGCTCTGTAGTTTTATTTATTGTGGGGAAAAACAATGCAATGCAATGATGATTGACAGATGAACAAATAAACGTTCAATCAAAAGCCTGACATTTGATACTCACATGTTAACATGATATTTAAAAAATAATAAAGTAAACCTAAGTTGCTTCAGCCCAGTGAGTGTTCATCTTAAAATATTACTAAAGTATAACAGTTATTCTTAAATGTACTTTATATACAAAAAAAAGAAAGATGCAAATCAGCAAAAAAAAAAAAATTTGATTGATTCTTTTTTACAATTATACTTAAAGGCATTTTACTTGCTAATAGTATAAACAGTAGCATACCGTGTGGTTTCAGTCAGGGCCTTCAGTAACGCACAACCATTTTCCATTTCATCTATGTTGATTAGAAAAGTGATCAGCCTATCAGCCAGTATGAGTAGCCTAATCATGCGTAATATCGAGAGACATCATTTTGACCGCTTTATTAAGTTGGCTTGTGAGAGACAACTTACTGAAATCCTATTTAAACTTCTTATTATTCTTCCGATTCTTCTTGCAGTGAAATTTCTATATCAAACTCCTCCTAGAGCTTTAACTCTACATACTCCAAACTCGGCTCAGACACTCAAACTGTTCTGACTCGGTGTGCTATATCTTTTCAGACTGATCGGACTTACGGTTTTCCTAAAAATGACGATCAAAACTCGAAAAAACTCCCATTGACTTAACATTGCGGAATGTTCAGATTTTCAAACTCCCCAACTAAATAAACTCATCTATCTGTGACTTCTCCATCTACACTTAAACTCTTAAACTCATAATAAATTAATAAACTCTAAACTTGAACTCTTAGACTCATTTCAACTTATAAACTCTAAACTCATAAACTCATACACTTATAAACTCATGAATTCAAACTCTTATGAACTCAAACTCATAAATTAATAAACTCTGAACTCTTACTCATTTAAACTTATAAACTCTAAACTCATGAACTCGTACACTTATATACTCATGAATTCATACACTTATAAACTCATACACTTATGAACTCATGAATTCATACACTTATGAAATCAAACTCATAAATTAATAAACTCTTAACTCTTACTCATTTAAACTTATAAACTCTAAACTCAAACTTATAAACTCATGAATTCATACACTTACACTTAACTCAAACTCATAAATTAATAAACTCTGAACTCTTACTCATTTAAACTTATAAACTCTAAACTCATAAACTCATGAATTCATACACTTATGAATTTTCATAAATTCATACACTTATGAACTTTTAAATTCATAAATAGTTCACCATAGCAACCACCCAGAACACCCTAGCAACTGCCTAGCAACCACCCAAAATACCTTACAACACCCTAGCAAAACCATAACAACCACCCAAAATACCATAGAAGACCCTAGCAACACCATAGCAACCACCCAGAACACCCTAGCAACCACCCAAAATACCTTAAAACACCCTAGCAACACCATAGCAACCACCCAAAATAGCCTAGAACACCCTAACACCATAGCAACCAACCAGCACACCCTAGCAACTGCCTAGCAACCACCCATAACACCCTAGCAACCACCTAAAATACATTAAAACACCCTAGCAACCATCCTAAATAGCGTAGAATACCCTAGCAACCACCCAGAACACCCTAGCAACCACCCAAAATACCCTAGAACACCCTAGCAAACACCCAGAACACCCTAACAACCACCCAAAATACCTTAAAACACCCTAGCAACACCATAGCAACCACCCAAAATACCCTAGAACACCCTAACAACCACCCAAAATACCTTAAAACACCCTAGCAACACCTTAAAACACCCTAGCAACACCATAGCAACCACCCAAAATAACCTAGAACACCCTAGCAACCCCCAGAACACACTAGCAACTGCCTAGCAACCACCCAGAACACCCTAGCAACCACCCGAAATACCTTAAATCACCCTACCAACACCATAGCAACCACCCAAAATACCTTAGAACACCCTAGCAACCACCAGAACACCCTAGCAACTGCCTAGCAACCACACAGAACACCCTAGCAACCACCCAAAATACCTTTAAACATCCTAGCAACACCATAGCAACCACCCAAAAAAGCCTAGAACACCATAGCAACTGCCTAGCAACAACCCAGAACAGCCTAGCAACAACCCAAAAGGTCTTAGAACACCCTAGCAACAACCCAGAACACCCTAGCAACTGCCTAGCAACCACCCAGAACACCCTGGCAACCACCCAAAATACCTTACAACACCCTAGCAACACCATAGCAACCACCCAGAACACCCTAGCAACTAATATAAACTTCAAACTATTTTTAACTTTAAACTAATTTAAACTTCTAACTACTTTTAACTTTAAAATAATTTAAACTTATTTAAACTTCTAACTACTTTTAACTTTAAACTAAATTAGTTTAAAGTTTAAATTAGTTTGAAGTTTAAATTAGTTTAAAGTTTAAATTAGTTAGTTTATAGTTTAAATTAGTTTAAATTAAACTTCTAATTTAAACTATAAACTAATTTAAACTATAAACTACTTTAAACTTCAAACTAATTTACACTTTAAACTAATTTACACTTTAAACTAATGTAAACTTCAAACTACTTTAAACTTCTTTAAACTTTCTGGTCCAAACTTTCACAAGCCAACTTAAAGTTTGTCTCGACAAACTTTTTCTAGTTAAGTTTTGTTTTGTATAAAGCCCTTCTTTAAAGTGAATTTCGTTTTGTATAAATTCTATCTTAATTTTAATCAATGTTTTAAACAATTGCCTGGATTTAATAAATAAGAAGCAAATATAGCAGCCTATAATCAGGACATGGAGGTGCTGACGCGATATAACTTGCATCCCACGTGAACTGGAGCTTGTCTCATAAATGAACAGAATTCTCAGAAATATATCTAAGCTTGAAATGTCTACTTTTAAACAAAACAATTCAAAACGAAAAGAAACAGACAACTCTCTTATAATCCGTATGAAGTGTGCATTTCTCTCTGTAGGCACCTTCACAATACTGCGAAGGTGGCGAGTCAGCATCGTCACTGAAAACACTATTTATTAAGAAACAATTAAAATGTCTCCTTTTTATATTTGACACATTCATAATGATTAGGCTACATTTGCCGGTTCTTTGTGGCAAGCTTTATGCGTCTTCTAACTGATCGAATATCGTGACATCCCTATTTTGTACCGGGCCATTTATGGTTTTTCACATTGTTCAATAAAGTTCTTGGTAAAAAAGAAAAGAAGCTACTGTGCCTAATATTATTGTATACAGCTTGTATTTATAATAAGTCTTCATCTCTGTTTAACAAACGGCTCTTAACCACCAATTACATTAAACTCATAGTTTAGCTAAGGACTTATAGTTTAAAAGTGTATATAACATGGATTTAAAAATAATATGAAACACACAACCATGAATGTTGAAAATATTTTTGTGCATTTATTTAAAATGATTAAAATGCATTTAAAACTGAATTATTTTTTATGTATATAAATATTGTAATCATACAACGTAACTTTTTTTATTAATAAGCTAGTCGATGAAAATGCTTGCATAGCGAATGATACTGTGTGTGTGTCTGTGTGCGTGCGTGCATGCGGACCCGTCGCCAGACCTCAGTCTTAAGGGGGGCATATGAAATGTATGGGGGGCACAATTATTATTAGCCTACAGTATGTAAATTTATAATAATCAACTCTAGTCACCCAGCACGTAATCATCACGTTAAACATATAACCAACAGCAATATGACCAGGTAGCCTAGCCTACACCACATTACACAGAAGCAATGTTATGAATATCCATTAAACACTTGACTACACAACATATGAGATGTAACACTAGAAGCATCTCTCAAACATTGCATTTTAAAGCAGTCAACAGAGGGATATGCATTGCCATGACACACACACACACACACACACACACACACACACTCTGAGTGGAGGCAGCGCTGTCCTCTCTCCAGTCCCAGTAACTTACAGCGGGAGGAAGCGTTTCTCCGAGCAGAACCTCCTCATCAAAGTATCATTCCACTCGGAAGGAACTGAAGCGAGTAAGCCGGCGAAAACTCGTTTTGAAACAGCTTTCAAAAATACGCGGTAACTGTTGAGCGGCTTAGTTGTTTGTCACGTACGTAGCTTAACGTTCTTTAAGGCCGTTGCAGTGTAGATTCCCATCAATCAAACTAAATTACACCATTGTTTCTTTATATTTTTAAATATTTTAATGATAAAGAATGCAACATTAATGCAACACAGAATTAGCAACTTTGATAATATTAAAATTAAATTAAAATTAAATTATCTGTGCCTCAAGTGGGGGGGGCACAATATTTTTGGGGGCAGGGCCGGCCCCCTATGGCACGCCCATAGCGACGGGTCTGCGTACATGCATGTGAGCGAGAGAGAACAGGGGTCAGCTGACAGCACTGCGAGGGTAACAAGCTTACTAACACCGCTCACAGTGTTGTCAGCTGCACCCATAGACAGTAAAAGAAAGGCTGCACACCGTTCCTCACTGCACTTCCTGTGGGAATGATAAATAACCTGTTCCGCTCAGTGCTAGCTGTTAGCCAGTCATAGCGGTCATAGTTACCCTCAGTGAAGTGCCACACAAAACCTTTTCCGGCCTTGGTCAGGCCATCCAGCTTAGGTGTAGATCTTCCTTTTTAAATGATCTCTTTCTTCTCTCCAAACAAACGCCTTGAAAAAGGCACACGAAGGAGATCGTCAACTGGACCGGTAAGAGGTGTGAAGGCAGTGGCCATAGATCAGTTCATTGACATTGCTCACAACCCGCCAACATTTCAAAAGGTTGATGACATAAGCGGGGGCTAGCGCCGACACATCACTGGGCCCTGAGGGCGTTCTGTCACTGCGCATCGAAATTTGATTGGCTAATGATACACGTCAGTCAAAGTTATGATCAAATGGGAAATGGCAGCTTCAACGGCAGGGTAGCTATACTTCTAGTGCTGGTCCACGGAGCTGTGATGCGTTTAGATGACCATATGGAAAATCCAGCTCAGCCTCACAAAAAATAACCATATTCTTTATGGAAATATAATCGTAAAAATGAAAAATATATATTTTACATATTGTATTATATTTTAGATTCTGACAGGGCCAGCAGAGAAGGCCCTGATGGCCCTGACAGCCCACCTCTGAGTATAAACTATCAATCAGAAGACAGAAGATTGTTTACAACAGTTTCAGGAAACTTCCAAATATGCTTATCAGAAATGATACTAGGCTTTATAGGGTTAAACCACTGACCTGCAGCATACAGTCCTTTTGGGTTGTCAGGGCAGGCTTTGGACAGATGACCAGTCTGACCACAGATAAAACATTTGGCATATGGGTAATTACCTAGAAAACAGAAACATTCCTTTGATAAATCATAGCAGGTTTGATATTTCATACATTTTGGGTGCATGACATCTCATTTGACTCGTACCCATGGCAGGATCCACTTTAGCGCGACATCTCTGGATCTCATGTTCAGTGGAACCACAGCGATAACAAATACCGCGGCCCATCTCTTCATCGTTATCTGCTTCAGGGCAGTCGGCGAGCCCGTGACCAGGCTTCCTGCAGTTAAAGCAGATCTACAACCAAAATGTGAGAGTATATGTAGAAAAGTTTGTTTCTACCACAGAATAAAAAGGTATTTATGACATTTTTTCTCACAACTCTGTCTTTTTTCCCCTCAGAATTCTGAGAAAATTTTTTTAAAAAAAGAGACAAAATTGCGAGATGTAAGCACAGATTTTTTTTTTCTGCCAAAAAAAAAAAAAAAAAAGTAATTGCGACATCACAATTTTGAAGATAAAAGTCTGAATTGTGAAATATAAACTCAGAATTTGCATGAAAAAATGTCTGAATTGTGTGATGTACTACAGAGCCCCGCACATAAGCAGGACAAAAAATATCCCCATGAGTTACTAATTGGTCAGAACGTTCTACCATTTCATTTCCTCAAATTAAGTAGATCATGCGTACAACATCATTCATTCCCTTGTTTTACTAAATCGTGGCCACGTAGTAATTCATTCCAACACCATTTTCAACTAAAAACTCTTTCTGCATTTTGGCAGTTCATTTACATGACAACAGCGTTTTCGGGGCCTGAAAAAGCAAACTTTTAAAAAAGGTTTCCAAAGTGCACGTTTTTTTAAAGCGATACCATTATTGTTTCCTTATAGACTACAAAATTGTGAATATGTGAAAATGGTGACGTCGTGCATGTGTAATATTTGTTCAGTCTATAGGCGCACAGTGTTTCTTTACGAAGTGACAGCACCATCTACTGGCCTGTCAGCAGAATAAAGCATTTTGATCATTTCACGGTTTTGAGCTAACGGGATCGTTTTGACAATATTGTTGTATGTACACACAAACACATTTTTGTGCATTGTTGCCAAGTAAACATATCCTTAGTTAACCCTTAAATGCCTGAGTGTTTCGCTCATCATTATTACATATTTAATTTTGATCGCAGACAGCTTCTTCAGATCCACCTAGGCCTGTCGCGATAGTCAATAAATCAATTAATCGCACGATAAAAAAAATGAGCTCGATAATTTTTCCGGTCGCAATAATTTCCATTTGCATACTTGTTTGTTTTCCTCGTTTCTCTCTCTACCAAAGAGACTGGATGACAACTCTCGGTGAATCCTCGTCAGTTGCAAGCATAGGCGGTTGCAAGGTCTTTTGTGTGGGGAAGCGGCGCTTGTCAGTCACATGGCTATCGAAAGCCAAATGGTTCAGAATTCATGTGCATTTGATCGCCGTATAAATATTAAAACGCCGTCTTCATAACGCCGCGAGGCGTTAAATAAGCGCCGTCAGGTGATAGGTTAACGTCACATGCCGCCACGCGTTAAAATAATGCCACTCCCCGATAGATGTTAAATTGACACCACACGCCACTCAAAATGCAGATTTGTGAGCTCATCTACATGGCCCCTCCTCTTCTGAGTTTGAGAACTCTACGGCAAGTCGGAGAAGACAACCCAGTTTGGAATAGCGCGAAAATGGCAAGAATTTGTTTTGCGGTGTAAACACACTGTAAATGACTATGTAAATTAATTTTGTTCAAGAAAAAATAAAAAAACAAGAGCTTAAGATCCAGCGCAGCACCAGATGTAGTCTGGCTCGCCCCTCCCATTATCAGAGACAAGAAAAAAGTCTGTAGAGTCAAATAATTTCGGACGTCTAACTGCGATTAGGGATAGCATAAATGCCCAGCTAATTTGCGCATAAATGTCCCTAGATTTCCCTTTATGCGATCCCTTAAATTCATTCATTAAATTATTTTTAAATTATATATATAACAAAGATCGGGAGGAGCACGTTCAGATAATCAACCAAATCAACACGGAATGAGTTAATCAACTCACTGAGTGCGATAGGATTGAGTAAGCCGTTTGGCTTATATTAATGTCGCTGTCTTCACAAAGTGCTGAAATGTCAATCATACAGTATCATCATAACATAGCCTAGTCAAGAAAAGAAGACCCAAAAGCGGGAATTTGTAGCAAATCAAACTTTATTTTTATGGGTTGGCCTGTCTGAGTGTGCGACTCCCGGCCTAATGGTGTCACGCATTAGCCTAAATAATTTGTGACATTAAGCATTTAAGTTAACTGAAATAAAGCTAAAATTAGGCTAAATATAATGGGCCTTTAAATTATGGGCATATATATTAATTAACCCTTTGATGCGCCAGCTATGGATACCCCTTCTAATGCGCAACATGGGTCTAAAAAGACCCGTATTCATTTCCTATATTATTTCAGTCATGGCCGAATGTTTCTTTGCTGAATCTTTAAAATATATGTATTTTATCATTTGTTATTCCAGGTATTGATTAAATATTTTGTTTTTGATTTCCACAAATCATTATGTTTATGTTTCCTTTCTTACTTTATAAACAAACACAGTTTTTGTATTTCTACATCAATTTTACATACACGGGTCTAAAATGACCCGTATTCATTTCCTATGTTATTTCAATCATGGCTGAGTGTTTCTTGGCTGAATCTTTAAAATATGTATTTTATCATTTGTTATTCCAGGTATTCATTAAATATCTTTGTTTTTGATTTCCACAAATCATTATGTTTATGTTTCCTTTCTTACTTTATAAACAATCACAGTTTTGTATTTCTACATCAATTTTACATACACAGGTCTAAAATGACGGTATTCATTTCCTATGTTATTTCAGGTGGCTTTGACAGTTACAGATTTTAAAATCAAAAAGGCGGGGGAAAAAAGGACCCTAAACTCTTAACACATCAAACCATTTCAGCATAATGGCTTATTCAAGACTATACAGTTCTTAATAGAAATTTTAGGCCTATTACATGTAAATAAGCTTTAAAGGGGCATTCGGCAACTATTCCAACTTAATAAAACCGTTTAGAAATCATTTTGATGGTTTAATAACCTGTTCTGGTGAGAATGGTGACTTTCCCTGCTCCCCCCAACGTTCCTAGGCAGAAAACCAACCTTGCAACATGGGGACTAACGTCCCAGTAAGATGGAAACAGGAAGTCTTGTGAGAAGCGAGAACGAGCGAGAAACACAAACTGCTTTATGGCAATTCGACATAAACCCACAGGCCGCCCTCAATGTGTATGATGTATTACCCACCTTGGTAGACATAGCTCCACACGATAAAGTTGGCCGGCTCCACACGATAAAGTTGGCCGGCTCCGATAATAACAAATGCACATGAGCAGCGGTAGAAAGGGGGAGGAGGGTGCCGCAAGTGAGTTTTTTTTTTACAACATTGTTGTGAAATACATGTCCCACAGCTGTAGGGGGAGCTCGTTGAGAAAACATGCGACAACAAAAGTGAAAATCAGCGAAGAAATAGCTAGGTTGCTGAGTTCCCCTTTAAAATCTTTTTTTAGTGTAGCTAACATTAGCTAGCTAGAATAGAATATGTCAACAGCTAGCTAGCTAATAGTATTGGATATGATTCTCTTTCTCACAAGTAATCTCTCACTAGGATTTCATGGTCAAGGTAACCATAGCCTAATATTCAAATGTTATGTCCAGTTATCTTTTACAAAATATCAAATATTTTTTGTGGTTAAAATAAAATAAGACTTGCATCAAATATACAAAAGCAGCTGTGTTGAGTGGTGAAATGTGTGGCAGGTGAATAGTATTATGTAATACTATAGTAATAGTATTTATGCAGTAAATATGTTCCTACTTGCAAATATCAAAGGTTTCTATATGGGTCATTTTTGACCCATGTATGTAAAATTGATGTAGAAATACAAAAACTGTGTTTGTATATAAAGTAAGAAAGGAAACATAAATATAAATATTTAATGAATATCTGGAATAACAAATGATAAAATACATATATTTTAAAGATTCAGCGAAGAAACACTCAGCCATGACTGAAATGACATAGGAAATGAATACGGGTCTTTTTAGACCCATGTTGCGCATTAGAAGGGTTGCGATACAAAAACTATTTTTATTCAAAAAGTAAGAAAGTAAAAATAAAAATAAGGATTTGTGATGATCAAAAACAAGTTCATTGAGGAATACTGAATGATGAAATTAATTTCTTGCAAAGATATAGAAAATTAAAACTCAGTCGGGTCTATCTAGACCCATGTTGTGGATCAAAGGGTTAAAAAAATTAACAAAAATTAGAAATGTTGCCTTGCAGACTGAAATAAGATGAATTTGAAGCTCTAAAATTCTGAAATGGAAGCTCTAAAATTCTGAAATGGAAAGAAATAAAAAACTAAACTTAAATATTACTAAATTATATATTAGGCATGTGCCGGTATCAAATTTTCATGCTGCGATTAATTGATTGAGCTTTTATCACGGTATACGGTATTATCACAATATTTTAATTGCACAAGAGAAACAGACGGATTGGGGGTATCTAAAAAAAACTTGAATCACAATGTGTAATTGTGATTGTCAAAACATTAATTTTATTTTTTAGTGACAACATGTTATAATGTTTACATGGTACAGTTACTGAGGCTACTGTTTGTATTATTGCTTAACACAATTTTCATGATTTCAATTAAATTCTTGGATTTAATTTCAATCTTGATTCAATATTGACTCATTTGGATAAATATTAGGTAGGCTACAGTAGATAGCCTGCATTTAATTTTTTCTCAAGAAAAAATATATCTCACATAATGCTGTAAACATACAGAGAGAAATTAAATATAATGCATACAATATAAATATAATAATAATATAAATATAAAAATGTAATATGCCGTAATTTTCATTATAATAACAATTATATAATGACAAGTAAACATATATTAAAATATGTAATATAGTGCACATATTTAGCAAAATACTCCTCTCTATAGCTATTTTCTTATAGTCAACTAACATTAAATGGCTTTCCTGAGGTAAATGAAACGTTCTGTGACATAATTATTCTCCTGCAGTGTTATTGACCTCTTTCCGTGGTTGAAAAACACTGATTGATCGAAAGTACGTATACCTTTCGGTGGGTTGTACTGTATCTTTAATAAAAAGTAACAGATGATCTGTTTACTTGAACTGAGGCGCGCGATCTGTCACGTCATTTACAAGCACCAAAACAGTATTTATTGTCTGAATTTCGTTATAAAACCTGAGAGCTGATATTTTTTTCATATCAAAAGTAACCTGCTCTGTCTAGTCTGTCGGTGTCAGTGTCCTCTTTGCTCCGCGATTTTTCTCTGGGTGAGAAAATGGATGTGTGGCGCGAGACCGTGTGAAAGTGTCAATTGCGTGAGTCTCAAGCTGCTGAATGCGTGAGAGTTGGCAGCCATGCGGGGGATAAATAGTCGGCAGCGTTCTTCCTTCCGCCGTGCTTCTTTTCCATGTGAGTATTGTTTACATTAGACTAGAGTGCACACTGCATTCACACAGTGCTTATACATGTGATGTGGGGATTGTTTACATCAAAGTGCGCACGTGTTTTGCGCAGCATATACGCATTGTTTTTTTAAGCGGTTGATGGAAAATAAGCTGATGCGCGTTCTAAAAATCTAAATTCGGATCTATTATTTTTCACGGTATTTCGAAGTCCCCGCGATAACAATATCGTGCATATTCATTACCGCGATTTATCGCATTACCGAATACCGGCACATGTCTATTATATATAGGCCTAAATAATTAAATATAGCCTAAATAGCAATTTTAATTTAAAAATTTTTTAATGACAAAAGCACATAACAAAATTGCTTCAAATTAAACTAAAATTACCACGAAAAATAAAACTAGAACTAATTCAAAATCAAGATATAAATAAATAGATAAAACTAAATTAAAAATAACTGCAGGTCTCCGCAGTCACGTAGCCTAAATGAAAACTATGAAAGCCGTGTGACCGGCCAACTGATAAAAAAAAATATATATATATATTTGAAAAATAAAATAAATTAAAGAAATTAGTCTCTGATCTCTGATTCCTCATTGGCTATCAGCCTGGCCGTTGTTGTCATTACAATGCACGGACCAGTACAGCTTTGACACTTTGACAACTAAGTTGTTCCAGAGACTCTTTAGAGACCAGAAACAATATAATTTATATTCCTTTTAATATAATATAATTGTATTATAACTCAAATTATAATATACATTATATTGTAATCGCCAAACAGAGCATTCATTGGAGAAGTGTGACATTTAATCCTTACAATTCGATTTCATTGGCCTGCTACCCAGTGCCAAAAGGGGAGGGGATGTGCTTTTATTTTTTGCCTTTACAAAAACAGAACCAGAAGTGTGGCACAGGTAATAGCAAACCAAATCATCCTTAACTGGGACGCACCAGCTAAAATTGAATCTGATCAGAGAAGTAAATTTACAAGGAGGGTGTGAACAGAAGTATCACAGCCTTTTGCATGTCACAAGAGATCTGCACTTGTGTGAATGACACCACAAAAAATCAAATGCTAAGCAGGCAACACCGAAACAGGTGAACTAATTTCTGCCCAGAGATCTGACTGTAAAGAGAGCAACTTTGAAATAAAGATATGAGTGAGAAAAACTCTGGTTAATCCAGAAAATTTCCAGAAAATGAGATTCTCTCTGCATTTGTTTCTGTCTCAGGTGTATTACTGCAATTCCTTGAAGGACGGATGCCAGGATGGGCCGGACCCAACCTGCATCAGAGCCAGGACAGCAGGATTGTTAGAACATAACCTGAGACTTGGGAGATGGGTGAAAAGACACTTCAAGAGGCCATCAACATCTCACAATAGCACATCACTATATAAGCATGGCCTCCCAGTATACAACTGGAACTAAATTTACAACAATTATTATAGGTTAGATTCCACCCATCTCCTAGACACGAACACTGAACACACTCCTCCATCACTACACCCTCACCTCATCATCAACTGGAATAGATCAAATCTATCCAGGCTGAACACTACACATCATAAGACGATCACCTCACTACAGACCTATTGTACATCTTCACACACTAACAGATCCGGATAGCTTCACACATATAGGATGGTAAAGCTGATCCAATGATGACAGTCTAACAGAGACGCACATAGCATACGCTATTCACAACACTGCACGATAATGCAAATTATAAGCAGAGACAGACCTGCTATTCAATTTTCAAAATGTTAAAATTTTCTGATTGTTGTTAGGGTGGTTGGAAAATCGGAGGGCCCCTGATTTCTCAACATACCACTAATAACAGAAACATCCTAAAAAAACGGATAGATCTGAAGTGTGAGCGCTTCAATCAATTACAAAATTTACAATTTAACCTGTCATTGACTGTAACTTGGCCAGCAAAGACACACACACAACATTCTTTCATAGCCAGAACACGCTCACTCACACTCACACAACTGCTGCAAGGAATGAACCTACATTATTGAATGACTAAGCATGTCCCAAGTCACTTCTTATGTCTGCATAGGTGACTTGCATTAGAAGATTCCTGAACAAACACAGTGATATATGTGTATATGTGTGTACTTCATAATTTTTGATAGATTCTATGGATGAATAAATAATGTAATAATATTCAATTTGATTGTTTAGATTACACTGACCTCTTGCTGCGTTTCCTTTAAATGATTCAGACCAAGAATATTTACTACCATTTAACTTCATCACAGTGGTAATGGAGAATTGGATATTTAAAATGAGATCACCTTACCATTCAGGACCTTTTAGAACCATTTGAGACCAGATGTACCAATCGCACTTGCTGACATGAACCCATCCATTGTTTTGTTTTTGTTTTGTTGCATTATGTGTTCGTTTGCATTTCCTTACGGCTTCAAGTTCACAAGTGCTCAATCGTGAAGTGGATATTTAAGACGATTTTCAGGTGTCTCACACGAAGCAGTGTGGAACCAAGGAGAACGCCTTCATCCATCGAGGTCTGCCCAGACAACCGCACCGCTGAAGGTGACAGGATTGGTCAAGAGGGTCAGATTATCGTCATGGGGAAGGTGCCAGAGAAGCAGAAATTTCTCTATGAAGGAATGACACGTCGACTGAATAAGTCACAAAGGTCCAGATTGACTATGAACTTTGCTCACATTCTAGGCTGAAACGCAAGAAGAGAACCTGAACGCATTCATCCACCTGCTGAACTCAAGCCACATACACCTGGTGAGACCAGGCGTTCTGCAGGTGAACACAGCCCTCTGAAAGCTTCTACAGATGCTAACATTGCAAAGACAATTTTTGAGTTGTGTCTCAAGGATTACAACAACCGTCTTACTGTGACCACGCAAGTGTTCATCTGAATTTGACCCACGTGGTCAAGAGGCCAATCTGTAAGACTGGAAAAACTGTTTTCTCAGAGAGTGGCCCTCTCTTAAAGTCCTTCCAAAGGAAATTAACATTTGTACTCCCCCTCATGCACTATTGAGACGAAGGTCTCACCTCCCTCATCCTAATCTACATTTCTCTCCCCCATTCTTCATCCTGGCAGAGATCTCCCAAACTCACACAAGAATCGAAATGGTTTAATGTGAATGATTATCATCGAGTTTTATACATGTTTGGTATTATTTGAAATGTCTCGGTGCGACTGGTACAAATGCCTCATTCCCAAAGAAGTAAACCAAAAGGTAATAAAGTTCTTAGGAAGTTTAGAAATATCTTCCACACTGGAGGGTGTGTCTTTGAGTCAACACCTTCTGACCATTTGACTGAATGCTAATTTTCCACTGCTAGCAAATGGTGACTTACAGGTAAACTTCCACTGTGAATGATGTTTAGATTTGAAATGAGGTCTGGGTATATAATGAAACGCAGCGAGAGCTCGGGGCCTTTTCTGCATTTAAGATCGGCCCGTGAGGCTGAGAGTTGCGAGACTCTCAGCCTCACACATTTCTTGTTGGGTAAACTTTTTCCTCTTTGTTCTAGAGCATTTGATGTTTTGTAGGGGTGCTCCGATCAGGATTTTTGGGGCCGATCACCGATTACTGGAAGGTGTATCACCCGATACCGATCACCGATTACACGGTCTATTTGAAGCCTTCTATTTATCATGTAGCATTATTTATTAAACTATATTTAACAACAACGTACATTAATTATTACAATTAATAGAAGACAATGTATCATGAATTGACACGTCCAGCATATTAACTTATCAGCCTGTGCTTGGTTATTGAGAACAGCGTAGGGCTTGACAAATACCACTTTCCTGTAGAATATAAAATAAATAAAAATAAAAACAGAACATCTGAGTCTTTAAATTTAGCTAGACTACTTTAAACTAAAAACTGCAACAAAAAAGGCTATAGCAAAAATAATGTTGAGTCAGTCAGCCATCAGTTTTTCTAATACACTATAATAAGTTCACAGCAACAAAAAATACAAATAACTAACAACTTCCATATCTGTATTTATCTATAACTTTGCTTTTTTCTGGATGCTCAGTCAGATTTTGTGGGCATTTAGAGAGGAAGAGTGAGGTAGAGAAAGAGAGAGTGGGGATAGAGATTATTAGATTAATTTCTCTCCAAAAGCTTACTTGTTTAATATTAAACATCAATATTTTTTTATTTTTTTTGCAAGAACCCTTGCAAAATTATTTTAAACAGACTAAGAAAGCCACCAAACTGGTCACATCTATGGTTAGATTGATTTGTTTAGATCCAGTGAAGTCGTGTCCCACCACTTTTTCTAAGGATCGATATTGTACCCCACCATTTTTTTTTTAACATTAAGTCACGGATGTACCTAATACAAACAAATAAAACATTTCCAGTCAACTAGCAGAGCATTAATTAAGTTCGCTATTAAAGAAATCTAGCGCTAAAATGTGGTGTTGTTTTTTTGAAAATCAAGCTGAGCGCTCGTTGCCGCGTCTATCAGTGTCATGGAAACAGTGTTGTGGCTCGTGCAGTCTTCACTCGGTTCAATCCATTACCGTTGCGGACTCTATTAATTCCGGTGAAATCGCAAAATAAAATGCACACAAACGTGTCCCTGCTTGATATAGACTGTAACCACTGATGAACATATTCAGTTTTGATGAGAGAAAAAAAACTATACGCGTGCGGATTCGAACCCGTAACCTCTGACACGCTTGGCAAAAGCTGTACCACTAGACCATTTAAGAACTCAAACGTCATTTGGGGATCGATGGATTTAGTTACGGATTAAGCAGAGAGGCTGCAGTTTGACAAGCGGCAGCAGCATGGTACACACATTGCAGATTGATTGCTAATGAATTGTCTTTTTCACACACCTTGTAGAATTGCCGGTGAAGCCATTTTTATCAGGGCATAAAAAATTGTCTCGCGAGTTTTGCGTCATCTGATCGGCTTTTCTGGATCGGCCTTTATAGAGACCGCCGATCACAAATCCCAAAGCAATTATCGGCCGATTATGATCGGCGACCGATCAATCGGAGCACCCTTAATGTTTTGCATTGATTATCTTTGAATTGGTTATTAAATTGTAATGATAGACTTACCTGACATATTAAATTGTGATATTTGATTATTCTAATTGACTTTGACATTATTTTCATTCAAGAGTTTAAAAGAATAGTAAAACATTCCCTCACATTTAATAATGCACAGATATCATTAAAACCCTTTTCATTTATGGAGTCAGATGAAATAACGAGAAAATACATATGAGAAAATGTATTGCATTTAAACAAAAATAGTTTGCCACGAGAAAAGACAGTAACACACAGAGACCTTCACCGCTAATTCGAATACCGCCATTGGATCGAGTTAGACGGCCCTACACACTCGCAGAATCACAAACCTGCATTTCTGAATTTGAAATTATTATAAGATGTAAACTGCAAATTCCAAAAACAGGTCATTGTGCTATAAAAGAAATGTTTTTTCCAGAAAATGTTTGCCTTGTGCTGCAAAGTGCATTTGTTATACATCTCAGTTGATTTGGGCTCAAAACACAAAATGGGCAGAGAGTTAATGATGAAAGACATCAGGCCCTGGATTATCAGAGTAAAAAGCGAGTGCAGTCATTTACAGTGTGTTTACACCGCAAAACAAATCCTATCCTTGCCATTTTCGTGCGCTTCCAAACTGGATTGTCTTCTCCGACTTGCCGTAGAGTCCTCAAACTCAGAAGAGGAGGGGCCATGTAGATGAGCTCACAAATCTGCATTTTGAGTGGCGTGTGTGCGGATATTTAAAATGTTTTCCGTTTTCAGTGTTAAATAGTCTTTAGAAATAAAAGTTTATTGATCTTTGAAAAGGTGTACCTGCACTATCATGCCATTATCATTATTTTAGATGAAAATGATCTCAGAACGACAATATTATCGTTTATTATCAATATTATCGTTTATCGCAATAATTTCTTGGACAATTTATCATCCAGCAAAATTTGTTATCGTGACAGGCCTAGATCCACCATCAAGTGCAGAATAAAGGTGAATTACACTTATTCGATTATTGTTGTGCAGTAAAAATATAAATGTACTTACACTGGTACACACCTCGGGTCATTAGCGACCCTATACTTTTTTTTTTTTTTTTTTTTTACAAAAAATTAATGGTAAAACAGGACTCAATTTTATTTATTTTCTTGTTATATTGTTAAGAATGAATTGATTAAAGAATACTAAAAAGGATGTCTAAATTAAAAATTAATTAGGAGGAGGGTAGACATCCGGGGTCTCTAAAGACCGTAAGTATGTGTTTAAGGGTTAAATCAAAATGTGGGAATAAATTGGTACAACGTGGCCATGATTTACTAAAACGAGAGAGCAAATGATATATTCCACGTAATGTGCAGGGCTCCGTAGATATATCAGGGTTTCCCATACGTTAATTTATTTGTGGCAGCCCGCCACAATATCAACGCTGACCGCCACACATTGATTTAAAAAATGTAAAAAAAAAAAAATTTTTTTACTAAGCCTCTTTAAAATCGTATTTGATTGTGGATTTGTGATTTGTGGCGTAGCGCATTCGCGCAGCATACAGGCCGTTTCATAGTCAACGCATCGGTACGCATACGCGTCCACAACGCTACGCATCGCTATGCTTCGGCCGCCATTATGCATCGATGCGTAGCCAAATGTGTCGTCCTAGTTTTTGATACGCGACGCACCAATGCACGCAATACTATGCGTTGTCGATGGGGGCGACATTGCAAGTATTGTAAATTAATCCAAGTATATTATGTTTACAGAAGGTGGTTTGAATACAATGGCGGGCGAAGAGGAAAATTATGCGAGCTTATACGTATACATCCGCATTTATATGACAGTTCATCGCAATTACACTCCAATAAAATGTCTCTCCTCGTCCAGGCTTCGCATGAGAAGCACCAGAGACACAAACTCCCCATCCTGATCTCTTCTTAGGTTTAAAGGGCGAACATACCATGGAACATACCACCGCCTATCTCTGCGCTGCCTTTGTTGCCGCCGATGTAAAATCATAGACAGTAAAAGAAAGTGTAAAATTAGCAATATGCACTCCTCTTCAGTTGTCATTTTGATCTGAATATCAACCGACTCTACTACCCCCTGTTGCGTGAGTGGTGTATTGCAGATCACGCATCGCCCGTGACGCTTGCGTCTGCTTGCGTCCACCGTTTAGACCAGTGGTTCTCAACTCCAGTCCTCGGGACCCACTGCTCTGCACATTTTGTGTGTCTCTCTTATCTGACACACTCAGTTCAGATCAAGGAGTCTCTCCTAACGAGCTGGTGATCTGAATCAGGTGTGTTAAATAAGGAGACATAAAAAATGTGCAGAGCAGTGGGTCCCGAGGACTGGAATTGAGAACCACTGGTTTAAACTATGAAATGGAGCGCTTCGCTCACGTTGCTTGCTCGCGTTGACTATGTAACGGCCGTACCTCTCACTCGTGCCTCTTACGCTCTCTCTCCCTCAAGCCTTGTTTATACTTTCGTCTGGCTCTGCAGCACAAGCCTCCGCTGCCTGTGCGCGCACCTCCCCAAACGGACGAGGAGTTTATACTTGACGCGCTCGCCGTTGTACTATTCTTTGAAACGACAGGAGGCGACTCAGAGTAATTGCCCTCTAAACCACCATGAATCAGCGGTGAGAAGTAAGGTGCACAGGTGAATGTTTATTTTAGTACACTTCACCAAAACCACATTACAAAAGAACAGTGTAGGCTAAAGCAGTAAACCTTGAGATTATTAGACTACTTGTTACATTAGAACAAAAAAAATGAATCTGAGAACATAGCCTTTACTAAACTAAATTAACAATAACTAAGCTACATATTTTCTAAATTCACTAAACATTTTCATTTAGTTTCGGATTTTTTTTTTATAAAACATGGACCATAATTTAAAGGGCTTATGTCTGCTATTGTTGGCTCATTTTGTAAATTTAAGCAACTACTAGACGCACAAACTGGGTGCCGGCGTGATAAGACATATGTGCTCGGCCAGATTCGGCTCGAAGTCGTGCATCTTCGGATGCGGCGCCGCGCGCGATGTTAAAAAAAGTGCCGCGCACACCGCCAGGCGAAATGGGGTCTTGCGCTCCCAACGCGCACGAATGCAATGACGTCATTTTTGCCGCACGCACCTTCGCGCTCGTGCGGATGCGTCGAGTATAAACAAGGCTTCACGCGCTCTCTTTATAGTAATCACATATCTACAGTCATGTTAGATGCATTTAAATCCTCACCATATTATTCTTTTTAACGTTTTGCCTCTTTATCCGTCTGTGCTCTCGTCGTCCGTCTTTCTTCAGTGCAGTTGCCACGTCTTCTCTCAGGTCCCGGTCTGCCGGGGTCTTTTTCTGCAGCTCCTGACCGGTCTGCTTTAAATACTCCATAAACCCATTCACGTCATCAATGTCATGCTCTAAGTTCTTCCTTTTCGGGTTGGGTATTGTTCCGCCTGCTCCTCGCTGGATGTGTCGACCACTGCCTCTAGTTCCTGATTCTCCAGCATTCCTATTCGCTTTCAGCTGCTTCCATGGTGTGGCATCGGCTGCTTTGTTTTTATGGACGTTGTTTGCTCTGGCCCACCTCGTCATTTTGAGTTCTGTTAGAATGAGAGAATATGTTCATGATCAGACACTAAAACCCTCATGCTGTGTTCTGGACATTTTGACCCTGAGATTTTCTTTTTCCCAAAAATGCTAGTCAATGTTATTGAATTGGAATAAAACTTACAGATTTTGCTCACACAGGGTATTAACAACTTCCCGACGAATTTGACAATTTTTGTGTTTTTGGTTGTTCTCTTGTTATGCCATGTTATCACCATATTAAATTGATAGTCCACCCAAAAGTGAAAATTGTGTCATTTACTCACCCTCAAGTTGTTCCAAACCTGCACGAGTTCCCATTGACTTAACAATACTATGGAAGTCAATGGGTGCCGCATCAACTGTGGGTATCAACATTCTTCAAAATATATTCTTTTGTGTTCAGCAAAAAAAAAAAAATGTATACAGGTTTGGAACAATTTGAGGGCGAGTTTTTTTTTAGGTGAACTATCCCTTTAATAAACTTGAATGAACTTTTTCACTCAAGAAATGTGGTGCATAGGACCAATGAGGCAATGTCAATCAATTCCAAAAAGAAAAACAAAACCTGTGCTAATGAAAAGAAAACCAGTCGGCAAACCCAGAAAAGATATCATAGAATATTTAAAATAATATATTAGTATAAATTAATATAACCATAGTTTCTGCCAAAATACCAGTCACTTCACTAACAAAAAAATTCAAAATGCACCCTGGGGACTATACAAATGCCATGGCAATATCATTTGTTCAACACAAAAGTGCTTTGAAATTATTAGGCTACATCTTAAAACAGAAACGAATCTATTGTGATTTACAGTAACAATAACGGCAATTAAAATGGTACTTTGACAGATACTATTGTCACCATGGTTACATTTTACATGTTGAATAATAAGGGATGTTTCCGATGCCTCGCATAATAGTCATGAATAATCACAAGTAAGGAACTTATTACTGTAAAATAACCGTTGTTTTACATAGTAGAACATATTCCGGCAGCTGACGCATTATAAAACATCCCTGCCTGGCGTGGACATATATCTTGCAATAGAGGGAATGCGCGTGACGTCACCGTCAGGTGGAGCGATTGAGGCCACGCGAACTGAGTGGCAAAAAGACTGAGCGACAGTCTGAGATAAATATATCTCTTGTAATAAACTAAATAAAATTAATAACTTGTACACGCTCACCGCACAAGAAGATTTTCAGATATCAGCTGTCAGCAACAAAACACCGCTCGACGCTCACGTGTTTATTATTACTGCGTCTCACCAATAAATGCATCCGGAATGAAACTACAACCTAAGCGTTATTGGTTCCACCAGTCATTGTGATCGGCGACACTGAAGTTCATTGCATTAATTGTCAATCATGAGCCTCAGGTGGCTGAATACTTTGCAAATCCAGGACGTGTTTGAAAGGACACGGTTGTCTAGTCGCTTCATAGGATATTTCCCTCCATCCAAAATTTAGTAGCTGCTAGAAATGCTGTTTTCCCTTTTACTGGTGGCATGGTTTTTTGAAGGTACGTCATTTTTCCACTTATCCCACAAATCTTTTACAAGTTCTTAAAGAATTAATTATAAATATAGTTTACTTTCATGGTTATAGCATGTAGGTTGATATAAAGCTGTTTTTGTGTTTATAAGTGCATGGAGTTCCTGTGAATACACTGAAGGGTCACACTGATTTGCAGTTTCATGATGGTATAACTAATTTTTTTTTTTTTTATAAATACATTTTAAAATGTAGTAATTTATGACATAATATATTTTATCTACAGCTAATATTAACTTGTTGAAGAGTGGACCGCCTCTGAAAATGCCAAGTGAAACAGTTCTGGGTAAGACAACAGAATGACCCATAAGAAGCTTTAGTCCTGACATGACCTGCCAATGTCTTTAACAGATTTTGAGGGAGACTACGCTGTACAGGAGGGGGATGTCATTCTACCTGTAAGCCCAAACTATACTTTTATATTCATAATGTTGTTCCCTATATAGCCTACAGGAGACTATTACTAGTAGGCCTAGTCATTTGAGTCAAGACACTACAAGTAAAACTTGTTTTTTTTGCATGCATTAGTACATTTTGGGCTATTTTGTCTCTTACATACCATCTTTGATAGTACCATCAAGATAGTGGAAAGAAAACATCCATAATACACATTTAAAGGGATAGCTCACCCAAAAATAAAAATTCTGTCATTAAAAGAAGTTATTTTCTACTGTATGCATTTCAGAATTGAAAAATCGTCTGTTAATATAAAAAAAAACAAAAAAAACATCCCTTAACCCTCTGGGGACGGATTGGGCGGTACCGTCCAAAATGGCATACTTCTACAAATGTGTAATTATCTTAAACTATTAATGATAGAGAGGTGCGGTCTTTTTTGCTGTTTTCCTCAGATTCCGCTGAAATCAGAGATAACTTACCCGGCTTGTAAATATACACACTTCCTTGTTGCACAATACCACTACGTACAAGGCCAATGAAATCATTGTTTGGCAGATTCTGCGAGCAACAACCAATGGAAAAATTGCCTATGGAGGAATATTTTTCTTACCCAATCAGAGGAAGGTTACCATGACGTATTCTAGCAAATCAGAGGACTCTGTAGCCTTGCAAGGGATGGTACTATTGCTGCGTTCCAGTCCACTTTTAGACATGCACTTGCAAACTTCACTAAGCACTTCCCCTCAGGGGAATTCCTGCCGCCATATTGAAGTGCATTCCACTTTGTGAAGTGGACGAGGGAAGTTTATATGGACAGACCCTCGTTTCCTCGATTTTGACCAAGGGAGCAAGTCTACTTTATGTACACTTCAGGCAGCTCCATATACAACAATGCAACACGATTGTGACGTCACTGCAGATCTCGTCTTTTCACCATCACCATAAACAACTCTATGATATATTAGATTTTTTTAATATAAAACAACCCAAACACACCTATATACATTTGGATGCTGCATTAAACAAATTCTTAAGGGGAAAAAAAATTGTAAATAATAAATCAACTCCATAGCTGATTCCAAGTGATCAAGGGGTTAGGACGTTCCAGTTCAGCCAATTGCAGTTTCCGCCAGAAGTGGGCACTCGTGCAACGTAAGCACTAACGCACATCCGAGTGAACGAGACAGAGGGAAGTTAGCGAGTGAAGGGCATGTCCATTTTGGACTGGAACGCAGCCTAGTAAGGGATATGACGCAAACAGCAAATCGAGTGGAGTGGATGAGACAGAACGAACAGAGGCTTACGGAGCGGATTATTACAGAACACAGATTTATATGAGAGACAGAACAATAATATAAATACATATAATTATAGCATTATTTATTGTTTTAGCACTTATGATGGCAAGCAGTAAACTATTTGCGATGGAACAAGCTCCGAAACAATTACTGGAGAGTGATGCGGAGAAAGCATTGCTTAAAATCTAAGCATTGCTAAGAAAAACTGTGACTATTTGTAAATTTGTTCTTTACACATTTTATTTAACAATTAAACATGTCTGTCTAGCAAAGGCTTTGACAAATATTTTTTGTTCAAAAACTGTTCACTATTGTTGTGATTTTCAGAAATAAATGACAAACATCTAATTTCCGTTTTTGAAATTCTCTAGTTTACATTTTTTCACTCGCTTTCTTTATAAAAACATTACATGCATGCTTATGTTAGCTTAGGGTCTTCTGAATCCATAGATACCAGTGTTCCATCTCCATTATGGTTTATAAGCCCAAATGTAAAAATAGAGAAAACGGACCAAAAAGGGCTTAGTCCCCAGAGGGTTAATTACTCGCCCTCATGTTGTTCCAAACCCGTAAGATTTTAGTTCATCTTCGGAACACAAATGAAGGTTTTTATTTTATTTTTAATTCTTTTTATGAAATCTGAGAGCTTTCTGTCAATCCATTGACATCTACACAACTCGCACTTCAAAAAGTTCATTAAGAGATCGTAAAAGCCTAAATTCAATCTGTTCGTCATATAAAGCGATTGAGTCTCTTCAGAAAATTTACTAAACCGCTCAATTCATATGGATTAATTTTATGATCTCTTTATGAACTTTTTTTTTTAAGTGGTGGTTTTCTTTTTTGCATCTGTAGTGTATCTTTTAAAGTTTTTTTTTTTTCTTATGCGTTGAGCAAGAAATCTCCATGTCAGCAGCACGTACATGGACCAAACTGGTTTTATTCCTATCTATATTTGGGTGTTTTTTAGATAAAAATTTTATTCCTAAAATATTTTGAGAAATGTATATATTTTTTTTTCGGCTGTTGACAACAGTATTTTCTTATTTATGGAGTGATAAAGAGAGAACTCACTGTAGAAACCTAACTAACTAATCAAAAAATGAAATCTGAATTTTTAACCTGGCTCCTGTTCTGAAAATGTAATTTTAGTGCTTGGTGCTTATTTAACATTTCAGAAAACTTGCAATGGAAAAATGGTTGTCTTAATGTGCAGTGATTAATCAACAGGGGAAGTTTGCTGATGTCTATTAGTCATCTGTTGTGTCTTGCACTCTTAAACATCAGGACAGGGCAGGTTGCCACTTGTGTTTATGTAAAACAACCCTGTCCTGAGAAAAGAGTTCAGACTCTCTTTTCTTTAGAGTGACAGGAACGCAGTGAAGCAACTGTGGGAAGAGGTGGATGGATACATTTCGGTGCCTTATGAAATTAATTCTCTTCTTGGTGAGTTTTCTTGACCCAACATACAAGAGATTTTGATATTGCTTGATGCTGAAAAAGCCTTTGACTGGGTAGAGTGGGACGACTATCTATTCTGCACTGTAGGAAGATTTGGCCCAAATTTTATATCGTGGGTTAAAACCCTTTTTTGCTGAGCTTATGTTGTTTGGTAATATCAGATGGTGTAGAAATATTCTGAGGAATAATGTTTATTTTGTTGTACATGTTTGTGGCCTTCAGAGTCCAGGACTGACAATATTCTTAAAGCCTTAAATATGATCTCTGAGAAGACCTGCATTGGGTTCCATCCACATACTAATGAAACTGACTACTTGCACTTTGAGTTAAGCAATGGGTGAGTCACAGATTTTAGTTTAAGAAAAAAAAATTATTTATAGAGACTTTTACTCATTGTCTTTGCCAGGACACTTTCCTGTATATTTCATTCTGGTGTATAAAAAGTAATTTTTTCCATCTAGTTCCGACACAGAACATTTAATTGTGCAAATAAAGAGTTATTTGCGGTTTCCTAAAGGTGTGCATCTTACGTCGGCTGTATGGGGGGTAAGCAGCCTATTCTGGTTGGGCCGCTCTGTAGGGTTGGGAACATCTGCCACGAGGTCCTTCATTCACTCGGCTTACACCACGAGCATTCCCGCCGAGACCGTGATGCGTATATCACTATAGTTTATGAGAACATTGCCTCTGGTATGCATACTATTACATTCATTCAGCTTTTCTGTGCTATCTAAAAAATCCTGCAGGATTGCTGATGGAATTCCTTTCAACATTTTGAAACCTAAAGGGCTCAAAGAACCAAGTAGAATCCTCTAAAATAATATTCTACTAGATAAATTCAAATGGGGAATTTCAGGTTACCAGTAGCCTTTTATTTGATTTTATGATTGTTCCTTTTTATCCCATTGGGACTGGTTCCAAATTAGACTAATTCCATTAGCAATAATTTTAGGGTCCACCCTATTTTATTTATTATATAATTAATAACTGATTTTAGTTTGTATTCATATATAATATTTTATAGTTATGTAATATTTAGTTATACATCACTTAGTATTCATAAATATTTATACTAAACAAGTGTGTATATATACACGAGCAGACAGTAAAGGTGGTAGAGTAATTAATGCATCAGTTATTGGTTGTACTCACTGGTTTGTATTTTACAGGGAAAAAGGACAATTTTATGGAGAAGGCAGGGAACACCCTCGGTCTGGACTATGACCTGGAATCAATTTTACATTATGGAAAGTAGGTGTTCAAGTCAAAATGTAACCCTGAAGTAGTTTAAATGACTATTTGGGTGCATAACGTAACACGTGTGTTTGGCTGGCCAAACATTTCATTAGTATTCTGTTTTGCAGCAAATATTTCTCTCGCAATGGAAAACCTACGATTCTGCCCAAAAAGAGCGGGGTAAAGATCGGCCAGAGGACTCACTTGAGTTATCTAGATGTGCAAAGGCTCCGGAAGCTGTACCATTGTGGTATGTCTTAGTATTTGCTTTTACCATACGCTGAGAAATATGCAGTATGGATAATAATGCAGCATATGCATTATGGATGAGGAAATGTGCGTGCAGACCTAAAAATAATGTGATGTTATTGACCTGTCAATCACTAACCTGGTGAGGAGAGGAAGTGAACTGGGTTGATAGCAGTAACTCGAAGTGTGATGGGGTTATTTTGTCCTTGCCATTGTACTGGGGGTTTGACTTTGAGAGTTGAGCTGCACTTCTTGAATTAATTGGCTTTCTGCATTTCAGGCTAGAGACAAAACTACCAAGCGATACCTTGATGCATCCAACTACTCTGTTTGACAGTCTTGAATTGTCATTTAAAGGACACTAAAACAAATAAAGGTTTGAAGAGGACAAATAAAGGTTTGAAAATCAAAATATGGCTCATTGTGAATTTGTCAATTATATTGCCATCTGTTTTAAAATTAATTCATTGAGCGGTCCTCCAGTTCACAATTCTAAATCTTAAGGGATAGTTCACCCCAAAATTAACATTTTCGTTATTAAGTTGTTCCAAGTGTTTAAAATATCTTCTGTTTTCAACCGAAGAAACAAAGAAGTGAAAATTGTCATTTACTCACCCTAAAGTTGTTCCAAATCTGCATGAGTTCCCATTGACTTCCATAGTAAGAAAAAAATTCTATGCAAGTCAATGGGTGCCGTCAACTGTCTTGTTACCAACATTCTTCTTTTGTGTTCAGCAAAAGAAAAATTCATACAGGTTTGGAACAATTTGGGGGAGAGTATTTTTTTTAGGTGAACTATATAAACTTGAATGAACTTTTTCCACTCAAAAACTGAGGTGCATAAGCTCAGACCTGTGTCAATTAATTCCAAAAAGAAATAAAAAACCTGTGCTAATGAAAAGAAAACAAGTTGGCAAAACCAGATAAGTTACAATAATATATGGTACATTAGTATAAATTGATATAACCATAGTTTCTGTTAAAATACCAGTCACTTCACTAACAAAATTCTTCCAAATGCACCCTGGGGACTATACAAATGCCATGGCAATATCCTTTTGCTTACCATGAAAGTGCTTTGAAATTCCATTGTCAAAAATGTAAATATTCAGTACGATCATGGTAACGTTATACAACAAAGTCCCAGTCATAACATAAAAATTTGAACAACGATAATTAGGCTACATCTTAACAGAAACGAATCTATTATGATTTACAGTAACAACAATAAAGGCATTAAAATGGTACCCTGTCAAAAACTATTGTCACCATGGTTACATTTTACATGTCGAATAATAAGGGATGTTTAAGATGCCTCACAGAATAGAGTCATGAATAATCACAAGTAAGGAACTTATTACTGTAAAATAACCGTTGTTTTACAATAGTAGAACATATTCCGGCAGCTAACGCATTATAAAACATCCCTTCTTGGCGTAAATATATCTCTTGTAATAAACTAAATAAAATTAATAACTTGTACACGCTCACCGCACAAGAAGATTTTCAGATATCAGCTGTCAGCAACAAAACACAGCTCGACGCTCACGTGTTTATTATTACTGCGTCCCACCAATAAATGCATCCGGAATGAAACTACAACGTGAGCGTTATTGGTTCCACCAGTCATGGTGATCGGCGACACTGAAGTTCATTGCATTAATTGTCAATCATGAGCCTCAGGTGGCTGAATACTTTGCAAATCCAGGACGTGTTTGAAAGGACACGGTTGTCTAGTCGCTTCATACGATATTTCCCTCTATCCAAAAGTTAGTAGCTGGTAGAAATGCTGTTTTCCCTTTTACTTGTGGCATGGTTTTGTGGAGGTACGTAATTTTTCCACTTATCCCACAAATCTTTTACAAGTTCTCAAATAATTCATTCTATATCTAGTTTACTTTCATTGTTATACCATGTAGGTTGATGTAAAGCTGTTTTTGTGTTTATAAGGGCATGGAGTTCCTGTGAATACACTGAAGGGTCACACTGATTTGCAGTTTGATGATGGTATAACTAATTTTTTTTTTTTTTTTAATAAATACATTTTAAAATGTAGTAATTTACGACATAATATATTTTATCTACAGCTAATATTAACTTGTTGAAGAGTGGACCGCCTCTGAAAATGCCAAGTGAAACAGTTCTGGGTAAGACAACAGAATGACCCATAAGAAGCTTTAGTCCTGACATGACCTGCCAATGTCTTTAACAGATTTTGAGGGAGACTACGCTGTACAGGAGGGGGATGTCATTCTACCTGTAAGCCCAAACTATACTTTTATATTCATAATGTTGTTCCCTATATAGCCTACAGGAGACTATTACTAGTAGGCCTAGTCATTTGAGTCAAGACACTACAAGTAAAACTTGTTTTTTTTGCATGCATTAGTAGATTTTGGGTTAGTTTGCCTCTAACATACCATCTTTCAAGATAGTGGAAAGAAAACCTCCATAATACACATTTAAAGGGATAGCTCACCCAAAAATTAAAATTGTCATTAATTACTCACCCTTATGTTCTTCCAAAAACCCGTAAGATTTTAGTTCATTTTGGGAACACAAATTAAGATTTTTTTTTTTTGAAATCTGAGAGCTTTCCGTCCCTCCATTGACATCTAGACAACTGACACTTCAAAAAATTAATAGAGATCGTAAAACTAATCCATATGAATTGAGCGGTTTAGCTCAAATTTTCTGAAGAGACTTGATTGCTTTATATGATGAACAGATTGAATTTAGGCTTTTATTCACATCCAAATTCATCAACTCGCACATCAGTTGTGGTAAACAGAAGTTTTACTTTACGTGCGAGAACCAATGAGGATCATTCTTGTTACACAGCACATTTGAGTTTCAGCAAGAACCAATGAGGTTTGTTCAGAATCAGTTGAGCTTCAGTTTGTTCGCTGATCAATGTTTGTTTATAAGCCTAAATTCAATCTGTTCAATAAAGCCATCAAGTCTTTTCAGAAAATGTACTAAACCGCTCAATTCATATGGATTACTTTTATGATCTCTTTATGAACCTTTTTGAAGTGTCAGTTGCGTAGCTGTTAATGGAGGGACAGAAAGCTCTCAGATTTCATCAAAAATATCTTCATTTGTGTTCCGAAGATGAACTAAAGTCTTGCCAGTTTAAAACAACATGAGGGAGAGTAAATAAAGACAATTTCTTTTTGGCATCTGTAGTGTATCTTTTAAAGGTTTTTTTTTTTTTTTTTTTTTTTTTTTTTTTCTTATGCATTGAGCAAGAAATCTCCATGTCAGCAGCACGTACATGGACCAAACTTGTTTTATTCCTATCTATATTTGGGTGGTTTTTAGATATTTATTCCTAAAATATGTTTTAGTTTCCTTAATATGTTTAACCTGTTGACAGGTGTTTACAGTGAGAACACTTTTTATCACTCCATAAATAAGAAAATACTAACTAACTTTAACAACAAAGTGAAATCTGAATTTTTTACCTGGCTCCTGTTCTGAAAATGCATGTAAATTTAGTGCTTGGTGCTTATTTAACATTTCAGAAAACTTGCAATGCAAAAATGGTTGTCTTAATGTACAGTGATTAATCAACAGGGGAAGTTTGCTGATGTCTATTAGTCATCTGTTGTGTCTTGCACTCTTAAACACAAGTGACAACCTGCCCTGTCCTGATGTTTATGTAAAACAACCCTGTCCTGAGAATAGAGTTCAGACTCTCTTTTCTTTAGAGTGACAGGAACGCAGTGAACCAACTGTGGGAAGAGGTGGATGGGTATATGTCGGTGCCTTATGAAATTAATTCTCTTCTTGGTGAGTTTTCTTGACCCGACGTACAAGAGATTTTGATATTGCTTGATGCTGCAAAAGCCTTTGACTGGGTAGAGTGGGACGACCATCTATTCTGCACTGAAGGAAGATTTGGATTTGGCCCAAATTTTATATCGTGGGTTAAAACCCTTTTTTGCTGAGCTTATGTTGTTTGGTAATATCAGATGGTGTAGAAGTATTCTGAGGAATAAGGTTTATTTTGTTGTACATGTTTGTGTTCTTCAGAGTCCAGGACTGACGATATTCTTAATGCCTTGCATATGATCTCTGAGAAGACCTGCATTGGGTTCCATCCACATACTATTGAAACTGACTACTTGCACTTTGAGTTAAGCAATGGGTGAGTCACAGATTTTAGTTTAAAAAAAAAAATTATTTATAGAGACTTTTACTCATTGTCTTTGCCAGGACACTTTCCTGTATATTTCATTCTGGTGTATAAAAAGTCATTTTTTTCCATCTAGTTCTGACACAGAACATTTAATTGTGCAAATAAAGAGTTATTTGCCGTTTCCTAAAGGTGTGCATCTTACGTCGGCTGTATGGGGGGTGAGCAGCCTATTCTGGTTGGGCCGCTCTGTACGGTTGGGAACATCTGCCACGAGGTCCTTCATTCACTCGGCTTACACCACGAGCATTCCCGCCAAGACCGTAATGCGTATATCACTATAGTTTATGAGAACATTGCCTCTGGTATGCATACTATTACATTCATTCAGCTTTTCGGTGCTATCTAAAAAATCCTGCAGGATTGCTGATGGAATTCCTTTCAGAATTTGGAAACCTAAAGGGCTCAAAGAACCAAGTAGAATCCTCTAAAATAATATTCTACTAGATAAATTCAAATAGGGAATTTCAGGTTACCAGTAGCCTTTTATTTGATTTTATGATTGTTCCTTTTTATCCCATTGGGACTGGTTCCAAATTAGACTAATTCCATTAGCAATAATTTTAGGGTCCACCCTATTTTATTTATTATATAATTATTTAATAACTGATTTTAGTTTGTATTCATCAATAATATTTTATAGTTATGTAATATTTAGTTATCCATCACTTAGTATTCATAAATATTTATACTAAACAAGTGTGTGTATATATACACGAGCAGACAGTAAAGGTGGTAGAGTAATTAATGCATCAGTTATTGGTTGTACTCACTGGTTTGTATTTTACAGGGAAAGAGGACAATTTTATGGAGAAGGCAGGGAACACCCTCGGTCTGGACTATGACCTGGAATCAATTTTACATTATGGAGAGTAGGTGTTCAAGTCAAAATGTAACCCTGAAGTAGTTTAAATGGCTATTCATACTTTGTAATCACGTGACTACCATGGATACCTGGTGGGCAACAAACGCTGACAAAATGGCCAATACTACAATCAATTATACAGTGAGGCTTTTTTGTTTTCCAGGGCACATTAACAAAACGTTTAATGACACTAATAACACTAAAAAAAATACAATTACTAAATATGAATAATATCAATAAAATGATAAAGGCCTAAAAACAGTCTTTAGTTCATGATCAGCTCAACTCTGCCATCTGTGAAAATCAAAAGCAGCTTCAAAAACTTGTTTAAAAAGAAATATTCTTCTTATTTTTACTCTAATTTTTAATTTATTAATGTAGGTCCACAAGAGAAATATTAAGCCAGTAAATTAAGACAGGTGTCGCTATATCGAAATATCCATCGTCGTCTCTGAGAGAACACGGCGTTAATGCAGCGATAGATGCTGAAAGCTCAGTCCGTTTCTACTTTCACTTTCGGGGAATGAGTGCGTTTACATGCACGTTCTTAACCCGATTATGCTGAATAATAGTACATCCAATTGCACAACAACTATCTGGCATGTCGTTCACACCTCAAAACACCAACTTTTTTTATATTAAAACTGGCGACGTCCTGGCAAGATGCTTGATTAGTTTACTGGACGAAGTTCTTGCCCGCCAGCCAGTACTTGTGACGTCACGTGCAAAGTATGAATTTGGGTGCGTAACGTAACACGTGTGTTTGGCTGGCCAAACATTTCATTAGTATTCTGTTTTGCAGCAAATATTTCTCTCGCAATGGAAAACCTACGATTCTGCCCAAAGAGAGCGGGGTAGAGATCGGCCAGAGGACTCACTTGAGCTATCTAGATGTGCAAAGGCTCCGGAAGCTGTACCATTGCGGTATGTCTTAGTATTTGCTTTTACCATACGCTGAGAAATATGCAGTATGGATAATAATGCAGCATATGCATTATGGATGAGGAAATGCGCGTGCAGACCTAAAAATAATGTGATGTTATTGACCTGTCAATCACTAACCTGGTGAGGAGAGGAAGTGAACTGGATTGATTCAAAGTGTGATGGGGTTATTTTGTCCTTGCCATTGTACTGGGGGTTTGACTTTGAGAGTTGAGCTGCACTTTTTGAATTAATTGGCTTTCTGCATTTCAGGCTAGAGACAGAACTACCAAGCGATACCTTGATTCATCCAACTGGTCTTTGACAGTCTTGAATGGTCATTTGTTGATCACAGAGGAATTCTGAATCTAAGAGGACAAATAAAGGTTTGAAAATCAAAATATGGCTCATTGTGAATTTGTCAATTATATTGCCATCTGTTTTAAAATTAATTAATTGACCGGTCCTCCAGTTCACAATTCTAAATCTTAAGGGATAGTTCACCCCAAAATTAACATTGTCGTCATTAAGTTGTTCCAAGTGTTTAAAATATCTTCTGTATTCAACCGAAGAAACAAAGAATGTTGGTAATTAAACAATTGACGATAACCAAGAAAAAGATTAACATAAACTGTTTGGTTACCAATTTTTTTCTAAATGTCTTTTGTGTTCAACAGAAGAAAGAAACTCATACCTCAAAAATTAAGTTTATTACAATATAGCAGTGGCAAGGTACACAAACCTCGGCCTCAGACTGAATCCAGAACATCCAAATCTTAAACCTTTTATCCTGTTACAGTTTACCACTCTTAATGTCAATGAAGTTGCTCTTGTTGTAACAGCTCTGTTCTGTATGTTAATGAAGTTGAGACACCCAATTGTCTGAGAAGGTTCTCTGTGTCCCATTCTACAATTGACTACCATTTGCTCAGGATCAACCCAAATGGAGAAGAAACAATACAACTTCACTTCCTTCATCTCTATTATAATTAAGCCATTTTGGGGATGAGCTCATTCTAAAATATATTTTGGAGTGGAATCTGGGTCGAGGCAGACTACAATTTCTTACAGTCCCCTCTCTGATGCTCTTGGCCCAAAGAAGCATCACATCCACTCCCTTCTCACAGATTACACCTCCCTTCTCTATTGGGCAGAATTATCAAAGAGACTCTTCTAAAATTTGGCAATATGATATACAAACATTTTCTTGGGTGTGGGTGATAAGACATTTAAGAACCAGCACAGCCAGTAGGAGTGTCCTAAAGCGATCATTAAGTTATCTGTAATTCGACGTTTAAACAGAGAACACATAGCACAATGCATTGGCAAATAATAAGACACATTCATACATACAGCCGTTTTAAAGGTTACATTCAAAATTAAACCAGAAAAGGCAATATCTAAGTCTCTATCATGCATTTGTTATGCCAAAATCTTGTCTTTTTCTTCAAGGCCTTGTTGGGATCTCACAATGTCTCACAACTCAAGCACATTTGCCGGCCCTCATTCAAATTAAATTGGCGTCTTTTACCACCTGGTTGCAGCGGAAACACCTCCGTGAACCTTCACCTCACGTGAACTTCTCAACTCGAGATTGCCCCAACAGGTGATCTCCAAATCCGCTATTGGTATCCGAGGTAATTTTTAAATAATTAAGGTATGAAAAAATGAAAACCAAATCAATTTAATATCTGACTTAACACCTCCCACTTGAGCTCCTGGTTTTTAAACCTAAGGAGGTCACACAAGTTCTTCACGCTTCTGGTTGCTCTTCAATAGGGAGTAGGATCACCAGATGTCTGACATGTCTATGAAGTATTGTGGCAGGGATCCTACTTGATAGTCTCTCAGTCCCTTTGCCGCATGTCCTGACTGGGACGGGGTAGCTGGGAAAGGTTCTCACATTCACATCTCTCACAATGCCTTTTCTGTCAGTATTGACACTTGACTACTCTGCCCAACTTGTACTGACCTCTTAGGGCATTTTGGTCAGCCAGCCAGACCACATCTCCCACTGCAACATTTCTGTTTGGTATGCCACTTGCTTCTAACAAACAGATTTGGACCAGCTAACTGGCTCCACTCCTTCCAGAACTTGCTGACCTCTGCCTGGATACTTTGGAATCTTTTGTAAGGGTAACCTTCAAAATGGAAATCCCCCGGCTCCCCTTTTGCACTGGCCCGTCCCAATAAAAGAGTTAGCACTGATGTACTCCACACAGTCTTCCCGGCTTTGAGTCCTGGCATCTATGGGCCTCTCATTTGCCAAGTTGGCTGCCATGAAGAGAAATGTCTGAAATTCCCCCCATGTGAAAACTCCATTTCCACCAAGGTTGTTCAGGGCCCGCTTTTCACTATTCGAACGGCTGCCTCTGCTGCCCCATTCCTGTGCGGAGAATCTGCAGGGTAGATCCTCCAAAACCACTCTGTGCCATGTTTGGTTACTTCCTCCTTAAGCTCAGACTTGTCCAGATGTTCCAAAAATGTGTGAAGCTCCTCAAGAGCAGGTTTGGCTCCCACAAAGTTAGTACCAGGATCGGACCACAGTTTTCTGGGGTGTCCTCTTATTGAAGTGAATCTTTTGTAGGCCAGCAGGAAGCCTCCAGACGACTGATCGCTCACTACATCAGTGTGTATCTCTCTTGAAGCCATGCAGCAGAACACTATTCCCCAGACTTTCAGTTTGACCCTTTTTTTCACCTCATCCTTCACCTCATAAGGGCCAAACAGGTCCATGGTTGTGAACTAAAATGGCGCTGCTGGGCCTCTTCGCTCAGGTGGAAGGTCACTCATGATCTGCTGACACTGTCTTGCTCTGATCTTTCTGCAGATCACACAGCGGTCTACCATTTTCTTGGAAAGTCTCTGACCTTTTATCACCCAGGCTTTTCTTCTCATCCTCAGAGGGTTCCTGCTATTACCTCATGGTTCGCTTTGTGGGCTTCTTGTGTTAGCAATGTAGACACCCACGCCTCATAAGGTAATATCGGTACTGCAATCTTTGTCAAACATTTGAATCCTGCCTCCACACACAAAGAGTCCAGATTCCACATCTTTGTACACTGCCAACCTGTTTAGTGTAGTGTCTGAGAAAGTTACACCTTCCTGAGCTGCAAGAAAGATCTCTGAGCGCATCCTTACGCTCACCCACTGTCAGTACAGCTTCACTGCTCTTTCCTTTAAGTGACTCCGCCTCCCACTTCGCTTTTCTTCTGGTCTGGCCCTTCATCTTAAGCCACATTTTGGCGGCTCGCCACACCCAGCCGATGACTCTGGTCAGCCTGGATAAGCTACTGAAGCTTCTCACGTCCACAAGATTCCGTATTACCCAGCCAGATGGTGGTCTTGTGATAGGAAGAGTTGGGCTGGCTGTTTTTCCTTCCTTTTAGATTCTTTAAGACTGCCTTTGGAGCCTCTCCAGGGCTGACTTTTGCTTGAGCTCTGGTCGCTGATGCTGAAAATGCCTTTCTCTGCAGCTTGTTCGCACTCTCTGGCATGTGATGCAACTACTTTTGCTGATCTTACAGGCCACTCCTCTATTGTCCATTTCAGGAACTCTGGTCCATTTTGCCATATGGAATCCTCGTTTATTACAAGAGGAGGTACTCCTGAAGATCTAATGTCAGCTATGTTTAAACCTCCCGGGATCCACCACCAGTCTGCAACTGGCCCAGCTTTCTCACCAACTCTGTTCGCAAAAAAAGTCTGGTACCCGTAACTGTCTCTTTGAATGGTTCCCAGGACTGTCTGACTGTCGACTAGATGGAACCATCGCTCAATCTTCATCCAACCATGCTTTTCGACATACTTCCTGAGCCTGGCTGCAAACACTGCTCCGCAGACCTCAGCCTTGACTACATCCTCTTTCTGATCCAGCTGCGTCAGCTTGGCTTTTGATTCAACAAGCCGGACCTCAACACCTTGACTTGTTCTCCAGCTCAGGTACATCACAGCTCCATAGGTTTTCTCACTTCCATCTGAGAATGTGACTCCCCATGGTTCCCCTTTCCAGCCAGCTTGTGTGAGACTCCTCTGGAATTTGACCTGTCCAAGCTGAACATACTCTTCAAACAACTGAATGGCTTCTGCTCTGAGGCCCTCTGAAAGTGGCTTATCCCAGGTTTCCCGGGTCAGCTTTCACCCCCTGATTCCTGAAATGCTCTCCTGACTATGATGGCGCCCTTCGGTTTGGCAGGTGTAACTAGGCCAATAGGGTCATAAAGCCCAGCAACGTGGCGAAGCAGCTCTCTCCTCGTGAGTGGGTTTGGTGCCTCAGATCTCACCTCATCTGCGAGAAGATCCTTGCCCAGTCTCATCTTCTTTTTTCTTTTGGAGAAGTTGATTGAGGTCATCATGTAGAGCCTGTCCTCTTCGACCTGGTATCCAATTCCCAGGGCTTTGTTTTCCTCATCCCTCATCTGATTTGGAAGGATCAGACTTTGATTTTTTTCCTGATACGTCAACTGATTTCAGGCCTTCTCCTGCTGTTCCTTGCCTCCCACTTTGGCCTGACCAGACCCACGGTTTGAGAAAAAAAACCACCAGCTCTCAGAATTTCATCCACTCATCCTGTGATTTTGTCCAGTTGCTCCAGGTCATTATGGGAAGTTAACCGTTGCCAGAGCGCTGGCGCACTGAAGCGTTTTTTTGTTTAAATAGTTCAAAATTACTATCAGATTTAAAGTTATTACCTTGACAAACTATACATCATTAAAAAGATAAAAGACTCAAGTTTCAGTATTTGACCACTATTGTATTCTAAGAAACTTATAGTGACAGATATGTCTTATTTTTTGATTACATAACTCCTGACACAAATTGAGTCGATACCTTTAATATGAATTATGATCGTCAGCCGGTCTCATTCAGAAAAAAACTCCTGTGAGGTCGTCATGACAGCGCTTGACAAAACAACGTCTCTCAGGGCTTTTAGCTCAAAAATGTGCAGATTTGGAGAAATATTGATAGATTCTCATAGGTTTACTTCAGATTTATATAGACAGGAATAATATTGATTGAATTTATACCCAAATGGGCCGTTGTAATCATTATGAACGCTGGATACTCTGATGTACTGTGTTTTCAATCCATACTGGCAGCCTGAGGGTGCCCTGTGCACATGCAGTCCATATATGGAACACATGAAGAAGTGCCATAATCATGTGACATCCAGGAAGTCCCGAAACAAAGCTTCCAGAGATCGCCGTAACATGCAGATAAAGACGTTTTGAAGACTATAAACATGATTGCAATGATATTTGATTTACCTGTGTTCTTCGAGCCATGTCAGGTATTTTCATAATAATAGATTATATTTATAATGTAATGCTAATCGATATAGACTTTATCATTGTGTAGAATACCATTACATAATATATTTTCTGTCCGATTTTTTTTTTATTTTTTTTATCTGAAGCCAAATCAGATCACAGAAGGTTGTTTAAAACACTCGACTTGCATTATAAACTAAGTTTGGAGAACAAACATGGTTTTAATCTCATAAATTGTCATGTATTGATGGTGTGCTAAGCTAACATGGTAGCTAGCCCTAAGATGCACATGTATCTCATCTAGGCCATAGCAGATAAGCTCATGGACCCTCTCTGTCCCTTTACAGGTCTTGACTCTGACTCTCAGCAGATATCTCTCAGTGCTCACCCTCATGGTCATCCACCTACTCCGTGGACAAATAAGGTTATCTTTTCTCTTTGTAGTCTCATTCTGTCTGCAGCTTTATAGGTAATGTAGTTTGTGTCTGACGCCAGGTGCACCAGAGTCCTGACCTTCTGCCCTGCATTTGAAGTGACCTCCATCAGCATCATGAGGACAGGAAGCTCACGCAGGCCATATCTTGTTAAAAGTTCAGACTGGTTCCTCCCTGTGGTGCTTGTACAGTATGTGTGCAGTCTTGTTGGTGAAAGCTCTTCTGCACTCTTCAGCTAGCTCAGGAAAAAGTTTAGCCAAGAAATCCTCCTGCTTTTCTGTCAATTTGCTCCTCACTCTGCTTCCTTTCACACCCTTCACCCCTCCCCGCTTGAATTCTCCTTTCGGGCAGAGAAAGTAATGGTGATCTGAGCTGCTTCCCTTCTTACAGTCCTTGTTTCTGCATAGGTATGCGTCTCTGCAATATCCTTCATCATCATGACATCCAAGACATTTTTTGCAGGCTCCCAGCTTTTTCAAAACAGCCACCTTCTCAGGTAGGTTCAGTCCTCTGAACTTCCTACAGAAGATTTTGTTGCAGTGTCTCCCATTTCCGCACACAACACATACATCTCCCAAATCAACTTTCGTTTTGGTTCTTGTAGAGGCATATCTTCTCTCATATTTCTTTTCTGGACGGTCTGATTTCTCCATCTTCTCTCCAATCCTTAGCTTTTCAAGCCTTTCAAGAATCTTTTCCTGATTTTTCAGAAATTTTAGCAGCATGTCAAAATGGTTGTCAGGGGTGACATTATTGCTTGGATTCACCATAAACACTAGCCAGTCTCTTTTTATAAAGTCTGGTAACCTGCTCTCTATTGACTTGATTACCAGGGGGTTCCTTAATGCACCAGAATTGCCTAGCTCTGTGAGATCTACCAGAGCTTTTTCTACAGACTGTATGAGGTCAATGACTCTCCTTGGCTGGTTTCCCTTTACAGGAGGAATCCTCTCTAGCTCTTCAAGGATTTCAATGGCAATGGTTGACTGATTTCCATACCTATTCTCCATGACTCTGAATATATCCTCAGCAGTCTTGTAAGTTGACAGTCTGAGGTCTCTTAAAATCTGGCTGTCCACACTGTCCAGGAGTTGCATCTTCTTGACCTCGGCTGATCCAGACGGCTCCCCCTACCTCTGCAGGTTCTCCCAGTCTTTTCTCCACCTGTGATATCCTCTTTTGCAGCCACTGAAAATGGGAAGACTAGTAGGCTTAATTCTCACAATTGGTGATGCTGGTGTGGGCACCACCCTCTCTCTCTCACCTCCTGAAGCTTCGGTGGCTAGCACCCCCTCTGCAATCCTCCGTGCAGTGACAAATTCAGCTTTTCTTAGCTCAAGCATGTTGTTGGTTGCTTTCAGGTCTTTGATTCTGCCTTCTAGGTCCCCTCTTCTCGCCATGGGGACCCATTGCTCCCAGGCTGACATTATTCTGCTAGCCCCCTTTATCCGCTTCTCCAGGAGTGCCAGGTGCACCTCATATCCCTCCAGGTTAATACCTCAAACAGGTAAGTTACTAGCTTGATCACAGGCCTTTGCTGCCTCAGAGATTGCTGTTGTGAGCTCATCCTGTCCATATCTTGACCACAGGTTCACTTGTACAAGGTCCCTCACCTCCTCAAATCTTTCTTCACTTTCGCTAGCAGTTCTCTGTCACCCTCTTGCTGCTCTCCAAGCACTCCATCCTCCTCTTCTGACATTTGAGTCTCATCCAACAATGCAGTCATATAGTCATCATTTGCTTCCAGAGCTTTCCTTAAACAGCCAGATAGCCTATTGAACTCCTCCCTTAGCTCTGTTTCCAATATGGTTTCTGCCGCTCTACTGAGGAAATTGGCTTCTCTGGTGAAGTTGCTTTTTGCAGTGGTCCTTTCTCTCTTGAGCTGTTTGACTGTCTTCTCCAGAACATCTTCTGCCATCTTGTCCTCCTAGACTGTACTGCTCTCTTCTGCGTCAACAGCTTTCTCCCTGGATGCTTCAGGCCTTTTATCCTTTGACGTCCTCACTGCTCCGCATGGCTATCAACTGTCGACTTATCTGTGGTGTAGCTTCAGTGACTGCCTTAAACTCGAAAAAGGCTTAGGAGACGACAGAGGACACTTGGACAACTCGGTTCCTTAAAATCTTTTTTCTTTAAATTTATTTAATTTTCCAAAACCATCAGTTGTAATTCATACATCACTGGAGTTTAATAGGTTAATAACCTTTAAATGCAATAAAAAAAAGAAAGGCATTAGATCAGTATTAATTTAGAAATAAATAGTTATTAATCACATCCAAATATACAAAGCAGTTCATCTAAGAATGAAACCATTCAACTTTAACCATAGCTCTTAAATAAACCAATTAATCACGCGTCTCCAAGCATAACCATTATATCGACTACGGACTTAATTGAATCACGTTCACATTTCCACTTAGAATGACGTAATAAATGTAAAGAAACAATGTCATCCGCTATCATGACTTGCATGCTTTTTCATTTTGTCATGTGTATTGTCAATTTTCTCAATGTGGCATCCTTTATCCACATGTGTGCATCCAATAGACAATAATTTATTTAATGCAAATGAGTAGTCATATATTTGTCTCTTCATGTGCAGTAAGTCTGTGTCTTTGTGCATTTCTTAGAGTGGGTATGTCCTCTGCCCACTTGTTTTCCATCTATGTGCAAAGACTGCTGTCTGTAGTCTCTGAAATGGTTTGATCTCTTCTTGTTTCTTTTCTCATTGTTCATTCTTTTTCACATGGACCATACCGTAAGTCCTTCTAGAATAAGCAGTCACTGGTGGTGTTCGAGTCTGTGCCTCTTCATCAGTTCCATCCATCCCATGGTTGGTCTCAGGGTTTCTAGGTCTTTTAGGCCTGGAGTTTTGGATCTTGCAGGTCTGGAAATCTCTGTATTCTGTTCTTTTTCTTAAGAAAATCCCCTGGCTCCACTGGTTCCTTGTCCTTCAAACGACCATGTCATCTTTCTCCAGGAGGTTACACGTTTCAGACAAACATCTCGATGCTTATATCTGAAACAATGATCAAAAGAAGAGGTTGCCCCTCTTTCCCCCACAATCATCTTTTCACATTCAAACATCAAAATCACAGAAGTTTAATCTCAAAACATCAAACATCGGTAATGTTTTTTAAAAATTATTTCTAAACATAATGCCATTAAAACATTTATTATAAATTATAAAACATTTATTATAAATTACAAGTACATAGCAATGCCAATAAAACATGTTCCATAAATTAATAATCACCCCCCTTTTGATAGTAAACCTTTTTCTAAAATGTGTTACTATCATAAAACTAAATCTAATTTGCATCAGCATCTACAGTCATGTTGCTCTTGCAGTGATATGTTTGACAAGGTGTGAATCGCTTCATTTTCTTTCAACAGTGCCAACTGGATTTCTAAATTGCCTATTTTCTTAAGCAAACCACGATAGCCCATCTTTTTTTGTGTGAAAAGTGACACTGTCTTGCCTTGTCCCCCATCGTTCCACAAGCAAAACAAACTTCCTGATCTTCCTTTCTTTTCTCCAAACAGTGCCTTGCAATGTGACCATCCTTTCCACCTGCATGACAGACAAAGCTTTGAAGAGGTCTCTCATTGTCTTGACAATCTCTAGCAATGTGACCAGCTTTTCCACATGTATAGCAAAGAACAACACCTTCTGAATTTGTTCTTGCAAATCTCCTTGGTCTATGATGGAAACCATTATACAATGTAGTAGAACATTCTCTCCCGCCAAAGGCAGCAACTGGATGTCTAGATTTGGCAGTTTTCATTTAACTATTTGCATAGCTTTATTGTTGGACAACTGTGTCATTTTACCAATAATGTCATGGTATTCAGAGAGTGGTGTCACAAGCATCGTCACAGCAGACCGGGTGAGTGGGTCACATTTGTTAATCAAGGCAGACTTGAAACTGACATGATTCTTAGTAATATCAGGATTACCACTGAAAGTTTTAAACATCTCCAATAATCGTTATGAAAATGCTGCTGGATGCTCCCCTTTCCTCATGTGCATCTATGATATTTTACCCCAATTAACTGACATCACACCTAAGACTTCAAGCAGTGCCTTTTTCCTCTGACTTATTAGCATTTCTGTCCTTTACTTTCTGAGTTAAGGCTCCAGACAAAGTGTCAGGCAAACACATTCTTAACCATACGCATGCATCACCATCTGTAAACTGGTAAACTTCAGCATATTCCTCCCAAGTTTTTCAAAAAAATCTAATGGGTCATGTTTGGCAGGATCAAATTTCCCAATATTCTTGATCACAACTTCTAATTCATTTGGATTTAAACCTCTGACTACAGTAGAAGTCATTGGTTCTTCCCCTTCACTATTGCGCATAGTCGTTGTAGCATGGACTGGTGCCATGGGAAACCTACCTGTACAGTCAGAGTATTGGCTACTGAATGACTGAGAATCTTTTTCCCAACCCTCAGCACTGTCTTCCTTCAAATCTGGCATCTCTGAAACTGGATTAAAAAAAAAAAAAAACACCTAATGTCTTCCTTCGTTTTTTCTCTGACAAGCCGCCTTCGCTTCATCCAAATTGTTGGACGATGTTTCCACAGTTGATTTAAGCGTACTATTGTTAGTTCTAAGAAGTGCGATCTCATTCTGCATCTTGACTTTTTTTTCTTTCCATATCGTATGGAAGCCCGTTTCTGCCATAGTTGAGTAAAAAAAAGATTATCTAATTCATAATAATGAGAAACTTTCTCATAATTATGACTTAGTATCTCATTATATTGAGAAAGTTTCTCATAATAATGAGATACTAAGTCATAATTATGAGAGAGGTTCTCGTAATAACGACTTAAGTATCTCATAATAATGAGAAATTTTCTCATAATAATGACTTAGCATCTCATTATTATGAGAAACTTTCTCGTAATAATGACTTAACATCTCATAACTATGGAAGCCCATTCCCGCCACATAAGAAAAAAATCTAGCATTCTTAAGTCATAATTATGACATAAAAAGTCGAATTTATGACTTACTAAATCGAAATTATGACTTTAAAAGTCATAAGTATGAGATAAAAAGTCGAAATTTTGACATGCCAAATCGAAATTATGAGATTAAAAAAATCGAAATTATGACTTTCCGACTGGCACCCTCATTGTTCTGACGCGACCCGACACATGATGAATTATGAACAGATTAAGGAGTATTTCCAGTGGCGGTTCTAGACCATTTCAACTGGGGAGGCTTAGCTGGGGCCAGTTGTACAGTTAGAGGGGACAGATTTAGACCTTATTGTTGTCATATCATTTTCTGCACGGCACTGCAGGCATTAACAGGCAAAATACCATGTTTATTATCATTCAACAATTTATTTGCATTTCCATTATATTTTTACATTTGCATTACATATTCAGTATTAGTCACAGTAACTGTAATTGACATGATGTCCTTCTTTCTCTTCATTTTGGTGAGAACTAGAGCAAAAGCAATGGGGACCAACAAGCTTATTAATTCATTTACTGAAAACAACTGACTTGCTAGGTAACTGTCTAACCGCTTGCAGGGTTCCTGCACACTTTTTAAAGTCAAATTTAAAGCTTTTTAAGACCTGAAGAAATCAAAATTAATACCGTATGGAGTGTGCAATATTGACAAAAATATATCTCAATATTTTCAACGTTTTGTTGATGATAATTAGATGATATTTTACTGATTGTGTTTTTGTGCTTGTGCCATGGCTGGTTTAGGCCTGTTGACAGCTGACTCACAAAGATATTCATATTTTTCATATTCTATGCAGTGGTCAGTTCACAGCAGTGACAGAAATTATTTTTTTTAATTAAGGGGCAATATTTGCCACCTTAAATTGATTTCCAGGGGCATTTTCACCTATATATGGACATACTTTCTAAACTTATTTAGAGTTATGCATCACCTTTTATGTCAAATACTAACATTCAAATTATACAGTAAGTATACTTATTTATAGAATAATACTTAATTATACAGTACCACTGTTACCAGTCAAATTAATTCAATCAATCAAAATCCATCTTTGCAGTGCAGAGGTGAACAACTACTCAATCTGTTCATAATTCATCATGTGTCGGGTCGCTTCAGAACAATGAGAGTGCCAGTCGGAAAGTCATAATTTCGATTTTTAAAGTCATAATTTCTATTTTTTTAATCTCAATTTCGATTTGGCATGTCAATTTCGACTTTTTTTATCATACTTATGACTTTTAAAGTCATAATTTCGATTTAGTAAATCATAAATTCGACTTTTTATGTCATAATTATGATTTAAGAATGCTCGATTTTTTTTCTTATGTGGCGGGAATGGGCTTCCATACTTCCATACTTCCATAGTTAAGTCATTATTACGAGAAAGTTTCTCATTATTACGAGATGCTAAGTCATTATTACGAGATGCTTAGTCATTATTACGAGAAAGTTTCTCATTATTATGAGATGTTAAGTCATTATTACGAGAATGTTTCTCATAATTATGACTTATCTCATTATGACTTAATATCTCATTATTATGAGAATTTCTCAATATAATGTGATACTAAGTCATAATTATTAGAAACTTTCTCGATATAATGAGATACTAAGTCATAATTATGAGATACTTTCTCAACTATGGTGGAAACGGGCTTCCATAGCTTTGGGTCTATTCAATTACTTTAGAAATTCCTAGAATTACTACAACTTCACAACAGATTTGGAACAACTTGAGGGTGAGTTAGTAAATGACAGAATTTACTTTTTGAACTAACATTTCTAAGTTTTGTCCAGTAGGTGGCAGTCAATGTTCACTTTTTTGTTTTTGCTTTGCATGTTTCTAGTAGAATTATGTGAATGTTGAAAAAAATATACTCGTACTTACTTTTGGCAACATTACAGACCATGTCATTAACTCAAATTCTCGTCACACAACACAAAAACATTACACATAAAATTAGTTACTTTCACCAGCATATTAATATTAACAATTCCATTTCATATCTTGCAGTCTGATATCGTTGTTTTTTGTACAATCACCTGTAGTGATTCTAGTAAATTTCTACCTTTCTACCTTTTTAAGGCCTTGCAAACACCTGAAAGGTTGCAAGTTTTTATTCATGCTCCAGAGTGGAATGATACTCAGCTCCATTATGATGACATTAATATAAATCCTGTTTATTTAATTTTCATAAATGTAAAGTAAACTAAGCAAGAGCAGGGGGAATAAAGTTTCAGAAATATCTTGCACAATCCACAAATTACTCTTTAGTTCACACATAGCGCGTCTAAACCCTGCCTCGCGTTTCAATCAAATTAAATTTAACTAAGTAACTAAGGGCATTTTTACTTGCTTTTTCCCCAAGGTTTTTTTTTTTGAATGCGGTTTCCCTTTGAGACACTTACATGTATCAATGTGAAAAATGATAGAACTAAGGTAGGCTACAGCTTTACACTTTAGTCTAAGGAGTAATACTCTGACGTGACGTCACGACGAGGTTATCTTCCTGACGTCATGGCGGGGAACACAGAGAGGCGCGAGCTCAGTTAGAAGTCAGTTCATTCCAGTGACAGATGCGCAAAGTTCTATGAACCTTCAAGGAAACTAAATTGATGAATGAAATGGCTTTCTTTTTATTTCGTTGATGATAGTCTATTTTAAAATATGAAACAATCAACGTTATTTAAAGACTGAAGCTTTCCTTAGTGGATTTCCCCCGACATGGAGATGTTTATTCTAAGATCGTTTGTCTTAATGTTTGGTATTTGAAGAACTAGTTTTGGCTTGGCTGGTGCGCGTGTTTGGAGATGGCGAGCCTTTTCACGCATCGAGAGACTTTCAGAGCTATTCGAACAAATATAACTCCACGGAATCTACCATGTTTGAATCCGTTTTAGATTTCTGTGTTTTGCCAATTCAGTTCCTTAGCTTTTACTGAGAAATGTGTGTTTGTTGACGCGATAGTGTCCGCGCGCATCTCCAAGCGCCTCAATTTTGGACTGGAATGAGATCGGCACACGAGACTTTTGTGTAGTTTGGCTTATGCTGGGGTAAGTTCATGACGTGTTTTTTATTTTTGTATCTTTTTATTAATAATGACAGGCTTTTGTAGTTTTGCTGTTGCTACTTTAATTATTTTTGCCTCTGAAAAGAGTAATTTTGCAGATTTTGCACAACCCCCTTTTAGTCTAAATGCAGTATTTTGATTAGTTTTTCTTTTCTCTTGAGATCTGCCAAAGGAAGCACATGGAGGATGTAGTTCTCTGCTACAAAGACACATTTCAATTTCAACAGTTTTCTAAAAGAAAGTTAGTTCTTGGAAGGGTTACTAGAGGATTCAAGTCTACGTCAAAGACTACTTTGCACTTCTCTGTCTAGCCTGGAACTTAAATATGACATCTCCAAATGTTGTAATTCAAAGGACCAGTAGCTCAACTACTTTGGGAGTAGGAGAGGATATCAGTGCATGCAATTCTTGTTATTCCCCTGAAGCCACAGCCGCATTTGCCACCGCAATGACGCTCATCATGCTCTTCACCATCTTTGGGAACATCCTAGTGATCATCGCTGTCCTGACGTGCCGCTCCTTGCGAGGACCTCAGAACCTTTTCCTGGTGTCCCTGGCCGCGGCAGACATCCTGGTGGCCACCTTGATCATCCCGTTCTCCCTGGCCAATGAGCTAATGGGCTTCTGGTACTTTGAATTGTTTTGGTGCGAGATCATCTTGGCGCTGGATGTGCTCTTCTGCACGTCTTCCATCATGCACCTGTGCGCCATCAGCCTGGACCGCTACCTGTCCATCTCCCGGCCGGTGCAGTACGCCACCCAGCGCACCCCTTTCAAGATCAAGGGTGCCATCGTGGTGGTGTGGCTCATTTCCGCCGTCATCTCTTTCCCCCTACTGGTCTCCATGAATAAGACCCCGGAGCAGAAGGACGGGGGTGGCCCACAGTGCAAACTCAACGATGATTTATGGTACATCCTGTACTCCTCCATCGGGTCATTCTTTGCCCCGTGCCTCATCATGATCCTGGTGTACGTTCGCATATATCAGATTGCAAAGAAGCACACTCGATATCCTCCAGGAGAGCCAAGAAAAGACGTCCCGCCGGGAATGGCGGTGCAGAGCGGCAAAGACCAGGGAGGTGTTGACCCTGCGAATGTTCCCAATCTGGCTGTAAACCAACCTCAGCCTCCAGTAGAAATTCGAAAGCAGATGAAACGCTCAAAGAGGTGCAAGGACAACGAGGACAGCTCAAGCTCTGGCTCGGACATTGAGGTAGTAAGGGGACATAATGCCAACGGGGCGACCTCCAATGTGGGGGCACTGGAGCCCGGCCACCAGACTACCTCCCCAACCCAAACCTACCAGAACGTTATCGCTACGTCAAAGGGCAGCCAGCTGGCCTCTGCCAACGTGAACCCAGCGGGAACTCCGAACACCAAGAGGAAAGCCATGATCGTCCGCGAGAAGCGTTTCACCTTCGTCCTTGCGGTCGTCATTGGGGTTTTTGTCGTCTGCTGGTTCCCCTTCTTCTTCACTTACATTTTGCAGGCCGTTTGTCAGGCTTGTAAACTGCCGGACGCACTTTTTAAGTTCTTTTTCTGGATGGGCTACTGCAACAGCGCCCTGAACCCGCTCATCTACACCATCTTTAACAGGGACTTCCGTAAAGCCTTCAAAAAGATTCTGTTTAAAAAGTGTAAGGGCTGTTTCTGAAAGCGAACACCCCTGAAAAGCAGTTTTATACAGTGAAGTGGTGAAGAGACAAACTGTTCGGGTCATATCTCACCCCAACTATTTCACCTCTAGATTTCTAGCAATGTGACATAAAAATAATGGAAATTTAAAGGAGTTTCCGGCCAAATTATGTTTTCTGAAGGTTTTCCTTTGAGTTATTTATATTAAATTTATTTCTAATCTATTTTTTTTTTTTCAACAATTGTTAAAATAGACTTAAGTTTTGTTTAATAATTTTATGTATTTTTCTTATACTATGCTTTATTTCTGTATTTATTTTCTATTTAAATATAAGAAGCTGTAAGAATGAAATTGTGCCTACTGACATTTCATAGAATTACCACAGATCTAGTTTCTGCGAAGATAATTTGATAATATTTTTTCTCTTGTTTTCTTGTCAAATAAACTAGCCAACCAGAAATCCTTTTTTGTGTAAATCAATGTGCATGTTCATGATTACCTTGAGCCTTTATAAATGTCTTTGGAAAGTGAACATATGGAATGTTAATTATTTATGTGCTTTAGTTTTCCATGTCATAAAGCAAAAATGCAGAACCATTGAGAATTATTTAGTATTTAAGCAAAATAGAATTCCTTGTTTCTCTTGATTTTGGGGTGATGTATAACTTGTGTATCTGCATCAGCACGCATTCCATTAGTTTTTGCGTTTTATCAGCTGAGGTGCCACATCAAACATGAGGAACTCGCACGAGTGTGTCTCTTTCTGGAAACTCGCTGGCCTCCAGGGTGTTGGTTGTGACCTTTTCAGTGTACGTTCAAAGACAATGTTGCTCTTTCTTGGAGACACCTCTGGCTCCGCTGCATTTCAGAGAGCTTCACCTCTCTTGGAAAGTACCAGACCCCTTAAACCCAAGAGAGGCTTCATTCTCTGGGGTGAGAGGAAAATAAAGCAAATGCAGAGCAAGATGTATGGCTTTATCTAGCTTTAACATCTGTAACAATCTGAACATCCGCTGTTTTCATTAAAAGCATGGTCTTGACTTGTATGATGTTTAACTAACGAATGGCATGGATTTCCTGGATAAGAGTCTTCTTGGTCTCTATCCTTGCTTAATTGGATAGATTCTGATTGAAAGTAATGGATGTTAAGTGTCTGCAGTCTGACGCTCTGGGCTATCATAACCTCTCCCAGTGTGTTTTGTGTTTAAAGAAGACATGGACAATTATGTAAATGATTTGTGCACTGATTAATGCCTCCCGATAAGACTTTAAATATTTTTGTGCTGTGATTAGAAGTCTTTTGTGTTTTCATTTAGCTTCTAAATGATATCAGTGAGTGTGAGTGCAGAGAAGCAGAGCTTGGAATGACCAGCATTTCTTTGACAATACTGCTTCTCCAAATTTGGTTTTACTAAGCGTCCTGCAGGAATTGGCTGTTCTTGTATATGTATTTGTGAAAATAAATGTACATTTGAGTCATCTACATATTTTACGGAGATTGTTTTCAAAATTTCATGACAGCTGTGTGGGAAGTTTTGCTGGCTGTCTATTGTGTGGCTGGATTGGACTATGACAGCCAGTGATGTTAGGCAGTGAATCTGAGTTTTGTCTTTGATTTACATTGTTGTTGTTTATTCGATTTCTTGGAACCAGCATATGTCATAATCCAGAGTGCCTCTATCACACACACAGTTTATATTTGGCTGTGATTTAATATTGCTCATAAACTGGGTGAATTATTATTTTATTTTTTACTCGTTGACAGACATAGGACTATCAATTTTAACAGTTTTTTTAGTTTAGTTTATACAGTTAAATTCATAAATTTAATATATAATTTTATGAATTATAACTGTAACTGTATACATTTTTATATATATATATATATATATATATATATATATATATATATATACACAAACACACATAAACACAAACATATATATATTTGTTTGTGTGTGTGTAATATATATATAATCGCATGTTCAGGAAACTATTGTATTTAGAATATGTAGTTTGAGTGTATGGAAAAAAAGTGTGAATGTATGGAATGAAACTGAATGATACTTAAATATATGCAATGAGAGTGTGAATATATGGAATGATACTCTAAATATTTGAAATGAAACTCTGAAAAAATGGGGTAATACTCTGAATAAATGGAATGATACTTGAATATATGCAATGAGAGTGTGAATATATGGAATTATATTTGAATATATGAAATGAGAGTGTGAATATATGGAATGAAACTCTGAATATATTTAATGAAACTTGAATACATAGCAGGGGTATTCAATTAAAGTTCTAAGCGGTGCTGTCTCTATATTACCTTCACAGCAGAGGTCCGGACCATACATTTTTTGGAGCAGTTATATATTTCCATTGTGGCAGATGTAATACATTGTAAAAGAAAAAAACTTAAACACTCAAAATATTAATCAAAGATGTGAATATTGGGCCAGAGAGCCAAAGAAGTGATGTCCAAAAAAATTAAAAAAAAAATGTTTACAACATGGAGAAACATAATCCGGCCAAAAAGAGGAAGTATATCTCATGAAAGAGAAATTGATCTTACTCCAAAAACACCCATTAACCTCGTAATAGCAAACAATTACATTACTTTATGTATATTAAATACCAGTATAAAATGGAACATTTATAAACACTATAAACTAGGCTAGTTTTCCCTCACTCCGCAACAAACCCTTTAAATGTAACGGTATTCAGAACAAGAATGAAAAATAAGCAGCTATAAATTATAAAATAAAACACAAATTAGTCTATAGTGGCATTCATTGTAATCAACATACAAACATCAAGCCAAAATGAATCTATTTAAAGCGAAACTGCTTTGGGCTCTCATGCAAATACAAATATTTGGTTATATTTGGTTAAGCCTTTATATAAGGTTATTTTCGTAAACGAATACTGAAACTAAAACTATTGGACTATTTAGTAAAATGATTGGTCAAAAAACATTTTCGTAAACTAAATAAAATAAAAATTTCAACATAAATGAAAACCTAAAACTAAACTAACAACAGTTCCTGAAATAAAATAATAATTAGCAAAAATAAATAATCGTCTTCGTAATTAATAAGCTCTCATACTGTACCTTTTTTTACAGTCTATGTACTGTACCGGAAAATCACGTTTTTCCATTCCACCGTACTACTTTATTTTTCAATCTAAACAAGACAGACATGTATAACCGTTGCGCTTGCGTCTCGTGCCTTTTGCAGAGTCTCGCGCATGACACAACGTTCTAAAAACGCAGCACTCAAGTTAAAATAAGTTCAACTTTTAAAAGACGCGTCTCGAGATCTTGCGCCTTTTCCCCAATTCCACTGCCTGCGTCTCACAGTTTTCAAACCAAAAATGCTTTCTGTGTGAACCATCTCATCCATGTCTTTATGGACCTTGCTTTGTGCACTGGTGCGCAGTCATGTTGGAACAGGAAAGGGCCATCCCCAAACTGTTCCCACAAAGTTGGGAGCATGAAATTGTCCAAAATGTCTTGTTAAGCATTAAGAGTTCCTTTCACTGTTACTGAGGGTCCAAGCCCAACCCCTGAAAAACAACCCCACACCTTAATCCCCCCTCCACCAAACTTTACACTTGGCAGAATGCAGTCAGGCAAGTACCGTTCTCCTGGCAACCGACAAACCCAGACTCGTCCATCGGATTGCCAGACAGAGAAGCGTCTCCACTGCTCTAGAGTCCAATAGCGGCGTGCTTTAAATCACTGCATCTGACGCTTTGCATTGCGCTTGTTGATGTCAGGCTTGGATGCAGCCTCTCGGCAATGGAAACCCATTCCATGAAGCTCTCTACGCTCTGTTCTTGAGCTAATCTGAAGGCCACACAAAGTTTAGAGGTCTGTAGCTATTGACTCTGCAGAAAGTTGGCGACTTCCGCGCACTTTGCGCTTTAGCATGCGCTGAGCACACTCTGTTATTTTACGTGGCCTACCACTTCGTGGCTGATTTGTTGTTGTTCCAAATTGCTTCCACTTTGTTACAGTATAATACTAATAACAGTTGACACTGGAATATTTCCATGGCAAGCTATCACGGTACCACGCTTGAATTCACTGAGCTCCTGAGAGCGACCCATTCTTTAACAAATGTTTGTAGAAGCAGTCTGCATGCCTAGGTGCTTGATTTGATACAACTGTGGCCATGAAAATGATTGGAACACCTGAATTCAGTGATTTGGAGGGGTGTCCCAATACTTTTGGCAATATAGTGTATAAGTAAAAATATAATAAATACGTAATATAGTGCACATATTTAGCGAAATACTCTCTATAGCTAATTGTTCTAGTAACATGCTATATATGGTCATTAAATGGCTTTGCTGAGGTAAATGTAACGTTATGTGACTTTGTTCACCAGCTTTGAAAAGTGAGCGTGTGAAAAGTTTCCATTGAGTTGGCAGCTCTACCTTAATTCCTGATAAGATAACCATCGTATGTGAAACTTAACTAAGTTAACTAAGGGCATTTTTACTAGCTTTTTCCCCAACGTTTTTTTTTTTTTGAATGCGGTTTCCCTTTGAGACACTTACATGTATCAATGTGAAAAATGATAGAACTAAGGTAGGCTACAGCTTTACACTTTAGTCTAAGGAGTAATACTCTGACGTGACGTCACGAAGAGGTTATCTTCATGACGTCATGGCGGGGAACACAGAGAGGCGCGAGCTCAGTTAGAAGTCAGTTCATTCCAGTGACCGATAGATGCGCAAAGTTCTATGAACCTTCAAGGAAACTAAATTGATGAATGAAATGGCTTTCTTTTTATTTCGTTGATGATGTCTATTTTAAAATATGAAACAATTAACGTTATTTAAAGACGGAAGCTTTCTAGTGGATCCCCCCCGACATGGAGATGTTTATTCTAAGATCGTTTGTCTTAATGTTTGGTATTTGAAGAACTAGTTTTGGCTTGGCTGGTGCGCGTGTTTGGAGATGGCGAGCCTTTTCACGCATCGAGAGACTTTCAGAGCTATTCGAACAAATATAACTCCACGGAATCTACCATGTTTGAATCCGTTTTAGATTTCTGTGTTTTGCCAATTCAGTTCCTTAGCTTTTACTGAGAAATGTGTGTTTGTTGACGCGATAGTGTCCGCGCGCATCTCCAAGCGCCTCAATTTTGGACTGGAATGAGATCGGCACACGAGACTTTTGTGTAGTTTGGCTTATGCTGGGGTAAGTTCATGACGTGTTTTTTATTTTTTATATTTTTATTAATAATGACAGGTTTTTGTAGTTTTGCTGTTGCTACTTTAATTATTTTTGCCTTTGAAAAGAGTAATTTAGCAGATTTTGCACAACCCCCTTTTAGTGTAAATGCAGTATTTTGATTAGTTGTTCTTTTCTCTTGAGATCTGCCAAAGGAAGTACATGGCGGATGTAGTTCTCTGCTACAAAGACACATTTAAATTTCAACATTTTTCTAAAAGAAAGTTAGTTCTTGGAAGGGTTACTAGAGGATTCAAGTCTACATCAAAGACTACTTTGCACTTCTCTGTCTAGCCTGGAACTTAAATATGACATCTCAAAATGTTGTAATTCAAAGGACCAGTAGCTCAACTACTTTGGGAGTAGGAGAGGATATCAGTGCATGCAATTCTTGTTATTCCCCTGAAGCCACAGCCGCATTTGCCACCGCAATGACGCTCATCATGCTCTTCACCATCTTTGGGAACATCCTAGTGATCATCGCTGTCCTGACGTGCCGCTCTTTGCGAGGACCTCAGAACCTTTTCCTGGTGTCCCTGGCCGTGGCAGACATCCTGGTGGCCACCTTGATCATCCCGTTCTCCCTGGCCAATGAGCTAATGGGCTTCTGGTACTTTGAATCGTTTTGGTGCGAGATCATCTTGGCGCTGGATGTGCTCTTCTGCACGTCTTCCATCATGCACCTGTGCGCCATCAGCCTGGACCGCTACCTGTCCATCTCCCGGCCGGTGCAGTACGCCACCCAGCGCACCCCTTTCAAGATCAAGGGTGCCATCGTGGTGGTGTGGCTCATTTCCGCCGTCATCTCTTTCCCCCTACTGGTCTCCATGAATAAGACCCCGGAGCAGAAGGACGGGGGTGGCCCACAGTGCAAACTCAACGATGATTTATGGTACATCCTGTACTCCTCCATCGGGTCATTCTTTGCCCCGTGCCTCATCATGATCCTGGTGTACGTTCGCATATATCAGATTGCAAAGAAGCACACTCGATATCCTCCAGGAGAGCCAAGAAAAGACGTCCCGCCGGGAATGGCGGTGCAGAGCGGCAAAGACCAGGGAGGTGTTGACCCTGCGAATGTTCCCAATCTGGCTGTAAACCAACCTCAGCCTCCAGTAGAAATTCGAAAGCAGATGAAACGCTCAAAGAGGTGCAAGGACAACGAGGACAGCTCAAGCTCTGGCTCGGACATTGAGGTAGTAAGGGGACATAATGCCAACGGGGCGACCTCCAATGTGGGGGCACTGGAGCCCGGCCACCAGACTACCTCCCCAACCCAAACCTACCAGAACGTTATCGCTACGTCAAAGGGCAGCCAGCTGGCCTCTGCCAACGTGAAGCCAGCGGGAACTCCGAACACCAAGAGGAAAGCCATGATCGTCCGCGAGAAGCGTTTCACCTTCGTCCTTGCGGTCATCATTGGGGTTTTTGTCGTCTGCTGGTTCCCCTTCTTCTTCACTTACATTTTGCAGGCCGTTTGTCAGGCTTGTAAACTGCCGGACGCACTTTTTAAGTTCTTTTTCTGGATGGGCTACTGCAACAGCGCCCTGAACCCGCTCATCTACACCATCTTTAACAGGGACTTCCGTAAAGCCTTCAAAAAGATTCTGTTTAAAAAGTGTAAGGGCTGTTTCTGAAAGCGAACACCCCTGAAAAGCAGTTTTATACAGTGAAGTGGTGAAGAGACAAACTGTTCGGGTCATATCTCACCCCAACTATTTCACCTCTAGATTTCTAGCAATGTGACATAAAAATAATGGAAATTTAAAGGAGTTTCCGGCCAAATTATGTTTTCTGAAAGTTTTCCTTTGAGTTATTTATATTAAATTTATTTTTAATCAATTTTTTTTCAACAATTGTTAAAATAGACTTAAGTTTTGTTTAATAAAATTTTATGTGCAATTTTCATTTATTATACTAAACTTTGTATTTTTCTTATACTATGCTTTATTTCTGTATTTATTTTCTATTTAAATATAAGAAGCTGTAAGAATGAAATTGTGCCTACTGACATTTCATAGAATTACCACAGATCTAGTTTCTGCGAAGATAATTTGATAATATTTTTTCTCTTCTTTTCTTGTCAAATAAACTAGCCAATCAGAAATCCTTTTTTGTGTAAATCAATGTGCATGTTCATGATTACCTTGAGCCTTTATAAATGTCTTTGGAAAGTGAACATATGGAATGTTAATTATTTATGTGCTTTAGTTTTCCATGTCATAAAGCAAAAATGCAGAACCATTGAGAATTATTTAGTATTTAAGCAAAATAGAATTCCTTGTTTCTCTTGATTTTGGGGTGATGTATAACTTGTGTATCTGCATCAGCACGCATTCCATTAGTTTTTGCGTTTTATCAGCTGAGGTGCCACATCAAACATGAGGAACTCGCACGAGTGTGTCTCTTTCTGGAAACTCGCTGGCCTCCAGGGTGTTGGTTGTGACCTTTTCAGTGTACGTTCAAAGACAATGTTGCTCTTTCTTGGAGACACCTCTGGCTCCGCTGCATTTCAGAGAGCTTCACCTCTCTTGGAAAGTACCAGACCCCTTAAACCCAAGAGAGGCTTCATTCTCTGGGGTGAGAGGAAAATAAAGCAAATGCAGAGCAAGATGTATGGCTTTATCTAGCTTTAACATCTGTAACAATCTGAACATCCGCTGTTTCATTAAAAGCATGGTCTTGACTTGTATGATGTTTAACTAACGAATGGCATGGATTTCCTGGATAAGAGTCTTCTTGGTCTCTATCCTTGCTTAATTGGATAGATTCTGATTGAAAGTAATGGATGTTAAGTGTCTGCAGTCTGACGCTCTGGGCTATCATAACCTCTCCCAGTGTGTTTTGTGTTTAAAGAAGGCATGGACAATTATGTAAATGATTTGTGCACTGATTAATGCCTCCCGATAAGACTTTAAATATTTTTGTGCTGTGATTAGAAGTCTTTTGTGTTTTCATTTAGCTTCTAAATGATATCAGTGAGTGTGAGTGCAGAGAAGCAGAGCTTGGCATGACCAGCATTTCTTTGACAATACTGCTTCTCCAAATTTGGTTTTACTAAGCGTCCTGCAGGAATTGGCTGTTCTTGTATATGTATTTGTGAAAATAAATGTACATTTGAGTCATCTACATATTTTACGGAGATTGTTTTCAAAATTTCATGACAGCTGTGTGGGAAGTTTTGCTGGCTGTCTATTGTGTGGCTGGATTGGACTATGACAGCCAGTGATGTTAGGCAGTGAATCTGAGTTTTGTCTTTGATTTACATTGTTGTTGTTTATTCGATTTCTTGGAACCAGCATATGTCATAATCCAGAGTGCCTCTATCACACACACAGTTTATATTTGGCTGTGATTTAATATTGCTCATAAACTGGGTGAATTATTATTTTATTTTTTACTCGTTGACAGACATAGGACTATCAATTTTAACAGTTTTTTTAGTTTAATTTATACAGTTAAATACATAAATTTAATATATAATTTTATGAATTATAACGGTAACTGTATACATTTATTTATATATATATATATATATATATATATATATATATATATATACACAAACACACATAAACACAAACATATATATATTTGTTTGTGTCTGTGTAATATATATATATAATCGCATGTTCAGGAAAGTATTGTATTTAGAATATGTAGTTTGAGTATATGGAAAAAAAGTGTGAATGTATGGAATGAAACTGAATAAATGGGGTAATACTCTGAATAAATGGAATGATACTTGAATATATGCAATGAGAGTGTGAATATATGGAATTATATTTGAATATATGAAATGAGAGTGTGAATATATGGAATGAAACTTGAATACATAGCAGGGGTATTCAATTAAAGTTCTAAGCGGTGCTGTCTCTATATTACCTTCACAGCAGAGGTCCGGACCATACATTTTTTGGAACAGTTATATATTTCCATAGTGGCAGATGTAATACATTGTAAAAGAAAAAAACTTAAACACTCAAAATATTAATCAAAGATGTGAATATTGGGCCAGAGAGCCAAAGTAGTGATGTCTAAAAAAAATGTAAAAAAAGATGTTTACAACATGGAGAAACATAATCCGGCCAAAAAGAGGAAGTATATCTCATGAAAGAGAAATTGATCTACACTTGGCAGAATGCAGTCAGGCAAGTACCGTTCTCCTGGCAATCGACAAACCCAGACTCGTCCATCGGATGGCCAGACAGAGAAGCGTCTCCACTGCTCTAGAGTCCAATAGCGGCGTGCTTTAAATCACTGCATCCAACGCTTTGCATTGCGCTTGTTGATGTCAGGCTTGGATGCAGCCTCTCGGCAATGGAAACCCATTCCATGAAGCTCTCTACACTCTGTTCTTGAGCTAATCTGAAGGCCACACAAAGTTTAGAGGTCTGTAGCTATTGACTCTGCAGAAAGTTGGCGACTTCCGCGCACTATGCGCTTTAGCATGCACTGAGCACACTCTGTTATTTTACGTGGCCTACCACTTCGTGGCTGATTTGTTGTTGTTCCAAATTGCTTCCACTTTGTTACAGTGTAATACTAATAACAGTTGACACTGGAATATTTCCATGGCAAGCTATCACGGTACCACGCTTGAATTCACTGAGCTCCTGAGAGCGACCCATTCTTTAACAAATGTTTGTAGAAGCAGTCTGCATGCCTAGGTGCTTGATTTGATACAACTGTGGCCATGAAAATGATTGGAACACCTGAATTCAGTGATTTGGAGGGGTGTCCCAATACTTTTGGCAATATAGTGTATAAGTAAAAATATAATAAATACGTAATATAGTGCACATATTTAGCGAAATACTCTCTATAGCTAATTGTTCTTGTAACATGCTATATATGGTCATTAAATGGCTTTGCTGAGGTAAATGTAACGTTATGTGACTTTGTTCACCAGCTGTGAAAAGTGAGCGTGTGAAAAGTTTCCATTGAGTTGGCAGCTCTACCTTAATTCCAGATAAGATAACCACCGTATGTGAAACTTAATAAACAAGATACCACACTGATCAGAAAAAAGAAAATAACAAGTAGCATGCTAATCCACAAATAGACGTACTGTCATGAACAGACGCACACGTTTTGCGCTTGTAAACGCTCTCACGCTTGTTTTAGTTGAGTTGGCCTAATAAAGATATGATCTCTTAGGGCATATCTATTTCATATTCTACATTTTGCACCAAGATATGCAAGCTGATATTCTGTGGTTGTTAGTTCAGTGGAAAGAAATGAAGTTCCTTTTTATTACTGCTCATACCTGAGGTCGTCCGAGGTAATCACACACAACCATCTGTATCTCGGTGACTACATCTGTGGCAAAAATCTGCTGTTTGCAGCTGTTCATTTTTTCATCCATCCAGTTGCATGTTCATTTTGTGAAACGCTGCTTTCCTCTGCAATCTCAAGTGTCCCTTCCTCTTTTTGAAGCAGCAGAAACAGACGGGCCAAGGTGGAACATATTTGTACACAGACTTCACATGCAAATATGTTGATTATGAGAGCTGCTGGGTTCAGTTTTATAATGACAACAACAAACCTTTATGAACAAGATTAATTATGGCAATTCCTTTGCATGCATAAGTCTGACTACGTTTTGCCAATGATAAGAATTAAGGCCCTTTGACACATTTTGCAGATAATGTTGATGAAATCAGATTAGAGCATCAAAAGTGGTTGTTTATGGCTTGAAGTGTCATTTCTAATAGTGTTTGCTTGGGGTTGTTTAAATCACTAAGTATTTCATTTTTTCTGAATAATTTATCCTGCACCTCAAATCATACAGCTTGTGAAGCAGAGGTGTGCTATTACTTTTCTAAGTGATCAGACGTAAACTTTTTGCTCGGTGCATAAAACATTTATAAAATGTATTGTCTTCTTTAGAATTGTAAGCCACTCATATTAACCCTTTCATGTATGAATTATGATAACCAAAGTTACAAGGAAAAAACAAGGATTTTTCCCTTTTATTGCTCTTAGGGCATAAAAAACAAGATTTGATCTTTTTTTTAAACATATTTTACAAAGACATTTACAGATGTCCATTTAAGTGGACAGTATGTCACAGTGTTGGTTTGTGTTTCCCCAGGTGTCCACTAGAGGTCTCTTTCCCTTACTGTCACCATTCATTCTGGAACTGCATTTCCCACGATCCTTTGTCTGTTCTCATCACTCATCATTGCACGCAGCTGTTTCTTATTACATTGTTAAGTTCTGTGTATAAATACCCTGTCTGTGTCAGTCCATGTCACGGAGTCGTTGTTAGATGTCCTTCACACTTTATGGTTGGTTTCTTGTCTGTTCATGTTTTGTTTCTTGTTTTTGAACTGCTTGCCTTTTTTGGATTTGACCCCTGCCCGGAAGACTACGATTTGGATTACCCTATATTAAACTACTGCTATTGGATTTTCTGCCTCCTGTGTGTGTTACGTGACAGAACGACTCCGTCACACATAATTCAGCGGTAATTTTCATTTTTTATTTTCTATTATTTTTGTAAGATCTCGTCCCCAGTCACTATGTGGATTCCACGTAACGAACTTTCTCCTGCTGAGAGAGAGAATGGAATCTCTTTACTAGAGTATTTTTCTAGATGTGCACAAAACATGAGGAGATCAGGACAGCTGAAGCTTCACAACGGGTCTCATCGAGCGCAGGGACTTTGTCGAGGGTTTCGTCCAGTTCAAAGGCGACAGAAATCCGTCTGAAGGGACGGAGGAGGAGGAGAAGGAGACCTCCGTCTGCCCAGTCAGAGACTGTTCACGTTCCGTCTGCCTTCCTGGACCTGGACTATCTGGAGCGCCTGGCTCGGATCCTGGACATGCCTGTGTCTGCTGTTCCAGAGCCGGAGGCAGAGCCATTGCCTGCTGTTCCAGAGCCGGAGGCAGAGCCATTGCCTGCTGTTCCAGAGCCGGAGGCAGAGCCATTGCCTGCTGTTCCAGAGCCGGAGCCGGAACCAGTGTCTGCTGTTCCAGAGCCGGAACCAGTGTCTGCTGTTCCAGAGCCGGAACCAGTGTCTGCTGTTCCAGAGCCGGAACCAGTGTCTGCTGTTCCAGAGCCGGACCCAGTGTCTGCTGTTCCAGAGCCGGAGGCAGAGCCATTGCCTGCTGTTCCAGAGCCGGAGGCAGAGCCATTGCCTGCTGTTCCAGAGCCGGAGGCAGAGCCATTGCCTGCTGTTCCAGAGCCGGAGGCAGAGCCATTGCCTGCTGTTCCAGAGCCGGAGGCAGAGCCATTGCCTGCTGTTCCAGAGCCGGAGGCAGAGCCATTGCCTGCTGTTCCAGAGCCGGAGGCAGAGCCATTGCCTGCTGTTCCAGAGCCGGAGGCAGAGCCATTGCCTGCTGTTCCAGAGCCGGAGGCAGAGCCATTGCCTGCTGTTCCAGAGCCGGAGGCAGAGCCATTGCCTGCTGTTCCAGAGCCGGAGGCAGAGCCATTGCCTGCTGTTCCAGAGCCGGAGGCAGAGCCATTGCCGTCTGCCTTTTTGGATCTGGACTATCTGGAGCGTCTGGCTCGGATTCTGGACATGCCCGTGTCTGCTGTTCCAGAGCCGAAGCCAGTGTCTGCTGTTCCAGAGCCGAAGCCAGTGTCTGCTGTTCCAGAGCCGAAGCCAGTGTCTGCTGTTCCAGAGCCGAAGCCAGTGTCTGCTTCCTGCTCAGCTACTGTTCGGACGCTCTCGCTTACTGCTCCGCGCTTTGCTCTATCGCTTTTATATTTCTATATTTTATCTCCTTTTATCACCTAATTTTAACTTCAGCAAATCAGCACAGTGCTCAAACGTTTGGATTATTACAAAAAAAAAAAGCAGAATTATTTTATTCAACCAGCCTCCCACTGAAAGCTTACATTCCGGGGAAGAGAAAACACAACTGCCTACATTCATAAGGATAAGAAAATGCCTCCTCTGGAATCTACTTGCTGCTCCAACTGCCACAGACTTTTACAAAGGATTGCAATTCTTGAAACAAAGTTAATTGCGGGACCACCAAACCAGACGGAACACACAACAGAGCTTCGTCATGGACGTCCTCAGCATACAGCCGGTGAGTCCCATGAATCTAGTGCTTCTCGACAGGCCATACTGAGTGTAGAGAAACAAGCCGATCGTTTTACTAATCGATGGCACAAACAGGGTGCGAGACCCAAAGGCACTCGCGACATCAGATTGTCACGAGCATCACATATTACTGCAGTAGCATCCTCTACCCCAAATACGGCTCTGACAAGGACTGCAAACACTGGTCTCCTACCACCGCCTATACATCTTGAGAACAGATTTGAAGTATTAATAAATGAGGAATCCCCAAATTTGATGAATGTGATCACACACAGACAGAATCAGCCAGTAGCTAACACTGAGGCTAACTGGGGCTCAAGGTCGAGCAGACAGCGGCACTCAGCTCACAGTGCAGCCGAGCCCAGGACTCTGATAGTGGGCGACTCCGTAATCAGAAACATTAATAGCAGGGATACAACAACGTGCTGCCTTCCACAAGCAACAACATCTGATGTAAACAGGGAACTTCAGAACATTCTGATGAAACATAAGACTGCAAATCGACTCATCATTCATGTGGGGAAGAATGATATTCATAAAGAGCAGTCGGAACGTCTTAAAAAGGATTTCAATGAACTTTTTGAAACACTTAAAAGACTGAAAGTTCAAACATTCATCAGTGGACCACTCCCAGCAAGAGGAACAAACAGGTTTTCACGGTTGCTTGGGCTTAATACATGGCTGCAAAAAACCTGCAATATAAAAGGAGTGAACTTTATTGACAACTTCAATCTTTTCTGGAGTCAGAGGCAACTGTTTCAACAGGATGGCCACCACCCAAACAAACTTGGTTCAAGAGTGCTAAAGGACAATATCTACTTCTCCCTCCGTCATCCTTCTGCAATGTGTGCCAATCCACTCAACCTGAATGGCACACACACACCTGGATACAGTATGAATGACCACAGGATTTCACTTCAGCCCCTGAATGGACATGCGGTTGACACATCACACAAGGACAGTGATAACACCACTCAGCCACAACAACCTCTGCTCACGGACACAATCTCAGCTGAGCCCTGCCCACAGAGCTCACCACAGACAGACTGTGACATACCAGCACTGCTCCAATATACAGCACCCAAGGACGACTTTCTGGAAAACAGCCAGGGAAACCAGGACAGCATATTACAGCCTCCAATAACACCAGAGCAAAAATCACTCTCACCGGAAACATTATCACTCTCTCCAGCATCTCCACTTCTGTGCTTCTCAGAGAAAATGGAACAACTGGTGCCTGCTGGAACTAGACTATCCCACTCTTTTGCTGCGAGCCCCCAGATACCAACCAAAAAACGCCAGGCCCCACAACCACCAAAGCCTACGGGCCCAGCTCGCCCTCCCCCTCCTCCTGTGAGAGCTCTTCGGCCTCTGCCACAGCGCCAGGGCCCACACCCTCCTCCGGCGGCTCGAGGTGAACCAAAAACAACTGATACCAGCTCTCAGTGATATGTGTCGGGTCCCCGCTATGATAACAATAACTTTCTCAAATGTTTACAGAACAAGCGGGAACCCAGTGTGCCTGTATCTTTTTCTATTGCTGTTCGATTACATGATAGAAAGTCTAAGGCCTTCAAAAGCCGTACAGCAAACCCATCTAATCTGGTGCCTATTACACGACATACCACGATTGCTGTGGGGACAAAAAGTAAGACTGTTAAGTTAGCACTTTTAAACATCCGCTCACTTAAAAATAAATCACTTTTAGTCAACGACTTAATAACCACATACAACCTGGATTTTATGTTGCTAAATGAAACTTGGCTAGAAGAAAGTTGCAGTGCAACAGTCCTCAATGAAACAGCCCCTCCTAACTTTACTTTTATGAGTGTCTGCAGAGCTGTCAGAAGAGGCGGAGGTTTAGCTGCTCTTTATAAAGATGTCTATCAATGTAAGCAAATATCATTTGGGAATTACCCGTCTTTCGAATATCTGGGTATTGTGTTAAAAGGTGCTCCACGCATTTTACTTATCATTGTTTACAGGCCTCCAAAATACTCTCCAGCTTTTGCTGAGAACTTAACAGAACTGTTATCAACAATTTCCTCAGAGTTTGACTGCTTTGCCATTGCTGGAGATTTTAACATCCACATAGATAATGCAGAAAACAATATGGCAAAAGAAATCAAAACTGTTTTAAAAACTTTTGATCTGACTCAGCATGTACATGGAGCCACACATAATCGTGGACACACTCTAGATTTACTTATCAGTAAGGGTCTAAACATTTCATCAATTGTTATTAAGGATGTAGCACTGTCTGATCATTTTTGTATTTTCTTTGATATATTGATCTCTCCTGCCATTGAAGCTAGATCTGTGTCTGTCAAGAAGAGATGCTTAAATGAGAACACTAGTGTACTATTTATGAAGGCTATATCTTTAACACCAAGCATATCTGCTGACTCTGTTGATTTTCTCCTTGATTCTTTTTCTACTCAAAAGTTAAGAGTGTAATTGATGATATTGCTCCTGTGAAAGTCAGGAAGAAGAGTGGCAGACAAAAAGTACCTTGGAGAAACTCAACAGCAGTGCAAAATATGAAAAGACAAGGCAGAAAAGCAGAGCGCATGTGGCGGAAGACAAAACTTGTAGTCCATTATAACATCTACAAAGACAGCATCCATGCTTTCAATAAGGAACTAAGCAAAGCTAGACAGACTTTTTTCTCGAATATTATAAACAGCAATATAAACAACACGCGCACTCTTTTTGCTACTGTAGAGAGACTGACAAACCCCCCAAGCCAGATTCCCAGTGAAATGCTCTCAGTGAGAAAGTGCAGTGAGTTTGCTTCTTTCTTCTCTGAGAAAATCAATAATATCAGAAAGGTGATCAGCTCATCCTTGAGTTGCGCTGGTGTCAGGCAGATCAGACAACAGCACGAGAAAGTAGCCACTATGTCTGATTTCGAAGAAATTGATGGCAAAATTTTGGAAGAAACCGTACAGCAACTAAAAACATCAACCTGCGCCCTTGATGCACTTCCCACATCTTTTTTCAAAAATGTGTTACACAGCTTAGAAGCAGATCTCCTAGAAGTGGTAAATGCCTCACTTCTCTCTGGGAGTTTTCCGACCTCCCTGAAAACTGCTGTTGTCAAGCCCCTCCTGAAAAAGAGCAATCTGGATAAGACCATATTAAACAACTATAGATCGATCTCAAATCTTCCTTTCATAGGCAAGATCATTGAAAAAGTTGTCTTCAATCAGCTGAACAAATTCTTAAGCTCGAATGGATACTTTGACCATTTTCAATCTGGTTTCCGACCGCACCACAGTACAGAGACCGCGCTCATAAAGATAATAAATGATATTCGCTTAAATACTGATACAGGCAAATTATCAGTGCTGGTACTACTCGACCTCAGTGCTGCATTCGACACTGTCGATCACAAAATACTTCTTGACAGGCTGGAAAACTGGGTCGGGCTTTCTGGGATAGTCCTAAAATGGTTCAGGTCATACTTAGGAGGCAGAGGTTATTATGTGAGTATAGGAGACCATAAGTCTGAGTGGACATCCATGACATGCGGAGTCCCTCAAGGCTCAATTCTTGCGCCACTCCTATTCAACCTGTACATGCTCCCAATGAGCCAAATAATGAGAAAGAACCAAATCGCTTACCATAGCTATGCAGACGACACACAGCTCTACTTATCCCTATCGCCTAACGATTACAGCCCCATTGACTCCCTTTGCCAATGCATTGATGAAGTAAACAATTGGATGTGCCAAAACTTTCTTCAGTTAAACAAAGACAAAACTGAAGTCATTGCGTTTGGAAACAAAGATGAAGTTCTCAAGGTGAACGCATACCTTCAGTCTAGGGGTCAAACAACTAAAAATCAAGTCAGGAATCTGGGTGTGTCTCTGGAGTCAGACCTTAGTTTCAGTAGTCATGTCAAAGCAATAACTAAATCAGCATATTATCACCTGAAAAATATTGCAAGAATTAGATGCTTTGTTTCCAGTCAAGACTTAGAAAAACTTGTGCATGCTTTTATCACCAGTAGGGTGGATTATTGTAATGGACTTCTCACTGGCCTTCCCAAAAAGACCATAAGACAGTTGCAGCTCATACAGAACGCTGCTGCTAGGATTCTGAGCAGAACCAGAAAATATGAACACATCACACCAGTCCTCAGGTCTTTACACTGGCTGCCAGTTACATTTAGGATTGATTTTAAAGTATTATTACTGGTATATAAATCATTCAATGGCCTAGGACCTCAATACATTGCAGATATGCTCAGTGAATATAAACCCAACAGATCACTCAGATCATTAGGATCACATCGGCTAGAAATACCAAGGGTTCACTCTAAGCACGGCGAGTCTGCTTTTAGCTACTATGCCAGCCGCAGCTGGAACCAGCTTCCAGAAGAGATCAGATGTGCTCCTACAGTAGTCACATTCAAATCCAGACTCAAAACACATCTGTTTAACTGTGCATTTACTGAATGAGCACTGTGCCACTGTTCGTCCGACTGTTTGCACTGTATTTTATTTTATGTTTTAATTATTCTGATTTCTGTATTTTATCTTTTATTCTAAACTGTTTTAATTATTCTGATTTCTTTTGATTATTTTAATTTCTTCTATGTAAAGCACTTTGAATTACCATTGTGTATGAAATGTGCTATATAAATAAACTTGCCTTGCCTCGCCTTGCCTTGCCTCTGCTGTTCCAGAGCCAGTGCCTGTTCCAGAGCCGGAACCAGAGCCAGTGTGTGCTGTTCCAGAGCCGGAACCAGAGCCAGTGTGTGCTGTTCCAGAGCCGGAACCAGAGCCAGTGTGTGCTGTTCCTGAGCCGGAGCCAGTGTGTGCTGTTCCTGAGCCGGAGCCAGTGTGTGCTGTTCCTGAGCCGGAGCCAGTGTCTGCTGTTCCTGAGCCGGAGCCAGTGTCTGCTGTTGGTTGTTACTGTCCTTGTGTCTGTTTCTGAGCCGGTGTCTGTTCCTGAGCCGGAGCCAGTGCCTGCTGTTCGTGTCTGTCCTTGTGGTTGTTACTGTCCTTGTGTCTGTTCCTGAGCCAGTGTCTGTTCCAGAGCCGGAACCAGAGCCAGTGTGTGCTGTTCCTGAGCCGGAGCCAGTGTGTGCTGTTCCTGAGCCGGAGCCAGTGTGTGCTGTTCCTGAGCCGGAGCCAGTGTCTGCTGTTCCTGAGCCGGAGCCAGTGTCTGCTGTTCCTGAGCCGGAGCCAGTGTCTGCTGTTCCTGAGCCGGAGCCAGTGTCTGCTGTTCCTGAGCCGGAGCCAGTGTCTGCTGTTCCTGAGCCGGAGCCAGTGTCTGCTGTTCCTGAGCCGGAGCCAGTGTCTGCTGTTCCTGAGCCGGAGCCAGTGTCTGCTGTTCCTGAGCCGGAGCCAGTGTCTGCTGTTCCTGAGCCGGAGCCAGTGTCTGCTGTTCCTGAGCCGGAGCCAGTGTGTGCTGTTCCTGAGCCGGAGCCAGTGTGTGCTGTTCCTGAGCCGGAGCCAGTGTGTGCTGTTCCTGAGCCGGAGCCAGTGTGTGCTGTTCCTGAGCCGGAGCCAGTGTGTGCTGTTCCTGAGCCGGAGCCAGTGTGTGCTGTTCCTGAGCCGGAGCCAGTGTGTGCTGTTCCTGAGCCGGAGCCAGTGTGTGCTGTTCCTGAGCCGGAGCCAGTGTCTGCTGTTCCTGAGCCGGAGCCAGTGTGTGCTGTTCCTGAGCCGGAGCCAGTGTCTGCTGTTCCTGAGCCGGAGCCAGTGTGTGCTGTTCCTGAGCCGGAGCCAGTGTGTGCTGTTCCTGAGCCGGAGCCAGTGTCTGCTGTTCCTGAGCCGGAGCCAGTGTCTGCTGTTCCTGAGCCGGAGCCAGTGTCTGCTGTTCCTGAGCCGGAGCCAGTGTCTGCTGTTCCTGAGCCGGAGCTAGTGTCTGCTGTTGCTTGTAACTGTCCTTGTGGTTGTAACTGTCCTTGTGTCTGTTCCTGAGCCGGTGTCTGTTCCTGAGCCGGAGCCAGTGCCTGCTGTTCGTGTCTGTCCTTGTGGTTGTTCCTGAGCCGGTGTCTGTTCCTGAGCCGGTGTCTGTTCCTGAGCCGGTGTCTGTTCCTGAGCCGGTGTCTGTTCCTGAGCCGGTGTCTGTTCCTGAGCCGGTGTCTGTTCCTGAGCCGTGGCCGCCCGAGTGGTCGTCTTCGCCCTGGTCGTCACCGCCATGGCCACCCGAGGGGTCTGCACCGCCCTGGCTGCCCGAGGGGTCGTCTTCGGCCTGGTCGTCACCGCCCTGGCCGCCCGATGGACTGCCTGCTTCGCCCTGGCCGCCCGGTGGACTGTCTGCTTCGCCCTGGCCGCCCGGTGGACTGCCTGCTTCGCCCTGGCCGCCCGGTGGACTGCCTACTTCGCCCTGGCCGCCCGATGGACTGCCTGCTTCGCCCTGGCCGCCCTATGGACTGTCTGCTTTGCCCTGGCCGCCGGCACAAAACCATCACCCCCTGTCTCTGTTTCCTTTCATGGACCTGGCCCCCCATCCCTCCCCCTGATCCTCCACCGTTCCACCACCCTCCATTTACCCTTATTAGCTGATAATTTCAGATTATGATCAAAATGGACAAATTTAGCTCTCCTTTCTGAGAAAACTTCAGACTGAAATCTACATTGATCTACTGATGTTTTTAGACTGTGGAAAAAACTATCAATCAGGTGTTTTCAAATCTCATCTGAAGTTAGCAGTGTTGGAACGCTTTACAAGTAAAGTGCATTACGTGATCAACTTACTTTTTTGATGTAACGAGTAAAGTAATGCATTACAAATAATGTGCATTATGTAATCAGATTACTTTTTTGATGTAACAAGTAACCGATTACAAGTAATGTACATTATGTAATCATAACTTCTTGATGTAACAAGGCATTACAAGTAATGTGCATTATGTAATCAGATTACTTTTTTAATGTTACAAGTAAAGTAACGTATTACGTAATCAGATTACTTTTTGGTGTAACTAGTTAAGTAACGCATTTCAAGTAATGTGCATAACGTGATCAAATTACTGTTTTAATGTAACAAGTAAAGTAATGCATTACAAGTAACGTGCATTACGTAATCTGATTACTTTTTGATGTAACGAGTAAAGTAAAGCATTACAAGTAATGTGCATTATGTAATCAGAATACTTTTTTGATGTAAAAGTAACCGATTGCAGGTAATCTGTGTCGTGGAAATTCTTTTATCAACACCTTATACAACAGTTGAAGAACAAATGAAGATCTCGAAAGTTATAAGTATACGAATTTATTTCTTGCAAGAAAGGCAGTTCACACACAGACAGAGTCTGACATGAGAAGGGCAAAAGTCTTCTCTTTTCATAGAGTTTATATACCCAAAAGATCACCCCTCCTCTGAAGATCTTTGGACTAAGGGCCCTGCACGTGGACAGTTTTCAGTTCCCCTATTCTCTAACACCCCTTATCCATGCATCTCCACAGTCAGCACAAATGTCACTTTAAGAAACACCTAACCAAACATGTCTCGCTCTTGATGCACTCTAAGTTATCTGTTACTAAGAAAAACAAATAATTCTGTCCCCTTGCACTGTCCCTTTGACCTCTTTGCAAAGAAGACACTATTGAACTATTTGCAAAGAAGATTAATGCATCCTGCAACTTCCTCAACACATCCATGTTTTGTAAAACACACAAGCAGATATAAGTTTCAAAAGAAATTACCATTACATTTGCATTAAGTAATCAGATAACTTTTTGATGTAACAAGGCATTACAAGAAATATACATTATGTAATCAGATTACTTTTTTGATGTAACAAGTAAAGTAACGCATTACAAGTAATGTGCATTAAGTGATCAGATTACTTTTTGACGTAACTGCAAATGCAAATCTAATAAAACAAATACATTTATTTACAGCCGAAAGAATTACTGCAAATAAATTTGAAAGTATTTTCAAGAAAAACAGTCACAGTAATAGTATGAATTGTAACAGAAATATAGTGATGCCCAATTTAGAGGACAGACGATTAATCAGGATTTCCTTTCATTGAACAATGATACGACTCTTTAGATGTTACTTGATGTTACACTTTTTTTTCTGCAAAAGTCTCTTAGGAGGATAGAAGAAATGGATGGATATTTCGGAGCAACTACGCATTTCTGTCTGGCTGTCGGCCATCTTGGTTTGGAGTAAAAAAAACACATACAAAGGTTTGCCACTTGGTGGAAGTGTATAGGATGATGCATAAGAGTCCACTGTGGTGGTTGATGGGCAACTATGCCATCAAAGAAAATGGCTTTTGTGACCTATATGCGCGAAATGGTTAACTACTCAAAACTCCGTAGCAACCATATACTGTAGCAACACTCTAAAGAACATTCAGAGCACCAGCAGCAGCACTATAGAATTGTGGCACCACTCATATTTTCCTCAGAAAATGTGACCGTATCGTTTGTATTCATAATCAGTTTGCTCATTTCCAATATTCTGAGATTCTTACATTTATGATAATTATTTTGTCCTCCCACTATTGTCTTGTCAATGTCTTATCACTTCAGATTGTCAGGAAGCATGTTGGTGCGAGTTAATTAGGGAGCAGGGCTGAGCGAATGCTCTCCACAATCCCTCTCTCATAGGCGATGTTTACAGACCAGAGCCGCTCAATGAAGTTTTTTGCAGGCGTCATTAAGAGCTGTTAATGCAAGCTATGCATCTGAATTTACTTCCACGGCTCCAGTTATCTAGACTGGCTTCAGCATATTCAGTCTTAGGTCTGTCCCATAATTCATTTATGTAAACACGTTGGGTTCATTTTTACATGCATCATTTTCTTAAAGAGCTGCTGGCTGCTTGGCAAAAAATTGCCATTGGCGGTAACACATGCCAAGTGAAGGGAATAACCAGCGATACAGAACATTATGTTGAGATGCTGCTCTCACTGATATGAGGCAATTCACCTCAGTTTCTTAAGAATTCGTGGTTTGTGGCCAGAGGTTTGTGTTTCTACTTTGACTCATTGCCCCGTTTACACGAAGGGAAGACGCAGATATTTCCCTGCGATTTGGCCTCACATTTACACGAAAACCCAGTTTTTATCACAGAAAACGATTATTCCTAAAAACTCCAGCCAAAGTGGAGATTTCTGATAACGCTGGTTATGTGTTGCCGTGTCAACTGGGAGCAACGGGGTTTTAGGTTCTCAAACGTCACATTATGCGCCAGAAAATGCTTAACGTCTTGTGAGCACCCAGCACCCAGATGGCGTATTTATGCGGGTTGATGTAAATGACAACTTTTTTGAAAACGATGTTGTGTGCACGATGTTATTATTATTGAAAACGGAGGGGGGGGGGGGGAAATATTCGTTTCTCTAAATACCCGGCTATTTGTGGCCCCAATCTGAGAAAGTTTTATGAATTGGTTCTGTGATTTATATCAGTTAAACTGAAATTGACCCTTAATGAAGAAAGTGTAATTCTTGCCTGTACAAAGTCATAAAGTTGTCTCCCAAAATTACACATATACACTATGCACTTACACACTATGTACTATGAATTTTATAAGGTTATTTTGTCATTCAACATCAGAGTCTGATATTTTCCCTGGTTAATTAAGTGCATTATCCAGGTATTTAAAGTCCCTGCAAAGGCAATTCTAAAAAAAAATTCTAAGCACATTATAAATGTTAGAAATGTATTGCTAAAACATATTGCAAAGACTGTGAACCGTGAAGTTCTGAATTGTTGAGTTAGACCGTTAAACAGATTTTCACCATTGCTATTTTCCGGATTTTTTGGGCGGGTCTAAAACAGGGCTCGATGACGCACTGGAGCCCCTGAGCTCCTGGACACGCCCCTACTTGATGACGCACTGGAGCCCCTGAGGCTGGCCGCTCCACTAACAATATAAATAGAGCACATTCGCATCAGTTTGGCGCTCAATCGCGAGTTACTCTCAGTACTATTATTAGCTACTACAGCCTACAGTTTGCTAGTTAGCTATGTCTTATTCACGGAAATGCGTACTACCTGGATGCGATCATGTACAAAACAAATCGTGTCCTTATTTAAATTTCCGAAAAACAATCACATCAAGAAGTTGGATTAATTTTGTGAAGAGCCACCTTGATAGAGAGCTGAGGATCACAACTAACACTACTCTGTAGTGATCATTTTACACGGGATAGTTTTACAAACTTTCGTCGGAGACAACTGGGATTCACTGATAATCCGCCGTTACTGGTGAATGGACTAACTTATCTCCCGCCTCTGCCTTCATCCTCCTGCGCGCCGACAACTGGTGCCATCATCGGCAGTGCGTGCCCACCAATGAGTGTAAGTTGCCTTGTGTGGTGTGCTTATGTTATACAGTAATTATAGTAGGTAGTCCACAGTAACTTGATGGCAGCTTTCCCAAGAGTGGGCGTGGTTACAGTGCAGCCAGCGGACACGCCCCCAGCGTTTGAGAGCAGAGACTACTGCTCATCTTTTCAAGATTTTGATAGCTTATTTTATGTACTTGCCGGCTTTTTTTATCATTCAAATTTGGCTGGGTGGCTAATAACACATTTTTCTGTGGTGTGACAAACTCAGAACACATACTTAATTTTGACTTTACAGGGACTTTAAAGAACACTTTTTCGTTTTGGAATTTTCTATTCGGACGGAAACTCAAGCATGTTTGCTTGACGTGTGAGAACCAATGAGGTTCATTCTCGTGTTCCGCAGCACGTTTAAGCTTCAGCAAGAGGTTTGTTCTCGCGTGCCAAGCAGGTTCGGTTGTGCTTCTGTTTATGTTCGCTGATCAATTTTTATATGTGAATAAAAGCCTAAATTCAATCGGTTTATCATATAAATAAATTCAAGTTGATTCATTTTATGATTTCTAATTAACTTTTTGAAGCTTCAAAGTGTTATTTGTTTAGCTGTTAATGGAGGGTCAGAAAGCTCTCAGATTTCTCTCAGAATTTTCATTTTTGGGTGAACTATCCCTTTAATTGATTACTTTTTTTGTGTGTGTGTCTTGATAGATTACCCTGCTCAGTGCTCACTGTTAAATCTCATCGACCAGTAAATCGTAGTGACCAATAACTGATTTTTAATGTTGTTTTTAATTTTATAATAACTAGATAAAAAAAAGTTTGCCAAAACCAACTTTGATGTTAACTTGAAAGCCTAACCAGAAAGTTTAAGTAGTTTTAACAGCTTGAACTTTGAAGAGTCTATCTATCTTTCTATCATGTCCGTCCGTCCATCCATCCATCCATCCTTCTACCTATAGTTCTGCCTGTCTGTCTGTCCCACTGCCCACGCAGGCTATTACTGCTAGTAAAAAGCTTGGACCAGGGTGTATCTTCTGATACATGATTTGCATAAGTCACCTCAGTAAACGAATGAGATAAAACTGTCATAGCTCAATCACAATGCTCAGTGTTTTTTGTACATGCATTAGATGATTGAAGCAGCCAGTCGGTTTGATGGGGATGGTGCCACATGTTGGCCTCATGAGTCAGTCATCCCACACTAGTTCTGTTCACGGTGTCCATTAGAAAGAAAACAGAACACTATTAATCAAATGCAGAGGTTGCTTATTTGAACATTACGTACCTTTTAACAGCTGTTACACAACAATTCATCATCTCAAAGGCCTCAGTGAACCAAACAACACAAGAATGCTTTAGATGTTCGATTTCTTGTGAAGAAGGTTGCTGAACTTCTGTACTGTCATGTGTGACAACGTAAAAATACTTAATAATGTTTGAAAATGTTACATATAATAGGCATTTTATTGCTCAGGAGGTTGAATTTTTCATAGCTCAGGAAACCTCATGGAAATCTTGGCTTTGTTTTGAAAATCCTGAGGAGAAATATACACTGGGATTCAAATGTTTGGAATAATAAATATTTTTTGAAAAAGGTCTCTTATGCTCACCAAGTCTGCATTTATTTTATCAAATATACAGTAAAAACTAATCTTGTGAAATATTATAATTTAAAATAACTGTTTTGTATTTGAATATATGTAGGGCCCGAGCAGCGATGGTGTGAGGACCCTATTGGAATTGCTCTGTTTTTTAAAATGTAATTTATTCTGTGATGCAAAACTTAATTTTCAGCATCATTACTCAGTCTTCAGTGTCACATGATCCTTCAGAAATAATTCAATATAATGAGTTGCTCAAGAAACATTTATTATTATTATCAATGAAAAGTTGTGCTGCTTCATATTTTTGCGGAAACCGTAATACGCTACCATTTAAAATTTTGAGGCAAGTAATATATATATTTTAAAAAATGAATAATTGTATTCAGCATAGATGCATTCAATTTTGATAAAGTGACAGCAGTGATATTTATAGTGTTACAAAATATTTCTATTTCAAATAAATGCTGTTCTTTTGAACTTTCTATTCATCAATAAATCCTTCAAAACACAAAAATGTTAAGCAGCAAAAAACTGTTTTCAACATTTATAATAAGAATCATTATTAATAATTGAGCATCAATAATAATTCAAAATCATTGAGTGCTTAGTCAGCATATTAGAATGATTTCTGAAAGATCATGTGACACTGAAGACTGGATTAAATAAATTACATACTAAAATATATTAATACAGAAAAGTTTAAAAAATAAAATGTCACAATATTACACAATATTGCACTTTCTGTAAAGCTGCTTTGTGTGTATTGTGAAATGTGTATTGTGAAAAGCGCTATACAAATAAATTTGAATTGAAATTGAATTGAATATTACTGTATTTTTGATCAAATAAATGCAGCCTTGGTGAGCACAAGAGTCTTCTTTTTAAAAACATTTAACAAATCAAAATTATTCCAAACTTTTGACCACCAGTTTATAGTTGAGCAATCAATTGGAAATTTTCATAGAAAATCCTAAAAACGCTGTCTGCCATGCTTATGTCCTGAATGATAAAATAAGTAATGAGTAAATATCACCAGATGCTCAGCTAGGATTAAAATCCACAACATTTTAACCAAGCTAAATGCTATTTAATGAAACTATAATTAAGAATGAGGTTGCAGTCATGTTCGATTTTATTTTAGCACTAACTAAAGCTATTTAATATGCACAATTATGCATTTGTCCAGTGCAATTATACTTTTAAAAAGCACCAATGTTCCCTCTGTTTGCATAATCACAAATAAAAGGTTTTCACCTTCATGGAGTCATTAAAACGAGTAAATTAATTCAAAATACAGTGTTGTGTTTGATCAGTTCTGGCATGTTCCTAAATATTGTCCATAGAGATCCATAGAGAGTCTGTTGAATGAGGGTTAGCCATGGTGGCTCTTCGTTTAATTAATTTTTGATTTAATTGAATAATTATAACCTTTTCAGGCGATGTGCTCAATGATCCATCATGGCACGCTAGAATGTCACAGCAGAACTGTGCATAAAACTTTAAAAGAGTGTAGGGTCTGGACCAATCAGACACACACTAATTATTCATATTCACTATATTTAATGAATATAAAGGTCTATGAAACTCTCCCCCAAAACTAACCTCACAAATGAAGTTACTTTGTCAGCCGGGTGTCCGGTTACAGAACACTTTAAGACTGATAACAGACTTTACGACTTCAAAGGAATGTGGCCACATGCGCCACATGCTTAAGAGAGAGAGACCATCTTTAATTAAATAAACTTTGCGGTGTTACTCTGATCTATGAAGGAACATGCCTCACAGAAACTGTGATGATTTACTGTCTCGTGTACTATTAGGTATAACAACATGGTATGTTTGATTGGGGTGTATGTGGTTGAACAACCACCCAACGGTCAATATAACCTCACCTGTATCATGCTTCCTAGCAAATTAATCCTCATTTAATGACACACACTTTGATGTACATCACCTTCTCTTAGAATGCAATGTGAATTTGTTATGTCTATTTGAGCTTGAATGAACAGTCTAAGCATGCTGGGGACAAAGACCATAAATCAACTAAGAGCCGCTTCCCCTCTCGGACATGTCACCTTACTCATAGGTCCATTCAAACCTTAGGGGTTGGTTCTTTTCTCAGGGTATATCAGAGGCAGGCAAAAGTGACCGCCCTCTCTTAGTTTTTTCATCCAGCCGCAACACAGTTCTGGTGAGACTGGGGAGCCCCCTCCCCCTCCACGGGGGCCCCAGGGCCCAGCAGGCCTCGATTCCAACCAGATCCGGCCTCATGGAAAAGAGAGAAGACTCTCTCACAAAGAACCAAGGACAATCTCAGGAGTTTTGGAACAAAGACTCCAACCAACAAAGACTCCAACCAACAACGACTCCAATCACCCATCCTTCCGACTTCCTCACTTCTCCTGGGTGCTCGGCGTGGCCTCAACAGAGTCCCAGGCCTTGACCAAACCAATCATGCGTTCCTGGAGAAAGAGAACGCTCAACCAACTTCCACTTGACACTGCTGGAACCATCAACGACTTCAATTTTCAACAACTTCAAGAATTGTTCCCATTACAAATGCAAGTATTCAATTCAATGAAATGTGAAAATGAAATTCTGATGGTTCTTCTCATAGACCCTCTTCCGGTTTCCAATTTCATCCTATCACTAACCTATTTATGTATTCATGTGTGTATGTTGTTTAGTTTATTTATATTCATATAAATATCTATATTTAGTTAATAAAACTTGTACATAATATGTATTTGGTTCTGTTTTGTTTGCAATACAAGTCACTTTACGATCACGGTTTTTGCTACTGGCTCAAAGTGCTGTACAGGCGAAGAAATAATTATTCTTCTGTGGCCATGGAAGATACCCTTTTCTTAGAATAAATTAATAATCAAAATAGTTCTTTGGACGAACTGATTAATTGATTGTAATATTAATTCAGCCACATCAAGTTAATCCAATTAACTGACCCAAATATTTATAATTAATAATAACAAGATATTATTGATTATTAATATTTCCAAAAAAGCTGAGTTCCTTACAAGAGGGAATAAAAAAAAGGAAATCACTGTTATGTCTCCTAGCAATGAGATTAAATTGAGCCTTTTGGACTGTAAAAAGTTATATGACAGATAAGTTAAGTGTTTTTACATTGCTTTATATCGTCAAAATAAGTACTATCAACTCAAGTCACTTGAATGTAATTTAAGTTGAAATGGCATACTGTAAACGTCCAAGTTGATTTTACTTCATAAGGTAAAGCAACTTTTTTACAGCAAGGCTCTCCTGAGAAAAAGAAATCTGACATGTGTTTCCTTTAGAGTTTCAGAAGCCATCTTAACATTTGCCATGACAAGTCAGAGATTTCACTATAAATGAACTCATGTATTTCTCATTGAATTCTCTCAAAAACAGATAATCTGAGATGTGTTATCTGCGTTATTTAATTACACCAAGTTTCTGTTTTTATTTCTCCAGGGGCTTTTAATGAAACAGCATCTGCTGAGCTTTTCTTTGGGCCTATTGCACTTTTTGGTATGTATTATGTTACGTTTTTGTGTATTGTTTTTGTTTGCACGCTTTGCTTAGAGCATGTACTGCATAATTATTTTAACCTCTCCTCCTAGTGAATTAGTTTCATTTATTCAACTGATCGCTTATGCGTAATTATCTCCCATCTCATTAAATATGTTCCCATATGAATAATGCATTAGGTCAAACTGTCTAAATAGATGATCACGTTATCATTGTTTACCCGACAGTGAATGTGTCTTGTGCTTTAGCCCTGGGTTGTTAGTATGTTCTGTAGGTGACATTGTGGAAACAAAAAGTGAGGTGGCGTAAGAAGGACAAAAGAAAACGCTATTCCCATGTTGACAAAAAAAATGTTTTATGCAGTATTTACTCTTACAGACTCCTGAGGCATAATTATATGAAGGTTATATGAGGCTCATTTAGTACATTTAGTTTTTTCCCCTCACAAGAAACCTTGGAAGAAAGTGCATCTTTGTGACAGTTAGTTTAGAATCATTAAAGTCACCATGAAATCAAAATTGACCTTGAAAATTATTATAAATGATTTATCTGTGCACAACATGTGCCCTTGTAATCTTTAATCAAAATAACTTCTCCTCTCTCTTGCAGCGACATCTCTTTTTTTTCTCTGATGACGTGTTTCCTGTGTGAGGGCGGGGCAACCTGTCACTCACATGAGATCCACCAATAGCAAACCACAACCATCCAATCAATTCCTGATGGACAAAATCAAGCCCCGCTCTACATTTTTTCTGTTCAAGAAGCCGCTTCACTCGAATTACATCACAATAGGGATAAAAAGACTATCATGACTTTCATTTAATGTAGGCTATTTGGAGAGTAAGAAATTGCAGAATTTTAATTTTATAAAAAAATAATTTTCCAGAAAATAACACTGTCTAAAGTTCTCAATCATAAATCCTTTGGCATAAAAATGTGTGTGCTAATATTGTTGGTTTATTCTGTTAAAATGCAGATATTTTTCCTCCTTTTTAAAGGGATAGCTCATCGAAAAAGGAAAATTCTGTCATTATTTACTCACCCTACACTACCCCCAAAATATTCCAAACCTGTATACATTTCTTTGTTGTGCTGAACAGAAAGAAAGATATTTTGAAGAATGTTTATAAGCAAACAGTCGTGGGGCACCATTGACTCCATATGACTCCCAAAAAACAAAAAATACAATGGAATGCTATTCATACAGGTTTGTAACACTTTGAGGGCGTTGATGACAAGTTGTTACGAATTTGCGTGGAAGCAAAGGCAGTAGGCGGATCTAAATGCAGCAGTAGACTTTAATTACAGATTCAGAACAGACAAGATACTCGTGGTACGCACATTAAAACATACATTCAATAACTGACCACGAACAAAAGAGCAGACAGGATTTAAATACACAGACGGGATGAGGGAACAAGACACAGCTGGGGCAAATCAGAACACCGAGCGGGACCATACAACCTAACAAGACAACACACCTGAAACAAGGGACCTAATAATGACATGACTAGGATAACAGACTACAATTAACAAGGCACAAACTGAATAAAAGACCAAAGACAGAGAAACCACAAACCAGAAATATGACAAAATGAATAAACACCGTAACATTATCCCCCCCTTCCATAAGGCGCGACCCCGCGCCGAATGAACATCAAATAGGGGCGGGAGGGTGGGTGCCCTGGAGGCTGACGAGGGCGTGGCTTGCCCGGAACAGGAAGCCTCCAGGGCGGAGCAGGACGTGACGGCGGCCAGGGCGGAGCAGGATGAGGCGAAGGCCAGGGCGGAGCAGGACGAGGCGAAGGCCAGGGTGGAGCATTGCGTGGCAAAGGCCAGGGTGGAGCATGGCGTGGCAAAGGCCAGGGCGGAGCACGATGAGATGGTGGCCAGGTCGGAGCAGACTCAGACGAGGATGAGGACCATGTCGACGTCGTCTCCATGGCCCTCACGGAGTACCTTCTGCCCCCCCCCCAAAAATACTTGGGGAAATCCTCGGGAGGAACCTCCAGGTGGTAGATGGGTTCTGGGCAGGCCTCCCGGAGCTTGAAGGGCGCAGGCAGGACGAGGCGCAGAGGCGGGGCCGGCAGGGCGAGGCGCAGAGGCGGGGCCGGCAGGGCGAGGCGCAGAGGCGGGGCCGGCAGGGCGAGGCGCAGAGGCGGGGCCGGCAGGGCGAGGCGCAGAGGCGGGGCCGGCAGGGCGAGGCGCAGAGGCGGGGCCGGCAGGGCGAGGCGCAGAGGCGGGGCCGGCAGGGCGAGGAGTCTGGGAACGCCCTCCGTAGCCTGGCGAAGCAAACGAGTCCTCCTCCTCCTTCTGCGACGACGCTTCACTGGGCTTGATTCACTACTGGACGTACTTGACTCAGTAGACTCACTTGACTCGGCAGACTCGGTTGACTCGGCAGACTCGGTTGACGCGGTTGATTCACCTGACTTGGCGGTTGATTCACCTGACTTGGCGGTTGATTCACCTGACTTGGCGGTTGATTCACCTGACTTGGCGGTTGATTCACCTGACTTGGCACTTGATTCACCTGACTTGGCACTTGATTCACCTGACTTGGCACTTGATTCACCTGACTTGGCACTTGATTCACCTGACTTGGCACTTGATTCACCTGACTTGGCACTTGATTCACCTGACTTGGCACTTGATTCACCTGACTTGGCACTTGATTCACCTGACTTGGCACTTGATTCACCTGACTTGGCACTTGATTCACCTGACTTGGCACTTGATTCACCTGACTTGGCACTTGATTCACCTGACTTGGCACTTGATTCACCTGACTTGGCACTTGATTCACCTGACTTGGCACTTGATTCACCTGACTTGGCACTTGATTCACCTGACTTGGCACTTGATTCACCTGACTTGGCACTTGATTCACCTGACTCGGCACTTGATTCACCTGACTCGGAACTTGACTCGGAACTTGACTCGGAACTTGACTCGGAACTTGACTCGGAACTTGACTCGGAACTTGACTCGGAACTTGACTCGGAACTTGACTCGGAACTTGACTCGGAACTTGACTCGGAACTTGACTCGGAACTTGACTCGGAACTTGACTCGGAACTTGACTCGGAACTTGACTCGGAACTTGACTCGGAACTTGACTCGGAACTTGACTCGGAACTTGACTCGGAACTTGATTCACTTGACTCGGAACTTGACTCGGAACTTGATTCACTTGACCCGGCGGCGCTTGACTCACTTGACTCGGCGGCGCTTGACTCACTTGACTCGGCGGCACTTGACTCGGCGGCAATTGACTCGGCGGCAATTGACTCGCTTGACTCGGGAAGCGCGGTCTCACTTGACTCGGCGGCACTTGACTCACTTGACTCGGGTTCGTCGAGGCTGAAGCGACGTGCGGGTTCGGAAGACAGAAGCTCAGCCTCAGGCATGTCGATCTCGGCAGGAAGAAGCTCAGGCATGTCGGTCTCGGCAGGAAGAAGCTCAGGCATGTCGTGGAAAGCGGGCTCGACTCGGTTCACGTGAAGCGCAGGCTCGTGGAGCGTGGTCTCGGCTGAGCAGCTGAAGTGAAGCGCGGGCGCGACTGGGCTGACGTTAAGCGCAGGCTCTCGCAGCTTCTCCTCCACGCCCACAGTAAACGGGGAACCGCTCGACAACAGGGCCAGGTCAACGTACCATTCTAAAGATCTGTGAGGACCAGGTTCGGGCATCAGAGACCGGAGTGGTTCCGATAATCCTCCGCGGAAGAAGATCTTCAAGCCGTGGGTGTTCATTTGCGCGAGATATGCCAGCTCGAGGAATTCTGCGACATAATCCTCGATGGCGCGATTCTCCTGGCGAAGACGGAGGATCTGGACATCAGGACTCCAGGTAGGCATGGCTGCTAGATCCTAGGGGGTCAGTTATTCTGTTACGAATTTGCGTGGAAGCAAAGGCAGTAGGCGGATCTAAATGCAGCAGTAGACTTTAATTACAGATTCAGAACAGACAAGATACTCGTGGTACGCACATTAAAACATACATTCAATAACTGACCACGAAAAAAGAGCAGACAGGATTTAAATACACAGACGGGATGAGGGAACAAGACACAGCTGGGGCAAATCAGAACACCGAGCGGGACCATACAACCTAACAAGACAACACACCTGAAACAAGGGACCTAATAATGACATGACTACGATAACAGACTACAATTAACAAGGCACAAACTGAATAAAAGACCAAAGACAGAGAAACCACAAACCAGAAACATGACAAAATGAATAAACACCGTAACACAAGTAAATGATGACAGCATTTTTGGGTGAACTATCCCTTTAAGTAACAAAGCATCAAGGGAATAAATGTAAATGTATTTCTAGTTTCAATGGGGGCTTGAAAAAAACTGAAGGGAAGAACCACTGATCTACAATTTAGCGAGGGACGATTCCTTCCACATTGACTCTTGTGTTATTTCAACACAAGCTGAGCAAACCAGCAGAGGTTATGTTGTTAAAACAGCAGGATATGCACACCATAACCTCATTCGTTTAGCATGCATATGTCTTTGGTGCTTTATTATTTTACATCTCAGGGACAAAGAATGAGCCAAGACACATGAATATGACAATTCAGCCAAACTAGATTAGATTATGTGGAAGCAGAAAGACATAAACTTGCAAGCCCAGAAAGTTTCCAGACCAGGAAAACTGATTTCTGGATCTTACAGCTTGAACAAATGTAATTTGTTGTTGTTGTGTGTGTCTGCTCCCAGACATTAGCTAAATATGACAAAACATGTTTTTCATTCTAAAAATAGGTTTTATTTTAGGGTCAGTGTTATTTGGTATCAATTATAATTAACTTTATATATAAAAACAATAGAAGTCTATGGTGCAGTTAAGTCATCACATAGTAAGCCAAGTAAATGTGCAGAAACGGTTCAGAAACAAGTATTCTCACTGTTAACACCTTTACACACCTTTAGGTATAGTAAGGTTTGACCTTTCTTTTAGTAGCCTTTGCCAATAATAAACCCTGAAATGTGACTATTATTATCAGTTGTTTACTGTTTAAATGAAATTTGATAGCTTTTCCATATTTTTACAGAAGCAAATTTTTCTCAAGCAATATGAGAGTGCTAGAGGAATATCTGAAGTGTGTTCTGGCATCACGGCACAAAGCTTCATGCATTTGTCTTAGTTTGCATTCATTATTCTTCCGGGTGCGTAGAAAATGGATGTGGAATTTTCCCTCTGGTGTAATAAAAATGCGTAGGCAGTAATCATCACAAATGACCAGACTGCACAGTGATCAGTGAAATATTTTTTGCCATGCATGGTTGCTTTTGTGATGCAAATGATACTAAATCACATTTTATTTAAATGTCGCAGAATGTGTGATTTAGCAAAATATGGAGAGAAATAGAAAATGATATCCCCTTTGAATATATAAAAAAAAAATAGGTCGTAAATCCAGGAATATTGAAATTGGCTGGTTTGAATCGCAATAGCATTGAACAGAACATGAACAAATCAGTTCAAAATATAGAAGAACGTAAAGGTTAAAAAATACAATGGAATGCTAAAGGTTAAAGGCTAAAGGTACAACTTAGAAGGGGACAAACCTGATAAAAAATAATGCCCAAAAAATAGATTTTCTACCTGAAGAAATATTAGAGGAGCATTTGAATGAAATTATATGCTAATGGAGGAGTTAAGCATGTAATGATTGAAACCATTAGTTGATACACTCAGGCACAGTGTCAACTCATTAGTGAAGTGAGGATTTGTTACACAAATTGCATAAGCTTTTCCCTGTTCCCAGTGCTGTGAAGCAGTTTGGCTTTTTAGCTGCGATTCCCTTCACTATATCATTACATGTAAGCCATTCAGTACTTTAGCCTAATTAAACATTAAGAAATGAGAGGAAGTGTTAGCCTATATTCTGATTATAAATTGTATTAAAATAAGTGATTATAAAAGCGTATAACAATATGTTTTGCTTGTACATAATAAAACATTACATTATAAAACTTTATTTACATTATAAAACTTTATTAATATATTTTATTTAATATGCTTATTTTTTTCTTTATTTTTTTCCTGTTTTATTTTATATACAATGTTAGTGTTATTTTATTTCGTAGGATATTTAGTAAGAAACACCACATACTGACCCTTTCATCAAATGGTGCAGTTCGTTTAGCTCCCATCGAATCCACAAGACCGTAGGGTGCGCATTTTTGCCGAGCCAGCACGAATGCTGTCTCAACAGCAGATGGCTTACTGCAGCCCACATATGCGGCTCTGGGTGACTTTTCATCATTGCTGGGTTCACATTAGCCACAAACATCCAATACGAATGGAGGATCACAAGTTCACACGAGTTGTCTCTCACACTCCAATTTGTTTATTAAAGACAAGAGGCGTCTGGTGGGTTGATGTGACGCAATTAAAATAAAAAATTTATTTAGGCTACATCGCGCACTTTCGCAATGAGTCTTGAGCCATTACGTGCTTTTATTTGTTTCTGCCTATTGCCATTAGAAAACTGTGTTATGTTATAATCTATGTTATAAAATATTATAAAAAAATATTTCATGTCAAGAGCGTTTCAGATGGTCTGTGGTGCCCAGTGGTGTAGTCTAGTTTTTTGTAGTGAGTATACTGTGATATACCAGCCCAAGCCCCCCGTACCCCCTCTTCCCCCTCCACCGCCCACCCCCCCGCCACCAACAGCACCCATTTTCTACTGTTTAGTGTTAATCGCCATCTAACTCAGCCAGTAAAGAGCTACATTTAGCCTTAGATGTTATATGAATATGGTCCCTGAAGCACAGGTTTTATCAGCTGACAATTAAAAGACTTAAACATTATAAGCACAAATAAAAATTTACTTTTTAAAAACTTGTGTGATATTCCTTTAAAATTATGTTTTAATAGATTTGATTATTATTATTTTAAAAAGTACATCTTACTGTGCAATTTCTTTCATAATTCCCTCGAGTTACTTTATTTATCTCTACAAACTTTTATTTTGGTGGGTTGTAAATTAAAGACATTTGAGCTTCTGTGTGTTTTAATAAACTATTATTATTATTATTAGGCCTAGTTGAAGTATACATTACTGTGCAATAGTAATATATTTCTGTTATATTTTCTTCAAGTTATACAAAACTTTGATTTTGACAGGTTGTAATGAAGACTTTTGTAGCGAAGAACTACCTGAAGCTGCTAGGGCTAGTTGGATCGCAGTGAACCAGGTGTGTCGGTCAGAACACCACAGAGTGAAGTATCAGTTTGAACTGGATTTATTCTCACTGGTATGCAGAATTAGCATGAGAGGAGGAGACAGCCTTTACATAAACTTTAACAAGCTATGAAAACTTGAGATCAATAGTGCAGTAGACTGATGAGAGCAGCCTCCAGAGGGAATGGAGTTCCTTAACTGTGTTTGAGCATGAAGACGATTGCTGTTGCACATGCAAGGCTTGGTGGACAATGACACGATGTGAGCATGTTAAGCACACTTAGCTGAGACCTGGAGTAGTCAGTAGGCCCTGCTTCAACTGACGTGAGTTTGGCTCATAAATGGGCTGAATAACCATTAGCTGGCATAGACATGTTTGGTGTGCTCGTAGTAAAGGATGTAGAGGCTTGAATGTGTGTGTGTGTGGTTTCTTCTTTATAGGACGCACACAGACACAAGATACATCCACCTGAAAGGCAATAATGCTTCTGAAACGCGTCTTCAGCTGTTCGTGATTGCGGTGAACCTGATTACTGGCAGCGGCTGATGCAATCTGCCATTCGCACTGAGCGGAAGAGAAAGCTGCTCCTCCGGTCACTCCCTACAGAGTTCATAATAAGAGTCCCAACTAAAATAGTGCTACATTGCTCTAGCATCATCTTATTATTAAGGGGCCTTTTGCACAACTTTAAAGTTCCCTTTCGTAGTCACTCCGAGTTACGTCGGATGACGACGAATGGGGGTTTCGCTTAGAACACCTATCGACTTCGAGTATTACAAAACGAGCCAATGACGATGAAATGCCATGGGTCTGCGGAATTTGCATTGCGTATCTCCGCCCCACCGCGTGGGTATAAAGGAGGACGCCGGCAACATGCAGGTATGTTTTCGCTTCGGAGCCAAGAATATTTCTTCACTCCACAATCATCTCTGACTTCGCTCTATGAGACGAGCTTCTCTCTCCGGTGTTGGTGTGACGGCGATCTGCAGCGAGCTCACAGTGCCTGCTGATCTGTGCAGTGATCTGCCAGTGTGTGTGTGTCTCCCTGTGCGCTTCAACATCGCGGAGTTTTTTTCTCCTCTCATAAAAGAGCTCGCACGCAGCACGTCTTTTTAAAGACGGCTCGCCCGTGCATTTCTGGTTGCAGCGGACTGGTATCGGACTCTGATGGGCACGAGCGCTGTCTAGTGTGTTTGGGCTTTGATCATGCTTGAACAGCGCTCGTGGATGACTCATGTTCTCTCTGGGAACGTGATCATCGCGTCATATATAGGTCGAGACTCGGTGAACTCGCAAGAGTGAGAGTCCCCTCATCCACTACCCGATCTTCGGCTGGTGGACAGGGTGACCTGAGGGTGTTGCTCTGGAACAAGGCGCCGACTCTGTGTCCACGCCCCAGCCCCCCCTCTTTAATGACGGTGCCCGCTAGCGAACTGATGATTCCACGAGTCTACCCTCGGGTGGCCCGTGTGTTTTCATTTGAAGCTACAGAGGATGATGCTGTGTCTGTAGCAGCATCACTAGGTGGGCTTGATTCTTCTGGAAATGACGACTCTTCACAGCTGCCACCCTTTGGTGTGCATACGGCTGTGCCTGAGTCTGATCCGGAGATGATGGCCATGCTTTCCCGGGACGATTGGTTTTTGGGTGAGGCCGCCGACGCGTCCACGGCAAACCCCAATATCTTTCCTCCCGGACGTGCATGATGAGTTCACGGGTCCTCTCGTTGGTCTCATCCGCCTTTCCTCCCCTCAGGGGCCGCTGCCCATGGGTACACTGGGGTTCCCCCGGTTGAACGCTCTGTTGCCATGCTACTGTGTCCTCAGAGTGCTTCCCGGCGCAATCCTAAGCACCCGTCCAAGCCTGTAGTTCTTTTCGTCACAGTAATCTGTGGCGAAATCCTATAGTGCCACAGGACAGGCAGCTGCCTCACTGCATCCCATGACCGTTCTGCTGGTCTACCTGACCCAGACGCTCATGGACATGCAGGAGGGCGGGACTGACCCGAGGCTCTTCAGTGAGCTGCGCGCCACCACTGACCTTGCTCTCCGAGCGACGAAAGTGGCCGTACGCTCTCAGAGTCAGGTGATGTTCACCAGTTTGGGGCTGACCAGTCTGATGTGCAAGATGTCGGGCGGACCCGTCTGCTCGACACCCCCATCTACCAGGTCGGGCTCTTCGGCGGTGCGGTTGAGGGCTTCTGCCCACAGTTCTCAACCGCCCGTGAGCAGATTGAGGTTATTCTGCCCGACGGCCCCGCCGTCCGCTCAGATCCCTCAGTCTGCCCACCGCCGAAGGCTCCCTCCCACGGTTCCAACCCCGCCCGTTCACCCGGGCCTGGCTCTGGAAGACCGTAGGGGGATGCCACAGCCCTCTCCAGCCCCGCACCCCGCTAAACGCCGGGTTAAGCGGCACTTTTGAGATGGGCTGCTCAGAGATGAGACTCAGTTCTTTCCAGGAGTTGGTAGCAGGGCCACTCCTTTCCCCGGTGGAGGGCTGGGGAAGAATCCTTATTCAGGAAGAACTGACTCTCTCCTCTCTGAGCATACAGAGTTCTCGGACGACACAGAGCGCCGCCCACAAGCCGTGCTCTCCTCTTCCCCCTCTGCCCCAGAGGTGGTTGACACGGCGTGCCGTCCACGGACCGTTTCGCCCCTGTCCCCCTCTGTCGCCAGACCCCTGACAGAGCAGGCCCCCGTGGAACGCTGGTCCTTCCCTGGCCTCCTCTGTCAGGGTGCGGTTATGACCTTGCCCCCACACCGGGCCGCTATGCCGCCCTCGTCTGGGCTGGTCATTTCCGCTTCGCTGCACCACCGGGGGGACGTCTGTGGTTCTTCACTCCGCTGGCACAGTTGGGAGCCTGCACTAGAGCTCCCTCTGTTCCGCTGGGTCGTGCGTACCATCGGCTCGGCTATGCGATTCAGTTCGCACGGTCTCCTCCCGGCTTCACGGGAGTCCGCTCCACTTTCGTCGGTGGCTATGCCCCTATCATGAGAGCGGAGGTTGCTCCCTACTGGCGAAGGGTGCGATTGAGACTGTCCCTCCAGCCGAGATGAGGTCCGGGTTAACAGTCCCTACCTCATTGTCCCGGAGAAGTCTGGTGGGTTACGGCCAATCCTGGACCTATGCATCTGAACCGCTCCCTTCTCAGGCTGCCGTTCAAGATGCTCCTGGCCAAACGCATTTCTGGATGTGTGCGGCCACAGGATTGGTTTGCAGCGATCGACCTGAAGGACGCCTACTTTTATGTCTCCGTTCTCCTTCGACTCAGACCGTACCTACGTTCTGCTGTCAGGGCGCGCGCATGTCAGTACGCTGTTCTCCCATTCGGGCTAGACCTGTCTCCTCGCGCCTTCACAAGGTTGTTGAGGCAGCCCTTGTTCCTCCATGGGAACACGGGGTTCGCATCCTGAACTATCTCGGTGACTGGCTGTCTTAAGCTCACTCCTGAGACCAGGTTTGTGAATACAGGGACCCAGTGCTCCGGCACCTAGCTCGTCTGGGCCTTCGGGTCAACTGGGAAAGGAGTAAACTTTGCCCCGTGCAGGGGAGCTCTTTCTCGGCATGGACTTGGTCGCCTTCTCCACTCAGCCATTAAACAAGAGTGCGGTCCCACTGAAATAGTTTCAGAGGCTCCTGGGGCATATGGCATCTGCAGCTGCGGCAACGCCGCTCGGATTGCTTCATATGAGACCGCTTCAGCTGTGGCTTCGCGATCGAGTCCCGAGGTGGGCATGGCATCATGGCACGCTCCGAGTTACAGTAACTCCGACCTGTCGTCAGACCTTCACCCCGTGGTGGAACCTCAGTTTCTACGGGCCGGTGTTCCCCTAGAACGAGTTTCCAGGCATGTTGTTGTCTCCACAGATGCCTCTTCCACGGGCTGAGGCGCCATGTGCAACGGACATGCTGCCGCGGGCTCCTGGACAGGACCCCAGCGCCTTCTGCTTGTCAATTGCCTCGAGTTGCTGGCAGTACGCCTTGCCCTGCACCGTTTCCTCACGTTGCTCAGGGGTCAACACGTACTAGTCCGTTCAGACAATACCGCGACTGTAGCGTACATCAACCGTCAGGGTGGTCTACGCTCCCGCCGTATGTCGCAACTCGCACGCCACCTCCTCTTATGGAGTCAGAAGCACCTGAGGTCCCTTCGTGCTATCTACATTCCGGGAGATCGGAACTTTGCAGCCGACGAGCTGTCACGGTTTCGGCCCATCTCCGGTGAATGGAGACTCCATCCCCAGTCGGTTCAGCTGATTTGGGACCAGTTCGGGGACGCACAGATAGATCTGTTTGCCTCTCACGACTCGACCCATTGCGCCCTGTTCTATTCCCTGACTGAGGGCTCTCTCGGCACGGATGCACTGGCGCACAGCTGGCCGCGGGGCCTACGCAAATATGCGTTTCCCCCAGTGAGCCTTCTCGCACAGACCTTGTGCAAGATCAAGGAGGACGAGGAGCAGCTCATTCTGGTTGCGCCGTATTGGCCCACCCGGACCTGGTTCTCCGAACTGGTACTCCTCGCGACAGCACCTCCTTGGCCAATTCCTCTGAGGAAGGATCTCCTTTCTCAGAGACGGGGCACCCTTTGGCACCCTCGACCCGATCTCTGGGGGCTCCACGTATGGCTCCTGGACGGGACGAGGCAGGTTTGAGTACCCTGCCACCAGCGGTGGCGGCTACCATCACTTCCGCTAGAGCATCGTCCACGAGACATGTCTATGCGTTGAAGTGGAACCTCTTCGTCAACTGGTGCTCTTCTCGTCGAGAAGACCCCAGGAGATGCTCGATCTCTGTCGTGCTTTCCTTCCTGCAAGATGGGTTGGAGCGAAGGCTGTCTCCCTCCACCCTGAAGGTGTATGTGGCCGCTATCGCCGCATATCACGAAGCAGTTCAAGGTAAGTCTCTGGGGAAGCACGACCTGATCGTCAGGTTCCTGAGAGGAGCGAGGAGACTGAATCCTCCTCGCCCTCCTCTCGTTCCCTCTTGGGACCTCTCAGTGGTCTTAAATGCCCTGCTGAGGGCTCCCTTTGAGCCTCTGCAACCAGTTGAGCTTAAGTTCCTGTCTATGAAGACAGCGCTCCTGGTTGCATTGGCCTCCATCAAGAGGGTAGGGGACCTGCACGCATTCTCCGTTGACGAAGCGTGCCTGGAATTCGGGCCCGGTCACTCTCACGTGATCCTGAGACCCCGGCCTGGATATGTGCCCAAGGTTCCCACCACTCCCTTCCGGGACCAGGTGGTGGACCTGCAAGCGCTGCCCCGGGAGGAGGCAGACCCAGCCTTGGCACTGCTCTGTCCAGTACGCGCTCTCCGCGCTTACGTAGACAGAACGCAGTGTTTCAGGACCTCAGACCAGCTCTTTGTCTGTTATGGTGGGAGACTGAAGGGAAAGGCTCTCTCAAAGCAGAGGTTGTCTCACTGGATAGTGGACGCCATTGCTTTGGCTTACCAACAGCAAGGCCGACCGTGCCCCCTTGGTGTGACAGCCCACTCCACTCGGAGTGTGGCTTCCTCTTGGGCTCTAGCACATGGCGCCTCGCTGGCAGACATTTGTAGAGCTGCAGGCTGGGCGACACCCAACTCATTCGCCAGATTCTATAATCTCCGAGTGGAGCCTGTGTCCTCTCGTACTGGACCCGCTCAGGTGTCTTCGCTTGCTCGCCATTCCACTCCACGGACTGGATACGTGCGATTATTCCTCAGGTGAGCCTTCCTCTTTGAAGCCCTGAGTTCCTCCTGCACTGTTGACGCTGGCGCCACTGTCTATTGCCTGGGCGTCGGCTAGGTGCCTCCGTGTGCATGGTTCCTCCCTGAGTAACCCCCACATGTGTATTTCCACTGTAAGCCTCCTTGAGCATGTGTCTTTCCCTTGGCAAGCCATCTTGCCCTCCTGGAGTTGAAAGTTGCCACCCCTCGGGCTGGTCACTTCAGTGTTCCTCCATATGTAGCCCTCCGGCCATATGTGTATCTTAAGTCCTCCCTACGGGTAGGCATGCTGCGGCATATCTCCTCTGAGATATGCTTCCCAGTGTACCTTGGTATTCCTGTGTTAAGTAGGACTCCTTCGTCTGTGCCAGTATCACGACAGGGGGATCAGACTTTCGCAGGGCACTGGAAGACAGCTGTGAAGGTGGCGTGATTTCACGGGGACCCCCATTCGTTGTCATCCGACGTAACTCGGAGTGACTACGAAAGGGAACGTCTCGGTTACGTATGTAACCCTCGTTCCCTGAGTAGGGAACGGAGACGTTACGTCTCCCTGCCACTTCCGCTGTACCGCTGGGCAGACGCCTGAGTTCAGTCTCTGCTCCTCAGCGAAGACATACCTGCATGTTGCCGGCGTCCTCCTTTATACCCACGCGGTGGGGCGGAGATACGCTATGCAAATTCCGCAGACCCATGGCATTTCATCGCCATTGGCTCGTTTTGTAATACTCGAAGTCGATAGGTGTTCTAAGCGAAACCCCCATTCGTCGTCATCCGACGTAACGTCTCCGTTCCCTACTCAGGGAACGAGGGTTACATACGTAACCGAGACGTTTGTGAGTGTGTATATGATACGAATGAATGACAAAAGTTTTATCAAATGAAATGGAAAAATTCTTGTGAAGTGACTCTCATAAAAGCTCTGCAATGAAGTTCAAATGTTTGCATGTCCTCCTCATAGACGCTGAAAACACCACGAGTGCACGCGCACGTCAGTGTGTAGTAGAGCACACATTGAGCGCTCATTCAGAGAAACACGCAGAACATTCAGAGTTTATTTCAATAGCAGTCTTTTTGAGCTTTAATATTCATGGACACTTAGTACATATCGAGATTTGATTCATTGTATCATTACTTTTGATTTATTCATTCAAAAATGGCTTAATTGCGTGACGTTCCGCTTTACAGTAGGCTAAGTTACATTTGTTGCTGGATTCCGCGATTCGATCCGTGTCGCTGCGCAAACACAGACGTCACGGCGGGGTGAATTTATGAATGAAAGTTCTTTCACAAAGTGATGTTGTTACGTTTACGAATCCTCACGCTTTTTAAAGTGGGTATACGGAGATCTTTGACATTTCCTAGTGGGCATACGGAAATCCTTGACATTTTCTAGTGGGTATACGGCGTATACCTGCGTATCACGTAGACTACACCACTGGTGGTGCCCTTTAGCTGAAGCACTGATAAACTCACCTCTCTCATCCGCACGATTCCGCAATTCTGGAAAGTCTGATTCATTTAAGTAAATCGATTCGTTCGAACAATTCGTAGCCTATATTATAACAAATATTCAAGTAGGCCTACCTCACATGTAATTAGCTACTTCCAAACAGTTGTTTATGTACTTTGTATTATTAAGTTGGAAGATAGGCTACTCGTAGAAGCTACTCATACTCACTTTAGTTTTCCCAACACTGGACCGACCATGTAGCCTATGCTAATCGTTAGTACACGGCTCTGAGGGATATACGGAATAATGGATCTATAGGACGACATCTTTATCAGATTCAGTGGGTTGGGAATTAGAGGAAAAGATATGGAAATGGGAAAAGAGATATCATTATTTCAAGGTTAAGAATCTGTCACACTGCAATAAGCTATAGCCTAGTCTTTATAAAATAGGGAAACATGAAACAGGAAATTGTGACAACTGCGGAGATCCAGAAACCGTGCATTCTTCCTGCTCAGCTACTGTTCGGACGCTCTTGCTCTTATATTTTATCTCCTTTTATCACCTAATTTTAACTTCAGAAAATCAGCACAGTGCTCAAACGCTTGGATTACTACAACAACAACAAAAAAGCAGAATTATTTTATTCGACCAGCCTCCCACTGAAAGCTTACATTCCGGGGAAGAGAAAACACAACTGCCATTAGGACATTCATAAGGTTAAGAAAATGCCTCCTCTGGAATCTACTTGCTGCTCTAACTGCCACAGACTTTTAAAAAGGATTGCAGTTCTTGAAACAAAGTTAATTGCAGGACCACCAAACCAGACGGAACACACAAAAGAGCTTTGTCATGGACGCCCTCAGCATAAAGCCGGTGAGTCCCATGAATCTAGTGCTCCTTGACAGGCTATACTGAGTGTAGAGAAACAAGCCGATCGACTTACAAATTGATGGCACAAACAGGGAGCGAGACCCAAAGGCACTCGAGACATCAGATTGTCACGATCATCACATATTGCCGCAGTAGCATCCTCTACCCCAGATATGGCTCTGACAAGGATTGCAAACACTGGTCTCCTACCACCGCCTATACATCTTGAGAACAGATTTGAAGTATTAATGAATGAGGAATCCCCAAATTTGATGAATGAACACAGACTGAATCAGCCTGTAGCCAACACTGATGCTAACTGGGGCTCAAGGTCGAGCAGACAGCGGCACTCAGCTCAGAGCGCAGCCGGGCCCAAGACTCTGATAGTGGGCGACTCCATAATCAGAAACATTAGTAGCAGGGATACAACAACATGCTGCCTTCCACAAGCAACAACTTCTGATGTAAACAGGGAACTTCAGAACATTCTTATGAAACATAAGACTGCAAATCGACTCATCATTCATGTGGGGAAGAATGATATTCATAAAGAGCAGTCGGAACTCCTTAAGAAGGATTTCAATGAACTTTTTGAAACACTTAAAAGACTGAAAGTTCAAACATTCATCAGTGGACCACTCCCAGCAAGAGGAACAAACAGGTTTTCACAGTTGCTTGGGCTTAATACATGGCTGCAAAAAACCTGCAATATAAAAGAAGTTAACTTAATTGATAACTTCAATCTTTTCTGGAGTCAGAGGCAACTGTTTCAACAGAATGGCCACCACCCAAACAAACTTGGTTCAAGAGTGCTAAAGGACAATATCTACTTCTCCCTCCGTCATCTTTCTGCAGTGGGTGCCAATCCACTCAACCTGAATGGCACACACACACCTGGATACAGTATGAATGACCACAGGACTTCACTTCAGCACCTAAATAGACATACGGTTGACGCATCACACAAGGACAATGATAACACCACTCAGCCACAACAACCTCTGCTCACAGACACAATCTCAGATGAGCCCTGCCCACAGAGCTCACTACAGACAGACTGTGACATATTAGAACTGCTCCCAGATTCAGCACCCAAGGATGACTTTCTGGAAAACAGCCAAGGAAACCAGGACAGCATATTACAGCCTCCAATAACACCAGAGCAACAGGCCCTCTCAACAGACACGTTATCCCTCTCTCCAGCATCTCCACTTCTGTGCTTCTCAGAGAAAATGGAACAACTGGTGTATGCTGGAACTAGACTATCCCACTCTTTTGCTGCAAGCCCCCAGATACCAACCAAAAAACGGCGGGCCCCGCAACCACCAAAGCCTGCGGGCCCAGCTCGCCCTCCCCTCCTCCTGTGAGAGCTCTTCGGCCTCTGCCACAGCGCCAGGGCCCACACCCTCCTCCAGCGGCTCGAGGTGATCCAAAAACAACTGATACCAGCTCTCAGTGATATGTGTAGGGTATACTATGATAACAATAGCTTTCTCAAATGTTTACAGAACAAGCGGGAACCCAGTGTGCCTGTATCTTTCTCTATTGCTGTTCGATTACATGATAGAAAGTCTAAGGACTTCAAAAGCCGTACAGCAAACCCATCTAATCTGGTGCCTATTACACGACAAACTAAGATTGCTGTGGGGACAAAAAGTAAGACTCTTAAGTTAGCACTCTTAAACATCCGCTCACTTATAAATAAATCACTTCTAGTCAACGACTTAATAACCACTTACAACCTGGATTTTAAGTTGCTAAATTAAACTTGGCTAGAAGACAACTGCAGTGCAACAGTCCTCAAGGAAACAGCCCCTCTTAACTTTACTTTTATGAGGGTCTACAGAGCTGTTAAAAGAGGTAGGGGTTTAGCTGCTCTTTTTAAAGATGTCTATCAATGTAAGCAAATATCATTTGGGAATTACCCGTCTTTCGAATATCTGGGTATTGTGTTAAAAGGTGCTCCACACATTTTACTTATCATTGTTTACAGGCCTCCAAAATACTCTCCAGCCTTTGCTGATGAATTTACCGAATTGTTATCAACAATTTCCTCAGAGTTTGACGGTTTTGTCATTGCTGGAGATTTTAACATTCACATAGATAATGCAGAAACCAATATGGCTAAAGAAATCAAAACTGTATTAAAAACTTTTGATCTGACTCAGCATGTACATGGACCCACACATAATCGTGGACACACTCTAGATTTACTTATCAGTAAGGGTCAAAATATTTCATCGATTGTTATTAAGGATGTAGCACTGTATGATCATTTCTGTCTTTTCTTTGATATATTGATCCATTGAAGCTAGATCTGTGTCTGTCAAGAAGAGATGCTTAAATGAGAACACTAGTGTACTATTTATGAAGGCTATATCTTTAAGACCAAGCATTTCTGCTGACTCTGTTGATTTTATCCTTGATTCTTTTAACTCAAAAGTTAAGAGTGTAATTGATGATATTGCTCCTGTGAAAGCCAGGAAGAAGAATGGCAGACAAAAAGCACCTTGGAGAAACTCAACAGCAGTGCAAAATATGAAAAGACAATGCAGAAAAGAAGAGCGCATGTGGCGGAAGACAAAACTTGTAGTCCATTATAACATCTACAAAGACAGCATCCATGCTTTCAATAAGGAAAGCTAGACAGACTTTCTTCTCGGATATTATAAACAGCAATATAAACAACACACGCGCACTCTTTTTGCTACTGTAGAGAGACTGACAAACCCCCCAAGCCAGATTCCCAGTGAAATGCTCTCAGAGAGCAAGTGCAGTAAGTTTGCTTCTTTCTTCTCTGAGAAAATCAATAATATCAGAAAGGTGATCAGCTCATCCTTGAGTTGCGCTGGGGTCAGACAGATCAGACAACAGCCTGAGAAAGAAGTCACCATGTCTGATTTCAAAGAAATTGATGGCAAAATTTTGGAAGAAACCGTACAGCACCTTAAAACATCAACCTGCGCCCTTGATGCACTTCCTACATATTTTTTTCAAAAATGTGTTACACAGCTTAGAAGCAGATCTCCTAGAAGTGGTAAATGCCTCACTTCTCTCTGGGAGTTTTCCAAACTCCCTGAAAACTGCAGTTGTCAAGACCCTCCTAAAAAAAAGCAATCTGGATAAGACCATATTAAACAACTATAGACCGATCTCAAATCTTCCTTTCATAGGCAAGATCATTGAAAAAGTTGTCTTCAATCAGCTGAACAAATTCTTAAGCTCAAATGGATACTATGACAATTTTCAATCTGGTTTCCGACCGCATCACAGCACAGAGACAGTGCTCATAAAGTTAATAAACGATATTCGCTTAAATACTGATACAAGCAAATTATCAGTGCTGGTACTACTCGACCTCAGTACTGCATTTGACACTGTCGATCACAACATACTTCTCGACAGGCTGGAAAACCGGGTGGGTCTTTCTGGGATAGTCCTAAAATGGTTCAGGTCATACTTGGTAGGGAGAGGTTATTATGTGAGTATTGGAGATCATAAGTCTGAGTGGACACCCATGACATGCGGAGTCCCTCAAGGCTCAATTCTTGCGCCACTCCTATTCAACCTGTACATGCTCCCAATGAGCCAAATAATGAGAAATAACCAAATCGCTTACCACAGCTATGCAGACGATACACAGCTCTACTTAGCTCTATCGCCTAATGATTACAGCCCCATTAACTCTCTGTTCCAAAGCATTGATGAAGTAAACAATTGGATGTGCCAAAACTTTTTTTCAGTTAAACAAAGACAAAACTGAAGTCATTGCGTTTGGAAACAAAGATGAAGTTCTCAAAGTGAATGCATACCTTCAGTCTAGGGGTCAAACAACTAAAAATCAAGTCAGGAATCTGGGTGTGTCTCTAGAGTCAGACCTTAGTTTCAGTAGACATGTCAAAGCAATAACTAAATCAGCATACTATCACCTGAAAAATATTGCAAAAATTAGATGCTTTGTTTCCAGTCAAGACTTAGAGAAACTTGTGTATCCTTTCATCACCAGCAAGGTGGATTGTAATGGACCTCTCACTTGCCTTCCCAAAAAGACCATAAGACAGTTGCAGCTCATACAGAACGCTGCTGCTAGGATTCTGAGCAGAACCAGAAAATATGAACACATCACACCAGTCCTCAGGTCTTTACACTGGCTGCCAGTTACATTTAGGATTGGTTTTAAAGTAGTATGTATTTCTTGTATATAAAACATTCAATGGCCTAGGACCTCAATACATTGCAGATATGCTCACTGAATATAAACTCAACAGATCACTCAGATCATTAGGATCACATCAGCTAGAAATACCAAGGGTTCACTCTAAGCATGGCGAGTCCGCTTTTAGCTATTATGCCAGCCGCAGCTGGAACCAAGTTCCAGAAGAGATCAGATGTGCACCTACAGTAGTCACAGTAGTGGTTTTGCTTTCACCTCGATCAGTGGATTTAAATCCATTGGTGGACATACCGGAGGAGCTGAAACGGAATCCACATCAATGCCGGAGATCTCGCAAAAGGGGCAGACGAGGTGGAGTTTTACAGCGTCTCAGACAGAGGCCAAACAGGCCGCCTCTCCCTTCCATTATTCTCGGGAATGTAAGAATACTCGGAACCAAGATGGAGGAACTCCGTATCAACGCCAGATCGTGCTTTGAATACTGGGACTCAAGTGTAATGGCGTTCACAGAAACTTGGCTTCATAAGGAAATCCCCAGTTCGCTTATGGAGATTGAAGGCTTCTCATTAATTCGAGCGGATAGAGGGGAGTCCTCGGAAAAAGTCAGTGGTGGAGGAGTCTGTGTGTACGTGAGTAATGAATGGTGCACAAAATATACTGTGAAGGAAATCGGCTGCACTACTGACGCCGAATACCTCTGTCTCAGTCTAAGACCTTTTTATCTGGGGGAATTTGGAAACCGAGGGAATTTGGCAATGTAATAGTGTGTGTAGTGTATATTCCTCCTTGTGGTAATGCATCCAGTGCTGCCTTAATTATATCTGACTGTATTCAAAAACAGCTACAGTGAACTCCTGGAGCTCCAGTCCTTGTCTTGGGTGATTTTAATCACTGCAAACTTGAGCCATATCTACCAGGATTTTTTCAATATGTTAAATCTGTGACCAGGAACAATAATGTTCTGGATAAATGTTATGGCAACATTAAGGATGCATATAAGGCAAAAATTAAACCTCTTTTATCCACGCCTGACCACAATATAGTTTATTTAATACCGACATATAGAACTGTTTTAAAAAGGAACAAACCTTTGGTCAAGACAGTAACTAAGTGGGAAGAAGGAGATGTAGAGACACTAAAAGGGTGTTTTTTAAGTACGGACTGGTCAGTATTTCATGATATCGATTTGAATATAGTTACTGAGACAACTACGGACTACATTCGCTTCTGTGTGGATACAATAATCCCAAAAAAGGAGATAATGGTGTTTCCTAATAATAAGCCTCACATAACAAAAGAAGTGAAAGCTTGCATTAATAGGAAAAAAGCAGCTTTTCGGAATAAGGACCGGATTGAGATAAAAGTCATCCAAAAGGAACTGAAAACATTATTATGGGAAGCTAGGAAGCGTAAAAAGGACTATATTGAACAAAACTTTTCATCTATGAACAATAAAAAACTGTGGAACTCACTAAGAACTATTTCGAACATGGATTCCAAAAAAACAATGTTTCATTACTACTGATGATTGTAAGAAAGCAAATGAGTTGAATTACTTCTTTGCAAGGTTTGATAATAATGATCCTGTTAAGGAATGTGAAGAGTTTTTACTAAATGTTGATTGTTCAATGGGTTTAAGAATAATTGTGGATCCTCAAGAAGTTACTGCACTTTTTCGGAAAACTTGCACTAAGAATTCAATGGGGCCAGACGGTATCTCAGCTTATCTCGTGCGGGAATGTGCAGAAGAATTAACCCCAGCCTGGTGTCCAATTTCCAGCAATCGCTAGACAATCATACGGTTCCTTCGTTATGGAAAAAGACTATCATTACACCAGTTCCTAAAAAAACAGGCGCTGCTGATAATAATGATTTTAGACCAATTGCTATAACTTCTGTCATTATGAACTGTTTGGAGAAGTTTGTGATATCAAGATTGAGATGTGAAGTAAATTCATTATTAGATCCATTTCAATTTGCCTATACAGTGGGAAGAGGGACTATCGATGCTGTTAATACTATCACTCATTTGACTCTTCAACATCTAGAATCCTCCAATGCCTATGTACGATTGCTCTTTGTAGATTTTTAGCTCCGCTTTTAATACGCTTCAGCCGCAGGTACTTCTAAGTAAGCTTGGAAAGAGTGATGTTAACCCTTTTATTATTAAGTGGATTTTCTCTTTCTTAACCAAACGCACTCAAATTATAAAAGTAAATAATACACTCTCTGATCCCATACCAATTAGTATTGGTGCGCCTCAAGGTTGCGTATGCTCTCCCTTTTTGACTTTATATACAAATGACTGTTTTAGTATAAATAAGAATAATTATATAATCAAATATTCTGATGACAGTAATATTGAGTCTTTTGGCGAAAGATCATGATATATCAGTGTATATGTCTGAAATTGAGAGTTTTGTGCGGTAGTGCAATGTAAATCATCTCATCGTAAATGCATCAAAAACTAAAGATATGATAATAGATCCAAAAAAAATAGGTGATTACAGCCCAGTCATCATTAATGATAATGTCATTGATCAGGTGCATACCTATAGGTATCTAGGTGTGGTTATTGATTGTTCATTCACTTGGAAAGCCCACATTGATTACGTTGCCTCACAATTCCAACAACTCTTGTATTTTTTAAGAAAACTTAGGCTGTTTTGTGTAAATCAGAGAATTATGCAATTATTTTATTATGCCGATTTAGGTAGCCTTTTAAATTATGGGATGCAAACCTGGTATGGCAATCTTTCGGTTCAATTAAAATCACAGATTGCACGTCTTGTGAGAATTAAAAATGAAGGATATGGGCATGGGCGCAGATTACGCGGGGGACGGGGGGGACGTTTCCATGGTAATCAGTCACTCGTGCATTAGCTTACGACACGCCCGCACCCGCGCCGAATCCATCAGTTTCATAGAGTTCAAAATGGCAAAAAACTCTTCTCTCCTTTTTCATAAAAAAGTCAAGCACTGTAAGTAAGTTGTCATGTAGTATCCGAATTGTTTTGCACAATGAGGAATAACTCCGCCTATTTCTCTTGTTGAATAATTAACAGGTTTTGTTGTAAATTCACTACCTGAACAAACAAGATTTTCAATCTTATTTTACTCGTAATGCATTTTATTTTCACAGATATAATAACAAAGCCCTTCAAATTAGAATAAACATGGTGAATGTTAATGCTGAATTTGTATTTTCATGCATTAACAGGCACGATCTGCTTGAATCAGGCAGCGTTGTAACATGTGTACATGATGTTTATCATAATTTGGTAACACTTTACAATTAGTTAAAAAAAAGTTTGTTGACAAACTTTAAGTTCTCTTGAAAAAGCCTAACTAGAAAGTTTGTAGTAGTTTTAAAAGCTTGAAGTTTGAAGGTTTTCAATTAGAAAGTTTTAGTTTAGTAAGACAGTCTTTGTTTAGGCTAGTAAGAAAGTGTAATTTTGCCAAAAGAAGAACTTTTATTTTAAGTAAATGTTATTTTTAAATCAGCTTCAGTGTGATATTTAACCATATTATCATGCTTAACACTGATAATTTGAATAATTGTAATGCGATGATCAGATTTCTAAATCAGAGAATATCATATTTTTGGGCAGTTGGATTATTTATTTTTAACAGCGGATTCGGGGCACTCAAAGTGCACCAGATTAGTGAATTTATCTTTAAAATGTACAAAATTTTCTTTCAGGGGGGCATGCCCCCGGACCCCCCTAGAGGTACAGAGATCCGCCTACGAAAATATTGTGGTAACACAGTAGACTATATGATGGTCTATGAAAAATACACATTTTATTATCTTATTAAAATACATGATCAGGATTTTACCACCTTCGCCTCATTTTAAGCCAGGAAAAACCCTGCATGTATTGCATAAAGTACTAGATAACTTTCTTTCTTTTTTTCTGCTTTATTGCTTTAAAATAAATAGCATATTAAGCCAATTAAGCAAAAATCTGTCAACAAAAGTCTGAAGAAAAATAAAACTGGTATTACACTTGACATTCTGTCCCGCTCACTTTTGAAATGATGGCTACGCCCCTGGATATGGGTATAAGGGAATACTCATCACTTCAATCAATTTATGAATCACAGACAATAGTAGGTGATACCAGCCATGTTTTATTTCCAATGTATGAGTTGCTGCCATCAGGGTTATGGTATAGAGTACCATTGTGTAAGAGTAATCGTTATAAAAAATCTTTTATTCCTCTATCAATTAATATGTTAAATAGCAAGATGCATTAATGTAGGTCTATAGTTTCTGTGTGTGTATTTGTTATATGTATACTGTGTATTAACGCAGCCTCGAGTCCATTTGCTGTATGTATGTGGTGTATTAATGTAGCTTTGAGCCCAAGACAAATTTCCTGAAAAAGGACAATAAAGTTTACAAACAAACAAACAAACATAGGCATCTGTTGATGCATGAAATAATGTTGTAATAATGCCTTATTCTGTGTAAGAAGCCATCATCTCACAGAAGGATGTTTTCATAACTGTTTTCATAACTGCATAACTGAGTTTAGAGTAACATGTTATTAAATGTTGTCTTTTGTTGGACGAGGTTCATAAATGCTTCTCATGTTTGGAAAGATGTTTGACGCCTGTTGAATTTTCAAATGCACGTTACAGTATAAGCGACAAAAACTCGCAGGGTTATCAGATGGAGCAGAATTTACTACTGTTCACAGAGCTGTGCTTCACAAGCTCCGCATACATAAAAAAAAAAATTTGTGCAAAATCGTGCAGCCATAATCGTAATGCATTACTTTAGATAAAAAGTAACTAAGTAATGTTACTTGATTACTTTTTTAGGGAGTAAGGCAATATTGTAACTCATTACTCTTAAAAGTAACTTTTCCCAACACTGGTTACAGGTGATAGTGGTGGTCTACACCTTATATAAGATGTGTGTGAGGGTGCTAATACCTCCTACCTGCAACATCCAGTACTGAATCACTTCCTCTGATTGTAGCATAGTCGCTCTGAATAAGTAATCAGCAGACATATTGAAAAAGCTAAATCAATGCATCCTTTGACATTCAGCAGCATAGCTTTTGTGTATGGTGGGAGGCTCGTTCATCACTGCTCTTTTAACACTGGTGGAGCATCCAGATTAAGCGCTTTGACAGGAACACCCAATTGATTTTATGTAACCTTGGACTCTTGGTTCTTATTTTTGAGCTGAAATAACTGAAAATAATACATCATTAGTACATTTTGTTGTACCCACATGTCAGCCTATACTGTATATATGTGATTGTTAAAATACTATACTGCTTTTAGTGGTTCTTGAGTGCTGGGACAAAACAGGAACTAGGAAAAATAAAAGTGTATGTGTCAAGTAACTTTTTTCATATTCAGAGATCCTTATCTGAGTTTGGGGCAATCTTCAGTTTCCTTCCTTTATTTCCTGCCTAGTTCTTAATATGAGTCAGCGATGTCAGATGTAAAATGAATGTATAGTATTTATAAAAAATATACTACATATATTATTTGATATTACCACAATTTATTTTCTTAGTTTTATTTTTATATTTATATATAATTTATAAACATTGCTTTTTATATGTATCATATTTGTGTTTATACTTGACTTGTGTGTATTCTCTCTCTCTCTCTCTCTCTCTCTCTCTCTCTCTCTCTCTCTCTCTCTCTCTCTCTCTCCCTATATATATATATATATATATATATATATATATATATATATATTACGATTTGGTCTTGTCTGTCACGGTTTGGTTTGTTCATGTCATGTTCCATGTCTGTCATGTGATTCCCTGTTTGTCATGTGATCCTGCCATGTGTCTTGTCATCGGTTAATCGTCTGTTCCAGTGGTCTTCACTATTTTTTTCATGAGAGCCGCACTGATAGGACAAAGTCAGTAGGAGAGCCATTTTTACAGGAAAGTATAAAAGTTACATCCAGTCATAAATACCATATCTGTTTATTAATATGTCACCCCTGAACATTCAATATGCAATGCAATAAATATATTTTTTTAATGATTTACCAGTCAAATTTGTAACTGAGACAAGATGATTTCCCTTAATGACAAAAAAGCAGGATTTACAGAATAGATTCATCCCAGAATGACATTAAGTTATTTTTTTCTACATTAGCCCCTCATGTATCTAATCATCCAAGAGCACATGCGGCGCTAAGAGCTGGAAATACCGCCATAACTGGCAACTCCGCAGGGACTGGATATGTTTACATGCACAACTTTTGTTTCAATCGGTCTGAATTCATTCTGATTGATTAATCTGAATGTATTGTAGTTTACATGAATGCTTAACATCGTGATATGATGCATGATCGGGGTGATGTGCACGTTTATAAGTCAAAAGATTCAAATTGGGAATAGGTTTTTTGACATTCGCACACTGCAAAAATATACAAAGTTTCCCGCTGTTGTCGCGTAATAACCATTTTCCTACATTGGTTCTTTATTTGTTTTAAACAGCAGACTTAATATCAAATTCTGGTCATAATTTGGAGACTATGATGAACCGTTATGCCGTGCTGTTTGTATTGATCACGCAGTAAAAATACCCAAAATCAGTCGTCTGTGGATGAGAATCTGAAACAATGACTGGTGAGCCGTTGTCCTGCTTCACTTAACAGATACTGAGTGAAAGGAGAATTATAGAACGACGGGACACTCGTTTAGCCTATACGAAACTTTATTCATCAGAAGAACAGCGCGTTCATCGCGACGGACGGCGTCCTTTCAGTTTCGGTTTTCAATCGATCAAGTGAACATGTTCTCTCGATAAACCACCCCTTTCAATCCGATCAAAATTATTTGAAAATAGAGCTGACACTTTGAGTTTTTAATGGGTTATGTTATAGTCCTACTTCTTTTTAAATGCTTTTATGAAATATCTGTAGTGACTGCTTGATCATATCACTGTATTATTTACCGCCATGCGAGCCACAAATGAAATCGTGGCGAGCCGCGCAATGAGTAACACTGGTTGTTCACAGGTGCCCCTTGTCTTGTCATTAGTCGGTATATTTAAGCCCTCATGTTTGCCATGTGTCTTTGTCAAGTTTTATTCCACTGTACCACTGTTTGGTAAGCTCTGTTCATGTCCTTGTTTTTAAGTTCATGCCACGCTATGTTTTTGTTTTGAGTTCATGCCACGCCATGCTTTTGTTTTATGTTTGCTTTTGTTTGTAATAAACTGCACTTGGGTTCTCTCTACAACTTGCCTTCAGTGGATCTTTACTATATATATCTATATGTAGAATTTTTTGGCATAAATGGTAAATTTCCCCCAATTTTATTATGTAACACATTAGATATAATAATAATATTTTTATTTAATTATATTTTTTAAAGGAATATAAATATCATAAGCAACCACCACAGACTGTGTGACCTTGTTGAACTCATGGAAAGAGGACATTTAGTATGGAGACTGGCTTTGATATTATCTTATTTTATAAATGTTTTCATACATATCTGATGGTGCTGACAAAAGGTAGGGAGGGACACAGCTGTGAAACCTTATGAAAGAGGTCATATTTTTAAATGAGCCCCATCCTTCTGTCAGGACACAGTAATGTTTCTTCTAAAGATCCATATTTATATTTCTGTGTTTTAAGTTTAATATATTTCTTAACCTATGAATTATTAAGCTGTGGTCTGAGCACAGCTGGTTTTAGGGGTAGTGAGTGTCAAAAACGTGATAAAATAAAAATTAAATTAAATTAAATTATATATTTTATGAGCACATGTGGGGCATTTTGTACCCTATATCTCGGTTTTTTGCTTGTAAAAGTCCTGTATAGAAATACATTTAGAACCTTTAATTTATCTGGGTTTGCACCACATTATATATAAATATACACTCAACTAAAGGATTTGGAACACCTGTTCAATTTCTCATTAATGCAATTATCGAATCAACCAATCACATGGCAGTTGCTTCAATGCATTTAGGGTTGTGGTCCTGGTCAAGACAATCTCCTGAACTCCAAACTGAATGTCAGAATGGGAAAGAAAGGTAATTTAAGCAATTTTGAGCGTGGCATGATTGTTGCCGCCTGTTCTAGCAAAACATTACGCGCAGAATACAATATTCCTCCGTCCAGGCGAGCAACCACCAAGAAAAGGTGCTAACACCAATTCTCGCCCAGGACAACTGGAAGCTGCTAGGGACTGGAAGATGCTGGCTGATCTTGATCAACGGCTTATTTTTCCACCTGAGATTGCCACCAGTAACCTACCACCAGATATTGTTTTGTGGTCAGGATCAGAACGCATTGTTCAACTGATAGAGTTAACAGTGCCATGGGAGGATGCGGTAGATGAGGCATATGAGAGGAAGAAACTGGGGTATGCTTATCTGGCCACTGAAGCAGAACAGCGTGGATGGAGAGTCCAGGTTTATCCAGTGGAAGTGGGTTGTCGAGGTTTTGTGGCACACTCTACAACCCGGTTCCTCAGAGACGTCAGATTCAGTGGCCAAGAGTTGTGTCGCACAGTAAAGAACTTATCTGCAGCAGCAGAAAGGAGCAGCAACTGGCTGTGGTTGAGACGGAAAGATTCTAGCTGGCTGTGTACAGGCCGCCATGCTACGGTTTCGTAGATTTCTTTAAAACTTGAAGAGTCTGTTGGTTTATTTGTATAGGTTGTATAGTATTTACAGTCATTATGTTCCTGTGTATACTGCGTGAATGACGGGTGGTTGGGCAGATATTGTGTTTTGCGGTAGGTGGTATGCCATACGGAACCGTTGCCACTGAAACTGCATATTAAGGCACCGGGGCTCGACAGCCTTAGTCAAACGGGTTGGCGCGTATGGTTGGGTTGCTGAGAGATTGTGGTTAGGACTCAGCAGCAACTGTTGGTTTATTTGTATAGGTTGTATAGTATTTACAGTCATTACGTTCCTGTGTATATTGCGTGAATGACGGGTGGTTGGGCAGATATTGTGTTTTGTGGTAGGTGGTATGCCATACGGAACCGTTGCCACTGAAACTGCATATTAACGCACCAGTTGGGCTCGACAGCCTTAGTCAAACGGGTTGGCGCGTATGGTTTGGTTGCGGAGAGATTGTGAGATTGTGGTTAGGTCTCAGCAGCAAGAGGGAAGTAGAGGTCAGTAAGCTGGGCTGAGTTGAGTGGGGGACGGAGGGGGGTGACTCTGGGACGCCAGAGTCACTGTCGAGCCCTCTTGAGGTGTCGTGGGCTAGTCGACGAAACACTGAGGACGGAAGGTGCCCACTTGAAGACCCTAGAGATGTTCCCTACTCCGCTCAATCCAGAGGGTTGTTATGGGGGGACCGCAATGTGGTTGCAGCCGTTGTGTGTGCTGACGCGCAATACACTGCAGCTATTAACACCAGACAAAAGGATATTCACGTCACCAGATGGAAAGAATCGTAAATGGATGGAGAAGCATAGGTTACTGTAAAGCTACGTCTTAGTTGGTGATTATCTTGGCGAAAGCCGAGTACAAATCAGCATGAAGTTTTAACACCTATTCTCGTGTAATGGAAATCTTGGTGCCAGACGGGCCGGTCTGAGTATTTCACAATCTGCTCAGTTACTGGGATTTTCACGCACAACCATTTCTAGGGTTTACAAAGAATGGTGTGAAAAGGGAAAAACATCCAGTATGCGGCAGTCCTGTGGGCGAAAATGCCTTGTTGATGCTAGAGGTCAGAGGAGAATGGGCCGACTGATTCAAGCTGATAGAAGAGCAACTTTGGCTGAAATAACCACTCATTACAACCGAGGTATGCAGCAAACCATTTGTGAAGCCACAACACGCACAACCTTGAGGCGGATGGGCTACAACAGCAGAAGACCCCACCGGGTACCACTCATCTCCACTACAAATAGGAAAAAGAGGCTACAGTTTGCAAGAGCTCACCAAAATTGGACAGTTGAAGACTGGAAAAATGTTGCCTGGTCTGATGAGTCTCGATTTCAGTTGAGACATTCAGATAGTCAGAATTTGGCGTAAACCGAATGAGAACATGGATCCATCATGCCTTGTTACCACAGTGCAGGCTGGTGGTGGTGGTGTAATGGTGTGGGGGATGTTTTCTTGGCACATTTTAGGCCCCTTAGTGGCAATTGGGCATCGTTTAAATGCCACGGCCTACCTGAGCATTGTTTCTGACCATGTCCATCCCTTTATGGCCACCATGTACCCATCCTCTGATGGCTACTTCCAGCAGGATAATGCACCATGTCATAAAGCTCGAATCATTTCAAATTGGTTTCTTGAACATGAAAATGAGTTCACTGTACTAAAATGGGCCCAACAGTCACCAGATCTCAACCCAATAGAGCATTTTTGGGATGTGGTGGAACGGGAGCTTTGTGCCCTGGATGTGCATCCCACAATTCTCCATCAACTGCAAGATGCTATCCTATCAATATGGGCCAACATTTCTAAATAATGCTTTCAGCACCTTGTTGAATCAATGGCACATAGAATTAAGGCAGTTCTGAAGGCGAAAGGGGGTCAAACACAGTATTAGTATGGTATTCCTAATAATCCTTCTGGTGAGTGTATTTATATACACAGCAACTGAGACTTTTTTTCTGTTAGTTTCTCTTAGTATCTCTCAGTAACTAATTATACCCCTTATATAGAAGGAAAGACAAATGAGCTGTTCATGGACATTACCATAACCTCCACTCGATGAGGGACCAGAGACATTAAAACAGCATTGGCAGAAGACTAAAGCAGCTCCGTTATTATCTCATGGTCACATATGCAGGTGAAATGTTGTCAGTGTTGGTCTCAGTTGAGAGGGATCTGGCATTATGTTAAGATTACGTTCTTTCAAATAAAGTTGTCTACCTGTATTATGAAGCTTTACCTGTAAATATGACGATACATTTCTAGCTCTGACTGATTTTAAATCGTAATTTTGGCCACTTCTGAAATGGTCATACCATTAACATTACTTGAGCAGCTGATGCACTGTAAAACTGCGCTCATTCGGGGACGTGAATTTATTGTATAGACGAAGAACATAATGTGTTTAAAATGCATATACACAGTTCATTTGAATGATAACATTTGCCTTCTATAATGCTGTTAAACTGAATGAATGAAGCAAACTGTTTTTCTCAATATACACAACTTAACATTTACACTGAAATAGGAGTGCGCAGTTTATCAGTCAATCAATTGCATATGAAAGCTGCACTCATTACTAGTAGGTAATATGTATACTTGGCCTATATAAATATACATATATATTGTTTTATGGTGCGTAAACCTTTTACCTTATTTTAATTATTCTCAGGTTAGGTAAAGTAAAATCTGTCCTAAATAATAAGCATTTAAATTTCCATACTTACAATATTTAGATCACAGTAGACTTCACCGTGGTCAGTTCAGCTCAATCTTTTGTAAAACAGAGACTTATAGCAGACAAGCTTCCTAATTTATATTATATATATTTTTATTAATTACAGGTTAACTAGTTTACATACACTGTACTAATATATAAAACAAAAATAAAAGTAAATCAAAACCAAATAGTTTACAAGCTTTAACTGCAGGAGGCGCAATAGCAAGGCATCTAACAGAGGAGACTCCGTCCTCGGTGAATCAGCGTCTGCCTTGACATTCTCATTCCAGTCCTTTTAAAGTCGATCAAACTTTTTGACATATTCAGAAATCTCCTCCTGGAAACTCCCTAGGACTTTATTACTCTCTCCGTCCCCCTTCTTTGGACCTTTTCTCTTCTGCTTTCTCCCGCGTCCAGTCTTCAACACATCAATCGGCAACACCCGCATCCCTCTCCCTCCTCAGAAAGAGTCCTTCCAATACATGTTCAACGCTCTCTCCACTCCACTCCTTTACCCAACAAATGCCCACAACATTCAGTGTGGTGTTCTCTTTCTTCACAAACCACACTCTCAACAAATGCCCACAACATTCAGTGTGGTGCCCTCTCCCTCTACAAACCATATTCTCAATAAATGCTTACAACATTCAGTGTGGTGTCTTCTTTCTTTATAAACCATTTTCTTGATAAATGCTTACAACATTCAGTGTGTGGTATCTTCTTTCTTTATAAACCAATTTACTTACTATATGGTTACAATCATTATTAGAAGTGTCTTACATTATATAACACTTTCTAAATGAATCATTTAACAACAACTTCTGGTGTCTTCCTTTATAAAAACACTTTCATTATAGAAAGTTACCATAGTTGACTACAACACAAGTACTTTATACACAAAAAGGCATAATTATAATAGAATGATTGCATATTCCATTATATATATATATATATATATATATATATGTGTGTGTGTGTGTGTGTGTGTGTGTGTATATGTGTGTGTGTGTGTGTGTGTGTGTGTGTGTGTGTGTGTGTGTGTGTGTGTGTGTGTGTGTGTGTGTGTGTGTGTGTGTGTGTGTGTGTGTGTGTGTGTGCGATTGTGTATAATTTGCACCCTTTTTGGAATTTGTTTTTAAGAAAGACAGCACTTTTTGAAGAAAAACATTTTACAAAATCATGTTTTCATATTAATTTGACTAATTGAACTGTTGATTTAATGTTAGTGTAACATGTTCATGGTTAATTTGACTAAAAAAATCACCAAATCACCATAAAATGTTATTTCTATATAATTATTATGGTAACACTTAGTTAATACAACATTAGTTAACTACATTAGTTAACATGAACTAACAGTGAAAAATGCTTCTAAAGCATTTAATAATCTTAATTAATTGGTAAACATTTACTGGTGCATTATTAAGATCAAAGTTGCTTGTTAATATTATTTAATGGACTAACATGAACAAAAAATTTACAGTTGTATTTTTATTAACTAACGTTAACATAAATTAATAAATATTGTAACAAATCAAATGTATTGCTTGTGTCACAAGAACTGGACGGAAGCAAATGCAAGTTGACTCTTTTATTAATGGTCAGAAGACACAAAGACAATCACGAGGAACACTGCAGATGGTGGCGCAGGGACTCAGTGGTCAGCGTGCAGGTGGTGGTGATACCGGTGCGGGTGATGGTGAATCCAGTGCAGATGGACATCCAGACGAGACAGGACACGAAGACACCGAACAGGAACTCAACTGGAACAGACTGCGACAGGAACACGAAGCACGACACAGAGAACACCAAACCAACGATCTGACAAAGAGAGGAGAGTGTGTTGAGTCTTTATAGGTGAGTGAATTGGCAGCAGCTGGTGCAGGGAACGAGATCAGCTGGCACGCTGATCAGTGGCACGAGCGGCCACGCCCACTCACACACACACAACAACAATGACACGAGACATGAAGAAAACAGCGAACTCATGAATCGTGACAGTACCCCCCCTCCTAGGGACGCCTCCTGGCGTCCCCAGACTCCCTTACCTGTCGATTGTAATCATCAATAAGGGAGTGATCCAGAATGTCTCTAGCAGGCACCCAACTTCTCTCCTCCGGACCGTAACCCTCCCAGTCCACCAAGTACTGGAACCCGCGTCCCCTCCGCCTTGAGTCCAGAATACGATAAACCGAATATGTGGTCTCCCCGTCTACGAGTCGCGGCGGTGGGGGAACCGGGACAGGCGGATTAATACGAGAACGAAAAACGGGCTTAATTTTGGATACATGAAACACGGGATGAATTCTCCTGTACACTGGAGGAAGATTGAGGCGGACTGCCACCGGACTAATGATTTTGGTGACAGTAAACGGACCAATGAATTTGGGAGCAAGCTTATTCGAGACGGAGCGGAGAGGAATGTTCTTGGTAGAAAGCCACACTTTGGAACCGACGACGTATACGGGAGGCCTCCGCCGGTGGCGATCAGCCTTGGCCTTGGTGCGCGCTCCCACTTGGAGTAGAGTCTCTCGGGCTCTAGTCCAAGTGCGATGACACCTCTGGACAAAGGCGTGAGCGGAGGGAACCGCGACCTCGGGTTCCAGACTAGGAAAAATTGGTGGCTGGTACCCTATGCTACACTCAAACGGAGATAGGCCCGTGGATGATACTGGTAATGAATTGTGGGCGTACTCCACCATTGACAGTTGTTGGCTCCATGAGGAAGGATTCTTGGAAACCATACATCGCAACGTTCTCTCCAAATCTTGGTTGGCTCTCTCAGTTTGGCCATTGCTCTGGGGATGAAACCCTGAGGACAGACTAACAGTCGCACCCAGTAATCTACAAAATTCTTGCCAAAATTTGGACACAAATTGGGGACCTCTGTCGGAAACCACGTCTGTCGGGAGGCCATGTAACCGAAAGACGTGGTTAACGACTGTTACCGCTGTTTCCTTGGCTGAGGGCAATTTGGGCAAGGGAATAAAGTGGGCCGCCTTCGAGAACCGGTCCACCACGGTTAAAACTACCGTGTTACCCTGAGAGGGTGGGAGGGCGGTGACGAAATCTAGAGCGATGTGGGACCAGGGTCTCGAAGGAACCGGCAGCGGTTGAAGGAGCCCATCTGGGGGTCGATTGGAAGTCTTACCAGTGGCACAAACTGAGCAAGCCAAAACAAAACTGTGAACGTCGCGAGCCATACGAGGCCACCAAAATCGTTGCTTGACTAAAGATGTAGTGCGGCTAACTCCTGGATGACAAGCCACATTGGAACAATGCCCCCACTGAACAACGTCGGACCGTAATTCCTCTGGCACAAATAAACGGTTCGGTGGGCAACCGACCGGAGGCGTTACCCCTTGTAAGGCCGTCTTGACCTTCGATTCGACCTCCCATGTGAGAGTAGAGATAATTAGAGTCTCTGGAAAAATGCTCTCGGGAGTAGACGGGCGATCGGAACGGTCAAAAATGCGCGATAAAGAATCGGGCTTGATGTTTTTGGAGCCCGGGCGGTACGAGAGAGAAAAGTCAAAACGTCCGAAAAAAAGTGCCCACCGAGCCTGCCTAGAGTTCAATCTTTTAGCAGTTCTGATATATTCCAAATTCTTATGGTCTGTCCAGACGACAAAAGGTACCCCCGACCCTTCTAACCAGTGGCGCCATTCCTCCAATGCCAATTTGACTGCCAACAACTCTCTATTACCAATATCATAGTTACGTTCGGCAGGGGATAATCGATGGGACAAAAACGCGCATGGGTGCATCTTGTCGTCTGTGAGAGAGCGTTGGGATAGTACTGCACCTACCCCCACCTCTGACGCATCGACCTCCACCACAAACTGACGTGATGAATCAGGGGTAACCAGGATGGGGGCTGAAACAAAGCGGCCTTTCAGTTTGGCAAACGCAGCTTCCGCTGCGTCTGACCACCTGAACGCCGTTCTGGGAGAGGTCAAGGCGGTCAGAGGCGAGGCTAGTTGGCTGAAATTGCGAATAAATCGTCGGTAAAAATTGGCGAACCCCAAAAACCTCTGTAGGGCCTTACGGGAATCTGGACTTGGCCAATCTACCACAGCCTTAACCTTCTCAGGATCCATACGCACTCCCTCAGACGACACAATGTACCCAAGGAAAGGAACAGACTGTGCATGAAAAGCGCATTTCTCCGCCTTGACAAAAAGCCCATTCTCTAGCAGTCTCTGAAGCACTCGTCGAACGTGCTGCACGTGTTCCTGGAGAGAAGAAGAAAAAATCAATATGTCATCCAGGTAGACATATATGAATTGGTCGACCATATCTCGCAGCACGTCATTGACGAGTGCCTGGAAGACCGCTGGGGAGTTGGACAAGCCGAAAGGCATGACCAAGTATTCAAAGTGCCCCCTGGGGGTATTAAAAGCAGTCTTCCATTCATCCCCCCTCCTGATGGGGACCAAATGATAGGCATTACGTAAATCCAACTTTGTGAAGATAGATGCTCCTTGCAACCTCTCGAAGGCTGAAGACATCAACGGCAAAGGATAAGTATTCTTTACCGTGATGTTGTTCAGCCCCCGGTAGTCAATACAAGGTCGCAAAGACCCATCCCTCTTCCCCACAAAAAAGAACCCCGCCCCCGCTGGAGAAGAGGAGGGACGGATGAACCCCGCTGCTAGAGAATCAGAAATATATTTCTCCATAGCCTCCCTCTCTGGGACAGAAAGTGAATATAACTTGCCTTTAGGCGGAGACGTACCTGGCAATAACTCTATAGCACAGTCATAGGGACGATGCGGAGGGAGAGAAGCAGCACGAGACTTACTGAACACCTCCTTCAGGTCTAGGTACTCCGTGGGCACGCTTGACAAGTCCGCTGCTTCCTCCTGAAACGTACAAACAGAAACAGACGGACAAGCAGACACAAGACAGGACTCATGACATTTATTGCTCCATTCAGACACTGATCTCTGCTGCCAGTCTATTTTGGGATTGTGTTTGAGGAGCCAGGGATGACCTAAAACAATGGGTGCCAGGGGGGAGTCCAAGATATAAAAAGAGATGGTTTCGGAATGGTTGCCGGATACGCTGAGTGTGAGGGGTCCAGAGGTATAAGAGATGGTAGGGAGTGTTTGTCCGTTAATCGCGTGCACTGCGATGGTGTGACTGAGGGGTAGAAGGGGAACCTGAATCCTGAGTGCAAAAGTGTGGTCCATGAAGTTACCTTCAGCCCCAGAGTCCAGTAGTGCTTGACAGTCGTGAGAGTGAACTGACCACCTGAGTCTTACCGGGAGGAGCGTTGATGTTGATGAGGTCTTCTCGGCGAAGATCCCACCCGACAGTAGCCTCAGGTTTACTGCCGGGCTTGGCCTTTTACCGGGCAGTTGAAAGCAAAATGTCCTGCTGCACCACAGTAAAGGCAAAGGCCCTGGGACCTCCGCCTCTCCTTCTCCTCCCGGGAAAGCCGAGCTCGCCCGACCTGCATGGGCTCGTGATCGTAGACGGGGCTGACCGCGTCCCCGCCGCTGGCTCGCGAAGTCTCCGCCGCTCCAGATACCCGTGCGGGTAACCTCCGAGATTCGACTCTGGAGAGTCGGGAGTCCACACGGAGTGCCAACTCGATCAGCCCATTGAGGGTAGTAGGTAAGTCCAGGGCATAAATCTCTCTCTGGACGCGGTCAGCCAGCCCATGCAGGAACATATCCCACTGCGCCTCCTCGTTCCACTGACACTCTGCCGCCAAGGTCCGGAACTCGATAGAGTAATCAGATACAGATCCTTCACCTTGCTTGAGGTCTGCTAGAATCCGGGCCGCCTCTCTTCCCGCGACCGCACGGTCAAAAACTCTTCTCATCTCGGCGGCGAGTGTCTGGAACGAGTTACAGCACGAGTCTTGGTTCTCCCACACCGCCGTTCCCCATAGCGCTGCCTTCCCAGTCAGAAGAGTGAGCACGAACGCGACCTTACTGCGTTCACTGGCAAAGGTCCTGGGCTGCAAAGAGAAGTGCATCGAACAGCGAGTTAGGAATGCTCTGCAAAAGTTCGGCTCACCGTTGTAGGACTCAGGAACAGGTAAGCGGGGCTCTGACTGGGAGGCGCTCTCTGGTGGTACGAGAGGAACGGCTGGTGTGGGTGGCGCAGTGGGAGCTTGCATCAGTTGGAATCGCTGGGTGAGCTCGGACACCTGCGCCACAAGACCTTGAATAGCTCGACCCGATTCATTAGTATTCCTCTCCTGGGAATCCATCCGCGCCATGCAGGTCTTGATGAAGTCTTCCAAGGAAGAGGCTGTTTCCCCTGCTGCTTCCATTGTAGGTCAGATCGTTCTGTCACAAGAACTGGACGGAAGCAAATGCAAGTTGACTCTTTTATTAATGGTCAGAAGACACAAAGACAATCACGAGGAACACTGCAGATGGTGGCGCAGGGACTCAGTGGTCAGCGTGCAGGTGGTGGTGATACCGGTGCGGGTGATGGTGAATCCAGTGCAGATGGACATCCAGACGAGACAGGACACGAAGACACCGAACAGGAACTCAACTGGAACAGACTGCGACAGGAACACGAAGCACGACACAGAGAACACCAAACCAACGATCTGACAAAGAGAGGAGAGTGTGTTGAGTCTTTATAGGTGAGTGAATTGGCAGCAGCTGGTGCAGGGAACGAGATCAGCTGGCACGCTGATCAGTGGCACGAGCGGCCACGCCCACTCACACACACACAACAACAATGACACGAGACATGAAGAAAACAGCGAACTCATGAATCGTGACAGCTTGTTGTTAGTTAATGCATTAAATAACATGAAATATTGGGACTGTATTGTAAAGTGTTAATGTTTTTTATTAATTTAATTGACTTATTTTAGTACATCAAGTTAATCTTAAAGGTGCACTATGTAACTTTCTTGTTCAAAATTAATACAATCTAAATAACGATCACCATGAATACACAATTAATTCTTCTTACAGAACTGTTTTTGTCTGACCCTGATTCACTATTCTCCTACATCTCAAACCTCTGGGGAATCACCCATTTAAAAAAAAAAACGCAGTAAGAGAATGCGAAAGAGCTCGTAATGAAAAAAGAACCAACATTGGTTTGGCTTTTTGGAAATGGTGAGCACTGAGGGGTTTGAAATTTTGCAAAAGCAATGTGGAGATGCCGTTTTTATTATTCAACGGGTAAGGTATTTTAATTTAACAGATAAATTACCATATGTAGCTCTCTAACAGAGCTCATTGTAATAAATTATTTATTGTGAAGGCTCATATTCATCCGTACAGTCGCAAAGAGCCGAAGCAGAACCAAAACAATGTTCTTCCACAAAATGCAGATTTGTTTTTTAACCACAGGAGGGCAAACATTTACATAGTGTACCATAGCCTAATGAAAATAATAGGGCTGGGACGATACTATCTCCCGATTCGATACTATCAAGATTCGATACTATCACGATACTTGGGTGCCGATCCCATATGTATTGCGATTTTTTTTAAGGATTGTGATTCTACAAGTATTGTGATTCGATATTGCAATTATTTAACACTAGACCATCAAAAGTTAAATCATACAGTTATACAGACTGTAGGCCTACATGATGTATAAGTGTTACAGTGTCTGGTTTGTGTTTCCCCGGGTGTCACTAGAGATCCTCGTTTTCACGGTGTCCTTCACATTGACTACAATTCCCAGCATTCTGTCTGTCACTTATCACTGTTCATTACACTCAGCTGTTCCCTGTAATCATTGTCCCAGCTGTTCATTGTTAGTCTTGTTAGATCTGTGTGTATATATTCCATGTCTGTGTCAGTATGTGTTACGGAGTCGTTGTTATTCGTCACTACACTTCTGGTCTGTGTTATAACCTGTTTCTTGTTTTGTTTCTTGTGTTTGGATTGCTAAAATGGACTTTGAACCCTGCCTGGATGACTATGAATTGGATTGCCCTAATAATAAATATGCTGCATTTGGATCTACCTGTTTTCCCGTGTGTTCCCGTGACAGAACGACTCCGTCCACAAATAGATCCAGCAGTATGGACTTTTGTGGATCTTCCCCAAATGCCGAGAAGGAGAGGAGGCAGCAGAGGGGGAATTCGCGGGTTGAAGAGATTCCCCCCCGTATGAACATTCATCAATGTTTTGCCTTATGGGCCCAACTGACTGAGGAAGCCGCAGCGGCTAAGGCTTCAGCGAAATCTTCCATCAGAAATGGTGAGTCGTTTCTGGGGACTCGTCTGGCGAAGTTCTCCAGAACTTGGGGAGGTTGCAGGGGAGGAGGTGGTCGACAAGTTCCACGACACCGTCCTCCGCCTGGCGATTTTTCTGATCCGGAGCCGCCGGACTGGCCCAGCATAAGATCCTCGCCGCTGGTTCCGCCCAGCACAGGATCCTCGCTGCGGGCTCCGTCCAGCACAAGATCCTCGCCGCTGGTTCTGCCCAGCACAAGATCCTCTGCGCTGGTTCCGCCGAGCACTAGATCTTCGTCGCTGGTTCCGCCCAGCACAGGATCTTTGCCGCTGGTTTTGTCCAGCCCCGAGCCCTCACCGCTGGCGCCGTCCAGCCTCGAGCTCTCACCACTGGCGCCGTCCAGCCCAGCGCCCTCTCGCACTCATGGACGGAGGAGGAGGAAGAGACACAGTCCATCTGCCCAGCCAGAGACCGCTCCGTCTGCCCAGTCAGAGACTGTTCACGTTCCGTCTGCCCAGTCAGAGACTGTTCACGTTCCGTCTGCCCAGTCAGAGACTGTTCACGCTCCGTCTGCCCAGTCAAAGACTGTTCACGCTCCGTCTGCCCAGTCAGAGACTGTTCACGTCCCGTCCGCCCAGTCAGAGACTATTCAGGTCACATCTGCCCAGACAGAGACGGCTCACGCCACATCTGCCCAGTCGGAGACAGATCGGGAGATGCCCATTCTCGTGGCCGGAGGGGCACTGATCGGCTATTTAGAGCGTCTAGCTCGGATCCTGGAGACGCCCTTCAGACCTTTAGTGTCTGCCGTTCCTGAGCCGGAGCCAGTGTCTGCCGTTCCTGAGCCGGAGCCAGTGTCTGTTCCAGAGCCGGAGCCAGTGTCTGCTGTACCTGAGCCGGAGCCAGCATCTTTTCCTGAACCAGTGTTTGTTTCTGTGTTTGTGTCTGTTCTTGTGGCTGTTTCAGTTTTGGTGTCTGTTCCTGAGCCGGTGTCTGTTCCTGAGCCGGTGTCTGTTCCTGAGCCAGTGCCAGTGTCTGTTCCAGAGCCGGAGCCAGTGGCTGTTCTAGAGCCGGAGCCGGTGCCGTCTTTTCCAGAGCCGGTGCCGTCTGTTCCAGAGCCGGAGCCAGTGTCTGTTCCAGAGCCGGAGCCAGTGTCTGTTCCTTTTCCTGAGCCGTGGTCGCCTGAGTGGTCGTCTTCGCCGCCATGGCCACCTGAAGGGTCTTCACCGCCCTGGCCGCCCGAGGGGTCGTCACCGCCCTGGCCGCCCGAGGGGTCTTCACCGCCCTGCCCGCCCGAGGGGTCTTCACCGCCCTGGCCGCCCGAGGGGTCGTCACCGCCCTGGCCGCCCGAGGGGTCGTCACCGCCCTGGCCGCCCGAGGGGTCTTCACCGCCCTGGCCGCCCGAGGGGTCTTCACCGCCCTGGCCGCCCGATGGGTCGTCTGCTTCACCCTGGCCGCCCGATGGGTCGTCTGCTTCGCCCTGGACGCCCGATGGGTCGTCTGCTTCGCCATGGCCGCCCGATGGACTGTCTGCTTCGCCCTGGCCGCCCGATGGACTGTCTGCTTCGCCCTGGCCGCCCGATGGACAGTCTGCTTCGCCCTGGCCGCCCGATGGGTCGTCTGCTTCGCCCTGGACGCCCGATGGGTCGTCTGCTTCGCCCTGGCCGCCCGATGGACTGTCTGCTTCGCCCTGGCCGCCCGATGGACTCTCTGTTTTGCCCTGGGCCCCGGTTAAACCATCACTCCCTGTTTCGGTTACCTTCCATGGACTTGGCCCACCATCCCTCCCCCTGATCCTCCACCATTCCACCTCCCTCCTGAACCCTTGTGTTTTGTTGTCGTGGAGCGTCTGGTAGCCGCTCCGTAGAGGGGGGGTTATGTCACAGTGTCTGGTTTGTGTTTCCCCGGGTGTCACTAGAGATCCTCGTTTTCACGGTGTCCTTCACATTGACTACAATTCCCAGCATTCTGTCTGTCACTTATCACTGTTCATTACACTCAGCTGTTCCCTGTAATCATTGTCCCAGCTGTTCATTGTTAGTCTTGTTAGATCTGTGTATATATTCCATGTCTGTGTCAATATGTGTTACGGAGTCGTTGTTATTTGTCACTACACTTCTGGTCTGTGTTCTAACCTGTTTCTTGTTTTGTTTCTTGTGTTTGGATTGCTAAAATGGACTTTGAACCCTGCCTGGATGACTATGAATTGGATTGCCCTAATAATAAATATGCTGCATTTGGATCTACCTGTTTTCCCGTGTGTTCCCGTGACAATAAGATGAAAGTCATATTTACAAAAACAAATCATCACATCTTTCTGACTTTTATTTCAGAAGCATCATAACATTCTCTTGAATAAATGATTCAATAACAAATAAATTTTTTAAGTCACTTGTCGCCACTTAGTGGCGAAACAATGTAATCGATAAATGCGTTATTTTAATCAAAAGCTGATTTTGATCGCTATCATATCAGTGTTCATATATTGACTTTAAACTTTTATCCAAGTACTTCTATGATCATTTTAACTATTACACAGAAATAATGATACTATGAGGTTGAAATCGATTTTAGAATCATAAAAAAAAATCACGATATCAAGGTGAATCGATTTTTCTCCCAGCCTTAGAAAAAAAGTTATGTTATATCAAGGAATGGACTTTTTATTGTTTTATTTTTGGTGAACTATAATAACCCTGGTTGCAAGATATACTTATTTTCAAATCCATAGTCTGTTCTGTTGTTGTTTTCTTACACCATTGCTACTATTAAGGGAACTGGTTTAATAAATAAAAAAAAGGTTTACTGTAGCAAATTCTACATTGACTTTCTCACAGGGAATATGTTCTGTTGGAATAAACATTGTGGGAAACATTGGAAATGTTTCTTTCTTAGTTGTGTTGGATTGTTGCCTCATACAGGTCAGTATGGAAATGAGTGTTGCAATGATGCTGGAGGGAGTCGTATAAATGTTATCATTCTCCCTGTGGCAGGAAACTCAATTTACACTCAAACTCTCCAAAAGTATCTCCATGCTGCCCTGTCCTGATGGGAGGTATGATCATCTCATGAATCTTAAATGTACATGTACGTAAGGTAAATTGGGCCACTTTTTTGCCACTTATCTCAGTGACAAAAATGGCCAAATTTACCTGAATTCTCCATATTACCACAGTATGTTCAACTGCTTTTACTGTGCTGCTTTTTGAGTCTGGGCACAATCCGTGGGAAATAAAACCACATACACATGCAAAACAACATCCAATTACCCATCCATTTCCCTTCTTCAAATCTTGCACTACAGAAGCACTTCAGATGTCATCATGTTTTCTATGTCCAGAACTGTAGCGACCATCCCTGCCCACTTCTCTCAAGACATTATTGTAAAATGCAGCAGATAATGCCATGTAAGTATATGACTGGCTGACTGTTTCTGAGCCTTTCTGAATAGGGGTTTCTGCTAAACGTTGCACTAATGTACAGATTTCATTGTTTGAAGTGGCTGGCGGTGAGCCACAGCGTTGCATATAAGTGAGAATCACGATGGGTGACTGGAATGCATTTATCCTCCTACCTGACTCCATCTCCATCTTCTCTCTTGTTTGGTCAGGACTTGTGCACTCTGTAAAAGTTTTATTAAAAGAAGCACCTGTAATGTTTAATTCTATATCTGTTTAGTTTCGTTGTGTTCTGATTCTGTTTTCCCTGTCCTTGTTTTGCATGTATTCCTGATCATTATTATGGGCTGTTTACACTACCCTGTTTTCATCTAAAAACGTTTAACTTTTTATGCGTTTTGGCTGTTAACTTACACCACAATGGTTTTTTGTGTGCCTGAAAACGCAAACGTTTTGAAAACGGTCTCTGTGTAAACAATAAAAATGTGAATCTGTGAAGACGATGACGTCATGCACATGCATATTACATGTTAAGTCTATAGTGTTTCATCGCCATCTAATAGCCCGGCAGCAGAATACAGCATTTTTTGTCTTTTTCGTGAATCCGTGTGAATAGGGATCATTTTGACAATGGTGACGTCTGTACAATAGGAAAAAAAACAAAGGAAAAAAATCACTTTTAAGCATATCGTTGTCATGTAAACGTACGCTAAGTCTCCCTGGTAGTGAATTAGTTCATGTACCAGTTTTGTTTTACCTTGATTACTCTCCTGTGTGTTTAAGCCCTCAGCTTTCTTTTTGTTAAATTGTCCGGTATCGTCTTTGTTTAATGTGTTTGTGTGTTAGTTCTTGTCCACACTAATTCGTTGTTTTTGTTTTTTGGCTTTTGCTCTTCGTTTGGGCCTTCCGTCGGCACTGTGAAACAGCTTTTAGAAAATGCTTTCAGAAGTGGACCAATTTGAAATTGCCGTTTTCGCCTTGTAGTGTGGACTGTGAAAACGGAGGTATTTGAAAACGATGATGCATTTTTAGTCATGTGACGCATATTGAACTGATAGATATGTTTATACTGCTATTGTGCCTGCTATTATACTGTTATGTGCTATTCACTTTCACTCTGTTGCCAAAGATGTTACTTTGTACACTCTTCATATCGCAGTCCTGCAGAGATGACAGAAAATGTACTGGCATTCGCTGTCCTGCAGCAAAACATGAGAGCGGTTACGTTTTAGACCAAACATATAATGGTGAGTGAGTGTGAACTGGACGCATCAGTGAATGTTGAGATATTTTGCTAAATAAAATGATCCTGCCAGAAGAATCGCATGAGAACTTGATTATGTCCATTCCATTTGTATCATTTTAGTGAGCTTTTATGAGGTTTTACACATGCGCAGTAAGGTGAATTTAGCGTTTTCAGACATTTCGGTGTGGATGAGAAACTTTTGGAAAACGCTAGTGTAGATGGAGAGCGCTTTGAAATGAAAAAGCTGTTTTCAAATGTATCCAGATAATTGATGTAGCCTTAGTTTGCTCCTGTGATCTCCTGTCGGTTCCCTAGTGGGAAAAAAGTTAGTGAAAATTTGTTAATTCTCAAACCTCAAAAATCGATATTGGCTTGGCTTTTTGGAGATAGCGAGAACTGAGGGATTTGAAATGTTGTAAAAGTCGTTATTATTACTCATCAGGTGAGTAAGGTATTTTATTGAACAGATAAATTACCATATGTAGCTCTCTACCAGAGTTCATTGTAAAGCATTATCTATTATCTATTAACTAGTTATGTATTGATATTGAAATTTGATTGGATTTGCTTGTGTGTATATGTGTATGTATTGATGGATGTTATCTGTTAAACTCAAACGAGCTGTATCTGTCAGTCTTGGCCAGGACGCTCTTGTAAAATAGATTCTAAATCTCAATGTGCTTCTTTTCCTGGTAAAATGAATGTTATAATAATATTGTGAAGGGTCATTTCATTATGGTTGTTGTAGCGCTGTGCTGGAATTTATTTTCAAGGAAGCACTGTGTCTATTAACGGGTAAAGTTACAGTTAATTCTTCTACAGTCAGTTTGAGATCCTTTCCATCTAAACTGGTTATATCTCTTAAGCCTAGAAGTAAATGTTTTATGAGCAGTAGGATAATCTCTCTCTCTTTTTTTTGTTATGAGAAAGAACCTTTTTCATCCGCAGAGCCAAAGCACAGCCAAAACAGCGTTCTTCCGCAAAATGAACGAATGAATGGGTTTTAATTTTGGAAAATAATTAGAAAGCTTTTGAAATATATACAGGGATGTTTACGCAATGCTAATTTTGTGAAGCATAAATAGCAAATGTTGCATTATATTGTAAATGTTTCACCAGTGAACTGAATTTGTTTAAAATTCTTTGACATTTTCATTGTGGTGTGACATGTACATCTATACAATGGTGTATAAAATGATAAAATATTACTAAATATTGTCCTCGTTGATTTTAATCCAAAGTTTTTTTATTTTTCAGTGACTGTTGGAATCACCGTACTGTTTTTTCCACCGCATTCACTGAAGCTGAACGTTATTTGCTGGGGATTCAGGTGTTTCTGCAGTGGATCTTTTTGGTCTCATCCACTCAGCTCAGAAATCACTCCAGAGGGATTCAGAAAACATATTCTCCTCTCACTGCACCACGGGTAACAGAACACATCTGCATCTCACTGAATGTGTAGAACTCGAGTGAAGTATTTCTTTACTTTTTTAATGCATATTAATGACTTAAAGGGATAGTTCACCCCAAAAAGAAAATTCTGTCATCATTTACTCACCCTCAAATTGTATGCTAGAAAACATATGATTAACCACAAAGTCCCAGTCAATTAGACTTAAAGGGATAATTCACCCAAAAGAAAATTCTATTATAATTTATCTCAAGTGGTTCTTGAGTTTCTTTGTTCTGTTTAACACAAAAGAAGATATTTTGAAAAATGTTGGGAACCAAACTGGTCCCCATTGACTTTCATTGCATTTTTCATACTATGGACGTTAATGGGGACCAGCAACGGTTTGGTTGCCAACATTTTACATCTGTTGTAGCTGAGAGCAGAGCATGCAAACTCACACACCGTGGCACGCATGAACTCACATTCATATTAATTTACAAAGAAAGCGTATGTATCTGTAAGTTATACTGTACGTCTCAGCCTATACTAACTATAAGTTTGGTTTCTACCGACAGAAAAATCTGCTTGAGTCAAGAGGGAAAAAAGGCATCAAATCGTTTATATCAGCCGTAGTTCAATATGAGACAGCAAGCGAGACAGGCGAAGGTTCTCCTAGCTTGAAAAATCTTTCAAAATGCAATTTTTCCCTCATAGTGCTGAGCTGGCAGAGGCAAATAGGGCTGTGAAATAAATGATGTGGTTTTCTGCATCTCTCCATGAAAGTGTTTCTTCATATCTTCGTCCTAACCTTATTTTTAATGTGTCTGTCAAAGTGCATGGATGTGCGGTTATAAACGCCTACTTTCCTGAAGGAAATATAAGCGGTGCTTGCCCATGAAAAGTCAGTGCCACAATGCGGTTGCTACGGGGTTTATGTGGTTGCTAGGTCATTTCTAATTCAAAAGTTCACTTCAATGTAAGTTTATTGTAATTTTTTTTTTTACCATTACTCGAATATTGTGCATTATTTAGTTTACTTATCAGCATTTCTTTTTTTCTTTTTTTGGTTTGCTCTTTAAAAGAGAAGAAAATGCTGCACTTGGAAAACAGTTCATGTGTTGTTTTTGCCATATGTTTCGTAGGACAGACAGACCGCTATGAAGCCCAGTGTCTCCCACAGGGCGTCCAGGTTACCACAAAGTCCCTGAGAGTGATATTATTGAAATCAAAGGCAGTAACACAAGCAGCCATAATGATAATGATGCGCAATGAGATCCCTGCTGTGGCATAGTGGGAGATGTGAGCTCCCCGCTCTTAATGAGTGTAATTAGAGAGCAGAGTGTGTGATTCACCAAACGAGTCGTCTCACACAGACGCAGACGCCTCACTGTGCTGAGATATGTTAAAGACTGCTGAGCTCTAGCGGCTGTGTCTCTCTAATGATGCCGAGGATCCTCGCGGTCTGGATCGATCATCAAGGTCCATAGGTGCTGTGAAGGTGTTTGTATTATGAGCTGCAGATGTATTTTAATTAAGCGCATTACTTTAGTGTCATTCGTTCATGGCCAAAGCGTGAATTAATAAGAAGTTAGTTTGTTGGAGATCCATTCACAAACCCTAAGTGCTCGTAGCTTACTGTAGCTGTATATTTGCATTTTGCTTACTGCAGGGGTTTACTGTGTGCATGCATGTGTATAGTAAATTTGAGTATGTTTATATAAAAAAGTAATATATATATACAGTGTATGTGTGTGTGTGTGTGTGTGTATATATATATATATATGATATGATAAAAGAATTTAAAATAACTTTTCTATGGTCATATATTTCTAAAATAAAGATAGTTTGAATTTGATATAGTTATGTATAGTTTATACAAAAATAAAATATAGTTTATTCCTGTGATGTCAAAGCTGAATTTTCAGCATCATTACTCCAGTTTTCAGTGTCACATGATTCTTCAGAAATCATTCTAATAATCTGATTTGTTGCTCAAGAAACATTTCTTATTATTATCAATGTTGTGCTGTGTAATATCTTTGTGAAAGCCTTGATAAATATATTTTTCAGGATTCTTTGATGAATAGAAAGTGTAAAAGACCAGCATTTGTTTAAAATAGATAACCAATTTAATGCATCCTTACAGAGTATCAATTTTGTTTTTGTTTATATATGTAAATATGTATTGGACTTACTATATATTTTCCCTGTCTGCTGCCTTTGACATCACAGCTCAAGATAGTTACCAGTGAAGGCAATGATATTTTTATTTTTACATTATTGATATTTTGTCTCAAAAAATATGTCTCAAAAAATTAGCTTTCAGTAAGATTTTGTTTGGGTGCAGTACCAAAACTTTTCACTAGGTGAAAACCAGACTCCCTTACTGCCCATATAAAGGCGCACCTCCATTTCCATATGTGGTTTGAGTGATCTGAACTATTATTTCCACAATTTTCATACAATTCATGAAGTAGACAGCAGCCTATTCAGAAATAGTATGAAGTTTGGCAGATTTTAATATGAATTCAACCTCTAATAAACACATAAAAAGAACACGTAGGCATTATGTGCGTTACAGCTCGCTGCCACATCACAAATGGTGAATCTTTTTATTTATTTTTTATTTATATTCAAAACATTTTCAGACTTTTTTTTTCAAAAAAATAATTGAAAGGATGTAATCTTTTGAACTCCTGGCATGAAAAGAAACTTAGGTTTCTACCATTCTTTCATGATTTTTATTTTTAACTTATTTATTAAATATGCCAAATATGAAAACTAGAGATTATAAGCTTTCAAATGATATATGATTTGTCAAGATTAGTTTAGGTTTGGTATAGGATATTACTGTTTTAAATCTGTAATGGCTGTGGGCCCAATGGTGGACCGGTGGACCGGTGACACTTAGAAAATTGTGAAGATTTATTTATTATTGGCTGTTGGCTATTTTCTGAGTGATAAATAGAGATATACAAAATCCTCTCTGTAAAAGCCTTTGACTCTAATATATCAAAAAAATAAAACAAGAATTTTGAACCTGACTTCATCCAGTGTTCAGATTTTTGTTCTAGAAATGCATGCAAATTAGTGCATATTTAATTAGATAACGCTTAATTTGCATATTTAAACATACCATTTCAGAAAACTTGTAATACCAATTTTTTTTTTTTTTGCAATTATTGATGTAATCAATCAACTGTTGAAGTATGGTGATTTCTATTAGTTGTTGTTTTTTACCCTATTCACCTGTGGTGTCTTAAAGGCTTGCCTTAAAGAGATGTTCTTCATGTCATTCTCCTCCGTTTAAAGAACACTGAAACTCCGTCTGGCAGTTCACACCTGAGGCATGAATCTTTTAATGTGTGGAAGAAGCAAGAAATGAGGACAAAAGGGACGGACTAATACTACTAAGTTGCATAATGCTTGCTATCACTGCAGTACAGTATCTTGAGGCGTTCATAGACTCCAGATGATGTCTGATATCATGCCTTTAGAGATGACTTGCATAAGAACCCAAACAGGCTAAAATCAAACCAACTTGAATAAAAGTGAAGTAATAGCATGCTAGCATACAACTTTGAGTTTTGCTGCAGTATATGCTGTATGTGTACTTCTGATCTTACTACTCATGGCCAACGATGTCAACACACACATACTCAATTTCACCCATCCTGTTTGAAACACAGGGTCCTAAACACATATCTAATTTTATACCGCCTTTCGGGCACTGAAATGTCAATTCCTTTACTCCATGGGCTCTGAGAGGCCAGAAATAAGTCTCCAATATGTGCAGTTGCATGCACGCATGTCTGTTAAGTCTGAGCTTGTCCCGTAGCTTGACGCCATGGCTCAGCGTCAGCAGACCCGCCATGGATAGCTTCTGTAATTGGCATGGTGTTATTCCACAACCCATTCCCGCTGTGGACATGAATTGATTCAGTGTTGGAGAAGAGTAGAGCTCTGTATTGGGAATTGCACCTCGTGGAATGAATTTTCATTTCACGGTGGGTTTCACGATGTGAGGAGGTAGCGGTATGTTATGGTGTGTTTTCTCAGGTCCCGGTGCAATGATCTGAAGGATTTTGTGTTTGTAATGCATCAAAGAGTGTTTCGAGTATTTCGTCATTCTTATGAGCATGCAGTCAGCCGGGCTTCCTCATGTGTTTGGGTGATAAAATTGCTCATAGAAAGAATACATTTAGCTGGGCTGCCAACTATATTGACATTGTTCTCATGCCACACGTCCACCTTGAAATACATTGGGGGAAAAAACATGGTCGACAAAGTCTCTGCTTTCAAATTCTGTCAATACTTTTTCAAATTCATCAGGCCTTTTAGTTTGATCCTCACAACACTTTTTTGTTGATGTAAGGTTGTTGTTTTTTATTACGAAAAACTGAAAATTTTCATTACAATTAAGTTAATTTATCCCAAATTATGATTACCAAAAAAAAAAAAAAAAAAATCCTCCTTTAGTGTAAAGCAATGCAAAAAAATAAATAAATTGTGAAGTATTTTTTTTTACTACCTTTAAATTATTAACTCTAAAACATAATTTTACATTATTTTTACAGTAAATTTACATAATGAGAGTTTGTTTCACTATGTCTACTGTCGGAAAAATAGCCAACTAATATTCATACCGGTATGTTGACGGAAGTTGGGGGATTTCAGGTGTTGCGTGATATGACTGCGCTCAAGTAGCCTGTGATTCACCCTAATATAGTCAATATCTGCCTATAGGAAATCGCCTAGTCTTAATCTGAATTGCTATTTGTACTCGTTGTGAATACGCAGGCCACAAGAAGTAATTAGGTTTTCTTTTTTAATCACTTTTACTCACAACATGCTACCTGACAACATAGGATTACATTCATTATGCTAAGCTAAGCTAGCATCGGCGCTGCCAAACTAAGACAATGCCTGCACTGAGACAAAAATGCTTTTGCCCACCTATCTTAATGTAGTGGAGATGGTGAATAAGCCCTATTTCAAAAAACGGTGGAGTGTTCCTTTAAGCAGGAGAAATGTAACATGGGTGTGTTTTGGTGTTTTGGCCCCCTTTCTCTTCTGTTGAAACTTTTGTCAGTATCTCATGAAATGTTCTTGTCTTTCATCTAGAGTAAAGCTAATGACCGTCAAGGAAATGTACACACTCATCGATGTCACATCGACGTGTTTTTGGAAACTGCAGTTGAGCATTTGTTCAGGGTATCATTCATTATTTGGAGGCCATTATGATGCGGCACGCCACATCTCCTGCTCGGTGCTGTAGGCTTCCCTTGACTTTCAAAAGCGGAAGGGTCTTTTGAAGGAGAAGAGGCAGAGAGGGTTCAATCGATATACTCCTCGAAGAAAATTTTGAAATAGGCTTCCCTTTTATTTAGCAGCAGGGCTGTCAGTCATCAAAGCAACAGGGAGAGAGAGAAGAAGGGACAGATCGGATCATACGTGAATGTAAATGAAGATCAGGAGCGCTGTGAAGGTTACAACCACTGCTGAACTTCAGCAACTGTTGATCCAGACTTCTGTATCATTAGTTCCAAGTGCCATTCGCTCGATTCGCTTTATGAAAGCGTTGAGCTGAAGAATGAAAATTACACAGCCCTTAAAGCACAAAAGATTTAAGGCCATCTGATTGAGGATCACATTTGAAATTCATCTTTTTGAGATGCTCAAATATTCTCATGGTCACGATATGGAATAGAAAAGAAATCAGGTGATGACTGAATTTTACATGATGAAAGAGCTGTGTGCATCTCTCACCTTGACATGGCCATTGTTAGTCTAGAGAAAGCACAGGAATCCCAATATTAGATCGTTATTTTTTAGTCATTAGTGAGGAATCAGGCAGCATTGGCTCTCAGTGTGAAAAGTTACATTTCAGTGTTAACTATGCCAAAAAGTCACTCAAAAGGAAAGGTCTACTCTCACATAAGCGTACGCTACTCCTACAGCTTACGCTACTCCTACTCCGACTAAGCTTACACTACTCCTACTTCGAGGTCCAATTTTATTTAATATTTACATGCTTCCACTTGGGCAGATCATCAATAAATATGACCTTGGGTATCACTGTTATGCGGACGATACACAGATTTACATCACCACAAATACGGACGCACATTGCTCATTAATAACTTTGCATAGCTGTCTAGCAGAGATCAGCACATGCATGCAGAACAACTGCCTGAAGCGAAACGGCTCTAAAACCGAACTAATGCTGATTGGTACAGTGGTGGCTATTCGTAAGGCTGAGCAGGTTAGTCTGATTGTTGACTCTAGCAGGGTAACCCCCACTCCACAGGTGCGGAATCTTGGTGTAATTTTTGACTCACAGTTCAGTTTTGAAGCACATTTAAAACAGGTCTCTAAAACTGCTTTTTACCATCTGAGAAATATTGCTCGACTTAGACCATTTCTCTCCTTTGTGGACACAGAAAGGCTTATACATGCATTCATCACAACTAGGCTAGACTATTGTAATGCCCTGTTCTCTGGCCTTCCAGCAAAATCATTAAACAGGCTACAGTATATACAGAACTCTGCTGCTCGTGTGCTCACTCGTACCTCTCCTCGTGAGCACATTACACCGGTCCTTTCACAGTTGCACTGGCTTCCCGTAAAGGTAAGAATTGATTTTAAAATTCTCATTCTAACATACAAGGCACTACATGGGATAGCTCCAGAGTTCCAACGTGACATTATTAGCCATTATACTCCATCACGTTCTCTCCGTTCTGCAAATTCCCTCTTATTACATCAGCCTTTGTGTAAGCTCAAGACCATGGGGGAAAGAGCTTTTTCCTGCAAAGCCCCCAAGCTATGGAATCTACTTCTACAATCAAAAGTGCGCCAACGTCAGGACAATTCAAAGGGTTGATTAAGACACATTTGTTCAAGGCTACTTTATTGCGCTTGCTGTATTTGTTTATTTTATTGTATGTGCTTTGGGTTTGAGAAAAGCGCATAATAAATAAAATGTATTATTATTATTATTACGTCATGCGTCAGGTCAGAGGTCACTCTTCTGCCGGAACTAGACTCATGTACAGCCATTACTGGAAGCTAGTGATTATAGTTTATAAAGTTTAAACTATGGATATTTTCTTACAAAAACGCATCGCTTCGCTTCAAAAGGCCTTTATTAACACCCTGGAGCCGAATGGATTACTTTTATGAAGGATAGATGTGCTTTTTTGGGCTTCAAATTCTAAGGTACAATCCCATTATAAAGCTTGAAGAGCCAGGATATGTTTTAATATAACTCTGATTGTGTCAAAGTCCTTTTAAGACAAGTCATTTAACTTGGTGGCCATCTTTGAAACACTTCAGGGCATCCAACTGCATGAATCATGACAGAAAAATAAAAATTTCAGGCTGGATCAAGCTACTGTGCATGTGCAGTGGAACCGGCTGTTTATTTTACTCTTTATTTAGGAACCAGAGCTTCTAACGGCACCTGCAGTGGTGCAATGACTTTACCAATCGGTGATTGGCTCTTATTTAGAAGGCGGGACTTATTCCGCCATATTGAGCATTGCACTTTTCCCCTTTTAAAGCAATACGGCTGACACTTCTTGTTATTCTATAGTCTTTGACTGTGTTTGGCTGAAAGAAGAAAGTCATATATGGCATGAGGGTGACTAAGGCCTTGACCGCACGGACACGGGTATTTTTATAACCGTGACTTTTATTACGCGGTTCGGCCGTTCGTCCACACGGAAACGCAGTATCAGGTCACTGAAACCGAACATTTTTGAAAACACTTACTGTTCATGCACCAACAGCAACATTACACACTATTTAAAATGAAAAAAGTGAAATCGCAATCAACCACCCCTTTAAAATTCCAGCAGCCTAATATATACCAGCTGCCATCTGTATCCTTCATTTTAATCAAACAACAGTTTCTAATCCTGCAAAATTGAACAAATTTACTCTAATATAAAACCTATTCGTCAGCAGCAACCTTCTCTTGCAGAAGCTATTATGTTGTTTCCATGTACCTGACAGTATTTTAATTAAGGTGTTTCCTTTAAACATGTTTTTGAAATTTGCAGATCCTGCACCGACCACTTCTGCAACTGCTTTGTCAGCATGTTTAAATGTGTCTTTACGTATCAGCAACACCGAATTGATGGGCTCAGAATGTGTGTGTCATGAGACTGCTCTAGGATTTCACTGCTATCTGACTGATTCAGACCTCCTGTTGCCCTAACGTACACTGAAAATATGTGACAGAGATGAATGTGTGTACTGTATATTTCCATATAGACCACATAGAGTAGAAACCTGCAATGCAGAAACTCTCATCTGTCCTGAATGAAATGACACACAACCTACACATGTGACATGCAACCCATTCTAGATTCCCAACTGCATAAAAAGACAATTTATTCAGTATCATGGAGCAAAAGAGGAAGAAACCGCATTAAAAGACACTGTCTTGTTACACTAGCATGCATGGTGGCTTTAAAGAAGAGTGTTTTTGTTGTTGTTTTGAAGAAATACAGATACAGTGAGATTCAATTAAAAGTATTAAAGTAATAAGCTACAGCTACACTACATGCTACTAGCAAAAAGAAGCTAACTATATTGAAGATATTTAAGGGCACATTATCTTTTTAAATTATATATTTTTATCTAATTTATGCATAATTTAATATCTATGTTTTATGGCACAAACAGGGTTTTTGTATAAATGAGCTCAATTATCCTGCAAAAAAACAAAAAGCAAGTGTATATTATTAAATTCACATATATTTTAAAGATATATATATATATATATATATATATATATATATATATATATATATATATATATATATATATATATATATATGTATATGTAATAATAATATATTCACACATGTATTATGTAAACAAAAACTTTTATGTTAGACACGATTAATCAATTTGACAGCAATACTATATATATATATATATATACGGTTCAAAAGTTTGGGGTTGTTAAGATTTTTTTGGAAGGAAAGTATATCATGCATGGTATCCACAAAAATAATAAGGAACATGATTATAATAATAAGCAATGTTTCTTTAGCAGCCAATCAGCATTATGATGAAGGAGTGCGTGACACTGAAGACTGGAGTAATGATGCTGAAAATTAATAAATTACATTTTAAACTATATTCAAATAAAGCAGTTATTTTAAATTGTAATAACATTTCCCAATATACAGTTTTTCCTGTATTTTTATTTATGTATGCTACTTTACATTCCCCAATGCTGAATAAGATGACTCAGAACACATTTCTTTTTTTACGCTGGTTAGAGGAAAAAAAATCTTCAGCCCTTGCTAATGAGTGAAGTGAGCGAGTGTTATTGGAGTGGATTCAGGTGTTTAAATGAGCGTTGTGTGTTGGGACTCGTTGCTTGAGCTGTACGTGTGAGGAACAGGCAGATTGTCAGACAAATGTAGGGCCTGGACGTCTTGTTGCTCCGAGGATTGGCTAATTGAGCAAATAATTATTTTGCCATTCTGCACACACACAATGAAGAAAGCTGTCATCATGACTCCATTTGAATAAGTCAATAAGAAATCCTATTTAAAAGTATGCTAATTGTGCTCATTATTAATTAATTGTGGTACCTAACATGGAAATTACTTTTTTTGTTGTTGTCAGTCTGTGAGAGTGAAGATGCGGAAAAACATCACATTTGCACCTATGTATTTAGTGCGCGTGGGCGAAATCATAACCCAGTTTAATTTACTGATAACACTGTTTTTTCATGACTAAAACTCTTCAGGATGCCGAGGACCGGCGAAATTACCACTTCACTATTTGTGTTTTTTTTTTTTTTTGTCTATTGTGTGCTTTGAAATGAATTTGAATTTGAAGTGAACGCACTTATCCAAAGCAAGCGAACATTCACCACTTGTAGGCTACATGACAAATAGCCCCGCCATTGTCCAGTATGTTTATCCACAATACCGCAATTGAATCGTCTCTCGTTTATAATTCTACGACAGAATCGTGATGAAGCTGTGCTCTTTTAATGCAGCCGGTGTCGCAGAAAGCTTTGGGACCTACAGTATCTCACATCTACATTACAATTTTTGGCTGCGCCTCTGAGCGGCGGGCTGTGACCTGATTCGGTTGCTCATGCTTTATAATGCATGCTTGTCTTTAGCAGGTCAGGCGATGGCAGCGCTTCAGTGCGCACACGAACAGGAGCTATTAGTGATGGACAAGAGAGAGAGAGAGACAGAGACCTGACCCACAGACTGAACCGACACGAGCCCGCTGAGAACCTGTGCCTGCGCTCTTAAGATTAAAGGTCTGACGCACACACAAACATGTTGTTGGCATGAAACGGGATTTGCACTAGTCTTTTCATTATTGTGACATATATCCGAGTGAAATTACTTGTCGAACATGAAATAATGTAGAGCTGGGCTTGATTTTGTCCGTGGGGAATTGATTGGATGGTTGGGGTTTGCTATTGGTGGATCTCATGTGAGTGACAGGTTGCCCCGCCCTCAGGCCAGTAAACACATCAACTTAAGCCCCATTCACACAGCGCGTTAATCCCGGGAAATTGCCGGGAAATTGCCAGAACACCTTCTGTGTGGACGCAAACACGAGCCGGGATTGCTGCCAGGATCGATGCCGGGTTGGGGACCAAGAAGAGAAGTGCTGCAAGAGGGAGAGGAAGTTATTTTAAATTTTTACAAGAGCACATGATTAAAAAAAAAGATCTGTAAGGATAAATCATTTATAATAAATACTGCGATATTCAATTAAAAAAAAAAAAAGAATTGTCCATTTTGATTTCATAGTGACTTTAAAGCCCTCAATTGATGATAATTCAAAGACATTGCAATAATTAAGAGCATTGAATAGACATTACAAAATAGTGGCTTTAAATGTCAGTATATCAGTCGTTTTCTGTTTGATTCTGTTGCACTTCGTTTAGCTGTCTGTGGTTGTAATTATTTACTTTTTTACTTTTTAGATGAACTTACGGGTTTGTAACAACATGAGGGTGAGTAATTGTTGATAATTTTTGGGTGAACTAAGTAACCAACAATATTTATCTCCACAAATAGATTTTTTTTCCCAACTGAGTTCACAGTGAATTATGTCAAGTCACATTTATTTATATAGGCCTAGCGCTTTATACAATACAGATTGTTTCAAAGCAGCTTCACATTAATAAATGGAAAAATAACCGTGTTAATATGTTAGCAAATTCATAAATTATGAAACAAGTTCAATTAAGATATAAGCATCTCTACAGACGATAACAGTTCAATGACAGTATCATGTTGCTCATTATTCAGATCAATTCAGTTCAAATTTTGTTTTCATCTGATAGTGTCATTGCATTAAATCGATAATATTGCTGAATATGAATTGGCTTCTTAGAAAGCCCGAGGGGACAGTGGCAAGGAAGCAAACACCATCAGGTGACAGACATGGAGAAAAACATAAACCGTGGGAGAAACCAGGCTCTGTCGGCTCAGCCAACCTCTCCAGAGTAAATTGTACTCTGAGGATATATGTGATTCTGCTTTAGTTTTCCTGTAAGGCAGCATAACTATTTTGAACTTTCAAACTGCCTTCAGCGCACCTTTTGCTGTCTATATTGTAGGTCTCGTCTCACACACTCTCGCACACTCGTGTTCCCAGCAGCAGCTGCTAGTAGATAGATGCTAATCAAAAATCACTGCGCTATTGTTGTGAGGCGTTGGTTGTTTAATGCCCAGTGTTAAACACTGATTTCATCTCAGACACCTCAGGAGCAACTAAACCACCTAAATGTAATATTGTGTTAATTAATGTAGTCTAAGAGCATCCTGGGAAGACGCCATTCTCTTTAAAAACAAATCCATCAAACATCTCCAGGCTTAATAAATAAAAACAAGATGAGGTTGCGTAATGTGCTAATGCACTGTGGAAAAACGGGTTAAGCAAAAGTTTTATTTTGTTGTACATAGAAGCTGGGGAATGGCAAGAAACTTTCTTCCCAACTAACTTTTATCCCTGTTGTTTACAAGAAACTATATAACTCAAATCCGGTATATAGCATGTCTGTAGTAATTAATAATAGATCATGTATTTGTGCCTATATATATTATTATTTCTATTATTACGATGTGTATAGTAAACATTAAATATATTTTATTTGTTTTCAAGATTATTACTATTATTATTACTATGCTATTATTATTATTATTATTAATATTATTATCATTATTATTATTATTGTATTGATAATAATTCTCGGAGGGTAATTATAATATGTTTTAAATAAATATAATCATTTAAATATAGTAAATAAATCAATAAATAAAATCATATTACATTAATTATTTCAAAATGTTACTATTCTTTTATTTTTATTATGTTGTATTATTATTTTATTATTGTTAATAATAATAATTTCCAGATGAACTATATGGACTATAAATATATATATGAAATATAATACAATTTTAATTAAATACCTAAATAAAATTTTACTAATACTATAAATTATATTTTAAAACAATTTAAATATGTAATTCATAGCATGACTAACATGTATTATTATTATTAATCATAATCTTTTATTTAGGTTTAATTAAATATTTTTTATTAAATAATATTTAATATTTTTTTAATTATATTAAATACATATTTGTATTTGCAATATAGTCTATCTGAAAGATATTATTATGAATAATAATCAGATGGACCCATACTGAAAATATAAATATGTATTAAATATAAATATTTAATTTAACAGCTAAATAAAATATTCAAAATAACAAGAATACATGTTAGTTATACTATGACTTGTATATTTAAATTGTTTTAAAATATTTTACTATTACACTTTTTATTTATTATATTGCTTTTTTATATTTTTAGTTAATATTATTCATAATTACAATACAGTCCCGAAATGTCCATGCTGTTTGATTTCTGCTGGTCACTTGTGATTTGGTGCTTGTCTAGCTCTAGGAGTTAAGGTTTGTCTGTTTTGTGTGTCATTCATGTGTCAGCTACACCATCTGAGCCCAGAGAGCATCGTTCTCCCTCTGCTGCCATCATGTCATTTTCCTGCATTTGGGTATATCTGTTTCTATAATTAAATAAACAATTACGGTCATTGACTTGCTGGTTCACATGCAGTACCATAAAGGAAGGGACAATATTTTCTTGTTCTCTTCCTTTGATGTAGTTTTGTGCTGTCTTGTGTGGCTGTGCTCCATCGTGCTGGTTTATATATGCATTATTGGATTGCCAATGCATGAAACAGCGGTTTACTGGCCGAATGATGCTGAACTCACGCTGTATTGACGGAGGGGAGCGGTGGACACTGCGCCTCATAAAATATCGAACACACCAACAAATTAAATTGGGTCGCTAGAATATCTGCTTTATTTTCTTCCTCACAGGTTTCCATCAAAAGGACTGAATGTTCAAACGTTTGAGCGTCTCTCATGGAAATATTTATCCGAGCTCTACAATTCCTTTATTTTGCTGTTAAGACTGAATTGCAAATGATTCCTTTGGTTCTGTGCTGCTAAAATGCATTCAGAGTATGCTAGAAATATGTTGACTGATTTTTAAGACCTCATGATGCCAACTTCCACTTTAGGACTATTTTATTTCTAGATGCGTCAGCTAATTTAGGAGAACGAAATGTTCCAGATAAATTCTCATGCGAAGTTGGGCAGGGTACAGTATAGAGCCTGTAGCATGAATCAGATTTAATAATCCCCAGAGAAATTGTTGAATTCTCTCTCCCAATTCCATTTTCCTTTGTAATTAAAGTGTGTTCTAAGATTGAGAACCCCCTTCTCAAGGGAGACAGTATAATTACTTTACATTACATTTGTTTTTTGCTTTAGGTAAGTACAGTGTGCGTAAAAAGAAAAGTGAGAACATTATGGGTGTTACGTCGCAGCAAGGACTAAGCAGAGAGTGAATCCAAATGCAAGCACTTTAATAATCCAACAAACAGGTAATCCAGGGTAAACTCAGAACTAGGAACAAGGTACTCAGAACTCAGACTACAAGCAACATTAAACAACGACCGACAAAACACAACTGAAGCACAGGGGTTTAAATACACAGGCAAACAAGATAACAAGGGGGCGGGGCTAATTAGAAACACCTGGAGAGACTAATAAACAAGAAAAACTACAAAGGACTACAAAACATGGCACAGGACAGGAAATAACAAAAGTCAACACAAGACAAGGAAAACATAAGACAGGAATCGTGACAATGGGATGGTATGCCCCGTTTTGCATATTATCCGATGCGCGAGTTTGTGCCAAATTATGTTATATATATATATATATATATATATATATATATATATATATATATATTATATGATACTGTTTCATTAATTGGTTTATGTTTAATTTTGTGTTTTTCTTTTTACATTTTGCCTGCAGGTCCCAATTGTGACAACATGCCCCACCATTGGAGATGGTGTCTATTTTTGTTGCCAAGATTTTAAGGTATCCCTTATATCATAGTATATATTTACTGTCCTCTGAAAATAACTCAACACACAGCCATTATTGTCAAAATAGCTGCCAACAAAAGCGAGTACACCCTAAGTGATAATATCAGTACGTTGTTTAACCATGCAAAGTCACATGTCCTATTCATCATGTTCATGTTTTTTCCAGCTTGACATGACCATACAAATGTGTGTATCTTGTACTAGAGCAGTTAAAATGTGTTGCTTTGAGTACAACTCCCTCATACTGGCCACTGGATGTCCAACATGGCACCTCATGGCAAAGAACTCTCTAAGGATTTGTGAATTAGAATAGTGGCTCTCCACAAAGTTGACCTAGGCTATAAGAAGATTGGTACAGTTGCAAGTTACAGTACAGGCCAGGGTCATACAGAGGTTTTCCAAGATGGGTTTCACTCGTAATAGACCTCTCAAGGGTCAGTCAAAGAAGTTGAGTACTCGTGCTGTGCGTCAGGTGCAGAAGCTGGCTTCAAAAAACAGAAGCATGATCGTGCCAGCGTTGCTTTAGAGGTTGCAGAAGCAGAAGGTCAGCTTGTCAGTGCTCAGACCATACACCGCACACTGCAACAAGTCGGTTTGCATGGCCGTCGTCCCAGAAGGAAACCTCTTCTGAAGTTTGCTCACAAGAAAGCCCGCAAAAAAAAAAAAAGGCTCCAAGAGCATGAATTACTGGAACCATGTCCTGTGGTCTGATGAGACTAAGATAAACTTGTTTGGCTCAGATGGTGTCCAGCATGTGTAGTGACGCCCTGGTGAGGAATACCAAGAACACTGTGTCTTGCCTACAGTCGAGCATGGTGGCGGTAGCATCATGGTCTGGGGCTGCATGAGGGCTTCTGATGCTGGGGAGCTGCGCTTCATTGAGGGAAACATGGATTCCAACATGTACTGCGACATTTTGAAGCAGAACATGATGCCCTCCCTTCAGAAACTGGGCCGAACAGCATGATAACGACCCCGAACACACTGCCAAGATGACAACTGCCTTGCTGAGGAAGCTGAAGGTGAAGGAGTGGCCATGTATGTCTCCAGACCTGAACCCTATTGAGCACCTGTGGGGCGTCCTCAAGCGGAAGGTGGAGAAGTGCCACGTGTCTAACATCCATCAGCTCCGTGATGTCATTATGGAGGAGTGGAAGAAGTTCAGCAACAACCTGTGCATCTCTGGTGAACTCCATGCCTAGGAGGATTAGGGCAGTGCTAGATAACAATGGTGCTCACACAAAGTATTGACACTCTGGACACAGTTTTGACATGTTCACTTAGGGTGTACTCACTTTTGTTGCCAACTATTTTGACAATAATGCTGTATGTTGAGTTATTTTCAGAGGATAGTAAATATATACTGCTATACAAGCAGCACATTGACTATATATATATATCTATATATATATATATATATATACAAGTTTCATTTCTATAGGATTGTCCCTTGGGAAGATATACTAAAATGTTTGCTGAAATGTGAGTGTTGTACTCACTTTTGTGAGATACTATACGTCTTAATTTTGCTTCTGAGGTAAATTTATCTTTATTTAAATTTTTTTAGATGTTTGTACTAGAAAAGAAAATAATATTTACAGTGTATACCAAAATTGAAGCCTTGCCTGATAAATATTATCTGCATTAAGTTTGACAATTAGCTCCGTTATATCCTTCCCACTAACAACATACAAATTAGGACGAGCGCTTCAGAGAATGATAACCTGGAAAATAAACTCCTCTTCGATTTCCACTCGGGTCCTGTGAGGCGCTTCATTGCTTGAAGGCAGATCTTTGAGGCATGAAGGGCTGTACTGAATGCTAAGATCTGAAAACCTTTGTGGTTCCACAGCAGAAAACGAGAACACAGGCGGCGCGTGTAAAATGGGCAGGCCGTTCCCCTCCTACTCCCACCACACACTGTCTGTACTGGCTCCCGCTGGTAGGACTAGTGTGCCACATTGCAGGTTGCGGCAGGTAATTAGCCATCATGGGAATATTTGTGGGACTGAGATAAGTTGGATCCTTTGCAGGGTCTGTCATCAATCTTGAAAAACCTCCAACCATACCAAGAGCCATAGTCAGCCTCTTTTTGAGGTTTAAACGTGCAGGAATAAATTAGTATTTTTTACGTATTTAAAACTTAATTAAAACTTTTTTTAATGATTTGATTTAATAATTTTAGTTTTATTTCTACTTTTCAGTATTGGAAAGTAGGAATATTTAAAATCAACATTCCTCTCGGTTTATCTGGCATCTTGCATTATGGGAGTATACATTATTTGAAGGCCGAGATGACCTAAAAATCACAGGCTAGAACCCTGCTTGCAAAGCGAAAAAGATATTCGACTGATTTGACAAATGTTTGGTGAGAGAAACAACGCAATACTCTAGTATTTTATTATTATTTATTACAGTATTTATTACGATTTTGAACAATTTTTCATATTTTAAATGTTTCAATGTTTTAGATGAAGTTTTAGTAATTTCGTTTTTTGCTTTTGTCATTTTTATTCAATATACCTTTAATTTATTTTTCGATCAGTTATAGTAATTTTATTATTTCATTTAAGCTTTATTTCATATTTAATTTTAATTCATTTCAGCTTTATTTTATTTACTGAAAATTATTTATAACGATACATTTTTATTTAATAGTTTTTGTTAACAATAACAACACTGCTCAGAAAAATGATTAATATACATAATTAATACATTTTTGGTCATATTTTTAATGATTTAAAAAATTGGTGCTACTTGACTAGAGAAATCAGAAGAATTCAAAGAGAGTTACTTTCAGTTTCCAGTGAAGGATCCAGCACATAGACAGTGGATAAAGGCTGCAAAAAATCGTAAATACAGCGAGAACACTGCAATGGAAAATTTAGAAAACGTCTGTGATTTTAGGAATAACGTCTCGGGTTACGACTGTAAACTCTGTTCCCTGAGAAGGGAACGAGACACTGCGTCATTGAAAACAACTCTTTGGGGACGCTCCCTTAGCGTCTGCCTCTGAAGTATGAATGAAACTAATCCAATCCTGATTGGTGTTGCGTCATGACGTAACATGTGACGGCATAACCGGATGTATAAAAGGAGACGCCGGACACACACACATTAGCCTCACGACGAAGCAAGCCGCTCCTAGGTATAGAGGGGCGTGGCAAGACGACGCAGTGTCTCGTTCCCTTCTCAGGGAACAGGGGTTACAGTCGTAACCCGAGACTTTCCCTTTCGAGGGAACTCAACACTGCGTCGTTGAAAACGACTCTTTGGGGAACGAATGCCCACTAAGCCACGCACCGAAACCTGTCCTAGAGTGAAACTGAAACATGCACTAGCTAGGACGAGAGCACTTGTGCGCCGGGCGTACTGGGGAGGTGCAGACTATAGAATCTAATGAAAGTGTGAGGAGAGGCCCAACCGGCCGCCTCACAGATTTCATGAATGGGGACTCCTACATGAAGGGCCCTAGAGGATGCTATACCTCTAGTAGATTCAGCCCTAATAGCCAAGGGTGAAGGTAAATCACGCACCCTATAGGCCAAAGTAATAGCCTGAACCATCCAGTTGCTAATAGTTTGTTTAGAAGCAGGTAATCCCTTCCTAGGTGATCCACAGCACACTAGAAGTTAGTCCGACCTCCTCCAGGAAGAGGACCTCTCAAAGTAAACTCTCAAAGCCCTGACAGGACAGAGCAAATGGATCCTTTCCTCTTCTGCCGACACATGTGGTGGAGGGTGAAAAGCCTGAAGAACTGTTGACTGTGCCACATTAGATGGCACCTTAGGCACATAACCAGGCCTAGGATGTAAAATAGCTTTTATTCCGCCAGGGGCAAAATCCAAGCAGGCCGGCGTTACTGCCAGGGCTTGGAGATCTCCTACTCTTTTTATAGAAGTAATAGCTAACAGAAAAGCCATTTTAAAAGTCAAGTCCTTTGGTGAAGCCGACTGAAGTGGTTCAAAGGGGGCCAGGGATAACCCTTCGAGAACCACCGCCAAGTCCCAGGAAGGAACCCTGGACCTGGTTGTCGGTCTTATCCTCCAAGTACCACGGAGAAACCGTATGACCAGCTGGTGCCTACCCAAAGGCCCATCGTTTAAAGGTGCATGGAAAGCCGCAATGGCAGCCACGTATACTTTTAAAGTGGATGGGGAGAGACCTGCAGAGAAGCGGTCTTGAAGAAATTCCAGAACTGAAGCTACCTGGCAGTTGACTGGATCTACATTATGTTCTCTACACCAATTAGAGAACAAATTCCACTTGAGGCCATACAATCTCCTGGTGGATGGAGCTCTAGAGCTAAGTATGGTTTCAATTACTCCAGCTGATAGACCAGCATCTAAGTTCTGAGCCCCCTCTGGGGCCAGACCAACAGTTTCCACATCTCCGGGCGAGGGTGGAATATTGTGCCCTCTGCTTGAGACAACAGATCCCTCCTCAGAGGAATCTGCCATGGTTGGTCTATCAGGATTGACACTAAGTCTGAGAACCATACTCGGCCGGCCAGAACGGGGCTATCATAAGAAGACTGATGCCCTCCTGGCGAACCCTCTCCAGGACTCCCGGGAGCAGAGCGATCGGGGGAAAAGCGTACAGGCGAAGCCTCGGCCAAGCTTGTACCATGGTATCCAACCCCAGTGGGGTTGGATGAGTGAGGGAAAACCAAAGTGGACAATGGGACCTCTCTCGAGACACAAATAGATCCACTTCCGAATTTTTGCCATATTAACTTCACCACTTCTGGATGAAGTCTCCATTCCCCAGGCCTCAGCCCCTCGACAGGATGTCTGCTCCCTGATTCTGAACCCCCGGGATAAATATTGCTTTGATGGATAAAATTTACCCTTGGGATCATAAAATTATCTGATGCGCCAATCTGGATAGAGGGCGCGATCTGAGTCCCCCCTGTCGGTTCAGATAAGCTACCACTGATGTATTGTCCGAACGTATCAGGGCATGGTAACCCTTGATGTCTGGAAGGAAGCTCCTCAGAGCCCTGAAAACAGCCAACATCTCTAGGCAATTTATATGCCAACAATGATGGTCCTGCCACAGACCCCTGGCAAAGCGGCCGTCCATGACCGCGCCCCAGCCAGTAAGGGAGGCGTCTGTCGAAATGGTTTTCCGGCGACATGACGCCCCTAACACTGGCCCTTGGGACAGGAACCAAGGTTTCTTCCATATTAATAGGGAACGAAGGCATCTGCGCGTAACCTTTATTATACGGAACGGATTCCCCTTGGGGGAAAACCCCTTGGCTTTCAGCCACCACTGAAGGGGCCTCATGTGGAGAAGGCCCAAAGGTAATATGTTTGATGCCGCTGCCAGGAGGCCCAGCAGTCTTTGAAATTGCTTTACAGTGATGGCCTGGCCTAGTCTTATCCCAGAAACCATGGTTTGGATTGACTCGATGCGTGCGGGAGACATATGTGCCCGCATCGTAACGGAATCCCATAACACACCCAGAAAAGTAGTTTTCTGAACTGGTTCTAACACACTCTTTTTTAAGTTGAGTCTCAACCCCTAAATTCTGAATATGACCAAGGACGACATCTCGATGCCGAACTATCATCTCCCGCGACTGAGCCAGAATGAGCCAGTCGTCGATGTAATTTAGTATACGTATGCCCTGGAGTCTCAATGGAGCCAGAGCTGCATCCATACACTTTGTGAATGTTCGGGGAGAGAGTGCTAGGCTGAACGGAAGGACCCGATATTGGCAGAGGTGGAAAGAGTAATAAAATATTCTACTCAAGTAAAAGTACTACTACTTCAATGCAATTTTACTTAAGTACAAGTAAAAGTACCGGTCTAAAAATCTACTCAAGTAAAAGTAAAAAGTAGCTCATTTAAAATTGACTCAGAGTAAAAGTTACTGAGTTACTTTTTTAACAGCGGGGGTGGGGTGGGGGACCCTCCCGTGTAGGGTTGTAATGGTATAAGATTTTCACAGTATGGTAACATCTCAGAAAATATCACGGTTTACAGTATTAATCAATTGTTAAATAAATAAACTGTATTATTAAATTATGGGTATTATTATTATTATCATCAGTTAAAATGACAGTTAAATTAATGAAAACAGGATTTTTTTTTGGTTGAACAAATGCTTTTATTATAACAAACTTGAAATAATTTGTTTGTTTATTAAAATTTCAATAAAACATGTCTAATCAATTAAATTTGATAATTAATAATGAATTAGATTAACAACTTATTTTTAACATTAATAATTTATTAAAATGTTTAAGAATAATATTGTCCTATGAAATGTATTTTATTCAGAAAATTAATGTTTCTTTTTATTAGGGGTGTAACGATATTCGAACCAAACCGAAGAACCGCGATACAGAACCCACGATTCGAATGGCGATACTCTCATGGCGTACCGAACACGCCCCGCCCTGCAAGCTACCCCGGCCCCGCCCAGCCCGGCTAATTGATTGGACCTGGAATCAGTGTTGCCAAGTCTAAGCGACTTTGGGCTTGTTTTTCTGTAAAGTCGCTTACAAATATTGGTAGTCGCGGGTCGCGTTTTTTTTTGGGCTTGTTTCTAAAGTGTAGTTGCTTATTTGGGCTTGTTCTCAGCTCGTTGTCAAGCAGATATTTTCTATATGTTATTTAAACGTAGGAGTTTTTCTTGCCTGTTCCCTCTGTCTCTCCCCTTTCCCTATACACAGAGTTTTTTCCCCACCCACATCCTGCTTCTAATTGGCTCTGACCCAGATGGCAATAAGTACTAGCCAATCAGAGGCAGAGCAGGGCAATCGGTTTTTTTTCTGGTTAGGAAAACGTCAGTGAGTGACGTTTAAATGAAAATACGTGCGAGTCGCGACTGTCGCGACTGATGGTGACTGGACTGTAGGAGAGTTTTTATATATAAATTATATTTTAGATATTATAGATATAGATATTATAGTTTAATATTGTTTAACCCTTTAACTGTCACTCCCCCTTTTTTCGCATAGACATGAAAATCACTATTCAAACTTAAATGGTTGTAATTCAAGAATGCTTTCGAATATAGACCTATGGTTGGTCTTGTTTTAAAGAAGACATTTGCCAGATTAATGTTGAAATGAAGTATTATGAAGTTATGAAAGTGAAACAGAAAAAAAGTTATACAAGTTTGAGTTTATGAAAATGAACAATGTAAAAATATAATTATTTATATTTTATATAAAATATATATATTACAAAATATATTTTACTCTAAAACTGCCAGAAAATGTAAGCCAAAAATCTGAAGAAGTTGTGTTCCAAATTTTAGGTTGATATCTCAAAAAATGAGCTTTCAGTAAGATTTTATTTGGCCGCAGTACCAACATTTTTCACTAGATGGACAGCCAAGCTTCATTACAGAAGAAAAATAAACTACCGTGTGCACAGTTTTACAAAACTAGGCACAGTTTACCAATCTGTCCACATGGATGTAAATTGACAATCTGTACCCACAGTTTAAAACTATCTGTCACCACGGATTGTAACAGTAGCGGTAGCGCGGAGTAAACGCGAGTAAACGCGATCATCTCTTCCTCAGTTACAGAATAAACATGAATGGACACCTGAAGATATGTTGAAAAATACAGTATACTTACTGAGAGGCATCATAACTCGTGTAATCGCTCAATCAGTGTTTGATCAGCGCAAAGACGTCAATAAAACTGCATAGCTTGTCACTAGCATTATATTTACCTCAGCAGGCTAGTGATTAAGTGTCCACAACTTGTTGGTTCCTAGAGAAATGAACTCTTGCACTAAATAAATGCACAATATTATCCTATATATTATATTTTACTTAACCTGTTAATTATATCTTGATTATTTAAAGTACGTTTAAAATATCTTTAATGAAAATGACAGCAACTGTGTAAATTATTATATTTCAATAACAAATTAGAGTAAAGTTAATGCAAAAACTGACAAAGACACAATTTTTTCATTAAACCACTGTTTAATTTTTTTTTTTAGCTTTCTAAACCGAACCGAACCGAGACATCAAAACCGTGGGAAAACCGAACCGTCAGTTTTGTGTATCGTTACACCCCTACTTTTTATGATTTAATCCAAATATATTATCAAAAACGGTGGTAGGCTAATCAAATGTAAATTTAAACTTGTGTCCTTTTATTTTTTGGGGAAGCGCTGCAAAAAAAAGATTTACTAAATTAAACCATGGACAAAAAAAATATTCCTATAAATAATGTTCAAATAAAATGTATTATTATTGTTATTATTATTATTATTTTGAGAAGTAGGCTACGTTCTACTGTATGCCTACAATAGTAATATATTTCTGTCATAATTTCTCCTAGTAAAACCGAACTTTTATTTTGACGGTTTGTGAAGACCTGTTAAAAGTGTATTTGACAATGGATTTTCTCAAATAAAATTATGAAAATGCTCATTAGGCGTTCTCTCAGAGCAGCTCTGGAAATGTTCATGTATTCATATCCTCAAATTGTTTGTGAGACGCTGAAAACACCATGAATGTCACGAGTACTTGAGTATGTAGTAGACAAACAAAGCTCAGCAGAACAAATAGGGTTAACTTATATATTTACTTGTAGTATTTTTGTGCTTAGCTTAATTATCCACAGACCATGTCGCGATTGGGTTTATTGCACAGTTCTACTTTCCATGTATTCATCCATCCATTATTTTGTATGTTTTGTGACATCTGCATTGAATTCCATTTTCATGACTGGATTCCGGGATTCCCTTTGCATCACGTAAATCGGGACATACCTTTATCTGCAGGAGGGATGGTGTCCTATATCCTCTTTTTGCAGCCACTTTGCGTCCACATTTTTTGCAAATTGGATATCTATCCTCGAGGACAACCACGCTTTTTTTATACTTTTCATACTGGCCATAATTCGCTTGGCGCTTAGCTTTCAGCTTCAGCTGGGCGTCACCTTTTTTGCGCGTTTGTTCTCCCGCCCTTCAATCAATTCAGTAGTTTCCGGAGTGTGTGATTTCCCCCCCCCCCCCCCCTTGTATTATTATTTTTTACTCAGTAATGGATATGATTTCAAATGTAGCGAAGTACAATACTTCAAAGAAAACATACTTAAGTAAAAGTAAAAGTACAGATTTTAAAAACTACTTTAAAAAGTAGAAGTACACAAAAAAACTACTCAATTACGTAACGCGAGTAAATGTAATTCGTTACTTTCCACCTCTGGATATTGGTATGCTTTGCCCCCAAAAGCGGCCTTAGGAACCTCCTGTGACATGGAAGGATGGAGACGTGAAAATAGGCATATTTTAGGTCTATCGTGACAAACCAGTCCTCGGACCTGATTTGATTCACTATAATGGGAATGGTGAGCATCTTGAACCTCAACCTCCTCGGGGCCAGATCCAGATGCCTTAAGTCTAAAGTCGGCCTCAGTCCTCCATCCTTCTTTGGAACTATAAAGTAACGGCTGTAAAACCCAGACTCCCTGTCTGGTAGGGGAACGATTTCTATGGCCCCTTTGACCAGGAGAGTCTGTACTTCTTGTTCCATAACCCGAGCCTGTTCTGGAACCACTGTAGTCAGCACCACCCCTGCAAACTTGGGGGGTCTGTGACCGAACTGCAGTCTGTAACCATCTTTTATTATATTCAGGACCCACATAGATATATTTGGAAGATTTTGCCAATTTCCCAGAAATTCTACTAAGGGAACCAGTCTCTCGAGACTGGTCCCGGGTGTCTTTTAAGCACTGTTCTCAACTTCCTGAAGCGGTAGAACGGCAGGAGCTAGATGAGAAATATTTTGTGACCATAGTGGTTGCTCTTTTAAAAACTTTTGTGGTAGACACCATGTTGGATGTTCGCTGGAGATTGATGTGGCCCGAAGCATCAGAGATGGCGGGATAACATCTTTTTCCTGAGGGCTCCGCTGTGAAAACAACCTCGGTTGCCCCACAGCGGGGGGGACAGCCCTCTGAGGTCCTACCACCTCGGTTAGGACCTCTTCCCCGCTCTCTTGGCCTGAATGATGGCCCTCAGGTCGCCTTTCTGGCCGGCGGGTTTCGGCTGAGAGCGTTTCCTCTGTTGCCAAGCTCCCGAGGGAGGGGCTCTAGAGGCAACGCTCTCCTTTTGTTTCTGCCGGTATGAGGAGCTTGTTGATGGCTGTGGCTGGCCACTTGGACCAGCCCTCCTAAAAGACTTAGAGCGGTGAGGGAGAAACTGATGGAACGCCGCAGATTGTTTCTTCGCCTCCTGAAACCTGTCGACGACAGTAGAAACTGCGTCGCCGAACAAGCCAGAAGGCGAAAGCGGCGCATCCATCAGGTAGGATCTATCTTTGACCTTAATCCCAGATAAATTTAGCCACAGATGCCTCTCCGTAGCCACCATAGCTGCCATAGAACGGCCGATAGCACGTGCCGTTTCTCTAGTGGCCTGGAGAGACAAATCTGTGGCCTTCCTTAACTCCGCAGTATCTGATGGAGTGGGTCCCTCGCCTTCATCTAAATCCTTAAGGAGGTCGGCCTGGTACGCCTGCAAGATAGCCATCGAATGCAGAGACGCACCAGTCCGACCAGCCGCCTTATATGCCCTACAAACAAAAGCTGATGTTTCCCTACATGGTTTGCTGGGCAGCGCCGGGGTTTTAAGTGAAGATGCCGCTTCAGGAGAAAGATAACTCGCCAAGGCTTCCTCCATTTGTGGCATCTTGCCATACCCCGCCTCCCTCGCACCCACCACATTGCTATAATCACACGATGTGTTAGATGAGATGCGAGAGGAGTGGGGTTTTTCCCAGGATCTAGCGATCTCTTTGTGAAGATCTTGGAAAAATGGCAAACCCCGGCGCTGAGGCTGTGACCTGTGCTGCAGGAATCTCTCGTCTAATTTACTGTGACGAGAATCTTCCTGCTTATCTTGTGCCCAGCTGATGTTGAGTCTGGCCACAGCACGTGTCACAACCTCTACCAACTCCTCATATGCGGGAACATGAGCTGGCGAATTATACTCATGTTCCTCGCTCCCGATGCTGAGAACATCCACCTCCTCAGAAGCGGATAGTTCCAGCATCGGGCACTCGTCACGGGCAGAAGAAGCCGCAGTGCGGGCTTCTGCGCCGTGAGCGAGTGTTATTGAATCCCCAGATGATGAACGAGAAAAGTGCCTCAGCAGTCTCGTTCTCATCTGCAAGATCGTTTTGCGATCTCCACGATCTAAGCCTCCGCGCCGCCTCAACAGACGCGGGACCTGAACCGCAGGGATCGCGAGCTTGGCCATCCTTATTAAAAATAGCCAAGCGGGAGCGCAGTACTCTCATAGATAGTGCTTCACAGTGTTCACAGGCAGATCCCTCAAGAGCTGCCTGTGCGTGCTGCACTCCCAAACAGTTTACACAAAGTTGATATGTGTCCACACCCGTGAGAAATCTTGGGCATGGGTGCACACATCTGACAAACTGCTCACTCGCCATAAAATTTTTCTTGCTTTAAATCAGACAAACGACACCAAATAGACAGAGACAGTTTCAACACAGAGCGCTTGCTGAAGACCGAAAGCTAATGTGTGTGTGTCCGGCGTCTCCTTTTATACATCCGGTTATGCCATCACATGTTACGTCATGACGCAACACCAATCAGGATTGGATTAGTTACAATCATACTTCAGAGGCGCACGCTAAGGGAGCGTCCCCAAAGAGTCGTTTTCAACGACGCAGTGTTGAGTTCCCTCGAAAGGGACCTTATGGGTAGGGTTAAGTTTAGGGGTAGGGATATGGTTATAACTTTTTTGCTCACCAGCCACTGTGTCTAGTGGTTTTTCAAAGGAATTTTTTCACTGTGCATTTTCACTGGCCACAATTATGACATCGATGCCATGGGCAAAAACTACCATAGAGACATTTTTAATATTATCTCACAATTTGGCAGCAGGTATATTAGGCTGCTGTCAATTTAAGACCTGACACATGGATCCATTATACTGTAACACATGCGTTTTCTTTCTCAACTGTTTACGTTCCTTAAAACATAACTGACTGTGTTTGCATGAATACTCATCAAGACCGGGACTTTTTGTCAATTTTTGTGCGTATTTGACTGTTTAAGCAGAATAAGCAGCGAAAAATGAGAGATGAGAGAGTGAGAAAGCGCAGCTGCTATTCTGCAGAAAATTAGTATTCAGATAATTCAGGATCGATATGCATCAAAAAAATTAAATTTTTGACAGCAATACATTGCACTTAGTTTATTATTTAAAACGACTTTTTTTACTACAATTAAAAAATGTTTATATTATATATACAATTCAACCAGCCAAAGTGGCTAGTAGGAGCGACTGTGTTACACGCCACTGCTGAAATACACACGCATTTGGCGGGTTGGCGGGTGTCACTGTCAAGTCCTGGTTAGCACTACATTTTCGGACAGGAATGTTGTTTTAGGTTGGGGTTCTTCCAGAAAATGTTAAACTTACAGCTTTAGAGATGGATAATATTGCACTTTTCACACTGTTGGCTAGACGACTTATACTAATTAATTGGAAGCTGCCATCTCCTCAAACCGGTCAGTGGGTTTTTGGCCTACTTTTTGCCCTGACACTTGAAAAGATTCAATTCAGAGTTAGAATGAAACACGATCTTTTCTTAAAATCATGGAGCCCGTTTTTAAATTATTTTAAAAGAGACAAGCTCTGGATAAAACTTAATTTTTTTCTTTTTTCTGTTTTATTTAGTTGTTTATATGTGCATAGGCCTATATCACGTGATTATATGTTCATTTGTATGTGAGAATTTATTATGCTTGTTTATTTTTTGCTTTTCCCCCTCCATTGTACTTGAGATGCTTTTCTTAATTTAAAAAAAGGAATGTTTTTAGGATCAACAAAATATGATGACCCAGGAACGCGTCTAACTATGCAAAATCAGGACGTGTGCCCATGGGCGGGGATACTAAAATGCGGAAGTATCTGTAGTTTTTATGAAAGCTCCCTAAAGTCTGCTGGATGACGGACAAATGTACACAAATTTCTTGGCCCAGGTAACACGGAAATGGAGTAAACATTTTCGATTTACATAAGCTACCAACATTGTAACAATACCAAGTGGGTTGAAAATCGGCAAAGTTACACTTTAAGTACATTTAATCAATATTTCTCTTGGTTCGTCTGCCTATTGGATTCATTTTTTTCACTGAGAGTTAGGCTGCAATGCATTATGGGATTACATGCTTTGCTTCAACTTTTCCTCTTTGCATATCTCACAAACATGAAGGTTCTTGACCAGTCATCTCGCTGGCAGCAATATGGCAATCAGATGTTTGAGCAGTAGAAGATGGACAAGGTGGTGTTTGTAACACCAGGTATCACTTGAGTACAGATAATCAGGTTCTCAAGTCTTCAGATTTCATGCCATGTCTGTTAATCGACTCTCCAGTTCTCTTCTCTCTGAAGGTAGCGAAGATGATTGTCTTCAGAGAAAACAAGATAACTGTAATTGAGCTCAATCACTCATGGACATCCGACGGTCAATCAGTGGGTTTCTCTGGAGACCTGGAACATGTCGGCCTCATCAGAAGCACCTGAGAAAAGAGCTCAATTCTCTGCACATCCAGAGAAACTGTGTTGTAAGATGCTGATAAAATGGTAAGTGGGGATGTGTGATATATTATAATTGTGCAATGTGATTTTGTCTGAGATATTATTTTTAATCTTGAAGTAGGTTGCTAAGCAGCTGATATAAGAAGCGTGTCATTATAAGCACTGTCAGGTAGACTGTTATTATAAGGGGTTATTTGTTTGTCAAGATAATGATCCTGGGAAGAGACTGCCACTAATGCAAAAGAAATGGAAGGAATCCGTCTAGTACAGATTGCATGCTGGAGGAGGAATTGAGAAGGAGCTGAGAAATGGACATCAGCTGGAAGTGGGAGAGGAATGGCTTGGGGAGGAGGAAAATCTCTGAATGACAAATTTATATGTCAGAGGTACTGTACATAAAGAGGTAAGCAAAAGGGATTTGTTTTCTAAACGATCAGACCCGATTTTACGATTTTAAAATCATATCAGGCCACGATACGAGTTGCACAGATCAGGTCAAATATTTAAGCTCATATACAAAACCACCAGTCAGAGGAAGTGTGAAGTGATTTTGACTTTGTCTTGGAAATATGAGTAAAATCGAGAGAGATAATTGCAGTTTACACCTCACAGGCCATCGCCCAGTTCCCAAAATGCTTCATGAATGATAACAAATGAACCCATGAACTGTTAGAAATTTACGGGTAAAACAATTCAGTTTTTCTGAGGCATGTAGATTCCTGATGGCATGTGGCGTATATCACTGTGTTGTCTTGGCAGTGGCATAACGGCACTCTTAAAGGAACAATTCCGCCAAAATTTTATCCTCATATCATTCCATATAATTTTCTTTCTTTCATGGAACTAAAAAAATAATAATTAGAATGATCACGCTACTTTTTCCAGACAATGAATGACAAAAAAAATGTCATAAACGTACCATAAAAGTTGTCTGTATGAATTGTATGAAACATATTCCGAATCTTTTGAAGCCATACAGTATGGTAGCTTTGTGTGAAGAACCTTTTTTTCTTGGGTGAAAATTATGTCATCATTTACTCATCCTAAAGTCGTTCGGTATGATTGTTTTTTTTTTTTTTTGTGGAGCCCAAAAAATTTTTAGACAATGTTCAGCTTCTCTTTCTGCACACATTAGAAATAAAAAGTGGCCTATAAAAAGTACCAGTAAAATTGTCCATACAAATTAGGCAGTAAAAGTTGTCCATACAAATTAGGCAGAGATATACCCTCATTCACTTTTCCCTACATTAGTCCACTAATATACAGGAATTGGACAATGAAACTGAAACACAGGGAAATATAGTGTTCGAGGTATCACACCTATATATGTTCGGCCTAGTGGCCGATCTTCACTGATTCCACAATAAAATCTGTAAGAGCAGAGTGTGAAGGTTGAACTAGCAGAGCAATAGCACAGCTGTACATCAAATATTGAAATCCACACAGCATAACGGGTGACATATCAGAGTTCAAAAGAGGACAGAGGCTTATCTGTGACAAAGACAGCAAGTCTCTGTGGCGTATCGAGAGCTATATTCAGGTTAATGTTGACATTCTACCACATAGGAAGAACTGCATCCAACAGGAGTAACTGTGGATGCAAAAGGAATGTAAAAGTTTAGGGATCTAAAAGGAATGTCAAGCTACTAACCCGGATTGTATAAAAAAAAATCATAAAACCAAAGCTGCCCAACTTACTGCAGAATTAACCGCGCACCTCAACTCTCATGTTTCCACCAAAACTGTTCATCGGGAGCTCCACATGGTTAATATTCACAGTCGGGCTGCTATAGCCAAACCTTCGGTCATTCGTGTAAATGCCAGATGTCAGTTTCATTGGTGCCAACAGTGCAAATCTTGGGCTGTGGACAATGTGAAGCATGTATTGTTCTCTGATCCATCTTCACCGTCTTTCCCACATACGAGAGAGTTACGGTGTGGAGAAACCCCAAAGAGTCTTAACACCCTGTTGCTGCCCAGAGTGAAACACGGATGGATCAGTGATGGTTTGGGCTGCAATATCATGGCATTGTGACTGTGTTTGATGGGCACGTCACTGCCAAGGACTAACGAACCAATCTGGAGACCATGTGCACCTAATGCTTCAAACATTGAACTCTGAAGGGGGTAAAGAGTTTTAGCATGATAATGCAAGCAAGACTTGTGACAGAGTGGTTTGATTCATGTGAAAGTGAACTTGAACATCTCTCATGGCTTGCACAGTCCCCAGATCTGAATATTATTGAGCCACTTTGTGGTGTTTTGGTGGAGCAAGTCTGGAAACACGTTCCTCCATCAGCATCACATCGTGACCTGCATGGGCACAGTTCTGCAAGAGGAATGACTCAAAATCCCGCTGGCTACTTTCCAGGACTTTCCCAAGAAGAATTCAACTTCTGTAGTCCACTTGAGGAGGGGAATGAAAACGAGTGAGGGAATCGAACACTGAGTGCACCGGAAGAGCTGCTGCTTCTGCATAGTTTGTGCCTGCCGTTTAATAATCATTTGAAACTTAGCAAACTGGCAGCTCCAGTAGTAATGCAAAGATTTATCTTGAACTCTGTCATGGCAACTATGTATAAACCTTTATTAAACAATGTTATAATCAATTAAATAGGAATTTATACCTGTATGATATTAATCTGTAGCCACATTAGACCAGCGGTTTGGAAACTGGATGGATGGATGATTCAGCTGCGGGCGCCATCCTCTGGTCAGACGCAGAAATTGCAAATAGGGGAGGGGGGGTGGTGTAGAGTAGGGGTCACAAAACTTTTGCGAGTAAATGCAAAGTTTCTCGGGAACATAACAAAAGCAATGAAATATAATTTTTTTCCACTTAGTTGCCCGGACAACAATTTTCGGTTTTCAATTTTTTGTCTAATATTAATGAAAGCAATTTTTAATAGTTTTAGTTTTAGTTAACATAGCACCACTGATTTTAATACACCCAGTTTGAATATGCACAAATGTGTATGACAAACAGATTTGTAATGACATGAGTGTGTGATTAAATGACGACAGGATTTTTGGTAACACTTTACAATACGGGTGCACTAATATGCATTAATTCATACTTAACTAATGCACAGATAATCATGAGTTAATGTATGACTCATGAAGAACTAAACCATTAATTAATTATTACTGCATCAGCAACTAATAAAGCAACTAACCATAATGACATATTACTTAACAATTAGTTAATAGTCATGTGCCTCAACAAGTAAAGTCATAACATAATGATAGATTTGCAAATCATTAGCTAATGATTAATTAAAGCAGACAACTGGAAGTTGAAGTGCATTGCGTTGACTAATTGTGGTAATTAACACATTAATTTACACTATTAGTTAATAAAATATGTTATTAAGGAATTAATACATGATGACACGTTTAATTAATAGCAATTCATTTATTACTTAATCTATTAATCATATAGACTCTTTATTAGTTTCTGATGCAGTAATAATTAATTAATGGTTTAGTTCTTCATGAGTCATACATTAACTAATGATTATCTGTGCATTAGTTAAGTATGAATTTAAGCTTATTAGTGTACCCGTATTGTAAAGTGTTACCGGATTTTTTTTAGTGGGGTACTGTCCCTTTAAGGTGTTGAACTTCAGGCAATAACATTGTCATTTCATTCCTGACATCCTCGGAAACTACGTCAAAATCTTTGCTGCTGTCTTGGAAAGGCATAATAAAAAAACTTTAATCTCTCTTTTTTAATATCCTTCTCTGTCTGTCTCTCTTTGTCATCTTCTGTCTCTTTTTTCCCCTTTGTGTCTGAAAACTGGATTTATTTCCAGCAGTCACTCTCAGTGCAGATTTGTGTGAATGTTTGAGTTCTTTTATCCATGTTGTGATTATAAACAGAGTCCCTGCATAGTTAAAGCGAGGCGATGTAGATCATGCTGTGACCAGCTGCACGAGTCTCTTGTTTCCATAGCACTCATTTACCAGCGGTTCTCTCACTGTGCTGCATGAGCTAGATCACCCAAAAATTAAAATTCTGTCAGTATTTACTCACCCTCATGTTGTTCCAACCCCGCAAGACCTTCGTTCATCTTCGGAACACGAATTAAGATATTTTTGATTAAATCTGAGAGCTGGATCACTCCTCCATAGGCTTCTTGAGGGATTGAACTTGCAGGCCCCGAAAAGTTATTAAAGGCATCGTTAAAATAGTCCAAGTGACTACAGTGGCTCAATCTTAAGTTTATCAAGCGACGAGAATACTTTTTGTGCGCAAAAACAAACAAAAATAACCACTTTATTTCAACTATTCATTACCTTCTCTGTTGGCCTCTAGTCCATAGACATCATATAGATAGACGCCCTATCGACCGCTACTGCCTATTTGCGCGGACGAGCCGTGGGGCCGCCATCTTAAACCGGTCACCCGCTCCGCTCAGTGTAATCTGTTTGGCAGGTGCAATGAGCTGTCAGCGCATTTAATTAATCATATTTTACTGAATACCGAACTGATTTTCACGTGGTTTTTTTTGCTGCAAAGGTCATACACGTAGCTACAATACAGGACACATTGAATATTTTGTTCACAAAATACAACTAATAGTATTGTAATGTTAAATGTTAAATCTTACTTGTGAAAAGTAATCCACGAGTGATGGTCCGCCGATTTGAGCAGGAATATGCTGCACAGTGCTCTGGCATCTACTGCTGCTATGCAACGCAAATAGGAGTATGACCGGTTTAAGATGGCGGCTGCATTTCTTGCGCCACAGCGGCCAATAGGGCATTTAGTCTCTATATGATGTCTATGCTCTAGTCAGTTAACTTAGTGTAATAGCGTAGAGCTACGTCACACGTAGGCTCACTATTGGCCGACGCTGGTCATGTGTGTGATGCGTGTGACGTACAACAACAGAAGCTTACGCTATTACACTAGTGAACTGACTAGAGGCCCACAGAGAAGGAAATGAATAGTTGAAATAAAGTCGTTATTTGTGTTTTTTTGCGCACAAAAAGTATTCTCGTCGCTTGATAAACTTAAGTTTGAGCCACTGTAGTCACTTGGACTATACTCGGCCTGCAAATTCAATCCCTTAAGAAGCCTATGGAGGAGTATGGAGGAGTGATCCAGCTCTCAGATTTCATCAAAATATCTAAATATTCGAAGATGAACGAAGGTCTTACGGGGTTGGACCAACTGAGGGTGAGTAAATACTGACAGAATTTTCATTTTTGGGTGAACTAACCCTTTAATTTCAGTTTGGCAGTTGTGGAGAAGCTACTTTTGAAGTAACGTTAGTTGAGTTAAATACAGTTAAGTAGCCATTTTGAAAAACAAGTCTCTACACTACAAATTACTACCAAACAAGGCTAACTGCATTTTGAAGTTAATAAGGCGATATTTAATAAATCCTTATACACGTAAAATTCAAATAATATATGACTGTACTGTACATAATTCTGTATTCAGAGGATATATCTGACACAAGATTTAAACTATTGCATTGAATTTAGCATACTTTTACATTAAATACAACTAACAGAATTAGAAAATTATTTTGCCTAATTATATTACAAATTTTTCAATATTTGATTAAGATGACACGGACTTAAATGGATCAGTAGCCCACATTTGTTTACATGATGTGTGAATGAACTGATACAGATAATAAACATAAGCATTTAACTAGTTATTTAAAAATGTTTCAGATTTAAGTAATTATTAAGAAGACACCTTGACTTAAAGGGTAAGTTCGGTGTTTTACAATTAAAGCCCTGTTTTAAGATAGTTTCTGATGAAATCGAACGGTTAAGATTAAAATTTGGACACATGCTGCTGTCCCGAGAATTTTAGGTTTCTTTGGTAGCAAGAACTTTTGATAAATTTTTCATTTATTTAAATGAACAGTGAATTATTTGAATCAGTGAACAGAACGAACCGATTCAGATGAACAGATGTATTTAACTCATTATTTCACGAATTTTAAATATTCAAATAATTATAAAGGTGACACAGGGACTTCAAATGAGGTGATGATTTGATCAGTGAATCATTTATTTACATGAGCAGTCATAGGCGCCGATACCGTGGGTGCTCCGGGGCTCGAGCACTCACGGAAAATACCGAGCACCCACCTGTGTGCCAGACTGCCAGTAGGCTACATTCATTTAAAATTAAACATTGCAGTTGGTGCTATGTGAAGCGTCTGTCACACTGTGATTGGTTATGTCGCTGTCAGTCGCCTGCTCCATATCCTATCCACCAATCACAGCGTTTCTCGGATGAAAACGCCTCTGATCGCGGTTACGTGTCAGTTAAACTTTTGATCTCCAATCCTTTCTGTATTTGTGAGAAGTGGCGCTGTCCTGACGTATGGTCCTGAGTTGAAAGATAGTCTACTTTACGGCTTTATTATCAAGTAAATGGGTGTGTGCGTTCGTGTCGGCGGCTGTCCATTTCCTAAAAGGGGTCGCACAGGAGAAACGCAGCCAGCGCCGCGTAATGCCATGTCTTTTAAAAGTCGAACACATTATTCTCTAGGAGTGTAACTTACACACACCGGCGGCGCCCAGCTACGGCTATACTATATGACCTTGTTCAAAATCCTGCCGTGCCACAGAGCGCGATTTACATAGTTTTATATTATATTTACATTTATTTGTCTCAAATCGTCGTTAATGTACTGAATTCAACCTGTGCTGCAATATACATTTATTTTAGATTCATTTACTGAAATCAGCTGCTTGAATGAAAATTGCTGATGTTATCGGATTTTCAGGTGATATTCTCAATTCATTCAGTTAACGGACCCCCGGTTGTACTTAATTGTACAGTACAATCGTAACATAGTAGCCTACAGACATTATCTTAATTCAATAATGTCCTTAAACATAACATTACAATATTGCTGGCCATAAACTGACAAAGTGCGCGTCCGGTGTGCGATAGGCTACCTCGAGTTGTCATAGACGCAGCGCTGCGCTTCTCGTTCGGTTCTGAAATGCAAACATTTTTTGACTAGCCCATGAGCACCCACGGAGTGAGCAGTGTAAATTAACTGACTCAGATGAACAGAGGCATTAAACTAATTTCACGAATTGTCCATATTTGATTAATTATTAAGGAGATCATGATTTAAATGAATCAGTTAATCATTTGATCATCAATTCATTATTTACATTAACAGTGTGAATTAATTGAGTCAGATTAACAGAAGCATTTAACTCATTTCACGAATTGTCAATATTTAACTGATTATTCAGAAGACAGTAATTAAAAGAATCAATGAGTCATTTGATCAAAGAATAATTAATTTACGCTAACAGTGTGTGATGAACTGATTCAGATAAATAGAAGCTGTTAACTAATTATTTCAAAGATTTTCAGTATTTAACTAATTAGATGCAGGGGCTTAAATGAATCAGTGAATCATTTGATCAATGAGTCATTATTTACATGAACAGTTTGTATTAACTGATATACTAAAATGAACCACTTCCCATTGCTACTGAACATCAGAGAGCATGTTTGAATTTTTTCTATTTTAAATTTACAAAAATAGAGCAAATAGGCCAAGATGTGTGTACATCGGGGGTCTGCTAACTGTCACAACTTTAGGCCCCGTTTACACCTGGTATTAAAGGTGCTCTAAGCGATGTCGGGTGACGCCACTTCTTGTTGACGTTTAAAGTATTGTCAAACAAAACAGAGGCTAGCTAGACCCTCCCTCCTCCTCATCCGCGCACTAACCCCCCAAACCCCACCCCCAAACCCTTCTTGTCGGTTATTGGCTGGAACAGTTTGTTATGTTTCGTGGTGCGGGTTAGCCCAGTTTGTTTTTGTTGCTGTTTGTGGAGACTGGGGTGTTTGTAGAGACTGCGTTTTTTTACAGTGTGTTCAGGGGACAGGCAGCTAGCGTATAGTGAGGGGATGTTTGCTGTATGTGACAAAAAAATGTTTGGCCTCAAAAATGTGTGACATCGCTTAGAGCACCTTTAAGATGCGTTTTGGTCGATCGGATCACAAGTAGACGAGGGAGACACATTCCCGTTTACACCTGGTGTTTTAATCCCTCTCTTCTGTCTGCTTTCAACCACTTCTGTCCTGATTTCTTTGAGGGGAGGGTATATGGGTGGGTAAATGTATGGGGGGGGGGGGGGGGGTGCAGATCTTTCGATCTAATGGACAAAATAAGCCAGCATAATTGTATGAACGCAGCCGGAGACAACGGAAAAACACACGGAGAGCATCAGCTTTCATTTCTGCTCTGACAGCCGCAAGACCAGCCGAACGCTGTGAGTGTGTGTTAAATCAGGAATGGTGAAAAAAACAATGTGCTTGGTAAGTTTTTCCTCTTGAAATCTTCAGCCAACAAAATTCAAATTCCTGTCAGGCTTGCGCGCTTCCCATAATGTTTATACGAGATCAGTAGGCGAAGAGAAATGGGGTCTTTTATAGCTGTTTGAACATTCAAATGCGTTTTTGTCTTTCAATTTACTGAAATTTTTTTGACCAATAGTTTTACGAAAATAACCTTGCCTGGATCAACATATTTTGTTGATCTTGGAATAACATTCCTGTCCCAAAATTTAGTCCTTACCCTATCCCTACCCCTAAACCTAACCCCACCCATAACTTTCCCCTAAAATCAGAGAGAAATGATAGGTGAATAACACTGATGTTGAAGCCTAAATTTGACATAAACTGTAAACTTGTCCCTCAAATCTGATTGGTTGATCTGAAAGTTGTTCCAGGATCAACAAAAATGTTGATCCAGGAACATGTGGTACTTGGTGAAATCACGTTCACCCCGTTTCTACCTGTATTAAGCGTCGCCCACTTGTGATCCGATAGACTAAAACGCATATTAATACCAAGTGTAAACAGGGTCTTAGTACGGTCGGGGAAGCTGTAATCTGTGATTGCTCAGTTTAAATGTCTCTCATTTGGGTTTTAGTCCCATGGTCAAGGAAGGGATAAAAGAAGATTATAACAGTTGCCGTGTATTCTATTTCTCGGTTCTCTTTCCTTGGGGCGCTCTATTTGGCTGTCTTCTCTTTCTATAGCTCATCTTTGGACTCTGTTTCTAGACTCGCTGTCTCTCTTCTCTTTTCTAAAGTTTCTCTTCTCTCTCTCTCTCTCTCTCTCTCTCTCTCTCTCTCTCTCTCTCTCTCTCTCAGGATACAGTTTGGGTACTGGTACTGTATGTTTCAACATCTTATACATGTATTTTGTAACTAATTCAAGTGTAACCCGTAACCAAATACTGTTAAGTAATTTCAGTTATAAATGATGTGCCAACTAGTTTTGATTCGGTATTAACTTTAAGTGTTACCTATTGCAATACAATATAGTCACATTATAGCAATACTCTCCCACGTTTTGCTATTCTTATGTGCTTATTTCTGTTGTTTGTATAAGAAGCAGTGGGTGGTAGTAGATAAGAAATGTACAGTTTTACACCATCATGCTGATAACGTTTCTTTATTCATTTGGCAATCCAGTGTCTGAACCACTGTAGGGACACCACCCTTACAAGTTAATTGAGTAACATTGGTACTTTTAGTAAGTCACTCTCCAACTAATCCTTTGCGTTAAATTGTTGTGGCATTTGTCAATGTCATATCTGCCCACGTCAGCATTGCGTATTGCGTATAGCCAAATGTGGTTAGCGAACCGCTGTATGACTCTCTCAAAAGCACCAACCTTGATGTTTGCTGCATTTTATTCATGTATTCAGACAGCACCGCTGGGGTCTCAACTCGGCCTCCTCTCACACCGGAGACGACCCGCTAAGGTTAACACCTGTCCCCGAACCGGTAATCTGCTCCATAATAAACATCTCAGTTAGACTGTGACCTGCATAATATTAAGCAATTATTATTTCACAGCAAGTCTTCGTGATGGCCTAGTGGGATTTTGGCAAGTTTTTCATTGCAAGGCTAGCACCTATCACGGACGTAGCAGGAACGTAAAAGAATAATCTCAGCGCTAATCACTAGTAACACCAACTAATAAGTCCTTAAATAGAAGGTACACAACAGTATGAGTGGGTTAGTGTTTAGAGGTTAGCACTCACATTAAGAAGATCAATAAGAAGCTGCAAATTACGAAAAATGAAAGGCACATAAGGATTGGCTCTCTTGACAGGTCACCAAACTACATGATTTGTTGTTTTATATTTTATGATCCTATTGAAAAGTCCATCAGATGTTATTAAATATTAAATGTCTAATAAATGAATATATACCAAATGGAGAGGTGGTCAGCTCAGCAGCAGCGGTGAATGCTAAAACAGACAAAACATACTACAACACATCTTCACAGATAGATGAGAGAGAGTTCAGCACCTCCATCTTTCTGTTTACACGCTGGCTCTGAAAGAGCGATAATTGTTGAGAGGGAGATGGGTGAGACGCTTTTCCCACCTGCTTCAGACATGTCCTTCTGTACGAAGCTAGAACAAAACCAAGAGAAAAATGCATTTGAGTCTAAAATGAAAGCCGTGCGTGGGAGAGAGTTATTTTGACATTTTGAAACTATTTTACATGCACAAAGGTTCGTTGTGTCAACAATATCCAATAATAACAGGTACATACTTGAGTTTTGAGAGAAATCCTGTAATTTGACTAGTTTTTGGCCTTCTGGCTGTTATATGTACCAGCAAAAGCAATATCTCCTTAAAAGCCCACTGAAGTGCCTTGAAATGCACATCATTATTCAATGTGTTGAGGTAATTTCCACTGAAACAGGAAGACAGGGCGGGACATATCGAACAACTCCACCCCTTTTTTAAATGGCCAATAATGTTTTGTTTATATCACGGCTCGGCCAGAGCCGTTGAGCTCAGTAAAACTGCACTTTTCTCCTAATTTACAAAACCATTTATCCTCCTAATCTCCTCCATATCACTTTAAAATATAGCATTCTGTGCAGAATTCAAATGGATCGGATACGTTTTCTGCTATGCGTCTACTCACGCATATGATCGGCTCTGTGTTATCGTGTCTCTAGACCGGAGCAGACTGTGTGTTCACGTGACACTGACGTGGAACCAGACTTCATTTGTCCCAATGGAAAGCATATTTACACTGTATGAATCGTTCCCTATCCCCTATAAAATGTGCCATTCACCATGTATAAAATAGTAAATGTGTCAACAAATGACTGATTTCAGCCACAGCTATAGCATCTATTTATAATGTACGGGGCGGGACGCTTTAGATTCTAGAGAGCATTTGATTGGACAGAAAATCTGATGAGAAGTTAAAGTGCAGAGTGATTATGTCATCAAAATCATTGATCCTTATTGGCGGAAGTGAGAGACTGAATGTTTAGATGTTCTTAATGCAATTTTTGTTTTTGTTTTAGAGCACACAACATTATAGATAACAAGGCTAACATTTTCATACTAAAAGCCAAAAAACGTCCATTTTATTTCATGGGGACTTTAAGTGTTTTTGGGATAGACTAAAATGTCTTGTCATCCCTGTTTTACGGATCAAAGTACTATAAAAAAAAAAATCTATAGAAATGAGCTATTATTCAATTCCTTTAAAGCCGATAAGCCCGCTTGAGAGTATCACAGTATATATCAAATGAGGGGGAAATCGTTCTCATTTAATTAAAACTCTGTGCTAAACGGGCATCCAGGGAGCATGACTCATGTTATTGTGATCACAAAGCATCGCTTTAACTACTGTGTTGGATAATAACTTTACATCCAGGATATATTGAAGAGGTGCGCTTTAACAATTGGCTACCAGCATTAGCTGTTTAAAGTTGGTCCTGCTTGTATAATGATGTGACTCATCTGGTTTAAAATAACCTGAAACTGATTCATCCAAGAGTTTGAACCCTTGAAACGGTACTTGACAAAGCATAGTTGTCGGATTTTGATGTACAACTCTACTTGAAAGCTGATTTCAATAATTATGCGACCTGGACGAGACATTCAAATAGTTTTTCCAAAGAAACAAAAGGTATGAAATTTCATCAGTGTGGTGCACTGGACATAAATCCAAGACTGTTGCTTTCTCTGTTTGCATTTTTAGTCCAATAAATTCATGTTCCATTTCAATTCGATTGTTTCCACAGTTTCCAGGTTCAGTGTTAATTGAACAGCGTTTACCATTGTGGGATTAAAAGTCTAAGAATCTGTTTAAGATCTGCTGATCCTATATCCTGACATAACATTACATGAATAACTGAGGTAAAGTACATTGTATTTAGCATTTTAAGGTAAAGATGACATCTGATGAATGATTCTGTTAAGTTTCCTGGAAGTGGTGGAAAGTGGACAAGCTCAAAACGTTTTAGACCCCATTTACACCTGCATTTAGTGTCATCCACTTGTGATCCGATCAACCAAAACGCATCTTGAAGTCCCCCTATAGTCAATTTAATCCCTTAAAACTCATCTTTGATCACCAAAATGACACCAAAATTAAACCTTTTTTTTCTTGAAAAAAATTATTCATGCCTTAAATCAACACCAGAGATTATTTTGTACCTTAAAATAATGTTTTCAAAATCATTTCAGGGGTTCACTCGTAACTCGTAACAGGTTGAATGGCACTTCTACTTTCACTTTGCGGCCCTCTATTGGCTATAACCGCACTATGCAAGTTTGCACTACGCACTATGCAAGATCGGGTAGCGGATCTGCAGTTCGAATGAGAAGAATCTACAAACTTGACTTGCTTTACAATAGCCAATAGTTGGACTAAGGCTCTGGGTGGAGCGTACTCGGCAGGTACATATAAATGGAAGATACCTAGCAGCCAAACTTATTATGGTAACTGTATGAAGGTCAAACACTTGTAGGCATGAATCGTAATTTAGAACTTTAGTCGCTCAAAAAGCAAGAAGTAGCAACATAGAAGCTAACGGGACAGTAAGGAGATTTTGCCAACTATTCCAATAATAATGTAGCAATGCAGCCACTAAAACGGTGTCACCGGTCTCTGCAACTTTTTTCTAATAAAATGCTGTGAATGTCTGTGAAAATCTATGCAAATGGCTATTACATGCTAAACTGTTAGGCAATAAGTTTTTATTTTTCATCCTTGTGTAAACCTATGTTGCGATTGCTAGACCGTTTCAAATTTACCGTTTCACACGTTCTAAAAAAAAAATAGCAAACTGTCTGTCACGTGATGGGTTGTAGAAAAGGAGCACGGACTCAAGTGCGAAGAAATGAACTTTTATTAAAGATAGGAAAATAAATAAAGACTACAAACGAAAACTCCCCGTGGGGGAAAACAAGGCAGGTAACAGGATAAACAGGTCTTGCAGGAAACACGAGGGAACATGGACAACGAACCAGCACAGGACTGCAAACACAGGGAGACTAAATAGGGAAGCAAACAAAAGAGAGTAACGAGGAAGGCAGGTGGGGCAAATAAACCAATAATCAGATAACAAGATGGGAGGGACTAGACAATTGACAGGAGAGCACATGGCGCAAGGAAATGCAACATACTCCACCTTGTCTGTGGACATCATTATTTCCAAAGCCTGTGCTGGATAAACAAATAGCGTGCGTGCAACGGTAGGTTGCGGTAGGCTAAATTATTTATGACAGCGGTAATGGACAATTCCGCTTCCAACCTGTAGGGGGACCGAAGAGGAAAGTGCATTGGTGTTGCTTTAAAATTGCTTGAATGTAACTCAGTGTTCTCAAACTCAATTCCTGGAGGGCCACAGCTCTGCACAGTTTAGCTCCAACCAGCTCAAACTCACACCTGCAAGGAAGTTTCTAGCAATCCTGAAGACCTTGATTAGCTGGATCAGGTGTGTTTGATTAGGGTTGGAGCAAAACTGTGCAGAGCTCTGGCCCTCCAGGAATTGAGTTTGAGACTAGACCCTTGCCTCATTTAGTATACGCCGTTCTATGAATATGCAAATTAGCTCCACCTCCACTCGCTCACTCCAGCTCAGAGATCCACTCGTTGACGATCACATGTTGATCTGATTGGTTACAAGGTAGTTTGTGACGTCAGAAACACCAGCAATTTCAAACTGTGTTTTTGAGACTGTCTTTGGTTCACTGCAGTTTTAAGGAGAAAATACCCAGCAATGGTGTTGACTTATGAATTTACACCTGGTTTGTTTTAAAGCATTGTAAAAACACAAGACATATAAAAAACATTTAAATTTGTATGAAACTGATTTTCATACAGGGGGACTTTAATACCAGGTGTAAACATGGCCTTAGTGCCAAATCAAGCTATGATACAAAAAGAAAACACTGATTCAATAAAAGCCTCATGAAATAAAATCATCATTTTGAAGCACATTAAATGCTTTTATCTCCTTTTAAAAAAGTTCCTTTTTTGCAAATTGTACATCATGTTTGCACTTACATACGTTATACTTGAAGCCTCGGGACACATTCATTATAACTTAATGAAAACAAGCGACCATTTTGTTGCACTAAAGGAAGTCAAACAGGTTTGGGACGACATTAGTGAGTAAAATGATGACAAAACTTGTATTTTGACTATTTCTGTAAAACAATCAAGCTTTTAATGTTGTTTATATGCCTATGTGGTGTTTTTAATATGCTTTAAGACAAAGCATGTGCAAATTCATAAGTCAACACCATTGCTGATTATTTTCTCCTTAAAACTGCAGTGAACCAGTGACGTGGTGTTTCTGACGTCACAAACTACCTTGTAACCAATCACGTCAACGAGTGGATCTCTGAGCTGGTGTGAGTAAATGGAGGCGGGACTAATTTGCATATTCATAGAACCACATATGAGGCAAGGGTGTAGAGTTACATTCAAGCTACATTTGAGTTATTTTAAGGCATGAAAACCTTTAAATATTTTGTTTTGGTGATCAAAGATGAGTTTTTAAGGGATAACATTATTGACTACAGGGGGACTTTAAAACAAGCATGCTTGCTTGCTTCTTAGCAGTGGGTCCACTGATATTTATGTAAGTTTGTTACGGCTCGGTCCAAGCGTCTCACTCCTCTCTCAGCATGGCCCGTGTCAGGCTCCGTCACATTAACAGCTAATTAAGATCTGAGTGATTTCCTGTGGGGAGTCTGTTCTACTTATCCATTCCCACATTAATCTTCAGCCTCCCGAGAACACTTCTATCGATTTGCAGTTCCCTGGGAGGCCGTCTCATCTTGGAAGTGATGAACAGGATTAGACTGAAAGGAGCAGTCAGGGGAAGGAGGTGTTAATGCTGATGGAGAGGGAGAGATGGAGGGAGTGTTCAGTCATAGAGCCAATTGCTTGTCTTTGTTTTTTCTTTTAAGTGCTTTGCTCTACTTGATCTTATTGAGTGTACTGGTATGATGGTTTCTAATCTGAAGTAATCGAGTGAATAAAAGTTTGTTGCACAGAGAAACGCAATTCTACTGACAATTAGCTAGATCATAATCATCAGAGATACTCATGTGGACATGCATCTCCCTCAGTATTCAGATGGTGTGATCAATATGAGGTATTCAATTACCAGTTTGGAAAAAATCATTTACATTTTGAATAACCTTGATTTTTTGATTGCTTTCTTAAATATTACATATTCAGATATTGGATATTCCAATCTTTATCTACTGTATATCTCATGAATTCAGGGCTGTGTGTCATTACAAAATTAATGTGAGAGTTAATTTTAGAATTTATTATTTTTAATCAGTCACATGATCCTTCAGAAATCATTCTAATATGCTGATTTTATGCTCAAGAAAAATTTCTTCTTATTATTAATGTTGAAAACAGTGCTGCTTAGTATTTTTTTGTGGAAAATGTGATACATTTTTTAAGGATTCCTTGATGAATAGAAATAATTTTTTGTAACTTTCAGTTTTCATCAATTGAATGCATCCTTGCTAAATAAAAGTATCAAATTCTGTTAAAAAGATTTAATCTTACTGACCCCAAACGTTTGAACGGTAGTGTAAATATCAAAGTACCATGGTATTATCATCTGATCTAATCACAGTACCACTGCAGTATGTTTATGTAAGAGTAGAATAATGTTTCTGTGTGTGTGTGAGTTGTTGCCTAGTAGCAATGCTCATAAGACTTCTGATTCAGGTGGAGTTGGCATTATGGGGAATATGTTGTTGTTTTGACAGTGTTTCATGAAGTGGATGTTTACTCCCATAGGGTAAAAACTTTAAGGCTACGTTTTCATGCTTCTCAGCTCAAAACTATGTATCTCCTCATCTGACAGGCCTGAATGAACTCACTGAGGACTTCAACTTTATCAATATAACATCACGTTCTAGATTAAACTAATTTATTTCATATTGAAACAGGAGGTTGGAGCATGGCTAATGCAAAAGAAATGGGCGAAGAGGGATGTTTTCAATCTAGAAAGCATTTGATTGGACAAAAATTCATACACCCATCCAAACAAGAGTCTCCGTTTCCTTAACAGATAAATTATTTAAAATTTAAGCGCATTTATCTGCTAAAATTTACTTTACACTTTAGCCTCAACGCTAACAAACATTGGCTAAAAGCCACGCTCACAAAACTCCAATTTTAAGTTCATAGCATAAGGTTAAAACTATTTTTCTAAATTTAAAATCTAAATTTTTCTAAAATTATTGGAGTATGTTTGATGAAAACACTATTTCAGTTTTTGGACTTAAAAATGTCACATATAAATCAATGTTACTTGCTGTTCCTTTGTAATTATTTGTGAAATTTACTAGTAATTTGAGTGAAAATTGTTTAATTTTTTTCAGTGTAGTTAACTAAAACTTAAACTTAAAAACTAAAAAAAAAAAACATGTATGTGACTTGAAATAAAATAAATTTTAATTGAAATAAAATATAACAAAACCAAACAATATAACTTAATAAATAAACTTTATAATAAAAACTAATAAAATGGCAAAATCACATGACAAAGTTTCTAAAACTTAAAACAATATTAAAATGAAAACAAAGTAAAAATAAAAACCAACCAAAATATTACTAAAAAACGTCTCGGTTACTGATGTAACCCTCGTTCCCTGAAGGAGGGAACGGGAGACGTGACGTCGACGTGACGACGTTAGGGGATCACTTCAGGAATCTATTCAGGAATCAGGAATTCAGTATCTAAAGAACAAGCCAAGCGTCACGCGCCCCCGCCCCGCAGCGCGGGTATAAAACAGGAAGCGGGCGCACGCACACACTGTTTTTCACCTTCAGGGAACGAGGGTTACATCAGTAACCGAGACGTTCCCTTTCAGTCGCTCACGTTCGACGTGACGTCGACGTGACGACGTTAGGGGATCCCATGGAAAACGCCATCGGTTGCTGCCACATCCAGCGCCCTACGCCAGACTCTCAGACCCCCAACTGCTGGGGCAGAAGATCTGCGTAGAGGGAGTCAACTGCTGTTCTATATACCCATACAGTGAACTCTTATAACACTGGGAAAGCGTACCCTGAACATGGAAGGAAGGGACGCTGCGGAAGCCACATCCTGCCCGAAGGGAGGTAACCTGTGGAGAGTACGAATATGGACTGGCCGGAGGGCAGTGCAACATATGGAATGTCACTGGGGTGGCTCCAACCTAAGAAGGGGGAGGCTACACCAGACAGTGACGGCAGAGCGAGCTCTGCCAAGGGAAAGACACGGGCTCACCGCAGGGAGCTGTTCGTGGAAGAATACTCATATGGGATCGCTGCAGGGAAGGGGTGCGGAGGAACTCACAGGGTTCGCCTGAGTGGGGAACTCGACTGGAGCAAAAAAGCGCACGTATCCGCTCCGTGGAGGGGAATGGCGCAGCAAGCCGACACTAGAGCGGGAACTTCGGTGTTACCGGCTGGTTGAAGCGAGCACACAGGAAGAAACCGGCTCAACACGTAGGCTATAAAACCTAGCGAACGTGTTAGGTGTCGCCCCAGCCCGCAGCTTTACAGATGTCTGTCAGCGAGACGCCGTGTGCCAGCGCCCAAGAAGAAGCGACACCCCTAGTGGAGTGGGCTCCTTTCCCTTCTGCTGGCCTCCGTAACAGACGAAGAGCTGATCTGAGGTCCTGAGGCTTTGCGTTCTGTCCACGTACAGGCGCAGAGCGCGGACGGGACAGAGAAAAGCCAGGGCTGGGTCTGCCTCCTCCAAAGCGCTTGCAGGTTCACCACCTGGTCCCGGAAGGGAGTGGTAGGAACCTTGGGCACGTATCCGGGCCGGAGTCTCAGGATCACGTGAGAGTTATCCGGGCCGAATTCCAGGCACGATTCGTCGACGGAAAATGCATGCAGGTCCCCTACCCTCTTAATAGAGGCCAATGCAACCAGGAGAACTGTACGTGGCCCCCCAGCCGGTGATAGAGGCATCCGTGGAGACCACAGAGTGCCTGGACACTTGTTCTAGGGAAACACCTGCCCGCAGGAACGAAGGGTCCGACCACAAGCTTAGAGTTTGGCGACAGTGCGGGGTCACTGGAACCTGGCACGAGCCGCTCTGCCACGCCCATCTCGGGACTCGATCGTGGAGCCAGTGTTGGAGCGGTCTCATATGAAGCAATCCGAGCGGCGTAACCGCGGCTGCAGATGCCATATGCCCCAGGAGCCTCTGAAATAGTTTCAGTGGTGCCGCTGTCCTGCGTCTGAGCGTGCTTCAACACTGACTGGACGCGGGCCTCGGTGAGGCGAGCTGTCATGTTGATCGAGTCCAACTCCATACCGAGAAAAGAGATCCTCACGGGGCGACAGGGCCAGCCCGAAGGGTAAGACTTTGTACTGATATGCCCGTCCCTCGAACGCAAAGCGAAGAAGAAGTCTGTGTCGAGGGAGAATCGAGACATGAAAGTACGCATCCTTCAGGTCGATCGCTGCAAACCAATCTTAGGGACGGATGCATTTGAAAATGCGTTTCTGCGTAAGCATCTTGAAGGGTAGCCTGTGAAGGAACCGATTCAGGACGCGCAGGTCCAAGATTGGCCGCAACCCACCTCCTTTCTTGGGTACAATGAAGTACGGGCTGTAGAAGCCGGTCTTCATATCGGCTGGAGGGACTGGCTCGACCGCGTCCTTCGCCAGTAGGACTGCAATCTACCCCCTAAGAACAGGGGCACCGTCCGCCTGAACACGGGTGAACAGGATGTCCCTGGAAACAGGGGGGCGCCGGGCGAACTGCCCGGAGTGGGGTCTGAACGTGTGGTGCAAAACGTACCTGCTTCCGTCGGAGGGCAGAGTGAGTGTGCGGAGGCGACACTGCATCCAGAACACAGCCACTGCTGCCCGCTGGCGAAGAAAAAGGGGTTCGGGAGTGACAAGGCATAGCGTCGTCGACTGGCAAGCACACCCTCTTGGGGCCCAGAGGTTTCAGAAATTGCTCTTTCTTTGAAAAGGTGGGAACAAAAAGAAAAGGAAACAAAGGATTCTCCACCCGGCCCTCCACCGGGGGAAGGAGTGGCACGTTCACCATCTCCTGAAGAGCAACTTGATCCACCTCTGGGCCGCCCGTCTCAGGGTCGTTTGCACCGACGCTTGCCTCCTGGATTGGCAGCGGCCTGGACGGGCGGGGTCGGCTTCCTGCGGCTTGCTCCACGCCGAGGCCTGGGTGGTGGCTGCTGCTGGGGCTTAGCGGGAGCGGAGGATGCTGCAGGAGGCCGACCTCGGCGACGAGTAGACGGAGGGGCTGCGGCCGGCGGACGGGTGGGAGCAGCAGCGGTCCGCCGGGGCAGGATGTGTTGAATGGCCTCCGTCTGCTTCTGTGCGGCCGAGAACTGTTGGGCAAAGCTCTCGACCGCGTCGCCGAACAACCCAACCTGGGAGAGAGGGGCATCCAGGAACCGATATTTATCGGTGTCCCTCATGTCCGCCAGGTTGAGCCAAAGGTGGCGCTCCTGGACCACCAAGGTGGACATCGCCTGACCAACTGAACGTGAGGTTTCCTTCGTCGCCCGGAGGGCGAGGTCAGTTGCCACATGGAGCTCCCGGAGGAGCTTACAGGTCTTGGACGGTAGGCGCGGATTACCCGCCAGGAGGAGGCGGACGCCGGACACAACTGCATCGCAACAGCCCGCTCCACTGGGGGGATATCCACATACCCCTTAGCTGGCCAGCCGTCGAGGGTGGCGAGGGGGGAGGAGCCACTAGAACGGCTTCGGGCACTATACGGTGCCTTCCAGGTCCTAGAAAGCTCCTCATAGACCTCCGGAAAGAAAGGTACCGGGGCGGCGCGCTGAGAACCAGCACGGCCCGCCCCGAGGAACCAATCGTCCAACCGAGAAGGTTCGGGACGTGGTGGAGGATTCCACGCAAGCCCAACCCTCTCAGCGGCCCGGGAAAGCATAGCCGCCCATTCTGGATCCGGCTCGGGCAACGCCACACGCCCCCAAGGGGGTAACGCAGCCGAGTCGTCATCTCCAGAGGACTGAAGCTCCCCCTTCGATGCTGCGATCGACATCTAATCGTCAGCTGGCGCCCCAAAGGAAACGACCGGTCGTTCTGGAGAAGGACCGAGGCGTTCGCAAAGGGGCGCCGATGGCAACAGCACATGAGAGGCGTGAGGGGCCCGCGGAGATTGCCTCGACGGGGAAGCCCTCACGGTGATCCTCAGATCACCCTGGCCATGCGCTGAAGTAGGCTTATTCTGTGGGGCAGAATAAGCACTAGATCGGGGCATAGGCGAGGGGACTGCACCTCCCTTGAGGTAAGCGAGTCTCGATCTAAGTGCTGCGATAGTCAAATTCCCGCAATGGGAACATGAACTATCCACAAAAGCTGCCTCAGCGTGTTCAACGCCCAAACACGAGAGGCAACTATTGTGGCCATCTGCTGGCGCCAGGTAACGAAGCCATCCAGAAACGCACAAGCGGAATGACATCTTGAAAAAGACGCAGGGTCCGCTTGTGTTGCTCTTTTAGTAAAAATAAAAAAGGTGGGAAAATTGCTCTCACAGTGCTGAGGCGCCCAGGGGTAGCCACAGTGTGAATACACACACACAGGAACGATACACACAGACACAAACAATAGTGCTGTGAAAACAGCAGTTGAGAGCTGGACTGCTCGCGGCCACCGCTGATCGCACTGTCACACCAACACAGTAGCAGAGAGATCTCCTTTGAAGTCTTCAAAGCGCTGAATTCTTTTAGACAGAAGTCTCACAGAAACTCGGCTACGAAGTGAAAGACAGTGTGTGCGTGCGCCCGCTTCCTGTTTTATACCCGCGCTGCGGGGCGGGGGCGCGTGACGCGTTCACGCATGCCAACGTTCATTGGCTTGTTCTTTAGATACTCGAAGTTGATAGGGCTCCCTGAAGTTATCCCCTAACGTCGTCACGTCGATGTTTACTTAAATATACGTATACTTAAGTATACGAAATAACACTTTCATGGGACATTGACTTTGTCAACCTTGTGTATCAAGCGCTTATATTTAAAAGACAAAACCTCTTTTAAAGCAATTACATCTTTTTATTAATTAAAAAATAAAAATATTTTTTCATAGTGTGTACATGTCATATTCTGGTTTGCAGTCCAGTCATTATTGAAGACACCTGATGTTAACAAGCAGAATCACAAAAGGAGAAAATCTAATTTTAAGCCACCATTATGGTGATCAGTGTTTGCTTTAGATGGGCTCGTGACCCTTAAACTGTTAACATTAGATTTTGTTTGGCTGTCGTTTCTGAATTTTAACTGCCAGATGATCAAAAGAGAAAAGGTGATCCGATGGTGTTAGCTATGTTTTGGCATAATCATCACTTGACCTGCATCACAAAACTCATTTAGAGCCTAATCTCTGACTTAAAATGTATATTGTTGATTACAACATCACAGTGATTCTACAGCACAATATCTAGAATTTTCTAAATAATCCAAAGGATTTCTTAAAAATTGTTCTGATTAAAAAAAATCTTTCTTTTAGGCACACACAGACATCAAGAATCAGTGTATGAATCTCAACAATGGTGACAAACAGAATATTCAATTAGGAAAAGGAAATTACTAAGACATTTTAGATCATAATTTATTGATACCGCAATGCATGAGAGGCTTGAATGAGTTTTGATTGGTGGCACCCAGAATGCACAGCAACATGCTTTATTATTGTCACCATTGTTGAGATTCACAGGCTGATTATTGATGTCAGTGTGTCTAAATAAAATAATTTCTCAAAGTCTTTTGATCAGAACAACTTAAGAAATATTTTTGGATTATATTGAAAATGCTGAAAATCGTTTGCTATAGAATCACAGGTCTGCTGTAATCAACAATGTAAAAACTCTCTAAATTAGTTTTGTGATGCAAGTGAAGTGATGATTATGTCAAAACATAACCAACACCATAGGATAACTTTTATCATCTGACAGTTATAACTCAGATACAACAGCTAAATAAAATCTAATGTTAACAGTTTAAGGGTCACAAGTCCAACTAAATCAAACACTGATCATCATAATGGTGGCTTAAAAAATAGATTTTCTCCTTTGGTGATTCTGCTTGTTAACATCAGGTGTCTTCAATAATGCTCAATCATCACTCAATGAATCACTTAATTAGCTCATTAACTTTAACACTCTTGAGTGTTAATTTAACACTCATATGTTAACACTTTAACACTCTTGAGTTCGGAGCCATATAAACTCCCAGCAGAGTTAATTTAACACTGGAGTTTTTGCTGTGTATTCCCTAAAGTTAATATCAACTAGCAGTTCTCTTATGAGCTGTGTTCACTGTTCAGTGCAAATGACAAACAATCTGTTAACATGGTCTTTAAAAGACCTTTATCTTACTAATGATGAGTTAATTGTAAATACAACCATCTACGAGAGGAAACGAGCTCCTCGCCAGGGCATGTCATCAATATTTACGCTGAACTGTGCTTTACACTCAGTCAAATAAATGAATAATTTGTGAGGGTTTGTTATACTAAACATTATTCTAATCTCAGCGGAGCGAGCGAGCCGCAGCGCCTCTCAGGCCTGGATTCATGCCCAACAAACTGATTAGCATTGCATTCCCCATCCTGCCAGCAGTAATTATTCATTTCAAAGGGAAACAATTGATTTTCAGAACGTGCTTATTAGAAACCTTCATATTTCTTTGTATCAAAAATTCCCCTTGAAATCAAAAATCTAGATTTTTAGTCCATATCTGTTTGCTGGGAGACCATATGCATATTAGTGTACTAAATTGATTTTTAAAGAGGCCATATTATGTCTTGATTTTGTTTTTGGTCAACTAGAATAGGTTTTCATGCTTGAATATTCAAAAAGAACAACATTATTTTCACATATTTTTTATTGTTTTAGCTCTTCTTTTTCCAGTCTGTCAGTATAGAACTCGATATAGCCTACCTTAAGCAAAATCGAAGAACGAAACTGATGTGACATCATTTCGAACAAAATCAGGCCAAAACGAAGTTTGTTTTGTGTTGGTTTCAGAAGTTCGAGACGGCTTGCCAAAGCAAACTTTCTGGAAAAGTTCTCTTTGGGATGCATTTTCCTGAAAGCATCGTTATGGTCCCAAATTCTGTCGTTATCAGCATAAATGGTAAAAATGGTAAATGGACTGCATTTATATAGCGCTTTCACAGACCGAATGGCCACCAAAGCGCTTTACATAGTTGCCTCACATTCACCCATTCATACACACATTCATACACCGACGGCGGTGTCAGCCATGCAAGGCGCCACCCAGCTCGTCGGGAGCAGTTGGGGTTAGGTGTCTTACTCATGGACACCTCGACACTTGGTCAGGTGGAACCGGGGATTGAACCACCAACCTTTCGGTTTGTAGATAACCTACATGAACCACTGAGCCACTGCCGCCCGCCAGCATAGGTCAAATGAGTCGGTGTTTCCCGAAACCATAGTTTCAACGAATGTTCAACTTTTGACCTGTGGTTAGAAGCTTAGTTTCTTGTTTGCATGATATGTCGACTTAATAAATCCTTATCTTGATCAAAATAAGCAAGTTCTATATCTTTTATTTTGAAAATATACAAATGTCATTTACATCTTTTAGTTTGTCAAGAGATTTAAAGTGCCGTTTTTGAAAAGTGCACATGTGCGAAAAAGTGCTCTAGTACAAAAGAACAAGCCTACGATTGAATCTGGAAATAAAGCAAAATACGAGAAAAATTTGAATTTGTACTCAGATACCATGTCTTTAATTTATAGCAAAAAATCAAGCATGAATTCGATCTCAAACGGATTCATTAAAAAAAGTTATTACTCAATAGAGGGTTTGCACCTAGGTCACGATTTGGTTAGATACTCGGATGTAAACAGCAGCCTGAATTGCACTGTTTATGTTCTACTGAACACGTTTTTACACTAATTTATGATGTCTAAACTACGGAAAAAAACACATGGAAGCTGCGAAACCATATAGAGAAGGACTTAGTAAGCAAGAAAGAGCGTGGAATTTTGACGAACTAAAGTTAATATGTGGTAAAGATCCGAACGAGCTAGCTTCTCTGGCCCTTACCGCTATTCTTCCTAATATTTATTATCCCGACATAGGCTACGTTCAGATTTTCAGTACAAAAAAAGCACATGAAATCCGTTTCAAGCTACATCCATATGTGGTTTGAAATCCTATTCAAATCCCATATCAGGAAATCCGCTTCAGTCTGAACGACTTTCAAACGCCACGTAAAACGTAAACGTCAGACGTTGTTATAGGGAACATGCTGAAAGTCGTTGCCGAAACAAGGCATGGTTGCAAAGTGCCGGACAAGCAGAAAATTATTATTTTTTAAACATATTTTGAAACCGGCGCAGATAATAGCACGGAGAAAAAGCTGTGCATACCAGCCTCCTACAGTTCTGCAGCTCAAGATGCAGGAGTCCAGCGCAGCAGCTTCACATTTCCATGTTGTAAAATTTAAATAAGACAACATCTCTATTGCAAATGCAAACCCCTCCACCCCCTGCATGAATACACAAATCGGATCTGAACAGTTGTGATACACAGTGTGGACATCATTTTAGATCAGATTCCAATCGGATACAAAGATAATTGGATTTGGACTGACAGTGTGAATGTAGCCATAGTTAACTACTTTACGTCAACATTTTAGCCATAGTCAACCCTTAATTTACACATGTGGCTGATGCTGTGCCTCTCTCAACCACAAACGCCTTCTTTCATTCGTTTTTTTGCACTCTTCTCTTTAACTTTTGGCTGTCTATAGAACTCTAAATGTTTTTTCCCGGTGCGACCGATTAGTACAGACCAAAACACGACCATTTTTCAGCAGCAATTATCAGCCAAATATGCAAGTCCGTTCAGTTCAGTGGCATTGTTTACGTTCAGTGCCTCCAAAATGGCCGACTTCCGGATTGTAGTGAAAACCCTCTATATGTTTTTCGGGAAACAGTATTGACGAGCTAGTTGATTCCTTCAATTATGCATTGTTCTATGGTAGTGAAGCAGCAAGTTCCATCGTTGTATGGAAAACACACCCCATGGTAAACACCTTTGGCGATGATGAAATAGGTAGGTGTGGCTCTGAGACTCCGCCTTCTTTGATGTGGAAATTTCATTTCCTCTGTTCAGTTCATCATGGTCAGACGTCCGCAAGTAAAAACATGAATTCACAGCAGAGTCACTTAATAGAATATTGTAGAAGTTTGAAAAACACTGACAAAAAAGCTGCTTGATTTAAAGCATCTATTGTATAACATGTTATACAAATAAACGTGACTGTACTGAATTGCAGAGCTGGTGCAAACAGATACACATCGCTATTAACAGATGTTTACTTCACTGCTGTTTTCTTTTTGCATATTAATCTAAACGCCATTCTTAGCAGGATGGGCAGCATCATGGAGGTTTGCTAACTGTTCACTTATTTTGAACTTCTTTTTACCCGTACAAGTTTACGATATCAGGGCCTTAACACTCTCTTTAGTTCCTTTCACTATGAAGTCCTTACTTCTTATAAGCGCAATATGCTCTGATTGGTTAGCCGGACCAGTGTGTTGTGATTTCAGAAATGTCACGCCTCTTACCATAAGTTTCAAGTTTAACGCACTACTAACGCAACTCAACCAGGCCTCAGACCCTTTTTTGCGTTTGCCTTGGTTAGGAATTATTTAAATGAGGAATACTATTATGTGTTCGTTCACTGAAGAAAACTTAAGTCTACAATGGAGGCGTTTCAGGGAGTTCAGAAACAGTGCGCATTGATAGAGAATAACTCCTTTTGGAGTGACTTTGCCGATCTTTTATGCTCAAATATAGCAACATTACACACTAAAGAAAGTGAGAAAGCATAATAGGTCCTCTTTATCAGAGTCTTTAACATGGGGTGTGTGAACTACAAAAGAGTCTGGCTCCTCATAATTCACCCTTATTTCTATGTATGGTCATTTCACAGATTTCCAGTCTCTTTTTGATAACAACAGGAGCCTGTGGAGTCGAGCGATCTTAAGGAGCTTCTTTCAGTTCAGTTGGAGTGTAACATTTGATGAAGCACATATTCATGGACCATTGTGCACGAGGTTCTGTTATAAATCACCTTTTATTTCGAATCATGCGCTGCTTCATTTGTTTTAATTAAGTTGTTTACAATTTGTGTGCCAGAATTTCCTGCTGCATGAATCTGAATGCAAAACAGCTGTTGCCCGTCGTAATGTGACGACATGATAATAATTATTTTGTTGAATTATGCATTAAAACGGTCTGCATTATGGTCATCAAACCCAGTTTTGTGTGAAAACGTATGAACTCTTCTTTGGTCTGAAAAAAAAACATTAGTTCACACTGGAATTGGAAAATCTTAACAGTACAAAGCCAGCATAGTGTGCTACAGGTAATTTATGAATAGAAAATGTGTATAGGCTAGTACAGACCGTATATAGCCTAGCGTAGGCTACTGCAGAAATAGTGAGAGATGAAGATTAGTATGGTATTTTGAACAGTACTTTTGAGTATGATTATAAACCATTTGAATGTATCCACCTTATTGTGCAATGCGTAAGCTATTTTGCTATTTTTCATTAGCTGCTATATATTCTTATGCTAAATAACCAGAAGAATAACAAATGCAGTATGGTAAAAGCATTCACAAACCAGTGTGTTTATGATTCCGAATACGATAATAAATAAAATATAACAAATAGGTCTAACAGTTTGCAATATCACGCCGCACAAAGTCTCAGCTTTCAAATTAAAATTTATTACGAAATTCAAACAATAAATACCGTTTTGGCGCTCTTAAATGTCATGTGACAGATCGCTGTGGCGCACCAGTTCAATCGGGGCGTGGAGTGAACCGGTCATCTCTTCCGCTTTACTGGTAACCCTGTAAGACCCAAATATAGAAAAAAAAGATGTTAGATGTTGTTGTAGGAGGCCTCTGATGCAAATAATGAAGGATTTTTTTTTAAAAGTATGTTTTAGTAAGTTTTTAAGGAAATGTTGTAATATTGCAACGTTGGGCCTATTTGGGAGAAGAATTTCAGCATTTGCACTCACACTGTTAGAACAAATATACAGAACTACTAAGGGCTCATTTGAAGTGTGGATTGCTTACATAGCACCATAACAGTAAATATATGAATAATAATAATAAGAATCACCCAACAGTCATATTTTTATGAATTAGAATTTATTAAAAATAAACATGAAATATAAATATTAAATACAAAACAGATTGAAAACTGTCAAAGAAACAGTGTCCAGTGTTCACTTGCAATGGTAGTCCCAAACACAGTTCCTTTCCTATAAAAAGCAGAGACGGAGATTTCACTTCCTGCAGAGCGTAGGCTATTCGAATATCCTTTTTTTGTAGTGTCTGCAGCGTCCTCTCATTCTGAAATGAAAATAATAGTTGTAAGAGTTAGAGTATGTTCAATAAATAATTTAAATGTAAATGAATCCTATTTATGTGATACATTCCACTGGAGTCTAGGGTTGGGACGGTTACCGCATTACCGCAATTCCGTGGTCACGGGACGTCTACCGCAGGTACCGCAGCTCGTCACCATCTTCACCGCAAAAAAAAACATTAGCCTGCCCATGTGTGCACGGTTTGTCTAATAAAATGGATTCATTGACTCTAATGACATGGATTATGTCTAATTACATGTCTTACGTGGATTCAAGGTCTTCTAAACAAAACTTATCATCAAAAGATAGAGCAGATATCCGACCTTTCGCAAGTTGGGGAGGGCAATGTTCCATGATACATAATAACATTACATTTGTATTAGAGATGCGTGGATGGGCTATTATTTCATCGGAAACCGCATCACAAAACTTATCATCCGTACGCCATCCATCCGCACCAACGTTTTTGGACCAATTTTCAAAACTGCCATCCGCTGATTGTTTTATGATCTATGGACTATGCAAGGCGCTGCTGCCGCGAGGCTAGAAAGTTCTTGGCTGTTCTATTCATACTTTGCAGTCACGTGACTACCATGGATACCTGGCGGGCAACAAACGCTGACAAAATGGCAAATTTCCAATACTAGCCTACAATCAATTATACAGTGTGGCTGTTTTGTTTCCATAGCACATTAACAAAACGTTTAATGACACTAATAACACTAAAAACAATACAATTACTAAATATCAATAATATCACTAAAATGAAGAAACTATCCCGAGCTCTATATCATTTTAGTGATATTATGAATATTTAGTAATTGTATTGTTTTTAGTGTTATTAGTGTCATTAAACGTTTTGTTAATGTGCTATGGAAACAAAATAGCAGTCTTTAGTTCACGAACAGCACAACTCTGCCATCTGTGAAAATCAAAAGCAGCTTAAAAAACTTGTTTAAAAAGAAATATTCTTCTAATTTTTTACTGTCATTAATGTAGGTCCACAAGAGAAATATTAAGCCAGTAAATCAAGATAGTTGCTATACTGTTATATCCATTGTCGTCTCTGAGAGAATGCGGCGTAAATGTAGATGCTGGAAGCTCAGTCCGTTTCTACTTTCACTTTCGGGGAATGAGCGCGTTTACATGCACGTTCTTAACCCGATTATGCTGAATAGTGGTGCATCCAATCGCACAACAACTATCTGGCATGTCATTTACACTTCAAAACACCAACTTTTGTATATTAAAACTGGCGACGTCCTGGCAAGATCCTTGATTAGTTTACTGGGTTTCGTTGCTAGAGAACGACGTTCTTGCCCGCCAGCTAGTGCAATTTTATCATTTTGTTTTGAATTTTGTTAGTAGACATTTCAAGCTTTCTATTTTCTCATGTCTGTGAGGCAAGTAGCCTATTGTCAGGGTGCAGTGCGGGTTGAAGAAGGTCTAAAGCTCCAATTTAGACAGTTTACTTCAAAGTAACACTCACAGGTTCAGACAGGTAGGAAGACAGGCAGGATCACTCACATTTAACACCACTAAACAAGACTAACAACCGACAAGGACTAACTGAACAGAAGGCAACCAAATACAAGTACAAATGAACACTAACGAGGTGAGGACAGGTGACACAGATGATGACGACGAAGAACAGGTGGATAATGAGGGAGTGAGTTCAGGTGTGGAGACAAGGAGGATACTGGGAAGTGTAGTGAAGATGAAGACAGACTGGTGCAGACGAGGACTGTGACATAACGCCCCCCTTCAAAAAGGCGCGACCTCGCGCCGTAGAACATCAACAAGGGTGGGGGATTGGGCGCCCTTGAGGCTGACCAGGGCGTGGCTTAACAGGGGCAGGAAGCCTCCAGGGCGGAGCAGGATGAACAGGCGGCAGTGGCGGAGCAGGACGAGCAGCCGGCCAGGGCGGAGCAGGACGTGCAGGCGGCCAGGGCGGAGCAGGATGCGCAGGCGGCCAGGGCGGAGCAGGACATGCAGGTGGCCAGGGCGGAGCAGGACGTGACGGCGGCCAGGGCAGACCAGGACGTGAAGGCGACCAGGGCGGAGCAGGACGTGAAAGCGGCCAGGGCGGAGCAGGACGTGCAGGCGGCCAGGGCAGTGAAGAGCCCTTGGTCGGCCGTGGCGGTGAAGAGCCCTCGGGCGGCCGTGGCAGTGAGGATCCTTCGGGTGGCCGTGGCAGGGAAGACCCTTCGGGCGGCCGTGGCAGTGAAGACCCTTCGGGCAGCCGTGGCGGAGAATACCCCTCGGACGGCCATGGCGGAGAAGCCACTTTGGGTGGCCATGGCGGAGAGGATTCTTTGGATGACCGTGGGCCCTTGGGCACCCACGGCGAGGGCCTACTATACCGCGGGAATTTCTTGCTTTTCAATGGCAAATCCATACCGTCCCAGTCCTACTGAAGTCACACAATTTTAAAATTAATATACAAACCCCCAGACCTCTTACATCCCCACATTCCAGAACATTAACACCTGTCCCTGAACAATGGACCATGCAACCCCCTATATGTCTGAACATCCACACCTGTCCTTCAATAACCATCCTCCAAAGCATTCCACAAAGAGTGTCTGCCTTGCAACAAGCAGATATTTGGGCAAACAAACAAAGCCCAGATAAAAAATAAAAAAAACAGTTAACTCTTCTGCTAACATACAGGAACAATTTCAAATACTGGTACTGAAAGGACTTAAAACACTGCAACCAGAAATGTGTCATGATTCTGCCCTCTTGCCCTTGATTTTCCCTAGTCGTGAGGCAGGATCATGACAGAATCATGTTTTGTGTGCAAGCACATGGCTTAGTGTTCGGCCATGTGCTTGTGTTGTCTTGTTACGTAACCCCGCCCCCTTGTTATCCTTGTCTTTTCATTATTGTCTAGTCGGCTTCACCTGTCCTCGTCATTAGTGTTCCCCTAATTAATCCCCTTGTGTTTTCTGTCCTGTGCGGTTCATTGTTTCTCATTGTGTCACACTTTGTGAGATTCTACCTGTGAGTATCTTGTCTAAGAAGAACGTCTTGTATAAGTCTTGATCTTGTATTTACTGTTTGTTAATAGTCTAGTTTTTGTCAAGTGTAATCTAGTTTAGTTATCCCTCGTACGTATTGCCTTTGTTTTGCCCCCTCGTGGGTTTTGTTTTCCCCTGTTTTCTGTTATAATAAACGTTGTGTGATTGTCTACCGTCTGCGCTTGGGTTCATCTGCTATCCTCATAACAGAATGAACCGGCCATTACAGAACCCAGCAGACAGTTTGCCTGTTCCTGCAATACTACAACCGACTGGCCCGGAACTATGGTGGCAGTCGGCTATCGCCGACAGTTGGAATGGCAAGCTTTCAATTCCTCCCCAGGTTGAGAGGACTCTGAGGGAGTATGTGCGGGTTGCAGAAGAGAGGAGGTTTTTCTTGCCTGACATCCTCTTTAACCGTTACCTCATCGCTGGCCTCAAGGAACTTCCACCTCTGGACGAACGGGAAAGGCTGGTTCGTCGCCCCTTCCAGGATATGGTGGCTGGTTTGTCACGGAAGGAATCGCGGGCTCCCACCATATCGTCATCATCTGGCATGCTGGCCGTGATCCTGGAGGGTCGCGTCCTCGCCGTGGCTACTATGGGGAACCAGACTCGTCCCAGCTCGACTCCGGAGGCATCATCTGCACCCGTTGAGCTCTGTGGCAAACGAGAGAGACGGCTCTCGTGGGAGTCGACTTCGGAGTCCTCTTCCACTGAGACCACAGTTCCTTCTGTGCTTCCCCAACCGGTCACAAGCCCGGCTACGGCCTCTGCTCCGCGACCCAGGAAGAAGAAGAGGAAGAAGGGAGCCTCTTGTCCTCCGTCTCTGTCTCCCCCTGAGTCTGCGATGACTGTCCCAGAGCCCGCTCCAGCAAGCGCCGTCCCAGAGCCCGCTCCAGCAAGCGCCGTCCCAGAGCCCGCTCCAGCAAGCGCCGTCCCAGAGCCCGCTCCAGCAAGCGCCGTCCCAGAGCCCGCTCCAGCAAGCGCCGTCCCAGAATCTGCTGAGAGAGTTGTGGCCGATCTAGCCGCAAAGGAGGTTCTGCAATCGGTTTCGGCCCGTCAGGAGATGCCCATCATCCTTGCTGCCAAGACCCTGTCTGATTATTTGTCTTGTCTAGCCAAGAATCTTGAAGTCCCTGCCTGTCCTGTCCTGTCTTGTCCCCAATCCCTGTACCTGCCACAGAGAGTGCTACACCTAAACCTGCCACAGAGAGTGCTACACCTAAACCTGCCGCAGAGGGCGCTGCACCCAGGCCTGCTGCTGAGGGTGCTGTTCCAGAGTCAACAACTTTCAACGCCTCTTCTGAATCAGAGGTCATGAGTGTCGGTTCAACCTGGGGAAGCGGTGACTCTGGGTCTGCCTCTGAGAGCTCTGTTCCTGTTCCCGCTCCCTTACCGCCTGTCAATCCCCATGTCTCCGTTCCACTGCCTGCTGCTGCAGTCCCCACTGTCCCCGGACTTCCATTTGTTTCCCCTGTCATGGCTCAACCCCGGAGTGTTTTTCCCTTGTCCCACACCACTCCACCCAAGCCCGCTCGGACCGCTCATCCTAAGCCCACTCCCCGTGGTCCCAGGACCCCTGTGACCCCCACCCACCCTGGACAGTCGCCCAAAGACTTTGTTTTTCCTCCTCCTCCTCTGCCATGTTTGTTGTTTTTATTGTTCCATCCCAACCCTGTTATTGTTTTCTCTTGTATTCCTTTGTTAGTTTTTGTCATGTATTGGTTTGTGTCTTTGTCACAGTCTGTCATGTCCCGTGTTTAATGTCCCCTTGAGGAGCGTCTGGAAGCCGCTCCTTAAGGTGGGGGTTCTGTCATGATTCTGCCCTCTTGCCCTTGATTTTCCCTAGTCGTGATGCAGGATCATGACAGAATCATGTTTTGTGTGCAAGCACATGGCTTAGTGTTCGGCCATGTGCTTGTGTTGTCTTGTTACGTAACCCCGCCCCCTTGTTATCCTTGTCTTGTCATTATTTTCTAGTCGGCTTCACCTGTCCTCGTCATTAGTGTTCCCCTATTTAATCCCCTTGTGTTTGCTGTCCTGTGCGGTTCATTGTTTCTCATTGTGTGTCACACTTTGTGAGATTCTACCCGTGAGTATCTTGTCTAAGAAGAACGTCTTGTATAAGTCTTGATCTTGTATTTGCTGTTTGTTAATAGTCTAGTTTTTGTCAAGTGTAATCTAGTTTAGTTATCCCTCGTACGTATTGCCTTTGTTTTGACCCCTCGTGGGTTTTGTTTTCCCCTGTTTTCTGTTATAATAAACGTTGTGTGATTGTCTACCATCTGCGCTTAGGTTCATCTGCTATCCTTATAACAGAAATGATTTATTCATTTAAAATGATTCAAATCTGATCTAAACTGAAAATGATAACAAATAACACATTCAAGATATTGTGAATCATCAAATTAATTGTATTTCTCCTATATGTGAACATTTGAGAAGTGCAATGCCTCCATGTAATGTGCAAGGTGCAAATGCAATTTTGACTACCATTCTCTCCCAACGTTGTAAAATTACAACAAAGACATAACAAAGACATTTGATGCATGCATTTCACAATAACCAAGTATTTACATGAACTAGACATTCTAACAATCACACAAAAAAATATTTATGGGGTTACTTACTTCAGTGTTGAGATATCCAGTCCAATGAAACAAGGAGATGCGCTTCCAGGAAATTTTGCAGGTTGTATGAGTTCATGACCTTATGGCAAGACCTATATACACATTAACTATCCAAATGCATCGTGAGGCTAAACAATAGGACCGATTGGCTATGTAAATGTGGTCTTTCAATTAAAAACTAAAAGGGATGTTGTAATTTTACAGGGTTAATAGTAAATAAACATGAATGAACATAAGTTGAAAGATACAGTAGCCTACAACTTACCGAAATGAATCATGTCTCATGTAATCGCCCAATCAGTGTTTCAACCGCAGAAAGACGTCAATAATACAGCTTGTATTATTGACAAAATACAAGATCAGAAATTAAGATCAGAATCAAATCACAAGCTTGTGAATTGAAATCGTGAAATTTGTGTCAAGCACTAATAAAAACAGTAACTGTTTCGTTACCAAATGTTTTGACAGTTACACTTAGACTTACACAAATACACTTATTGAAATGCAAGGTGTTTTTTGGGACAGTGGGGAGTTACAATTTGTTAGCATCTAGCTAAATTTATTAGCCTATATTAATGTTTAGGTTCATACAATTAAAATCTCGATTAAAAGCCCTGATTTGATCCTTTTTATTTTACACTCTATTTAGTTAATACGATATGAATGTTTTGTGAAGGGAATAAGTGCACTAAAGTCAGTTTTGTTTTCTCTCAGCAGTTGGTAATAGAAATGAGCCTGTGGTTGCATTTAAATCACCGTTTTCAGTGTCTTTTAATGTTCAAAATGATATAAACACAAGGGCGAAATTACAGCGATTTCAGTCAAATCTGGGAAAATGTCTTAGTTTATGGCTGGCCAGATTTCCTCTTGTCTCTTCAGACTTTATATAGAAGCGCATTATCATTATCAGTGCAATAGCTCCTTCTGGCAACATCTCTGCTTGTCTATTCCACTCTGGGATTCATCCAGAAATCAGTCTAGACGGGATAAACGACAAACAAAGTAGACAGAAAAGCATAATGGAAATAAATCTGATCATTTGTTGCAGCGCAGAATAAACTGCCTGTACTTTGAGAGGGTTTGTAAAGGGCAGATGCTTGTAAACCCACCTGCGTCATGAACTTTTCTCTTTGATTCGAGTAGCTACTTTACTTAGCAGAAATGTACCAGAATGCTAATTTAAGTGTATGGATTAAGCCATTTAATCATTAAATAACAACACAAAGTATCTTTACAGCGACCCACCTGCTGGCCTCATTTATCACATCTTCAGTTTGAATGTAATTTGTGCTAGAAAGTACTGTCTCCAGTGTTTACAGATATCGTTAACACCTTACTGTGCCAGCCTGCTTCAAGACCTCCACCATCACAAGTCTTAATGACTACAAGTCTGTCCCTCTGACATCTGGTAATGAAGTCCTTTAAGAGTTCAAATCCACCACAGACCCTCTCCTGGACCCCCTGCAGTTTGCCTACAGGTCTGTAGATGACTCAGTTAACATGGTCTTCCACTTCATCCCACAGCGCCTGGATTCACCTGGAACCTACGCCAGGATCCTGTTTGTGGATTTCAGCTCTGCTTTTAACACAATCATTCCGGCTCTTCTACTGAGAGTGCCTGATTCTACACGTGGTTCACAGACTTTCAGACTGACATGAGGCCGCACATCATGATACTGGGAAAAAATGTCTCTGACACCCTAACTATAAGTACTGGTTCCCCCCAAGCCGGTGTTCTTTCTCCTTTACTCTTCTCCCTGTACACCAACAGCTGCTCCTCCAGTCACCAGTCCATCAAACTACTGGTGTTTGCGGATGACACCACCTTCATTGGGCTCATCTCTGAGGCCCTGTTTACACCTGGTATTAAGATGCGTTTTTTTGGGCGAAGTAGACAAGGCTAAATACAGCGTTCGGCTGGTCTTGCTGCTGTCAGAGCTGAAACGAAAGCTGATTCTCTCCGTATGTTTTTCCGTCGTCTCCGGGCGCTCTCATGTGTAATTTGCCACAAGCTTATTTTGTCTGTTAGATCGAAAGATCTGAAAAAGTCTACATTTACCAACCCATAGACCCTCCCCTCGAAGAAATAAGGACATGGTTAAAAGCGGACAAAAGAGAATAATTAAAACACCAGGTGTAAACGTGTACGTGTCTCCCTCGTCTACCAAAACGCATCTTAATACCGGGTGTAAACCAGCCCCAGCCGCCCCATCATCCTGTGACTCCCTAGTTGATATCATGGACTCCTTCCTCTTCCTCTGAACATCAACTCTCTGATTTAAAAAGAGCACCAGCGGATGTACTTCATGCAGCAGCTGAAGTTCACCATACCAAAGACAATGATGGTGGACTATACTTCTATCATCAAGTCCATACTCACCTCCTCCATCACCATCCGATACGCTGCTGCCACTGCCAAAGACAAAAGCAGACTGCAGCATGTCATTCGCTCTGCTGAGAAGGTCTTCTGAGAATCTGCCATCTCTTGAGGACCTGTACACTATCAGGACTCTGAAAATCGGGCAGTTAAGACTGTGGCTAACCCTTCTCACCCTGGACAGAAACTCTCTGAGACACTTTCCTCTGGCAGGAGGTTGCGGTCCATCAAGACTATAAAACTACATGCCACAAAAACAGATTCTTTCTATACGTAATTGGCCTCATCAGCAATAGTGCAAGACCCATGTTCTCTTATCTACCTCCATGGACATTAACACATAAAAATAAAAAAAAAACTCATTGTTGTTTCATATGTATAACAGTAATACACTCAACTCAAACACATTAATGAACACATAAAGTGCACTTTCTGCACTAATGTACAGCTAATGTGTCAATTTTTATTCTTCCTGTTTATGTTTACTTTATATTTATACTCCTATTTTTTCCATTTCTTTATAGTTTCTTTATATTTATGCTTCTCTTCCATAACTTTCTTTTTAACTTACAGATGTCTATCTTATTAATATTATTTTATTCCTTGTTTTGTTTTTTACTATTTTTAAACACCAGTACACCAAGACAAATTCCTTATACATGTAAACCCACGGTACTTTGTAATAAAGGTGATACTGATTCTGAAATTCTGAATTAAAATTTTATATGGCAGAAAAGTCATAATTTCGTTTTGTCACAATTATGTCATCAAAAGTGTGTAATCATAACTTATTAATCTCATTATTAGAATGTCACAATTTAAACTTTATCTCAATTTCAACTTTTGTGCCATGATTATGATGATATGAAAATTAATTATGACTAAGAATGTAATTTATGATGTCATAACTTTGACTTTTATGTCATATGTTTAGACTGTCATGGCAAAAAGTCAAAATTATGATGGTGTCATAATTGACTTTTTAATCTCATAATTATGATTTAGTATATTATAATTATGACTGTCACAATTTCGACTTTATTGTGTAATTTTGACTCTCTTAATTCTGGAAAAAAATTCAATATTATGACGTAGTACGTCAATAACGATTTAGTATGTTATAATTTTGACTTTTTAAATTAAGACAGCATTATTTTCAGTTTATGTGGCAGAAATTGCCTTCCATATAAATCAGATCTTTTTAAACTACAAATACCATAAACATTGGGGGGCGACCACAGGGGATGTGTCGAAAAATATGGGTTTCAAATGGCCAATTCTTAAAATATTACCCCAATCCATAGTAAATATGTGGTTAAAGCCTTGGAAAGAACCAATGGCTGTTGTTTCTAACCTTAACCCCATTTGCATTATTAACCCATGTTACAGTAATGCTTCAAACTTGAAATGATAACTGAGAAAATGCTTGTAGTATCAATCAGTTTTGATAGCTTGTAGTAAATTACACATAATTTTTTTTGGGGGGGGGGGGGGGATCACTTTTCACATTCAAAACTTTTGTTAATTCAAAATGTTTTAGTGTTGAATCTTACATCCAACATACATTTATGATGTTATACTGATTTTAAGGGAACTCTCTCAGTTTCAAACAGATTGGTTTTCTTCTCAAAAAAATACCATCAGGCGTCTTCACAAAACCTAATTTGTTCTCAAAATCAATTAACAAATTCGCCAGCTGGACTGAGAACGTCTCAGGTTACTACTGTAACCATAGTTCCCTGAGAAAGGGAACGAGACGATGCGTCACTTGACGCTTTGGGAACGCCCCCAGCGTGCATGCGTCTGAGCATCAATGTCAACTAGTCCAATGGAAAGAATGAGCGTCACGGGCGGGTGACGTCATGACCAGGAAGGGATAAAGGCTCACCCGGTGAAACGCGGCATTAGCTTCAAAAAGTCGAAGCAAGCCGATCACAGGGAAGCAGGAAGTATGGCAGGGTGACGCATCGTCTCGTTCCCTTTCTCAGGGAACTATGGTTACAGTAGTAACCTGAGACGTTCCCTTTCGAGGGAACTCGCGATGCGTCACTTGACGCTTTGGGAACGAGAATACCCAAAACGCCAGAATTCCAAGTACCTGAGTGTCAGTCTGTTGGAACTAAGCACTAAGCACCTGAGAACCTGGGGCATAATCCAGGTCCAAACTGTAAAACCTGACGAATGTGAGCGGTGAGGACCAGCCTGCCGCATCACAAACGTCTTGGAGGGAAACCCCAAATAACAAGGCTTTAGAGGCCGCCATACACCTCGTTGAGTGAGCTCTGACCACCAAGGGACACGGATGGTCAGAGAACTCGTATGCAAGTGAAATAGCCTCGACTATCCACTTGCTAACCGTCTGTTTAGAAGCAGGAAGACCCTTCTTAGGTGATCCAAAGCAAATAAATAACTGGTCGGACTTCCTCATAGAAGATGTCCGATGAACATAAGTATCCAGTGCTCGCACTGGACACAAGAGGTTCAGCCTTTCCTGGTCCGCAGATGTAAAAGGAGGAGGACAGAAAGCCTGCAGCACGATAGGCCTCGGAATCAAGGTCGGCACCTTAGGGACGTATCCCTGTTTTGGATATAAGAATGCCTTGACCATCCCCGGTGCAAACTCAAGGCAAGTGGGGGAAACCGAAAGGGCCTGAAGGTCTCCAACTCTCTTAAGGGACGAAATAGCTAGCAGAAAGATAGTCTTAAGGGTAAGAAATTTCTCTGAAACCGAATCTAAGGGCTCGAATGGAGCCCTAGACAGGCCTTCTAGTACTAATGCCAAATCCCAAGCTGGCACCCTAGTGCGAGTTGCAGGCCTCAGCCTCAATGTGCCACGAAGGAAACGTGTAATCAGGGGGTCTCGACCCAACGATGTACCCCCAACCAGGGCGTGGTAAGCCGCAATGGCCGCCACGTAAACCTTAAGTGTGGAAGGACATAAACCTGACGTAAAGCGCTCCTGCAAGAACTCGAGTACTGTGTTCACAGAACAGTTAACCGGATCCCACTGATGTCGGTGACACCATACAGAAAAAACTTTCCATTTCAGCGCATATAGTTTCCTAGTAGCTGGAGCTCTGGAGCTTAGGATGGTCTCAGCAGCCTCAGCTGAGAGACCACTCTCTATGAGTTGGGCCCCCTCAGAGGCCAAACCCACAGGTTCCAAATCTCTGGTCGAGGGTGAAATATTGTGCCCCCGGCCTGAGACAGAAGGTCTCTCCTGATCGGGATCTCCAAGGGAGGACCGTCTAAGAGATGGATCAGGTCCGCAAACCAGATCCGACTCGGCCAGCGTGGTGCTACAAGCAGTAGGCTTATTCCGTACTGGCGGACTCGTTCCAGAACTCCTGGGAGCAGAGCAACAGGGGGAAATGCGTACAGACGTAGCCTCGGCCACGTCTGCACCATAGCATCCAGCCCCAGGGGGGCTGGGTGAGTAAGGGAGAACCAAAGTGGACAGTGCGTCGTGTGCTGAGACGCAAACAGATCCACCTCTGCTTGGCCGTAAAACTCCCAAATTTTCTCCACCGCCTCGGGGTGGAGTCTCCAGTCCTCTGGCCTCAGCTCCTGCCTCGACAGGATGTCTGCCCCCACATTCTGGTCCCCAGGAATATACACTGCCCTCAGGGAGAGTACCTTCCCCAGAGACCACAGGAGGATCTGGTGCGCCAGTTTGCAGAGCGGACGCGACCGCAGACCCCCCTGACGGTTCAGATAAGAGACCACTGATGTGTTGTCTGTTCGTACAAGCACATGATGGCCCCTCAGGTCTGGGAGAAACTGTCTCAACGCATTGAAGACAGCCATCATCTCCAGGCAATTGATGTGCCACGAAAGATGATGACTTTTCCACAGACCCTGAACCGAGCGGCCTTCCATTACCGCTCCCCAGCCGGTGAGGGAAGCATCTGTCGAGATCGTAACACGATGGCAAAGAGCTCCCAATACCGGACCCTGGGTTAAGAACCAATGTTTCCTCCATATAATTAAGGCACGAAGGCACCGCCGCGTGACCTTGATCATACGAAGTGGGTTTCCCCTCGGGGAGAACCCTCTGGTCCTTAGCCACCACTGTAAAGGTCTCATGTACAGCAGGCCAAAAGGAATCACGTTGGACGCTGCCGCCAAGAGACCCAACAGTCTCTCGAACTGTTTCACAGTGCGTGACTGGCCTAGCTTTAGCTCTTTGGTGGCTGTCAGGATAGCAGCTACACGAACGGGCGTTAGAGTGGCCCGCATCGTCACTGAATCCCATACCACACCAAGGAAAGTGGTTCTCTGTACTGGAGAAAGAACACTCTTCTTGGCGTTGAGCCTCAACCCCAACATCTGCATATGAGCGAGAACGACACCTCGGTGCCGAACCGCCGACTGCTCTGATTCCGCCAGAATCAGCCAGTCGTCGATGTAGTTCAGAATACGTATGCCCTGAAGCCTGAGAGGGGCTAGAGCTGCATCCACGCATTTCGTGAACGTGCGGGGTGATAAAGCTAGACCGAAAGGAAGAACCCGATATTGGTATTCTTTGCCCCCGAAAGAAAACCTTAGGAACTTCCTGTGCTGAGGGAGGATGGAGATATGGAAGTAGGCGTCCTTCAGATCTATCGTGACAAACCAGTCCTCGGATCTGATTTGAGTCGCGATCTGTTTGAGTGTCAGCATCTTGAACTTGAGTTTCTGTACTGAACGATTCAACAGACGAAGATCTAAAATGGGACGCAACCCCCCATCCTTTTTTGGAACAATGAAATAACGGCTGTAAAAACCCGACTCTCTGTCGGGTGAGTACACCTGTTCTATAGCTTCCTTTGCTAACAGGGCCTTTACCTCTTGCTCCATTACCAGAGCCTGCTCGGGATGCACCACTGTGGGCAGCACCCCGTTGTAACGAGGAGGACGAGAACCAAACTGGATTCTGTATCCTTTCTCTACAATCTGCAGGACCCAATGAGAAATATTCGGCAGAAGCTTCCACGCTGCCAGAAAATTTACTAAGGGATCCAGCCTCTCGAGGCTGGTCTCTGGTGTTATCGAGACAGCCAATTCCGGAGCCTGAAACATAATGGCAGGAACTACCTGAACTGGCCGCTCTAAGGCCCCCCTCAGAGGGCGCGAAACCGATGCTGTGCCGCAGCATAGCATCAGCGACTCGCTGGAGACCTCTGCGCCCTGAAGCACCGAGGGTGGCAGGGTTGGCAGAACGGTCTCGTGAGGACCCCGAAATGGAACGGGCACCGTAAAATGAGGTGTACGCCGCTCCACTTCGGTCGGGGCTGTCCTCACAGGCCTGATGCATGAACATCAGGACCTTTTTTTTTTTTTTGAACCGAAGTCTTCTTCGCCTGAAGAACGGTCCTCAGATCCGGCTTCGACTTAGAAGACTTCGGTTGAGAGGGTTGCGTCTGTCTCCAGTCTCTACGTGGAGGTGCACGAGATGCAACACTCTCTTTCTGATGCACACGATATGATGAGCTCGACGGCTGGGGCTGCTCACGCCCAGCAGCCCCAGGGGGCTGGACCCGGCGAGGGATAAACTTTTTAAAAACGTCCGCTTGTTTTTTTGACTCCTGAAATCTCTCGACGACCGCGTGGACTGCGTCGCCGAAGAGACCAGAAGGTTCAAGCGGAGCATCTAATAAAAAAGCTTGATCTTTTTCTTTAATTTCAGACAGATTTAACCATAAATGTCTCTCAGTAGCTACCAAGGCTGCCATAGACCGCCCAATTGCTCTGGCGGTCTCCTTAGTAGCCCTGAGAGAAAGATCGGTAGCCCGACGAAGTTCACGAATATCGTCATGACTGACTCCCTCACTACTATCCAGATCCCCCAGCAGGTCAGCTTGATAAGCCTGGAGCACTGCCATAGTATGCAGACATGCTCCAGCTTGACCTGCTGCCGTATAAGCTTTGCCCACTAACACCGAAGTGGCTTTAAGCGGTCTAGTGGGCAAAGCCGAGGCTTTCAGAGACGATGCGGGACCAGGGGAAAGATAACTGGCTAAATTCTCTTCCGCCTGGGGCATCGCCTCATAACCATACTCTTTCAGCCCTCTTATTCTCGAATAAGTGTTAACATGAGGGCTGAAAAGACGTGATGAGTATGGTTTATTCCACGATTTAGAAATCTCATTGTGCAAATCGGGAAAAAATGGAAGCCCTCGTGGTGGAGATAATGTGGTGGAAGATAAAAAGCGCTCATCTAATTTGCTTTTAGGACGAGCGCCCTTATTCTCAGATGGCCATTCAATATTTAATTTCTCTACAGCCCGCGACATAACATCCACCAGCTCATCATATGCTGGGGAAATAAATTGTGAATCTCTTTCCCCCATGTGTGTGCTTACACTCTCCACACTCATCACATCAACCTCCTCGGAGGAAGAGCAATAAAGTAATGGAGGGCTCTCTCCCCGGGCGAAAGAAACCGCAGAGCGTGCTTCCGACACCGGGGAGAGAGCACTGGATCTCTCGGGTAAGGAAGGAGAAAGAGCCCTCGGACCCGTCTCCAACCCCTCCGAAAGATCCTTTTGCGATCCCCAGGAATGCATTCTCCGCGCCGCCTCAGCAGACGCGGGTCCTAATCCGTGTGGATCGCGAGCCTGCCCACTCACTTTATCAAAGAGTGACAGGCGAGAGCGGAGCATGCGAAGCGGTAACATCTCACAATGCTGGCACTCAGCCCCCTCGAAGGCTGAGACCGCATGCTCCACTCCCAAACAAACGACACAAAGCTCGTGTGTGTCCCCACCCGTTAAATAACGCGGGCAGGGAGAAGCACACTGTTTGTACACTTGTTTAGTTTCCATCCTTTTCCGCAACAGACAACAGTAAATAGACAGAGACAAAATGACACAGATCGCTTGCTGAGACACAGAAGCTAATGCCGCGTTTCACCGGGTGAGCCTTTATCCCTTCCTGGTCATGACGTCACCCGCCCGTGACGCTCATTCTTTCCATTGGACTAGTTGATATTGATGCTCAGACGCATGCACGCTGGGGGCGTTCCCAAAGCGTCAAGTGACGCATCGCGAGTTCCCTCGAAAGGGAACATGTGTTTTTTTTTGTTGAGTATATAAATATCAGTTGTTACACTGTCTCATAATATTAACTTGGATTCAATTTAAATGCTTAGTTTTATGATCAAAGCTCTAGTTTTTATTGAGGGGGGAAAACATAAAATTAATGCAATAAAATGATGATGATGGTCAAATACATTTTCCTCAAAACCCTGATGTAAATGAAATAATGCATTGATAATAAAGTAAATCTAAGTTGCCTCAGTCCAGTAAGTGTTCATCTTGAAATATCATTAACAATTTAAAAGTTAATCTTACATTTCAGAAGGCATGCAGTATATTGTGTATAACAGGTTTTTACAGCAAAGTTTTGTTTATCATGTTGATAATTTAGAGGCCTTATATATTTGTGTATCAAATATGATGCAGTCTTTAGGGTTAAGACTTGTGATTATGTGTTTTCATATGTCCATGCACCAATAGTCGCCCTTGCACCATTATTAAAATGCATATGCTAAACATCCTGTACTTACTTTCCAAAGGGATCTATCTATATAGTGCCCTTGTCTTGAGGTCAACCACGGTTTAACTTGAAATGCATCATGTAGTGCCTGTCATATCTCAACACTCTCATTCACATGCTTAGAATACCTCATCCGGTTTTGTAATTCAGTACATCTTCCTTTCTGAGGAAGCATTTATCAGTCTGACAGTGTGAAGCAACTCACCCAATATGTTTGTGTACAAAATATCAGAAATCGTAAAGGCCATTACCTTTGTATTATTTTACTAATTACAGTTTTGCTTGATTGCAAACACATAACTGATTCAAGTGCATGGCCCAATTTCCCAAACCATTCATTCAGTTCTCGAAACAACGACACGTTTTGAGAAACACTTCTCTTTTTTCAATTTTCACATGTTCCAGTTTTCTGCAATGTCCTCATTTTGCACAGGTTTAACCATGTTCTCATTCAGATAACACAAGTACACAATATAATTAACTCAAGTGTCACACTGTGAACTCATAGCACACATTTATGTGTAGCCTAAACATTAAGTAGCAAAACTGACGACACTATCAGAATCTTAGGATAATATAAATATTGTGTTGTACACCCTAACTCGTAATTGTCAAACTGATTTGTAGCAAGTACTTCTTACATGAGGTATTTTCACTCGGTATTTTTGCAGCACTGAGAGACAACTGCCTGGGGAGGGAAAGAAAATTGTGTCAGAAGACTAAAAAACCGCTTTAGTAATTTCATTTGTAATTGACAGTAGCCTATACTGTATTGCATTACATACCAAGATCATGTTAAATTCTTTGGTATTTAACGTTTTCTTTTAATCCACTGCAAGATCTCTTTACAGAAGAAATTTCTTAAAGCTTATTGTTGAATTTCACTGTATCTACACCCCTCTATACATATTGTATAGCATACTGCAATAGACACTGAGCTGTAAAATGATTCCTGGTTGCCAAAGGGAGGTTTTGTTACATTTTGAACTGATCTCACTAGTGTTCTCTAGGCAGTGGTGAAGCTATTTGTATAGGTTTTGTGTGCCATGAGGCCAATGTTTGATTCTGACTAAAGAGAATAAGCTAAGTGGAAGTTTGAGGTTCGTAAAAAGCTCTTGTGTAGTTTTGTATGGAGATTATGTTTAGAGTGGTGAGAAAATGGTGACTTGTTTCATTAAATGTGTGTTAGCAATCAAGATAAACTGTAAACGAATGAGTGTTATTTTTGAAGAGACCGTCTTTAGTTACTTGCTGACATCTGTTGGACAGAAAAGTGAATTACATGAATGCGTTTCAGTGCTTTTTAGACTGTTCACATTTGTCAATAAATTACTTTGGTATATTCAATATTATGATGCCATGCGATTTATTTATGTCTAAATTATCCTCATTTATTATTGTTATTATTAGCCTCTTAGGGTAATTGGATTTTCTTTAAATTAAAATTAAAATTAAAATTTTAATATTTCTCATTTTGTCATGTTTAACTGTAATTGCAGTGTGTACACTAGTTAAATATATATATATATATATATATATATATATATATATATTTATATTTATATGTGTGTGTGTGTGTGTGTGTGTGTGTGTGTGTGTGTGTGTGTGTGTGTGTGTGTGTGTGTGTGTGTGTGTGTGTGTGTGTGTGTGTGTGTGTGTGTGTGTGTTAAAGAAATCCATACATAGTATCCAGTTGTATTAATCACTTGGGTTTGTTACACGGAAATAAAAGTAGTAATTCTCCGTTGATGCCCAATCAAGTGTAAGGACGGATTTTTTTTTTAACTAAAATTTTTCACTTAAAAAAGTGTCTTTTAGAACTATTAATTACAATGATTTGTATCTGACATACAACTGCTACATCAGAGAATGTCTAATAAGTAGACGGCTTTGGCTACATGGAATGATTTGTTGGCCTGCGAACTGAGAAAGGTTACAGGAACCAGAAGAAAAATGAAAACGGGCCAAGAGATGACGGCCATTTAAGTCCCGGTTTTCGTTTCTGTGGAAAATACTTTCTCCATACACAAGTGACTTGTGCCATCCTCCAGTCCAAAAGGTGGCAGCAATATTCCGTTAACAGTCCCGTATCATCATAGAGGAAGACAGCAGCGACAAAACAACAACAGCGTCTGGCAGCTGTGTAGTTATTGCCTAATGTGCGGTATCAAATTAGCATCAAACATTATAAACTCACTTCGATTTATTTGTCTACCCCCTCGTTGTGTCTTTTAAATATTTAATTGTGGGTGAGATGTTATGACAACCTGATTATATTATAAAAGGAAGTTGTTTACATGTGTTGACTTTCGGAGCTCTTGGTATGTTGTGATTGCGGCTTTAACATGTTAAACCGCTGTCTCCTGCTCACCCAGGATGATCAGATCTAGACCATATAACTGCTGAAGATATCAGAAAACCAGCGGTCAACTCTTCTCTCACATCATGGCCCAGCAGAGAGGAGTCAACAGCCTTCAGTTCAACCAGGACCAGAGTGAGTCTAAAACACATTTCCTCTCAGAATCATTCTGCTATATAATAACGAATGCTGCTAGACTATCTGTCTATCTCTTTTGAGTACATTTAATAAAGGTATTCATTAACATATACGTAGTGATTGACCATTTTTAATTCATGACATCTTAGTGAGCACAGTTGCCAATATAATACCAACATATTTCATGATTGCAAATGTAACCTACATTTTTTAATTAAATGAACACATATGTTTACACAATGTTTAATCATACTTCACATTTTCGAAAACAGAAAAAAGTGCATTCATTATTGACAAGCTAGATTTTTGAAACCGACTAAAGGGGAAATAAAGGCAATAATCTAAAAGAAAAAATAGCAACATATCAGCTAAAATACTTATGATATACTAATGATCTGTACTGTATTCATGTTCTGATTTCCATGTTATTTAGGTTGTTTCTGCTGTGCCATGGAAACAGGTGTCCGTATTTATAATGTGGAACCTTTAATGGAAAAGGGCCATTTAGGTAAAATATTTTTGTTTTTTTCCTTCTTTTTTTAAAACAAAACCTACAGTATGTGTAGAGTTATCTATTAAAGTTAGTTCACCCAAAAATAAAAATATGTCATTAATTACTCACCCTGATCTCGTTCCAAACCCGTACGACTTTCGTTCATCTTCAGAAAACAAATGAAGATCTTTTTTGATGAAACCTTAGAGCTTTCTGTCCCTCCATTTACAGCTACACAACTGACACTTTGAAGCTTCAAAAAGTTCTTAAAGAGATGTGAATAAAAGCTTAAATTTAATTTGTTCATCACATAAAGTGATCGAGCCTCTTCAGAAAATTTTTAACTGAACCGTACAATTCATATGGATTAGTTTTACGAATCTTTATGAACTGAAGCGTCAAAGTGTCATTTGCTTAACTTTAAACGGAGGGACAGAAATTGCTCAGATTTCATCAAAAAGATCATCATTTGTGTTCTGAAGATGAATGAAAGTCTTACGGGTTTTGAACATGATGGTGAGTAATTAATGACAGAATTTTCATTTTTAGGTGAACTATCCCTTTAATTGTCTGAGATTTGATTGTATATAGATCACGAGCAGGTGGGCAGCATTGCCTTGTGTTCAATGCTTCATCGATCAAACCTCTTGGCCGTAGTGGGAGGCGGCGTCAACCCCAAATTCTCTGAAATATCAGGTACACTGAGCACTTTAATACTTGGACTTTCCCTCTTAGATGTTTTTTGAAGCTGGAATAAACAGTTTTCCTCAACATTATCCAATGTTTCATCATATCTTTGGCAGTATTAATATGGGATGATGCTCAGGAAGTGCGAGACCCTAAGGACAAATTAGTTCTTGAGTTCACGTTCACCAAACCGGTCCTCGCTGTGCGCATGAGACATGACAAGTAAAATACACGGCCATCAAGACAATAGTTCTTCATTTTTTCATTTAAAAATGTTGTTAATAACGTTCTATTTCCTGTGCTTGTTTGTGAAGAATCATCATTGTCCTGAAAAACAGGATCTACGTTTATAGTTTCCCCGACAACCCTGTCAAGCTTTTTGAGTTTGACACTCGAGATAACCCAAAAGGTATTGAGAGCATTGTTTGTGAGAGTCTTTACTTGTTTTTGATGTATATATTATATTTAATCACTATATTTTGGGGTTTGTAGGTTTGTGTGACCTTTGCCCTAGTTTGGAAAAGCAGTTGCTGGTTTTCCCTGGACACAAATGTGGCAGTCTACAATTAGTGGTAAGATTTATGTGAAACTTATACAATATCATATTAGAGTGGTAAATATTATATATATATTATACATTATTACAGTTGAAATTCAAATGTTGCATACTAAAGGGATAGTGATGAAAATGAAAATGCTCTCATAATTTATTCATCCCCAATGCATATGACTGTCTTTCTTCAGATAAACACAAACAAAGATTTTTGGGAAATTAATCAATCTCTGTGAGTCCATATAATGCAAGTGAATGGCTGCTCAGTTGACGCTTGAAAAACCACACACATCGATTGTGACGGTAATCCAGTTGATGAATCAATGTCTATCAAACGATAGGCGTGTGTAAAAAATTAAATGACTAATATTTAAAAAAAAAATATATATATATATATATGTATGTATATAGGAATCATTGCTTCCATTGTACTGTCATACGAGCATTCACGAGAGGGAACATTATGAAGCTTGTGTGAGAAATGACAGTCCTCTGTGCTTCCACAAGCGTCAACCGAGCAGCAGCCATTCACTGTCATTATATAGACTCGCAGTTATTAGTTATTTTTCTAAAAATGTTTGTTTGAGTTTATCTGAAGATAGTAAGTCGTATACATTGGGATGGCATGAGGGTTTCATTTTTGGCACAACTATCCCTTTAAAACTTTGTCATTTATTAACACATTAGTAGTGTTATTACCATTATTTAACTTTGTTTATGGCTATTTGACAGGAACTTTCCAACACAAAACCTGGCACATCTTCTGCCCCTTTCACTATCAACGCCCACCAAAGTGAAATCGCCTGCCTGGCACTGAACCAGCTGGGCAGTGTGGTTGCGTCGGCCTCCAGAAAGGGCACGTTGATCCGTCTGTTTGACACTACAACACGAGACAAGCTAGTGGAACTACGAAGAGGAACTGACCCTGCTACACTCTACTGGTAAAGTATTTGAGTTAACTTCCTGGGATACTTTCTAAACAGTATTGAAGGAGTTCACATATATGCTGTTTTTCCTTCACTGTCAGATCAAACTATCTATTTAAAGAAATTAATATAATCAATTTATATCTATCTAAGCTAATTCAATTATAAATAATATTTCATTTATTTATCTAAAAGATTGTACCTTATTGCATATAATATTGTTTTTTTTAAGTAAACCAACTCTTTACTAATAGTATAAATGTATAAATAATTAGTGATTGACTGATATGAATTTTTTTTTAATATAGATATCTAGACCAGTGGTTCCCAAATTTTTTGAAAGCATGGCACCCCTCTGTAGTGTTATTTTTCTGGCCGCGCCGCTCTCACTATGGAACCGGCAGGAATCAAGCGCGTCTCCCCTGGGCCAGGAGTTCTTAGTCGAGCCCGCCACTTATCAGCCAATCAAAAAAAAGAAATGGGCTACACAATAGCCAATCAGAAAATAGCAATATTGTATCTGGGTAAGATTTAACGGAACAACCAATGAAAAAAAGCATATCCTGGAATTGTTCACGTGATTCTGCTACAACATCTTCCGAAAGTTTCGTTCTCCCACAGAGGAAACCACTGGAGCACCAAACATCACTTTGAGCACAGAGTAACTCGTGATCTCCTGTTTTAATGTTACAACAAATTCACAATTTGTTTGACACAAACAATGACAACTTGATTGCTGTTAGAAAATGTTTCCCAGATAATTAGCATCAGTTTTTCATGAGTGTCTGTAACTTAGCTAACAGTTTTACAGCCTGTTCACTGACAACATCTGCTCAGAACAAGTAGTCTAGGCCTAGCCATATTTTCGTTATCACAAGATGACTGACATATTTTCATGAAACAACCCTATTCCCGCGACATTGAGCGCGCACCAGTACAGATTTAAACTTTAAATAGGCTATATTTGAAAAATATCATTGTTGTTTCCCTTAGCCTATTTACATTCGTTTGGACATCCTCATATGTTGGTGTTTTGATATATTTTTAAAATATATTCTATTAAAAGTTAATATATGGTTGGATAGTAATTTTAGGCTGTTTAAGTTGGAAAAAAGCTGAGATTCTGCGGGACACCTAACCAGTTGTCACGGCACCCACTTTGGGAACTACTGATCTAGACAGCAGATTGGCCAATATATTTCAATAATATTTAAGCAGAAGCCTTCAGATCAAAAGGAAACATTATTGGGTTGAGTTTAACTTCATTATTGTATATCATATGAATATATGTGTATTGCTGTTTTTTGTAAAAGAAAAACAACTCCAATTCTGCTTATAATTTAATTTCATTATATTTATTAATCAGATTAATATTTATTGAATTCTCTTGTTTTCCTGTATTCATTTCAGATGACTTTATTTTATTTTATTAATGTCAGATTATTATTTGAGTTCTGTTGTTTTCCAGTATAAATTGCAGACATGACTAATTTTATTATTATTATTATTTTATTTTTTTAATTTATTAATTATTTGATTAATTTAGTTTATATCAAAATTATAAATATTTATTGAATTCTGTTGTTTTCCAGTATTATTTTCAGCCATGATTAAATCGTATTAATTTTGTTTATTAATTATTTGATTAATTTGGTTTATATTAAAATACTACTGAATTTTGTTGTTTTCCAGTATTAATTTCAGCCACGACTCATCCTTTCTGTGTGCGTCAAGCGACAAGGGAACTGTGCACATATTTGCTCTGAAAGACACCAAACTGAACCGTCGCTCTGCGTAAGATTTTCACAGACATTCCTAGTTGAACATGTTTAATAATAAACAATCCATTAATTTCATTGCAGACTAATATTTGACATTTGCAGTGTTTTTTTAGAAATATCCTAGTAGTTGTAGTTAGAGAGTCACTGGCATTCATGGTTGGCTTCTTGTCTTCTGTAGTTTGGCACGTGTAGGAAAGGTGGGTCCAGTCATCGGACAGTATGTGGACAGTCAGTGGTCTCTGGCTAATTTCACGGTGCCGGCTGAGTGCGCTTGCATCTGTGCCTTTGGGAAGAACACCTCCAAAAACGTCAACTCTGTTATTGGTATGTTTTGTTGTTTTTTTTAAAAGACCTTTTATTGAAACATTATCAATCTGTCAGTTTTTCTCATCACATGTATCTCTCTTTTAAAGCCATATGTGTTGATGGGACATTCCACAAGTACGTCTTCTCCCCTGATGGAAACTGCAACCGCGAGGCTTTTGACGTGTATCTCGACATTTGTGATGATGATGATTTCTAAGGCTGAAGATTGAGTTGTATGTAGTCACTTTAACAGTGAACTCTGCTGGTTGAAATCTTCCTGTTGCTTGTTTCTGTGAGTTTATCTTACTGCAATGTATAATCAAATGTATATAAAATCAGTCTGTGTGAATAAATGTCTTGTAAACTTTGATCTTATCACTCCACATGCAGAAGTTTCAAAGTCTGTGATCATTTGTTTGTCCTTCAGAAGTACCCAACCTTTGAACACTTTCGAATGATTTCTCATCATTTTTTTTCCTCTTGGTTTGCTGTTACTCTTGAGGAATAAGGTCACTTACACTTTAAGGAACTTTACTCATGGGTTCAACAATACATCCTTTTGGGACTGAATTTTTAAAAGTGGATTTTAGGCTGTGCTGTTGTTATTTCATAGATGGTGCTTCTAAAATGATAGATCGTAGGTTTTATCAATGATAAAAACAACTTATGCATTTTTATTATGCACTGTTATATGATGACTAATTTTCAGTGCATATACTACAGTTCAAAAGTTTGGGGTAAGATTGTTTAATTTTTTGGAAAGAAGTCTCTTATGCTCAAGGCCTCATATATTTGATCAAAAATACAGTACAATCAGTACAATATTTTTAAATATTACAATTTAAAATTACTTTTTTGTATTTGAATATATTTTCAAATATGATTTATATAATTATATAGATCATCTATCTATGCACAAAAATATTAAAGAGCACAACTGTTGTCAACATTGATGATGATAATAAATGTTTCTTGAAGATAGATATATAGATAGATAGCAGACATAAACTCCACAGAGATGCATAATACACGTCTGCATTTTATTCTCAGTAGTTATGTTCACAGACATACAGACATAAACATGAGTGTAGGGTATTGAGCTGAGTCAAAGGGAGGGAGCGTTTGCTGCTCATTATTACACACGGATGTGCTGAACTGTCCGTGACAACCATCCAAAAACACGCAACACGACCCAAAGAGTGTGTCCAGAGTCATCAGAGTCGGTGGAGGTGTCGTGTTTGCTTGTTTTTGTTGTATGACAGCAGAAGATTGTTGCACCGAAGGTGGGATTTCTCCTCAGAAAGTGAGTTTTTGGCATGCTAGCATGCTAGCCGTCTACGCTAACACAGCAGAAGTGACAAGTGAAAAATATTGAAACTGTCTTTGACTGAAAAGCTCTAACGTTAAAATAATATAATCTAAGATTTAAACGTTTTAATTGAAAAAAAACGTGCTTATTTATATAGATAAAATGTGTTAATATGTTAAATTTACGGGATGTTTACTCGCTTTTATTAGCTCTTCATAGCTTTAGCACAAAACTGAGATGCTAAATTGATTATTGAAAAACATGAATTTACACGGGTTTTGGATTATTTATTTAGGTTAATCTAAATCAGAAATGTCTTTAAACGTCAACACTGAAATTTTAATATTTGACAGGGCATTTGCAGCTGGTTAGCATGGATTGAAAGCTAATATTGACGTTTGCTGCAAGCATCAACATTCTTTTGACACCAAGCTTATTTTTATTTATTGTGAATTTGAAAACATTCCACGGCTTATATTACACGCAGTGTGGGAGATTTGACGAACATGACTGACATCTTGCAACCTTCCCTTTTCAACATGTGTGTGTTTGGCAATCACAGCCATTGCATGTCATGTGCATAACGTTAGACGTTGCATACTGAAAGACTTAATTAAAAATTAAATTGAGTTGTACAGTTTATCTTTTTGTATTATTCAGGCACAGTTTAGTCCACAAGGATGGCTTCTCGTAAAAAGGTGCTCCTGAAGGTGATCATTCTTGGGGATTCTGGGTAAGTGATGGTCTTCTGAAACAATCATGCCTTGACAATGTTATCTAATTAGATTTTGAGACATAAACTTTTAGATTATACAATAATTGCTCTTCTATTTATGTCCAACAGTGTTGGGAAGACCTCTCTGATGAACCAATATGTCAATAAGAAGTTCAGCAATCAGTATAAAGCCACTATCGGTGCAGATTTTCTTACCAAGGAGGTGATGGTGGATGACAGGCTGGTGACAATGCAGGTATGACTCTGTAAATGTAACATTTTTGTTTAGCTCATATATATATATATATATATATATATATATATATATATATATATATATATATATATATATATATTTACACAATTTATTATTAGGGATGAACTGAAATTAAATGAATGAAATATATATATATATATATAGTGATTTAAAGTGCCCCTATTATGGATTTTTGAAAATGACCTTTAATGTAGTGTGTAACATAGCTCTAAGTGAATGAAAACATCCTGCAAAGTTTTAAATATGAAAGTGCACTGTATATAAAGTTATTGTCTTTCAAAAGTAAGAGTCGACTGAGTCAATGAAATGAATAATTTTTCAAACGAGTCATAAGCCGTTTCATTGTGACGTCAAGACGAAACATTAGTTTATTGCCCGCCCACTTATTGTATATTAAGCCTTCCCAATAACTATTCGTGTCTTGGAACAAACACGATGGTATTCCCTCACCCTAATCCTCCTCCTCCTCTTAGGGATTGACTCAGGCATGTTCAATTTCTCTTGTTCGTTGATAGACGCTGGCTTCTTCTTCAGCTCCGAATTCGCGTGCACCGTGCATGAGCGCAAAACCTCACAACACCCACCCCCTGTCAGTGATTGGTTGGAACAAATTTTTTTTGTGCAGATCTCAGAGCCTACATAGGCACGTTTTTTTGACTGCCTGCTTATGGGGCGGGCAGCTAGCGGATCTTTAGGAAAGATTAGATAAATGTGATAATTTATGTTTGGGCCTTTTTTGGGCCTGAAATCGCTGGTACAACCTTTAAAGGGTAACTAAACACTAAAGCAACTTTTTTTAGTTAATAATCTGTAAGAATGGAGCTTCATAAATGCTGTTCATTGATTCGAGTAAATTTTTTGACATTTGGGTATAAAGTGTTTTAATTTTCAAATATATGGTGTAAAAACGTCTGAGTGCTGCCCTCTTCATGGTTAAACGGAAAGCTCCTGCAGTAGGGTTACTCTCTGACATAGAATACTCTCTGACGTCACTCTGTCACGCCCTTGGTGCGAGCTCACCACGCCCTTGGCAGCCCCTGGTATAAAAGCATCTGGTTCCGTCAAAACTACTGTAGCGAGTCAGGAGTTGGAATTACGAGTATTGAAAACAATCAGGATAGATATATATTAGCATCTAGTTAGCATAGCATTTATATAGTTATTTAGATTATTTCGTGTAGCCTAGGTAGTTAATCTCGCCTATCGCTCCAGTGTGCAACCTGCATTTTACGTGGGATTGCTTCTCCAATGCAATGGAGGTGGAAATGGGCTTCTCCACACAGCTCGCGCTGCCAAACGCTGCTCTTCCTGCATGAACTCCACCACCGCAGCGGCGTCATGATGTGAGTGAGCATATATTTTTAATCACAATTTATGTTCCTTCTTATTAGGCTAAAGTTAATCCTCTGGTGTCGACAAACGCACCGGTGCGATTTGCTGATTATTTTTTTCACATAGCAGCAAAATATAATGAACGTAATAGTTATAATAATCCTGGAAAAAATGACCCCAAACTGACTGAATATAAGAATAATCGGATGCCGATCGCGATGCGGGAGTTAAGACCGCAGTTTGAGCTGGTGTCCACAGACAATTCACCCTCCTCCACTCCATTTTAGCTAGTTTGACAGCAGCTGTCACTGCGGGTCTCAGGTGGACCCCAGACTATAATTTTTGCCGAGACTATAATTTTGACATTCTTATGTTTGTTTGGTTTGGTTTCAAAAGATCAAAGAAAATGATTATATGATGATAATTTCCTCATGGCCGTTTCAGATCTGGGACACGGCAGGACAGGAGCGCTTCCAGTCATTGGGTGTGGCTTTTTATCGTGGAGCCGACTGCTGCGTGCTGGTGTACGACGTCACAGCGCCCAACACCTTCAAAACCCTGGACAGCTGGAGGGACGAGTTTCTCATTCAGGCGAGCCCCCGTGACCCGGAGAACTTCCCCTTTGTAGTGCTCGGCAACAAAATCGATTTGGAGAACAGACAGGTCTGTCTCCATTCAATCACATATGACATCAAAATCCACCAGATGATTTCAAAATCATCTAAACATAATTTTCTCGCGTTGTTTTTTTAAAGTTTGGAATAATAATGATTTTTTTAATGGCTTTTGAAAGAAGTTTCCTCTGCTCACCAAAGCTGCCATAATTTGATCAAAAATACAGGAATAAAAAGAAATATTATTACAATTAGAAATAATTGTTTTTATTTGAATATACAGTATTTTAAAAGTTAATTTATTCCTGTGATCAAAGCTGAATTTTCAGCATCATTACTCCAGTCTTCAGTGTCACATGATTCTTCATCAATCATTCGAATATGCTGATTTGCTACTCAGAAAACATTTACTATTAGTATTATCAAAAACAGTTGTGCTGCTTCATATTTTTGGTCAAATAAATGCAGCCTTGGCGTGCATAAGAGACATCTTTCAAAACCATTAAAAAAGCTTAATTCAAAACAAAAATGGGTAGTGTTATTGAAGTATCATTTATATACTATTATGTTTTTTTATTATTATTTTAAATTTGTATTTGTTTTTTCCATTTTCATCCTAAAGTTGTAGTTATTGTTTTTGACCTTTTTATTAGATTTTGCTTTTTTAAACGTCTATATGTATTTTTTTATTAATTTTATTTCAGTCTGTTAATTATTTTAGTACATAAAGTTAAAGCTGGGGTATGTGATTCTCTTTTTTGTCCATTTTTTCAAAATAACTTGAAAACCTATTCCTAACCCACTTACAGCCACTGAGTTAGAAGCACTGAAATTAAAATTAAGCAATTTAATCATCTGTGGAATGGGCAGGACTCGAAAAACTCCAGCCAATCATTTCCAAGACCACCTGGAATCATTGGACAGTAAGTTAGTCAATCAAACAGTCGTACCACACCCCCCTCCCCCCAGCGCGCGTGACCCCCTTCGTGCGCATACTCAAAGTTCGTGACGCATGCGCATGTCGTCAGTAAAGCCGGTTCCATAATTAGTAGTAAATCGTCATTACAATCTCTCGCGCATCTGAGTTTTCGCTCGTGCATGATTGCGCGTCCATGTTCTTCGAATGGGTGGAGTAAGAGCCCGCGTTGGAGGAAAGAAGGTAGGACCAGGTAGGTTTGATTTGTGTATTTTCAAAATCTGCCGGTCGTTTTCCAAACCTCATACCCCACCTTTAAACTAAATGAAAATGAGAAATGTTGTCTTGCTAATTAGCCGAAATAAAATAAATAGTTTGTTTATATTTAATTTCGTTTCAACTAATGAAAAAGTTTTAGTTAACCATAATAGAGTGCACACTCGGATTCCGGAAGTAAAAACCCCATTCATTCTCCTTAGGAAAATTGATATTTAACCATAACTTATAAACCTTTAAAGACCGCTTTACTGTGAGCTATGAGATTGTTAATTGCTAGTATCTGCTTCTGCTGAAGCCTTCAGCCTGAATTATTAAAACTTAGTTTTAAAATAATCTTGTTTAACAGCAGAATTTGTGATGGAAAGCTACATTGCCTATGATGCTGTACTGAAAATTACATCAATCAGTGAGGGTAAAGAAGCTCCGCCCACTCCCATGAAGCACTGCAAATGACGTAATCGAGTCAAACTTAATTTGAATATATGCAAATTTGTCTATAAACTTAAAATATGTTGGAAATACATGAAAAATTTAAATTAGTAGTTTTATACTTAATTTTTAATTTGATTATGCTGTTCGCGATGCTTCATGGCGAATGTAGTTCTTAAAGCCATTAAGTACACCGTCTTGTACCTTTGTATTCTTGTCTGAATTTCAAATACTTTTTGATTTCAAATCAAAGTTTGTAATGATGTGATTCACCTCATATCTGATCGGCTCGATTCATGGTATGTAACGCTTTAACAAAGACTGTTTTGAAATCCCTATGGGAGAACTGAATGGAAATATACTTATGGGACCAACACCGCTCAAAAAGTGGGCTGGCACTGTTGTCATATATCAATTTACTCTATTGATTGACCAATTGACCGTCTTGTGCAGGTGACAACGAAACGAGCCCAGGCGTGGTGTCAGAGCAAAAGCAATATCCCATACTTTGAGACCAGCGCAAAAGAGGCCATCAACGTGGACCAAGCTTTCCAAACGATAGCTCGCAACGCCCTCAAACAGGTACGCACCGTTTGATGTGTCCAATAACAGCAGCTCAACTCTGATACTAACAGCTGTTCTCGTCACAGGAGTCTGAGGTTGAGACGTACGACTTCCCAGACCAGATTAAACTGAGAGATGACAGACCCGTGTCCTCTGGTGACAGCTGCAGCTGCTGAGATGGGACGCAAGGAGACAGGAGGACCAGAGACGCAGGGGAGAGCCAGTGCGGGGCGGACCGATCCCGATAGTGCAAAGCATTCAGAAGAAAAAAAAGTTTCCCAAACTTGTATGTAAGAACTGTTAGGAATTTAAAGAAGCTCCCTGACACAGTATCAGTTTTAATATAACTACATTTAAGGATATTATTTCTATGAGAAAGAGATGATAGTTATTCTATTATTTACAAATATTATTTTTTTTTTGCATTGTTTTTTTTTTCTAGTGTATTCTTTCATCCATGCAGAATATAGTCCTTTAGACTCGTCTCCTGCTTGAATGTCTGTCCGTGCCTTTTTTTGTAGGATGTAGAAGCAGTCACACTTCCTTATAATTCCTTTTTTTTTGCCAAATTCTTTAATGTTAACCTTAATTGATTATCTAACTAAATCTACACTGCGTAAATCTTCAGCACGATTCAAGAGTTTATCAGCTGCCAAGGCCAGAAAGAAAAAAAGTTTTTTGTGCCTAAAGACACTTGCATACACGATACCTTCTTCAGGATAGGAAGGCTGAATAGTTTGGTGCTGGTGTCGAATGAACATTTTGGGGGATCTGGGAGCTCACAAAGTATTAAGTGCAATCATTTTAACCATGCAACTGTTTCTTTCACTTGACTGAAAGCGTTTCCCCAGTTATAGTGTATGAATGTAACAAATTAATGATTAATTCCTGTCTCCTGCAAACATGTCTTGATCTCATGCTGTTTAATTACTTGGTTTACATTTCAATGTTCATACATTTATAACGGGCTCATCTTATTGACCAAATTATGGGTATGAATCATGTAGGTCGATAAATAAACAAAATGTGAATGAAAGCATTAATCATAGTTCTGACCAACCCGTGAATCCATGTGATTTCTTTTTAACGTCTATTTCAATCAACCAGTATTGTAGATGATTATGTTTGAAAACTCCTAGTGATGTCTGCCAATAGAAACCAACATCTGTCCCTCTTTTATAAAACAATGACCTTTCCTTGAACATTTAAAATCATCTCTCAGTATTGTTTTCTTAACAGTGCTCCAATAATAAATCTTTATTCAAGTGACAAAACACCGTTTTGGCTTCTGTTGCATCGTAAAACTTGAACACAAAACATTTTCTTAAGACATTATGATGTGTTGCATCTTTCAGACAGAGCAAAAGCACATCAATTGTGCTTTTTGAGTCCTCGCAGTCCATACTGAACACATGGGAGCAGATGTTTTATCCTCATTACATGGTGCAAAAACAGCATCTGCATCCATATGTCTCATCTTATGCTTGTATTAGTGTCACTGTGAAACAGGAGGTCCAAATGCATCCATGGTTTCCATCACTAGAGACAAGTGGTCCAAAAACGAACTTACAGAAACACGAAGAATACGGGCTTCATCTGCAGTCCATCTCCTATAAAGGCATGAACAAAAATCAGATGTTTCATTTCGTGTAATAGAAATATTCATTGTCAACAACCACAGATACATAGATCTTAATTTAATAACATTATATCACAAATTGATAGGCTGGTGCTTTAAATAAAAAATATTAGGTAACTGGGTCGTTGTGGGAAATGCCGACCTAAATGTAAATTAGGACAACTATTTTGAATGATAGGTTTTTAGGTGATCGTTGATTGGGTATTACTCACACAGACAGTGTTTGTCCTGAAACATCCAGATTTTTACTGATTCCTCCTTTCCTGGGCTCAGGATCAGGAGATAAAGACTGCAGGGCAATAATTGCCTCTCTCTCGGAAGGGAAAGGTACCTTTAAAAAGCTGATATTTTGTAGAGTTAAAGAAATCAGGACCTGGAAATATTTCTTAAGCATGATTAACAGCTCTACTGTGTTATTTGGCTGCTGCTGCACATGGTGTCTGAGTGATCAAACCCCGCCGTCCAGGCAGGTAACAGCTGAATAAGTCGGAATAAATCCTGCGATACAGAAGAAAAGTTTAACAATTAATGTTTTGGATATTTAGAAACAACAATAAAAGGATACAATTCAAGTTTTCTTTCTGAACCGTTTTCACTCATGTAGGTCGCCATGTTGACATGTTTTGTTTGGGGTTAGATTGAAAGCGGCATTTTCGTCAGGTTTTGATTAAATGTAACCTTAATTTCGTAAAATCACATTCGACAAATTTGGATTCACATCACAGTCATATCAACATAAATGTTTAAAAACAAATTATATTTAATATACGTTTTGCTGATTATTGTACTCTTTGTTTAGATTATCAGGTGTAATTCATATTTTTTAAGATGATTTTTATACTTTAAAATCAATATTATCTAGCTATGTCCTACATAAAATTGCCTACATTTGGAAATAGTAGCAAAAATAATACATTAAGTGAAGATAAGTTATTATTTATATAAATGTGTGAAATAGCTACATTTAAATTGTAGTCTTTTGTTAAATTATTGTAATTGATATTAGTATAGCTATTATCATTTTGTACTTACTTCCCCTTGAAATAAACAACAACATAAATGCCATCACCATAAATAAGTAGCTCATTACTGAAAAATCTACATAGCCGAGCTGCAGTCACTCTTCTGAAAACATATTAATAGTAGCATTTGCAATTTTGCCTCAACAGTCCTCAGGTTCATTTGGTTCAAATGAACCAAACCACATTTATTCAGTCAGTAACAGACCTACAGGATCTTCACACTTCCATCACAAATGTTATAGCCTACAGAAATGGTCGTAAGCTGAGGTGGACGCGTCGATGATGCCAAAAACAATGCTGTCTAGGAAGTGTGGGTAGGTAAGGCAGCTCACTAGGTCTTGAGACACAGTCGATTCTCTCGCTGTTGCCTACTCTTGCGCTGGATCTGTTCAGTCCTCCGTGCTTCTTTATTGTAGGTAAGTCAGACACAACGGAACCTCTTTTATTGCATGCTATAGTTAAAGCGTAAATTTTGTCATTTTATGAAAAATCTCAAATCCTAAAAATGAGTGCTAAATATTATTTTCCATGTTTCCTTTTTGTTACGATGACACTGATTTTGTAAACAGTAAAGTGATTTTTATAAGGACCATAATGCTAATAAAAATAAGCCTTTCTAATTTTGTCAACTGTTTTGTTGTTACTATTGTATCTATCTTTATGCTTGAATATGCTTGAAAAAAACTTGATTATGTATATGAAACATATTCATATAACATTGTTATAGTGTAACAGGCTTCATTTAAGTAGGCAACTAATTAAATATTCATTAACAACATTAGAGTTAAGAATAGGGTTTTGTTTAGGGTTAGTTGCATATTTATGCATAATTCACTGTTTACTGCATATTTACTGACCGTATGAATGGGTGAATGTGAGGCGATATGTAAAGCGCTTTGGTGGACCCATGGTTCTGTTGAAAGCACTAGCTATATAAATGCAGTCCATTTACCATATTATAAAGTTTTGGAATTTCATCTCTATATCTTTCTCTGTGTAGTTGTTCATATTTAATTATTTTATTTTGAAATTACTTTTATACAATGGGGTTATTGAAAATCTGGGATTCAAAGACTTATTTAAAACTGAAAATAAACTGAAAGTCTTAGGATTTTGAAAATGTCAAACTAAGAAGTGTAATGGCATTAACTATAGGCCTATAAGAAATATTTAAGACCATATACTAAGAGATTACGAAATGCATGTTAAATTTACACTTGGATTGTTACTTTAATAATATAATTTGTAATAAGGATAACAACTGTATTTAATAAGAAATAACTTACAAATGGACTTATGAACATGCTGTATTTACCACTGTTTTTTTTAGGGTTTTCCATTTCTGTTTAGACTGCAAAAAATAAAGATTTTCTTCTTCAGCATTTTTGTCTTGTTTTCCAGTTCAAATATCTTCTTAATTCAAGATACATTTACCTGAGAAGCAAAATGACTCAATATTTTTAATATCATGTTTTCTGATAAATGTATCTCATTTAAGTGGGTTTATGCTTTAAACAAGGTCAAATGTCTGCCAATGGGTTCAGAAAAATAAACATAGTTAAAAGGGAAAACAAGATTATTTTTCTTACCCTGTTGGCAGATATTTTCTTACCGTTTTAAGCGCGCACGCACACACACACACACACACACACACACACACACACACACACACACACACACACACACACACACACACACACACACACACACACACACACACACACACACACACACACACACACACACACACACACACACACACACACAAACAACAAATCTAAAAACGAGACTTAATATCTTAAGTCATTTTGCTTCTCATGTAAATGTATCTTCATTTAAAAATATATACTGGAAAATAAGACAAAAAATACTTATAAAAACTTTTTTTTTTGCAGAATAGTTTATTCATAACTCTGTCCTCATTATCCCAGCTGCTATAATGCCTTAATTGCTTTCTGGTATCAATAAAGTATCAGAAACATCCATTGCAAACTCAGTAGTTTAGCTTTTTATGGTGTTTGACTGAATTTTGTTTTTGGATTTCATTGCATTTAAAGATGCATTATCCTCCAGCGGTGACAGTCTCCCGGGCTGATGGGAACTCTCCGTGACCTCCAGTTTGCCCTGCAGACCAAGATCGAGGAGCTGCGGCAACGTGACACTCTTATTGATGAGCTAGAGCTGGAGCTGGACACTAAAGATGACCTCATCAGACAGCTACAGGGCGAGCTGGACCGTCTCCGCGCCGCCCCTGTCACACACAACCCATCTGGGGCCACAGAAATCACAGGTGAGCTGGGAATTTTGTGATTAACTATGGAAACATGCTGCATTTTATTTATTGTTGCACTTTATTTTATTTTATTGGTATTGGAGCAGCGTCCCCAGATGAGCCCCAGCGCACTAAACGGCAGGCCATATCAGCCGAACCCACGGCGCTGGATCCAAATCAGCTCACCCACGTCACCCTAACCAACTACAGCAAAAGCGAGGAGTGAGTTAGAGCCTGTACACACCAGAAAAACACCCTGCAGCTTATAAAAGAGGATCTATTATACTTTTTTACATTTTCAACTTTCCTTAGTGTGTAATGTTGCTGTTTGAGCATTAAAAAGGTCTGTGAAGTTACAAAGCACAAAGTCATTATCTCCATTCTCTGTTTCTGAAATCCCTGAAACGCCTCCATTGCAGGTTTTCTCCGGAAACGAGGACGTCACAGTATTGCTCATTTACATAATTCTCGCCCATGGCATACGCTAAAAGGGACAAGGCCTGGTTGACTTGCTTTGTAGTGTGTTGTTGCCAAGTCCAAGAGACCTTTAATTTCCCACCCCAATCTATCGAATTGATAGAGCAAAACTGATGATGCCATTGTTTGCGTTTACCCATTGCAAAAAACAGTACGCCAACATTGTATGTCCAATATACATACAGTACATTAAAAAAAAATGTGGCAAAAACTACCTGAATGACCTATTACTTCTGGCAGGATTCTAGAGTGCATATTCAATGGACACTTTACTATCCCATGAGGCCACGGGAGGGGATTTTGAATGTCTGTAGCGCATTTCCATTACAGATTTGCGATAAAAAAAAAATAAAAAAAAAGCGTTTGCGATATTTTCTAAATGTCGATAAAAAAATGACAGCATTTCCATTAACCGATGTTATACGACTAAATCAATTTTTTTATCTCTCGCAGTAAGTCATTCAAAAATCATGGCAACGGATGTTGGGAAGGTTTATGTGTGTTTCTCCCTCCTGCTTCAAGGTCTTGATAAATTGTGGCATTTCTTTGTTGTTTAGAATCTACTATTCCCGTAATTCTTTTTAATAAAGTTTAATAAAGAACACTCTCTCTTCTCCTGTCCAAAGATACCGCATCATCTTTAAAGAATGATTGACTTTTACGTACGCCAGGTGACCTGAAAAATGCGGAAAAAACCTTTTCCATTGCTGTTTTACAAAATGTTCTTTTTTCGAAATGCTTGAAAAAAAAACTCATGCGTACGTAAAAACTTTTTTGCGATAAATGTGTGTTTTTTGCGGAATCGATGTGTTTCCATTGAGCGTATTTTCAGTTCGCAATTTCAATTTGTTCAATTTGAAGGGTAATGGAAACGCGGCTGTGAAACTGGTAGGTCACGTGACACAGTAACAACATGGCGGATGTAGTGTACGTCCGAATTTCATTCATACTACCCATATTCATAGAACATATACAGTTTAATGATTACAAAGTAAATTCACGCTGCTCCAGCCGACTAATTAGAGCTCATTGCACTTTTTTGAAAGGAGGAGTGTTTCCCGAAAATTTCCAACGCACACTAGCAAACAGCATCGCAAAGTTGAGTGGTTGAAGCCTCTTGGCCTGTGGTTAGAAGCATAGTTTATTTGTTTCAAGATATGTGGACTCAATAAATCCTTATCTTGAGACAATACACAAGCTGACATTCAGTATCTATATCTTTCATTTAGAATGCATACAAATGTCATTTTTTGATCTTTTAGTTTGTCAAGATTTAAAGCACTGTTTTGAAGAGTGCCCATGTGCGTGCGCACGTACGTGCTCTAGTACGCAAGAACAAACCTATGATTGAATATGAAAATAATGCAAAATAACTGATAAAAATTTGAATTAGTCCTCAGATGCCATGTCCCTATATTTATAACAAAATATCTAGCATTAATTCGATCTCAAACAGATTCATTAAAAGAAGTTAGCTATTACTCCACCACCTGCGTGACATTATTAGCCAACGTGGTTGAACAACAAATTTGATACGATACGGTTTCAGGAAAGTTTAGTTGATTTCTTCTACAATGCATCGTACTATGGCAGTGAAGGATGAGTTGCGTCATTGTATGGGAAACGCACCCCTGAGCGTTACTGGCGGACTGGGAAGACAGGTGCTGCAACATTTGAAAAATAATGTATTTTTTGAACATTAAAGCATGAAAGCATATTCTATACCCCAAGAGCATAATATGGCCTCTTTAATATTTTAGCAACAGGTAAACATGTTTGATTCAACCCCATCACCCTGTGCTCATCCCAGGTCTCGGGAGCTGATCCAGAGGGCTCTGCTGGAGAATGATTTCATGAAGCATCTGGAGGCCAGTCAGATCCTCACCATCATGGATTGCATGAATCCCACAGCTCTGTCGCAGGGCAGCTGCGTCATCCAGGAGGGCGACGACGGCTCTACGGTCTATGTCCTGGAAGGTGAGGAGCATCTGCCTCAAAGATAAGATTTTTATTAAGAAATTATCGTATGTGCAATTAAAACTATTCTGAGAAACAGTACATGTAAAACTGTACTAAAAACACTAAGTGTTTTTGTTTTTATGCTTGGCTCTGTGAAGTGGGCAGTTGAAATTGCTGCCTGTTCATCATGTGTTTGTGACAGTGATCCTCTGTGCAAAGAAAACACTTCACATGATGGTTCCTATTATTCCATGGTTTTAAACTGGCAGTTAAAGGAATGGGTCAGGCAAAAAAACAAAAAACAAATTTCTACAACCTCATGTCGTTCAAAACATGTACTTTTTCTTTGGAATATTTAAAGAATTGCATCTCTTTTACACACACCACCTTTCAAAAGTTTGGGGTTGTAAAGATTTAAATCATTTTGAAAGAATTCACTTGTAGTATGGCAAGCCGTTTTAACTTTTATTCATTTCCAGATATGAATTCTTGATATCAACAATTCAATTCTTGATATCTGTAATTCTATTTTCACTACTGAAATGTCACCATAGGCTGCCATTCAAAATTAATTGTTGATATCAACAATTGATTTCTTACTAGTAGAAATATAATTTTTGATATCAATAATTACATTGTTACTATAAGAATGTGAATTCCTGATATCAATAATTCAATTGTCACTAGTTGAAATGTCTATTCTCGATATCAACAATTTAATTGCTACTAGTAAAAATTTTCATTTTTGATATCTGAAAATGTATTTCTGATATCAATATTATATTTCAGATATCTAAAATGGCTTTCTTACTAGTAACAATCACATTCATGATATCAGAAATTAACATTGTCACTAGTGAAAATGGAATTATTGATATCAAAAATTAACATTGTTAGTAGCATTTCAATTGTTGACATCAAGAATAGACATTTCAACTAGTGACAATTGCATTCTTGATATCAAAAATAAAGGTTTTTACTAGTAAGAATTTCTGATATGTGAAATTGGAATTGCAACTAGTAAGAAATCAATTATTGATATCAACAATTGATTTTGAATGGCAGCCTATGGTGACATTTCACTAGTGAAAATACAATTACAGATATCAAGAATTATAGTTTTTACCAGTTCAAATACAATTCTTGATATCTAGAATGAGCAATTTAACTAGTAAAAATGTAATTGTTGATATCAAGAATTAGCATTGTTACTAGTGGAAATGTAATTTCTGATATCAAAAATTGCCATTCTTACTAGTATAAATCTAATTCCTGATATCAATAACTATAATTTTAACTAGTGAAAATTGAATTGTTGATATCAAGAATTCATATCCTGGAAATGAATAAAAGTTAAAACGGCTTGCCATATCCTCCAGAAATCATTCTAATATGCTGATTGATTTGCTGCTCAAGAAACATTTCTTATTATTATAACTGTTGAAAACAGCTGTGTAATATTTTTGTGGAAACCATGATACATTTATTTCCAGAATTCTTTGATGAATAGAAATCTCAAAAGAACACAATTTATTTGAAACAGAACTTCACTTTTCATCAATTTAATGCATCCTTGCTATTTGAAAGTCTTTTAACGGTTCTCCTACACACACTGATCTCGTTCACAGACTCAAGGTTGTTGGTTTTGTTTGTGTGTGTTCTGTGCAGAGGGGTTAGTGGAGGTTACTAAAGGAGGGCAGAAGCTGTGCACCATCGAGCCGGGGAAGGTGTTCGGCGAGCTGGCGATACTCTACAACTGCACGCGCACGGCCACCGTCACGGGTGAGGAGGTTCACCCCGTCTGTGTATTTCAGAATGAAATATTTGTTCCACCGGGTACTGAAGGGCATTGAATGTTTAATCCTTCCTATTTCTTAGACATGTTCTGTCTTTCTTTCGATTCAGTTGAATTTTAATTTGGTTTGCTTTATTAACTACATTTATACTGCTAATATGTTTGCAGCTTGGCGTAGCCTATAATGAAAACAAGTTAAACATAATAAAAAGTAATAAAAGTAATGTAAAATAATAAAAAGTAATAGAGTAAACAACAGAGGAAATGGAGTTAATAAGAATAATTAATAAAAACATTTAAATTAAATTACTTAACTTTTATTTAGTTTAGTTTAATTTAACTTAATTTAGTTTAGTTTAAATATAAGTTGAATTTAAATTAATTTGGAACAGGATGGATCATACAATCACACAACAATTAAAATATAGAAATATTAATAGTAATAAATGTAATATGTAGTAAAATGGCTGGATAGATTAAATAAGTATTATTATATTTTTAAAAAAAAATTAAGAGAAAGTAACAAACAGCCAGTTTACCAAAAAGGAACAAAATGTGTCATAGAATCATACAATAATTAAAATATAGAAATGCTATAGTAATATAAGATATTAAATATAATACATGGTCAAATAACAATAGATCAAGTTGATCAAATAATTATTAATAAGAACAGAATAATTAAATGGAATTATTAAATGAAATTTGGAAGGGAACAGGATGTAACATACAATAATTTAGATATATTAAGAACAAAATTAATAAAATAGAGGAAATAACAATAGCACAAATTGAGTAAATAAGAAATATTACACCCAAAAAAAAAAAAAAAACATTTAGTCATATTGACACTCTTTCTTTGTCTCTCTAATTCTGACAAACACAAAATGTATAAGCCTGAACTATAAGTCCAGGAATCCACAGTTTGTAGTATTGAGTCTGAATTCCTGTTCATCTGTCAGGGCTTTGGGCTATAGACAATCTGCCATGGCTTCTGAGATTGAGTTCAGCCCTATAAACGGCTCTCTCCTGCGGAGTGAACATGGAGGATGTTTGTGTCACACACATGTCAGTGTGTAATTGCTGGGATGTTTGGCCACATGGTTTTTCTAATATACCCTCACCTTATCCTTTGCCCTTTTTATGACACAACTGTTTAGTGTGATGGATTGGGGTGAAATGAGTTCACTCAGGTGGTGTCTGTTTAATCACAATAATAAAAATGCAATTAAAATGGGGCCTTTGGCTGTCCCTGTTCATGCAGAGATCTCTCTGTAACAATCTCACCTGTGAACCCGGACCAGATTTGCGGGATCGGAACAAATAGTACTACAAATTTGCTTCCTTTCTCTATGCTGCCCAAAAAATGTTACAATTTAAGATGGATTTACACTGTGTAACTTTTGGCCCACTTGCGGTTAAAAAACAAAACATGTATTTTTTTTTGTTTTGTTTTTTTGGAAGAACATTGTTTTGGTTGTGCTTCAGGTCTGCGTGACTGTGCAGAAGAATATGAGCCTTCAGAGTAGATAATGCTATAAATGGCATTTATCTGTTCAATAAAATACCTTACTCGTCTGTTGAGCAATAAAAATGTCTTCTCCGCGTCGCTTTTACAACATTCCAAATCCCTCAGTTCTCTCCATCTCTGAAAAGCCAAGCCAATGTTGATTCCTTGTTTTATTACGAGCGCTGCCGCACACTCTTTTTGCCAGCAGACTCTCCTCTGTTCGGGGTTTGTTTTAAAATGGTTGATTTCCAGAAGGATTGAGATTTAGCGTTCCTTTTGTCAACCTCTTTCACTCATCATGACAACTAACCTATGCCACTTCCACATGCGTCAAAGTAGCCAGAGCAACTTTTCAATATTTAAAGATATGACGACATATACACAGGCGAGTGACGTATGTACACAATTTCCCCTGATAGGTCTAAAATATGAGCACTTATAATAGGCTTACCAAAGGGAGTCAGAGTAAGACAAAAAAAACATTTTGGAAGGATTGATGATTTATTGGCTAATTATTTCAATTTTGAACAAAAAAATGTACATAGTGTTCATTTAATTAGATAATAATATTAAGAAAAATGGGTAACGCTTCCTTTTACAGTACGTTAACTTACGTGTACTTACAGAAAGTACTGGGTAATAATGCTTAATTTTACAGTGCGTTAACTGTACTTACAGTGTACTTACCTAAGAAAGTACTGGGTAATATAAGGTAAGTACATGGGTTAAGGTTAGGTTTAGGGGTAGGTTCAGGGTTAGTACCTAGTTATTACCCAATTATTGTAATTACTATAATAAGTACATAGTATGTACATGGGGAACAGGACTGTAAAAGGAAGCGTTACCGAAAAATGTTTCTCAACTTTAGAAATCTTCATGACCAAATCAGTGCATACAATATAATGTGGAGCATATAATGCATACTGCATACATATAGTGCTTAAGATAGAATGTGAAACATTGTTGTATGCACTGATTTGCAACGTTTGAACATTTCAGACAGCATGCTACCCTGTCAGACTTCATAGTTGCATATTGTCACGTCTCTCTTTTGTGTTGATGGCAGATGGTATCTGCTGTTCAGGGTCAGCTAAATGAATAGCTTTACAATTTCTTAAAGCTCTGTGGGTTCATTGTCTGCTCTCACGCTATCAGTCTTTTCTGAGCTTTTTCATTTTTCTTGTCATTTTTGTGAATGTGTTTTTGGGGTCAGAGGTTAGATCCATTTTCAAGGTACATCTGACATCACTAACTGATAATTACTGTAGTACATTAGACAGCGGCAAAATAGAATGATGTGAAGGTCTTCATGAAATGTCAACAGCTTCTTAAAGTCTGAAGGACTTTCTAAATCTAACCTAAGGAGGTCTCTACTTCACTTGCACCAAAGTTGAAAAGCGGTCATTGAAATCTTTTGAATACATGCCAGATTGTGTCATTTAAGTGGTTTATCATGGGAAAAGGGCTGCGTCCGAAAGCTGAAAAATGCTGCCTTGCAGGGAGCATACAGAGCTAGGAAGGCAACAAGGCATGTCCGAATCCAATGATTGTGTCACATCCTGTCTGTTGAGATACCTTCATCCGATCGTTTTTTGAAGGCAGCATAGATGTATCCATCGCTGCCTATGACATCCTACAATCCTGTGCATTCCATTCCGTGACAGTTGAGCTAAAAATTTTAATTTTTGTTCTGTGTGTTTGTGTGTAAATGTAATTTTTTTCACTTTTGATTGTTTTAATCAGTGATTGGCATTGAGTAATCATCTCTTGAATTAAAATGTTTATTTTCCATTTCGAATCCAATGATAATTAAATGATAGCCTTGGATAATTAAAGCCTTGGAAATTTGAAGGAAATGTTAAAAATCTCAGCAGCATTTCTCAAACTGGAAGTGGAAGGTCAGGTTGAAAGCATTGCATGGTGGGATACAGTATTGTGCAGTGTATATTGTTAGACAGCACTTTTTGTCATCCAAGTATCCGTGCATACTGATAATTTCCATACTTTACACAATATACTTATTGCATACTGTAAAAATAGTACAATTAATGGGGTAGTAAGCTATTCTGAACATAGCCATTCACATCATGGAAGAATAGTAACCTTGGAAGATAAAGCAGGGAGGATATTCATTCATACAATTATGCCATCAAATAACCTTTTGTGATATAATGAGGTTTTTGTATTTATCAGGAATTTATTTATTGGTTTTGCAGGTGTTAATAAAATGTCTCTCAATGTCTACAAACATTCTACATGAAATTGTCTTGAGAGTTTATTGGTTTAGAGAGGAATATTAACAGTAGGTGAAAGTGTTTGTGTGGGGTGGGCTGGCAGAATAATTACATTGAGTGGGACGTGAAGAGCTCTCAATGCAGCAGCTGTCAGTCATGTTGAGATGAAGTACAGAACAAAAGTGTTTAGGTGAAGAGAACGTGCTCAAGAGTTATATTTTCACATGTCCTTGTTTATGGATTATGAAGCAGAGAATCACAGCAAATCTGTCTGGTTTTGAATGTTGTCGTCCAGAGATTCCAATGAACATGTTTTGATTATAACATTCCATGATTAAATGGAGTACAATTCTTTTTTATATATATGTATATAAGTGATAATAAAGTAAATTATACTTCTTCTTTTTTTGAGGCTTTTTGACTTTACTTGAAAGGACAGTTTAGGAAAGTAAATGGTCTGGAATTTGGAATCTAGTAGTAGCAATTATTTGCATGTAAAGCCTTTATTAGAAATGAAATACAGGAATAATTTCCTCCTTCCTCATCATTGTCATCTTCTTTCCTCTCAGCCCTGACTGATATCAAACTATGGGCCATAGACCGACAGGGTTTTCAAACCATCATGATGAGAACTGGCCTTCTGAAGCATTCAAACTACATGGAGTTCTTGAGGAGGTAACACAAATTTGCATTAAATCAAATTCAACATTTCAAACCAAAATCAGAGTTTTGACAGCGTTTGAGATTGGTTCTAGTTATACTATCAACTGAATTGTGTTGTCAGCGTGCCCTCCTTCAAGACTCTCACTGAAGATGTGCTGAGTAAATTAGCAGATGTTCTGGAAGAGGTGAGGTGTTTTGATCTCTGCACATTAATTCTGAAAACAATTCCAAATTGATTTGTGTGACCATATTGTTTTGTTCTCCCTCTCTCTTTTCTCTTTAGACTCACTACAGTGATGGTGACTACATCATTCGTCAGGGTGCCACTGGAGACACATTCTTCATCATCAGTGAGGGGCAGGTGAGTAAAGAGCCTTTCTGAGGTTTTCTGCTGGATTGAAGAACAGAACATTTATTATTAATTGTTTGGCTGTTTTGGCCCACAGGTGAGGGTCACCCAGCAGAAATCAGCCAATGAGGAGCCAGTGTTCCTGTCCACACTGTCTAGAGGGGATTGGTTTGGAGAACAGGCTCTCAAAGGGTCAGTGAGGAACTTTAAGGTTTTATGGTTATAATTCTCATTCTAAGATTTAAGAATAACCTTTTGCATTCTTCATTTCTCTTCCCAGGGAAGATGTGCGTACAGCAAATGTAACCGCTGTTGGAGATGTGACATGTCTGGTTGTGGACAGAGAGTGAGCAGCTTGCAGGACAGTCAAAGTCACCATTCAAAAGCAGCATAACATCATAACATCTCAATCATTCAAAATCAATAATATTAAAATCCATATCACAACCATCCAAATCAATCAAATCACAACTATCACAATCATACCTATCACAATCACTGTTGAGACATAACTGTCTCAATCAATATCAAAACCATCACAATCAAAATCATAACCTTCAAACTAACATCACAATCAATATCACAACCATCACAATCAAAATCATAACCTTCAAACTAACATCACAATCAATATCACAACCACCCCCCCACAAAAAAAATCATAACATCACAATCAGTATCTCAATCAAAATAATTACATTTACTCAAAAGTCACAACCATCACAATCAAAATCATAACCATCTAAATTAATATCACAACTATCCCAAACAATCAAATTCATAACAGTCTATATCAATATCATATCATTGAATCAGAATCATAACCATCACAATCAGTATTACACCCTTAATAATCAGTCAAAATCAGAATCTACACAAAGAAACTGTAATGTATCAAAATTATAACTATCAACAATCATCATAATCAGTCAAAATCACAACCTACACAAACAAAATCACAAGCATCCCAATAAATCAAAACTATCTCAATATCTCAATCAGAATCACAATGATCACATTTCCTCAAAATCATAACTATCAGAATTAATATCACAACCATCACAATCGAAATCGTAACCATCAAAACTATCAAGACCATCCCAAACAATCAGAGGTGGAAAGTAACGAATTACATTTACCCGCGTTACGTAATTGAGTCGTTTTTCTGTGTAGGCCTACCTCTACTTTTTTAAGTAGTTTTTAAAATCTGTAATTTTACTTTTACTTAGGTACGTTTTGTTTGAAGTATTGTACTTCGCTACATTTGATATAAAATCCGTTACTGAGTAAAAAATTATAATAGGCTACAAGGGAGAAAAGAAATCACACTCCGGAAACTACTGCATTGATTGAAGGGCGCGAGAACAAACGCGCAAAAAGGGGACGCAGACCCAGCTGAAGCTGAAAGCAAAGCGCCCTTGAATTCTTATGAAGCCAATTATGGCCAGTATGGAAATACTTTGGATGTAAAAAAGTGTGGTTGTCCTCGAGGATAGATATCCAATTTGCAAAAAATGTGGACACAATGGGACTGCAAAAGGAGGATACATAGGACACCATCCCTCCTGCAGATAAAGGCATGTCCTGTCCGGATTATAACGTAAGGCCGAATGATGTACGTGATGCAGAGGGAATTCTGGTATCCGTCATGAAAATGGAATTTACATAACGCAGAAGATGTCACGTAAAACACGCAAAATGATGGATGGATGAATACATGGAAAGTAGAACTGTTCAATAAATCCAATCGCGACATGGTCTGTGAATATTTAAGCGCAAAAATACTGCTGTGTAAATATATAACCTGCTTGTTCTGCGTTTCTGTGAATCTGTGTGAATGAGCTGCTCCGCTTTGTCTACATACTAAAGTACTCGTGGTGTTTTTTCAGCATCTCACAAACAATTTGACTACATGAATACATGAACATTTCCAGAGCTGCTCTGAGAGATCGCCTAATGAGCATTTTCATCATTTTATTTGAGAAAAACCATTGTCAAATAGGCTTACACTTTGAAACAGGTCTTCACTACAACCCGTCAAAATAAAGGTTTGGTTTAACTAGGAGAAATTATGAAAGAAATATATTACTATTGTAGGCATACAATAGAACGTAGCCTACTTCTCAAAATAATAATAAAACAATTTATTTAAACATTACTTAAGGCATATATATTTTTGTCCATGGTTTAATTTAGTAAATCTGTTTTTTGCAGCTCTTCCCCAAAAAATAAAAGAACAAAAGTTTGAATTTCCATTTGATTGCCACCGTTTTTGATAATATATTTGGATTAAATCATAAAAAGAAACATTAATTTTCTGAATAAAATACATTTCATAGGACTATATTATTCTTTAAAAAATTTAAAAATTATTAATGTTAAAAATGAGTTGTTAATCTAATTCATTATCAATTATTGAATTTAATTGATTAGACATGTTCTATTGAAATTTTAATAAACAAAACAAACAAATGGTTTCAAGTTTGTTATAATAAAAGCATTTGTTCAACCCCCCAAAAAACTTTTCTTTAATTTAACTGTCAATTTAACTGATGAAGATAATAATAATAACCATAATTTAATAATACCGTTTATTTAATAATTGATTAATACTGTAAACCGTGATATTTTCTGAGACGTTATCATACTGTAAAAATCTCATACCATTACAACCCTACACGGGAGAGTCCCCCCACCTCACCCCACCCCACCCCACACACACTATTCACTCACCCCCCCACTGTTAAAAAAGTAACTCCGTAACTTTTACTTGAGTAAATTTTAAATGAGCTACTTTTTACTTTTACTTGAGTAGATTTTTAGACCGGTAATTTTACTTGTACTTAAGTAAAATTTCATTGAAGTAGTAGTACTTTTACTTGAGTAGAATGTTTTATTACTCTTTCCACCTCTGCAAACAATAATTATCAGAATCACTATCATCACATTTAATCAGAATCAGAACCAATCACAATCAGTATCACAACACTCATAATTAGTCAAAATCAGAATATACTCAAACAAACCATCCCAATGTATCAAAATCACAAATATCACAATAAATATCTCAATCATCATATTTACTAAAAATCATGACACTACAATCAATGTCACAATCAATGAAAATCATAGCCATAGAAATAATGACCATTGAAATTAATCTCTTAAATTCATAACTATCATAATCAGTATCACAACCATCATCAGTCAAAATCAGAACCTGTGCAATCACAGTATCAGAACAGTTGGTAAACTAATAACATAATTTCTCAATCTTGTCACATGCACTGACAGCTTATGAAACTCTAAATTCGAACAGGTCTTTCAAGCAGCTAATCGGTGGACTGGACAATATGACCAATAAAATGTACGAGAGCGAAGAGTTGAAGGCCAAGTAAGCACACGATGAGCTCCTTCACATTCATTGTTCAGAAATGAGAAGCATTCTGGGTAATGAGAATAACTGATATTTCTCGTAGGTTAGAGGCAGAAGCCGTGTTCTTCTCGAAGATGTCTCTTAGTGACATCAGTGTGATCTGTACGCTGGGGGTGGGTGGATTCAGTCGGGTACAGCTGGTACGATAAGTTTCATATCATGAAAGCAGCAGTTAGATGTTCCTTCAGGAATGATGAGGAGTTTTTGAGAGTAAGTTTATATTGACTCTTTACAGGTGGAGCTGAAGAACGATCACAGTCGCTCCTTTGCCATGAAGGTCCTGAAAAAGCGTCACATCCTGGACACGAGTCAACAGGGTCACATCCTATCTGAGAGACGCATCATGATGGAAGCCCACAGTCCTTTTACTGTCAGGTCATTACAACTCCAGCTGGGTTCCCATGATAACTTAATCACATGATTTGATTGATTTAACTGTTTAGTGTGTAATGCATTACATTTTAATGAGTTATGCAGAATTAAACTCCTGACTACATTTGAAGTATTTTCTCTTTAAGTCTTCTCTTAAAGTATTGATTCATTACTTGATATTTTAATGAAAAGCATGCGATAATAAGCCCATTCTGGTTTTATGCTTCAGACTGTATCGGACATTCAGAGATTCCAAATTCTTGTACATGTTATTGGAAGCGTGTTTGGGTGGAGAGCTGTGGACTCTGCTCAGAGACAGGTATCAAGAACCCCCTCAGTGTTTAGTCATGCTCATCTGAACGGGTTGAGTAACTGACTGGGAGTTCTGGGACTGTTTCAGGGGGATGTTTGATGACAGCACCACCCGCTTCTACACTGGATGTGTGGTGGAAGCTCTCGCTTTTCTCCATTGCCGTGGCATCATCTACAGAGACCTGAAGCCTGAGAACATCATATTGGACCACCGTGGATATGCAAAGCTGGTAAAAAAGCAGTGTTATTTTTGTATTATGTATTTAATATTAGAGTATGTATTTATATTTTGAAATTCCGCTTTGTTTTAATTAACAGAAATGGTTTATAATAGTTTGAGTTTTTGTTAAAGTGCACTATTATGCTATTTTAAAGGTTCCTAGTTTTGTTTGGGATGTCTCCTACAATGTTTACATTAATCCAAGGTCAAAAAACACTTTAATTTTCTCATAACAAATCGCTGCATCAGCTCTTTTCTCACAGTGTCCCAGAGCCTGCTCTGATTGGTCAGATGGTTCAGTCTGTTGTGATTGGTCTACTCTGCTCTGATTGGTCTAGTCGGTTGTGATTGTGACATGTAGTAATATTACACACTACATGAAAGGTAATATAAAATCCCAAAAAGCATAATGTGGGCACTTTAACAATAAAAACACTGAGCCAGATCTGAAGGTTGTAACCAGAAGGTACTATGTTAATTAAATGTTAATTAACTCTGTTAATTAAATTGCTGTACATGTGTTTCTGCTACATTTATTATCCATTTAAAAAAAAAAAAATTTAAATAAAAATGTTTACTTGTTAATGTTAATGTATTTATAAGCACACATAATATTAGTGTACAAAGCTAATTTTAAGCTTATATCCTTAGATTTCTTAGCAGATGAGAAACATAAATTCAGTCAAGTGTTCCTAAATTTACCAAACAGAATATTCAAAAAGCAAAGAATAGTCTTTGTTTTTTAGACAGACTTTGGTTTTGCTAAAAAAGTTGGCTTGGGGACGAAGACGTGGACATTTTGTGGGACTCCAGAGTACGTGGCCCCTGAGATCATCCTAAATAAAGGTCATGACGTGTCGGCCGACTGCTGGTCTCTTGGAATCCTCATCTTTGAGCTGCTGAGTGGAAGGTTGGCGATTTACTAATGACATTATTAACCAGTTTAAAGTTTTCTGTTCCCAGAATCCAAGGAAGTGAAATTCACATTCTGCCTCTACTAATTATTAACATTCAACACCATTTTCCTCTTTCTATCCAAGCCCACCTTTCTCAGGGTCAGATCCTATGAAGACTTATAACATTATTCTACGAGGAATCGATATGGTGGAGTTTCCCAAGAAAATCACCAAGAGTGCTGCGAACTTAATCAAGAGACTGTGCAGGTACAGAGATGGAGTGAGCACGTTTATTCAAAAAGCATGTGTTTAAAAGCCAAGGGAGGTGCCTAACAATACAGCATTTATGGGCACTATATCTAATACTCTCTTTGTGCACTGCTCACTAGAAGCGTTAATGTTAACAGAGACAAAATCTTTTTCTTCTGTCGAAAAATCCATTTAATGCAGCCATGTAAGTTTGACATGTAAGATTGTCAGTAATTTTAGTCAATTTTACACTGACTGAAATGGCATTTATTTTTAGTCTACGAAAATATTTTATTTGATTAGAAAAATTAATACAAATATAAAAAAAATGTATATAAAAAATGTTAAGTTTAGGCTATTAGACTATTAAATTTAATTATTTTGTCTAGAAAAACTGAGCTCCTGAAATAACATTATTCATATAATATTTTGTTTGTATGCATCTTACGGAAAGACAGACACTTACAAATTCTGACTACGTAACTACGGCATGAAACGGAAGTTGCGATATTCTTTTCTTTCCTATTTTATGACGTAGAGTGAAAGCTTCTCGAACACGAATAAAAAATGTAGGGCGGGGTTTGATTTTGTCCATGGGGAATTGATTGGATAGTTGTGGTTTGCTTTCGCTATGATGTCATTTGAGTGACAAGTTGTCCCACCCTCACGTCGAAAACAAGTCATCAGAGAAGAGAGGAGGGCTGCGTGAAAGAAATGGACACAGCGACCCCCTTGATTTCAACAGAGAAAACTGAAGCCCATTAGAAGCACTCACTTCCTGATGGCTGAGCGACTGCGCAGGCTCAAACTGAGCTTGACGACAGTCTGACAGTTGTAAATCTTCTAGCAGCTGTGCCAAGACAAATCTGAATCACCTTAATTCCTCAAACATGTTGTTGAAATATTTTTTCCTGTTGCTTTTTTTTTATTCTCTATGGGCTTCTCCCTTGACTTTATGCCTCTATGTCCCCCCGATTGCCTCATAGACAGTAAAAGATTGCCTGCGAGCTTCTCCTCCTGTCTATATGGTAATTTCTCTACTGTGCGACAGAGACACGCGTGGTTATGGCGCAATCGTTAGCCTATTTTTACAAAAACGGCTTCTACGGGGCTATAAAGTAAGATACAAAGTAATGGAGCCTTTTATACACTGTCCTGTTTCTTTAGAAATAAATAATGGACAAATGAAGTCTTTGGACGCCTCAGATGTAAAGTTATTCGCTGTCAAAGTGACTCCAAAATGAATGGGAGTCAATGGAATGCTAACAGTAGGTGATGGTCTGCTACAATGGCGGCCCCGGGAGGCTTCAGTGGATTACCCCCTTGGTTTAAGTCCCATTTTTTATGTCCTTCCATCGCTAACTTTCCCCAGTACGGCATTGCTTGCGTTGCATGAGTGCCCCCTACTGGCCGAACCCTTGAAATATGTTTAAATGTAACCGCCTTTTTATGTTGTTGACGCGATTAGCACTGCTTACTAGATTTTGAAAAACAGTCTTTAAGTGTGTCATGTTTGCATGTGTGTTTATCCTGACAGGGACAATCCATCCGAAAGACTCGGCAATCAGAAGAACGGCGTGAAAGACATCCAGAAACACAAGTATAGATGACATGCTCTGACATTATCGATACATTTGCACAATACTGCATTTATTTTAAGACTTACTCATGATATTGGGTCAGTGCTGGTTTTGATGTCTCTTGCAGATGGTTTGAGGGGTTTAACTGGGATGGTATTCGTGAAGGAACCTTGACTCCTCCATTTATACCAAATGTAAGAGAGATTCTTCAGCCAATAAAACAAATTAATCATTTCATGGACTAACTTCATCAGCACTAACTTGGAGGGATATCCAAAATACACAGTCAAAATGGATGTCAACACTCAATTTCTTTTTTTATTTGAGTCGACCTAAAAAAAAAAATTCAACTATCCCAGACATAATCCTACTTTGGTCTGAGATTTTACTTGACAGTGTTGCTGCCTGTAGTGAACACATTTCTTTGCTGTATGTTGCTTTTGGTACTTAGAAAATGAGTTTGGGAAAGTAATAAACATATACTGTTTGTTTGCTGCAGGTGGATGGGCCTTTGGACACAAGTAATTTCGACTGTTTCTCTGAGGACACAGATGAGCCGCCACCTGATGAAGAGTCTGGCTGGGACATTGAGTTCTGATTGGATGGACCAAATGTTATGAACGGACACATAAACTGTAGCCAGAATCCAGAATAGAACACCAACAACAGAGCTGTTAGTTCCTGAAAGTCATGGGCGAATAAAACTTTTTCTTCTTTACATTTTATTGTTGTTGTTTTTTTTTCTTCCTATTGCAGAAGAATATATACTTTATATATTTTTTTCTAATGTTACACATTTATATATTCTATTCACAGTTTTAATTATATATACACTCACCTAAAGGATTATTAGAAACACCTGTTTAATTTCTCATTAATGCAATTATCTAATCAACCAATCACACGGCAGTAGCTTCAATGCATTTAGGGGTGTGGTCCTGGTCAAGACAATCTCCTGAACTCCAAACTGAATGTCAGAATGGGAAAGAAAGGTGATTTAAGCAATTTTGAGCGTGGCATGGTTGTTGGTGCCAGACGGGCCGGTCTGAGTATTTCACAATCTGCTCAGTTACTGGGATTTTCACGCACAACCATTTCTAGGGTTTACAAAGAATGGTGTGAAAAAGGAAAAACATCCAGTATGCGGCAGTCCTGTGGGCGAAAATGCCTTGTTGATGCTAGAGGTCAGAGGAGAATGGGCCGACTGATTCAAGCTGATAGAAGAGCAACTTTGACTGAAATAACCACTCATTACAACCGAGGTATGCAGCAAAGCATTTGTGAAGCCACAACACGCACAACCTTGAGGTGGATGGGCTACAACAGCAGAAGACCCCACCGGGTACCACTCATCTCCACTACAAATAGGAAAAAGAGGCTACAATTTGCAAGAGCTCACCAAAATTGGACAGTTGAAGACTGGAAAAATGTTGCCTGGTCTGATGAGTCTTGATTTCTGTTGAGACATTCAGATGGTAGAGTCAGAATTTGGCGTAAACAGAATGAGAACATGGATCCATCATGCCTTGTTACCACTGTACAGGCTGCTGGTGGTGGTGGTGTAATGGTGTGGGGGATGTTTTCTTGGCACACTTTAGGCCCCTTAGTGTGAATTGGGCATCGTTTAAATGCCACGGCCTACCTGAGCATTGTTTCTGACCATGTCCATTCCTTTATGGCCACCATGTACCCATCCTCTGATGGCTACTTCCAGCAGGATAATGCACCATGTCAAAAAGCTCAAATCATTTCAAATTAGTTTCTTGAACATGACAATGAGTTCACTGTACTAAAATGGGCCCCACAGTCACCAGATCTCAACCCAATAGAGCATCTTTAGGATGTGGTGGAACGGGAGCTTCGTGCCCTGGATGTGCATCCCACAAATCTCCATCAACTGCAAGATGCTATCCTATCAATATGCGCCAACATTTCTAAAGAATGCTTTCAGCACCTTGTTGAATCAATGCCACGTAGAATTAAGGCAGTTCTGAAGGCGAAAGGGGGTCAAACACAGTATTAGTATGGTGTTCCTAATAATCCTTTAGGTGAGTGTATATATATATATATACTGTATATTACTGTATAAATAGAATATATTTATGGGGTAAAAAGAGAGAAAGTAAAACATACACAAAACAATAAATAGAAAAGAAAAAGTAATTTAGAAAATGTCTATTCAAAATATTGGAATCTATCAACCATACTCAACTTTACTACGAAAGCAACATCTCTAAGCATTTCCTTTCATTGCAGTTTAGTTTTACAGAACCACTATTGATAGTGTGATATGTATTCAGTATCAAGACAAAATTACATATAAAAGACAGGATTACCACAAGACCTAGATCTCACACAAAAGTCAAAATGAATCATTAAAGGGATCGTGCACTCAGAAACACATTCTGTCATTTACTCGCCCTCATGAGTACTCCAAACCTGTAATTTCTGGAAACCTTGTGACATCTGTGGAAAACAAAAGAGGTATTTATTTATTTATTTTTTTCACGGAAGAAAAAGTCGTACAGGTTTGGAACGACATGAGGATGAGTAAACCATGTCAAGATGTTAACTTTTTCATGAACCTTTATTCACATGAAATTCAAGAAAACTTCTGCCTTTACTAAATGTGTAGCCACTCAATTCAATATCCAAACTACGCTGTAGTGAAAAATATAAGCTTGATGACCGTCTAGTGAGGAACTCACACAGGAAGACTCTGCCAGCAGAATCTCGCCATGACATCTCAGAACAACAGGACTAGGCACAATTACGTGGCAAACTCACAATTTCCACTATAATTTCAGCACTAGAGTCTAGTGATCACCTGACGGTCATGCCTGTTATAATCAGGAGAATATATATATATATGATTCAGGGGATGAATCACAAAGAGTCATTGTAGGTACAATGCTAAAAATTAAGAATATTATTATTGGCTAAAAATGCACAGCGATTTGTACAAACAGGTTTAGTTTTGTTCTTCGTGTGACTGTTCAGTGTTCCCACTATTCTGCTTTGAGGCGAAACAGTTTTAGATAAATGGTTATCAATTGGTGTGTAAGGGGAAAAACAGCTGAGTGTTGGTAATATAGCAAAATATTTGAAATCGTCATATTTGAACATTTTGAAATCTCTTTTGGTCTTGATGTGGAATGTCTGCCCAAACCATTAATGTTATTTTAACTAAAACTTATTCAAATGTTTCTGGTAACTAAAATAAAGCTGAAATAAAACATAAATATCAGTTAACGAACTTATTCCAGTTAGTATATGTGTAATACATATATATATATATATATATATATATATATATATATATAAAACGGTAACATTTTACAATAAAGTCCCATCAGTTAATGCATTAACTAACATTATTATTAATCTTTGTTACATTACAGCTGTTCATTGTTAGTTCAATCTGGTCCATTAAATAATAAATATACGATTTGATTACTAATAACGTATTAGTAAATGTTGAAAGTAACATTAACTAAGATTAATAAATGCTTTAGAAGTATTTTTCATTGTTGTTGAATATTATAACATAGGGCCAAACAATGGTCAACCACACAGTGTTCAATCCAATTGATTTTCATATGATGAACAATTTTTGTACAATGCTGCGTCACCATTTGTTGTCTAATGTAAAATCTGTGTTGTAAAGCAAAATCAATTTGGGAACCACTGATCTAGAATCTAGATCACTAAAATACACCAAGGGTTTCTTCATTGTTTTAGGATGAGATGCCTACCTGTTTTACGTACCAGCAGAATGACTATAGTCACATTTGGTAAACATTTCACATTTAGACCTGTTTGGCGGCCATGCCCTACATGATGCCTGTGCAGGACTTCAAGCACGGTTTGATGAGATGTTGATCTGAAACCAGCTGTGATTTCAACCCTGTGGAAAAAGCAGGACTTGTCCCCCTCGTCTCTTCAGAGGATAGCAGAGGAGGATGAGGACGAAGAGGAAGATGAAGAGGGGTTCGAAGGGGAGGGCGGAAGATTCCACAGCACCCATTTACGCTTGCTCTGTCGCTTCTGCAACAGGTAGTCCTCCTTTTCCCGCTCCTTCCGTGCTCTCTGGTAGTGGTCGTCCTCCTTCAGGTACCAGACCGGAGGCCAGCGGTGCTTCTCGAAGTATTCTTGGTTCTCTGAAAATGCATCCAAAGCAAAAACATGTTAAAAACTGAATTCTAGACAGGTTAAAAAAAAAAAGACAAACTTTTCATGTTCTACCTGCTGATTTGGCCCTCATGTCCCTGGGGAACTTGCGGCACACGTTGTTGTAGTTGGTGCAGATGTGGTGAAGGCACCAATCGGTGAGCTGGTAGGCACAGTGGAACTGAAATCACATGACAAAACGTAAATTGAGTGTTCTTTAAAGGAATAATTCACCCAAAAATCATAATTTAGTCGCCATTATGTTTTTTCAAACACATATGACTGTGGGTTGGTACGATTTTTATTTAATTTCTCTTCCTGGTTTTCTTGTGTCCCGTTGCCAAAAAATTAGTGCCATGAAGCACTAATGGGATTTGAAAGCTACAGTACTGGGAACAGCTATCGTATGGCTTCAGAAGACGTGAAATATAACCTTATCGATGTCTTAACGACTTTTCATGGTGTTTCTTTTGGTCCTGTGAACAATATGCTAAATATCTCCATTTGTGTTACACGGAAGAGTTTGTAATGACATTAGGGTGAGTTATCTAATTTTTCACTGTCAGTCAAACAGTTTACCAATGAAACTCAAGCTCTGTTAATTGCATTTTATAAATCATACTGTTTAGTTTCAGACTCAAATACAGGAACACATTTTACTGACAGAGAGTGCCTGAGACACAAAAGTGAAGAAATGTTTCGCATTCCTAAGAGTCTTCAGTAAATCAAGTGACTCAGCTTGACCACTCAGGCATGACAGAATGAACCATGTGAACATTACAGGAATGCAGCAAAAAATGTGTCTGACTTCACATCAAATCCTAGAGCAAGCCACGGGCTACTGTACTGTTTGCAGGAAACCCATTATTTTCTTAGTCATGCAGATTCTTTCTTAGTTTACTTGTAACATAATCGCAGGCAAGGACGACAGAGTCTCTGCTCTTGTTGCACAACATCTCGGTTAATCAATAAAGGAAATGCTAACTTGAAAACTTCACTTAAATAACCTAGGCACTAAATCTTAAAGGTAAAGTAGGCAATTTTCGGAAAGGCTAACAATAGCAAGCTAGCTTTGAAAGCATAAGATGCCACCCTCCGTTCATAGCATTTCCAAACCCACGCCTCCTCAAACACATGAACGCGTACAGCAGAGACAAACAGAAACGTCACGATAGATGGCGTTAAACTACCTCATGCATATAACATTACAATAATAATGAACATAACTTACAGAGCACTGACCTGTACCACCTGACTTCTGGAGGTTCATTTAGCCGTTGATAGTGTTGCCATTGAAACGCATAAATTCGAGTCACAAACCGCTCCGAGTATAATGTCACAGGTTTCCATCTCTTCCAAATTACATTAGTTATGGCGTGAACGCAGCATAAGCTCATTGTTTTGGTTCAGGAGGAACTGTAAAAGGCGACAGCTGTTTTGGTTGTGGCGCTCGGTGACTGACGTCTGTCTAACTCTGCATAGCATGTAAACACGCTGATAACGGGTGATGTCTGCGCAAGCAGGTGCGCGGAGGTATGGAAATACATACGTTGACAGGCAGGTAGGACATCGGACCCAATGCAATGATAGGACGAACATTTTATGGTCCTACGCCTTCCAAAGACAATATATAGTATACATATAAATACATTTAGACCGCCTAACTTAGTGATTGCGATCAGGATGTGAAGAGACTTTCAACCAGCATTAAAAAAAAATTCTAGACCAAATCACCTAGTCTACCTTTAAACTTTACCTGAGCCATCTCCAGATATACCAGCACATCTCCGTCAATGTCCGTGCCCATGGCGGCAGACTCCTTCAGAACAGTCACAGTATGGAGCTCTGCAGCAAAACACAATTAATACACAATTACATAATTAATTCACCCTGTATGACTTTTTTCTTCACTGAAACAAAAGGAGAAGTTTAGCACAATGTTCATGCTGCTCTTTCAATGCATGAAAAGTTCATTTAAAAGGGATGCCAACATATAAACATGATATTTACACTACCGTATAAAACTTTGGGGACAGACTCTATAAACTCTATAATCCTTGTTAGTTCTTATGTACATTATTGACATGATAATCAGTCGTCAGACCTGTGAGGGCGACCAGGTGAGGCAAGCAGAGGCGATTGGCCAAGATAATGAGCTCCATGGCGTCCAGGTCAGGTCTGGAGCAGAAGCGACCCGTGTAGAGATACTCCAGCACAGCCTGCATACAACTACGGGTCGTATTTGGGAACAACACCTATGAAACCACAACACGTCTTTGAAGACAACATTAACTTCTACACAAATGTCAATGTAACACTGTTTGAAATCTTCTCTCAGAGGACACAGGAAAAAGTGAACAAAATATACAATTTCGCAATTTATTTATCTCTTTTCCACAGTGATGTTTATAAATGTTGTGCATGAATGGGTCACTTCTGTAAAATGCAGCATTTACCTCTTTAGTGCCGCTCTCAACAAAAGGCCCACCAAACATGGCTGCCATCCAATCGCAGCTAGAGATGAGCAGGGGTTTGTGGGCTTGAACGGTACCATCATCCAGTTTAAACACCACATCTGGGATACAAAGAAAGAAATATTTGATGCAGCAAAAACAGACAGCATTAGGATCTTACGATAGGGCAGCATGGTGAACTGTAATCGCGATATGGCTTAGTGCAATTATCAAATCGCAAAGGCTGTGATTTAATTAAATAAATATATGCGCAGCAGGTTTCAGATTGAAGTGTGGCACTGTGTTCTTTTACACATGCGCAGCTCATGATCCACCAATTGTTTCGCAAAATGATTCACTGTTTCGAAGCACTCGAAACGCCACACACTGGTGAAAACCTGCAGGTCAGAATGGCTTAAACGCAACGAAAACTCCAACCAACATGCATAAAACATCTGTTACAAACCAATATGTTGTTGAAAGTGTAATATATTAAATGCAATTAATAAATCATCTAATACCATTACATTATGTGTTATTTTATTAAATTGTAGGGCTTGTTTAGTTTGTTTTATGGAGAGCTTGGTTAATCAGACTATTAACAACAACCGAAGGCTTTAAGATGGCACAATATTGCAGAATAAGTCCCGGATTCTAAATAAAAGAGCCAATCATTAAAAGTCCTTGTGTCACCTGCTACAGAAATTGTCAATGTTGTGAGATGCGCGCTTATGACAAAACATGATTTCATTGGTGGTTTCATTTAAAATATGAAAAACGACATAGACACTAGTTCATTGGTTCACAGAGACCTAGTGGCGAACCACTGAAATTCCGAAACAGTATTGACATAACGCATCCTCATTTACTAAAGTTATGTGACTTTGGCAGCCTGAAAACGTTGGTTCGAAACAAATAATTTACAAATGTTTTGAAGCTTCACAAAGCAGTGTTTAGAAAGCGCCCATCACTATTTTACAGAGAAATTTTACAATAGTTACTAAAAAATAAACTAATTAAATGCAATTCAATTAAATCCCCAAATTGTGCCCTACATGAGATAAAAACAACTTTAACCTGAGAAAGTTCCTTTAGCCAAGCATTCCTTCATCCGATTGGTCCGTCGCACATGGAAAGCCTTTGTGATCTCCTGGTTCATGAAGGCCTCGTCGTTGAGGATGTTGGCGACCATCATGCGCAAGTCAAACACTTCCAGCAGCTCGGCGATGTGGGCGATGTGCATCAGGTCCTTCTCGTGCTCGTCCAACTGTCCAGTGTATAGGTAATGCATGACCACTCGAAACGGCCCGAGCAACACCGACGGGTCCATGTGCACCACCGTCATTGGCCGGGAGATGAACGTGACGGGGTCCTGGACCGTTTCTCTCCTGATGCCGACGAAAGCCCGACCCAAAGACGACAGAAGTCGCCCCCCGCGCCCACCCTCCAGGATCCCATCAGAGTCTGCACCGGTCAGGGTCCCGTCACTGATGCAGGCCCTGAGGTTGACCCTGCTTTCTTCATCGCTGCTCTCACACATGTCAAAGCTGGCGGCCCGTGTAGGGAGCTCCCGACCGGGAGGTTGCTTGCCGTCAGCCTCTGCCTTCACATCCTGGAGAAAAAGGTCGTAGAATTTCGAAGAGGCCGTGGCGAGGTAGACTTTATGAGCGAAGACTCGCTGGTGCTCTTGGAGGACCAGAACCACATCAGCACACAGCGGCTCCTCCAGCAGCCGGGCCGGGTGCTCCTCAGTGGTGGAAGGAGGTGGCTTGATGACTATTGCGGGCGGAGGAGGCTTTGGAGGCAGAAAAGGTGCCTGCAAAAGAGGCCGTTGGACATCCCTCAAGTGAGACTTCCAGAACTGCAGGTGGCGCCGTGAGATGAGAGCAGCGCGAATGGCATTATCAAACACGTCCTTAACTCCAAACTGAGCCACGACGCTGGTCTCGAAGTACGGCACACCCAGTTCTTTGGCCACCTCGCGACCTTTCTCAGGAGGAAGAATCTCAGTTGCTTTGATGGGTCTGTAAAGTTGGTTGATGGAGAATTGTCAACAAAAAGGATGTACTACAATATCTTTAACGTGAATGCTACATACTGTATTTGTTACATTCTTGCATTAATTAAAAACGCCCTCAATACATGATGTTCAATTTAGTCTATTTAATAGTCTGAAATAAAGCAAGCCAAAGATGAATAGACGGACCGAGACTAATTTCTTGCTATTCCTAATCAGAAACAGGTGACATTAATATAGAAACATTTATACTTATTAGTATTTTTATACTCATAATTTAGAGAAGTGATAATTTATAATATAAAGACATGTATAATTACTAGAATTTTTTATATTTATAATATAGATAACATTATTTTTTTTTAAGTTAGAGAAGCATGTGGTATTTGAAATATAGAGATATTTATAATCTTTTTTTTTATTAATCTTCTGCAGTAAATTAATTTTTTTAAATACAGATTTTGTTTTTTGAAATAAATTCATATTAATACTCTTATTCAGCAGAGATGGATTAAATTGATCAAAAGTGACAGTAAAGCCATTTGTAATGTTACAAAATATTTCAAAATATTCATTTTCAAATAAATGCTGTTTTTTTTTACTTTATATTCGTCCAATAATCCTAAAAACAATTATCATGGTTTCCATAAAAATATTAAGCAACACAACTGTTTTCAACATAGATAGTAATAAGAAATGTTTCTTGCGTACTAAATCAGCATATTAGAATGATTTCTGAAGGATCATTTGACACTGAAGACTGGAGTTGTGCTAAAAATTCAGCTTTGATCACAGGAATAAATTGCATTTAACAATATATTCAAATAGAAAACAGTTACTTTAAATTGTAATAATACTTCTCAATATTACGATTTTTACTGTATTCTTGATCAAATAAGTGGAGCTTTGGTGAGGAGAAGACTTTTTTTTTAGATCATTTAAAAAATCTTACAGACCAAAAGCTTTTAAATGGTAACATATCGATTTTAACTATAGATATATATATTTTGAGAAAGACTATCAATTTTAAATTAGCAGAATGAGCACAAAAACTCCCAAATTCTGATTTCAAGAGGTCTTTAAATCACAGATTGAAAATTTTGAACAAAAATTCACCTGGCAAGAGGCCTCCGTCCCCTATTAACAGCATCCAGGTCAGCGTAACGCAGGTCTAACTGGCAGCCCACCAGGATGACTGGGGTCCGAGGGCAGAAGTGCTTGATCTCTGGGTACCACATGGTCTTCACGTGAAAGAGAGAATTGGGGTTGGCAATGGAGAAGCACAGGACCACCACATCTGACCTGGTGTACAAACACAAGATAAAACATTTAAGATGTCCTCAAAAGAATCTTTCAGATGTTGTTTCATTTCCAACAAAACGGTCCACAAACACACCTGCCGTAAGCAAAGCGACGGTCTTTGTGGTGGTCTCCGAAAGTGTCCCATAATCGAAGAGACACGCTTACATCATCCACTACATCTCTGGAGCGCTCCAGAACCTTCAAAAACAGGCACAAGAATTGGAATTATGGGTTTTAATACTCATCTTATGCTTTTGAAGTGTCATGAGTGGAAAGATAAAAGTCCAGACCTCTTGACAGACTCTATACTGGTCAATAGCCCAGACGGTGGGCACATGCGTGGCGAGTAGCTGGTACTGCGTGAGAGTGGCGTTACATGCTCGGGCACAGATCATCCGCGTTTTGCCCACAGCATTGTCCCCCACCACCACACATTTAATGGTCTCGACATTAGGCCTCTCATAGTCCATGTCAGTATCTGTAAACTGGGACCTAAAAGCAATGGATAAACACAAAGCTTTGTGACATAACAATAATAATAGGTTATAGGGCAGTATCCATATTTTTCCATCCATAATTGTTTTAGCTCATTTTCAACTAGTCTGTAAGGCAGATGTTTGTGAAATGTAAGGAATATGTATACATCATTCACATATTAGATGCTACTTTCCAAATAGACTAAGGCCTAAATTCAATCTGTTCATCATAAAGCAATCGAGTCTCTTCAGAAAATTTGGACTACTAAACCGCTCAATACATATGGATTAGTTCCCTTTCAGTCGATAACGTCAGATGTAGTCGACGGTCGACTGAATGGGGATCTCGCTAGAGAGCCTATCCTCTTTGAGTACTATTGAACGAGCCAATGTAATTGGCGTGCATGATTCGCATCACACATTCCGCCCCCGCGGCGCGGGTATAAATACGGAAGTGGATGCACGCACTAGTTGCCTTTCGCTTCGGAGCCGATCGTTTGATGTCTCTGAGAGTGCTGTTGTCTACAACGAGCGAGTGTGTCGGTGTTCTTCAGGAAGACTCTCCCAGTGCTGGTGTTCTACAGCGCGAGTGCAGCAGTGATCGCGAGCTTTGAGCTCTCAACTGCTGTTTTAACAGCAACAAATTTCTAAATGTTTGTGTGTGTTGATGGCTGGTTAGAGGGCGGAAAAGTGAGTGCTTCACTGTTTCAGTTCTCTGTTCAGTGTTGCCGCGGTCATTCCCCTGTGTGCTCCGGCACTGGTGACGGTTCTATTTTCTGAAAGAGCAACACGGGTGCGTTTGCGTCTTTTTCAAGATGTCATTCCGCCCGTGCGTTTCTGGGTGCGGTCGTTCCCTGTCTCTCTCTGATGGTCACAACTGTTGTGTCACGTGTTTGGGTTACAGCACGCTGAGACAGCTTTTGTGGACAGCTCATGTTTTCACTGTGGGAACATGACTGTCGCAGTGTTGAGGGCGAGACTCGCCTTCGTTAAACGCGGAGAGCGAGTCCCCATTACCATGCCCCACCCTGCACGGGTGCTGTGTGGGATGGGTGACCGGAGGGTAGTGTTGGATGTCCTGCCCGGTAACCATTCCCTGCGGGCTCCTCACTCCTCCCTTCCACTGCAACCACTGGAGCCTCCTGTGTTGTCTGCTGATCCATCTGTAATGGGTGGGCCAGTGGTTTCACTCGGGGCTCCCCTGGAGGACAGGACGTCGATTGCAGCATTGGAGGGTGAGCTGACTTATAGAGATGATGACTCGGCTGCATTGTCTCCCTCCGGGAATTCAATGTTGCCCGAGCCGGATCCAGAATTATCAGCTATGCTGAAACGGGCAGCCGAGGCTGCCGGGCTCGAGTGGAACCTCCACCGTGTCCCGTTCAGTCTCGGTTGGAATCTGGAGTTTGGTGTCTTGGGGCGGGCCGCGCTGGTTCTCAGCTCGCCGCCCCAGTGCCTTTCTTTCCCGAAATGCATGGAGAGCTTATCAGGTGGTGAACAGCATTTTTCTCTGCCAGAAACTGCCTGAATAGCTTTTCCCCCTCATTACTCTTGATGGAGGAACGGTGAAGGGTTGCGAAGGGTCCCTCCATTGGAGCGGTCTGTCGACACAGGTGCACCTGTGCCCGGCGGCCGCTGCCTTTTGGGGGGATCCTCGTCTCCTCCCTAAGGCCTGTGAGTTTCGTCCGTTCCAACGGGCAGAGCTTACAAAGCCTGTGGGCAAGCCGCTTCCTCTTGCATGCCATGGCGTTGCTGCAGGCTAGGGCACCCAATGCATGCACGAGGGTAATCCAGACCGTGCCCTCATAGGTGAGCACCGCAATGCATCCGACCTCACCCTCCGGGGCATGAGTGTCATAGCGTGCGTGATCGGTCTGGCGATGTCCAACGTGGTGGTTCGGTAGCGCCTTCGTTGGCTCAGCCTGGTTGGTATGGCGGATGCGGACAAGGTTCGGTTCCTGGTCTCCCCAATTTCCCAGGTTGGGCTGGTCGGCGACGCAGTGGAGAACTGCATCCAACAGTTCTCTGCCGCTCAAGCGCAGACGGAGGTCATCCGGCACATCCTGCCCCGGTGGCCAGCTGCTGCCTCCACCCGCCGCCGGTGGCAGCTCCTACGCCTGCTCGTCGCCGTGGGTGTTCCCCGGCCGCCGCTCCTGCTGGGCCTCCGCAGCAGCCTCCACCCAGGCCTCAGCATGGAGCCGGCCGCAGTAGAGACGCCAAGCCCGCTCCAGGCGCTGCCAAGCCAGGTGGCAAGCGACAGCGAAAGCATTCCAGAGCGGGCCGCCCAGGAATGGATGAGATGCTCTTGGAGTGGCACGATCACTCCCTCCCCCCGGGTGAGGGCCGGGTGGAGCCTTTTGTTTGTGTGTGTGTCTGTTCCACCGCTGGCTCCCTAAAAAAAAAGAAAAAAAAGAAAAGCGGAGCAAGCGGTACCCACACTTCAAAGAGAGAGCAATTTCATCTGTTCCTGGGTCCCAAGAGGGCCAGTCTGGCGGGTGTGACCCTGTATAGCCTTACACCCCTCAGCTCCCCCTTGGTCGCCAGCAGGCAGCTTGGTGCGTTCGAGGACCCGGTCATCCGGTCATCCTGAAAATTCAGTGATATTCATCACACCGAGTGTTGAGCAGTGCTCCTGACTTGTGCATGCTTATCTTATCCTGCTGGCGAAGGATTTGATATAGCCGCTCCTCCAGCCGGTACGAAGGCCAGTTGTAAACTCGTTCTTCGTGCTACTAGGTGGTGTTGTGACCATCTTGGCCCAAGATCGGTCTGCAGCTCCGACCTGAAAGACATGTGCTTCAGATCTCTACCTTCCGCACCGCAGGCCATCCTGTGTGTTGTGTGTAAGGGTGGAGTATCAGTACAGTGTCCTTCCCCTCGAGTGCTCCAGAGCCCGTTGGGTCTTCAGGTCAACTGGAAGAGAGTAATCTCGCCCACGGGCTGAGTATCTCTTTTTCAGTTTTGGAGATGGGCTCGGTCTAACACGTCTCTCCAATGAGAATGTGTTCAGCTGGTGTTTGAAGTGAGAAAGGGTCCCCCTGATAGAACTTTCAGAGGCTCCTGGGGTATATGGTAGTTGCGGCCTTTGGCTTCCTCCATATGTGACTGCTTCAGCGCTAGCTTCATGATCGAGTCCCGAGGTGATCGTGGCAGAGCAGCTCACCCTGTGTGACTATAGTTCATCCCGGTCTGCTGCCAAACCCTCTTCAACAGAGGGGCCATGTACAAAGGGCGTGTTTTTAACGGGGGCCGGGGCGACCCTCGACTACACGGGCATTCGTGCCTCGAGTTGTTAGACATTGCGACCGTTGCGCAAGCTTCCCTTGCATGTCACAACTCACCCTTCACCTCCTCCTTGGAGTCAGAAGCTTCTGAGGACGCTTTGTTCCACTCTTCCCGCTCTACTCAATCGTGCCGCCATCGAGCCTCACGACAGTTATAGCCAGGGCAAGTGGAGACTCCATCCCCTGGGTCCAGCTGGGTCATGACCATTCCGGGTGCGCTCAGTTGCCCCTCCGGTTTCGTCTTCCTGCCAGTGTTTGTATAAACCGAGCGGACTACCCTTGGACAAACACTGGCTCTCAGCTGGCCCAGGGGCCTGCAGAAATGCGTTTAACCCCAGTGAGCCTTCTAAAAGAGACTGCGACTCATGGTCGCCTTGCGCCTTCTCAAGTCAGTGAATTCATCACACTTCATGTTGAGCAGAAATGCTCCTGTAGCTCAGTGAGTTCATCACACTGAGGTGTTGAGCAGAAATGCTCCTGTAGCTCAGTGAATTCATCACACGCAGTGCTGAGCAGAAATGCTCCTGTTGCTCAGTGAAGTTCTTCGCACTCAAGTGTTGAGCGCAAATGCTCCTGAAGCTCAGTGAGTTTATCACACTCAGGTGTTGAGCAGGAATGCTCCTGAAGCTCAGTGAACTTATCACACTCAAGTGCTGAGCAGAAAATGCTCCTGAAGCCCAGTGATCTTTACATGTTGTGTTGAGCAATGCTCCTGTCTTTTTGCGCCCGTCGCTTGCACCTACGTGCCAAGTCAGGAGAGGAACAGGTCTTCATTGTTGCCCCTTATTGGCCCAACTAGACCTGGTTCCCATCGACAGCCTTCCTGACTTCCCCTGAAAACTCTTTCAGGGACGGGGCACGATGGCACACGCGTTTTTCCCCCGGAGATTCCGGGCGGTCTTACATCTGAACGCGGAGGTTCAGGTGGCTATCACAGGCATGTGATAGTTACCATCACTTCTGCAAGCACCCCCTAGAAATGGGTAGCGTGCTTACGCCTTTAGAAGTGGAACCTATTCGTTGAGTGCGTCTTCTCTCCAGAGGAGATCCTGAAAGCTTTTCGATCACTTCAGTGCTCTCTTTCCTGCAAAATGGGTTGGAGTAGGCTGTTTTCCTTCACCCTCAAAATGATGTTGCCTCGGTGTTTAAACGACGCTCTTCGTGTTGCAGAAGGGTGCAGAAGCACGTTCTGATCGTCAGGTTCCTGAGGAGCAAGGTCTTGTAAATCCTTGCGTCCCTCTTTATCCTCTTGGGCCTTGTCACTGGTGCGATGCAATGCAGAGACCGCCCCTGAGCCACTGCAGGCAGTGAGTTAAAAATTCTGTTGTATCAGTTCTCCTGCTCGCGTGGTCTCTACTAGAGGGTAGGGACCTGCTCGCTTTCGGTCAACGTATTGTGCCTGGAGTCTGGGCCGGCTAACTCTCACAAGCTGAGACCCCGGCTCGATTGTGCCCAAAGTTCTTACCTCTCCCGTAATAGGAGCAGGTGGTGAGCCTGCAAGCGCTGCCCTGGAGGAGGCAGATCCAGCCCTGGCTTCTCTGTCCGTTCGCTTGGACGTCTACAGAACGCAAGCCATAGACCTCAAACCAGCTCTACAAATATCTGTTGGAATTCAGCAGAGAGGGAAGGCTGTTTCCATGCAAAGTCGCACTAGTGCTTGCCTTCCTTTCGGTAAAAATCCGAGATGCAACATGTCCACTTAGGTGTTGAGCTCCTCTATGATGAGTGTAAAGCTCTCCGCCTGGGCTTTGACGATATGCTTTGCTAAAACAGATTCTAGAGTTGGGGGCTGGACGACACCTAGTTGAACCGCTGCTTCCCGTGGGCTCCCTTCTCATGAAGCCAGTTTCACCGTGAGCCCGGTTCAAGTGTCGGCTTGCTGCGCCATTCCCCTCCTATGGACTGGATACGTGCGCCTTTCTACTCCAGTTGAGTTCCCTTAAAATTGAACCCGGTTGAGTTCCTCCACACCCCTCCGACGTCGGACGTGCGGAACGTCTGGTGTTAGGCCTACCACTCGTAAGCAGTGTGGAACCTGTGTTAGGCTGGGTCCATATGTTGCGGTCCCTACGGCGACCCCATATGTGTATTCTTCCACGATACGGCTCCCTGCGGTGAGCCCGTGTCTTCCCTCGGCAGAGTCTCTCTGCCGTCACTGTCCGGTGTGTCTCCCCCCGTCTTAGGCTGGAGCCACCCCAGTGACATTCCATATGTTAGACTGCCCGGTTTCCGCCCAGTTCATATGTGTATTTTCCACGTTACCTCCCTCTGGGTTGGATATGGCTTCCGCAGTGTCCCTTCCTTCCAATGTACGGGGAACGCTTTCCCAGTGGTCCTGTAGGAAAAGCAGTGACTTCCCTGGCCTAAGCCCTGTCCTACCCCGCCTTAAATTTGCGGGGGCATCAGGAGGCTTTGGTTTAGGCACTGGAAGGTGGCAGCGTTAGTGGCGTATTCAAAGGTTATCCCCATTCAGTCGGCCTACGTCTGACGTTATCGACTGAAAGGGAACGTCCTGGTTGCGTATGCAACCCACCATTCCCTGAAGGAGGGAACGGAGGACGTAGTCCCCTTGCCACTACCGCTGGACCACCGCTGACCCCTGGTTACTCTCGGCTCCTCAGCGAAAAGCAACTAGTGCGTGCATCCACTTCCGTATTTATACCCGCGCCGCGGGGGCGGAGTGTGTGATGCGAATCACGCACGCCAATTACATTGGCTCGTTCAATAGTACTCGAAGAGGATAGGCTCTCTAGCGAGATCCCCATTCAGTCGACCATCGACTACGTCCTCCGTTCCCTCCTTCAGGGAACGGTGGGTTGCATACGCAACCAGGACGTTTTCCGATCTCTTTATGAACTTTTTGAAGCATCAAAGTGTCAGTTGCGTAGCCATCAGAGGAGGGAGTGAAAGCTCTCAGATTTCATAAAAAAGATCTTAATTTGTGTTCCGAAGATGAACGAAAGTCTTACAGGTTTGGAACGACATGAGGGCGAGTAATTAATGACTGAATTTTTATTTTTGGGTGAACTATCCCTTTAATGGGTGGGCTAGCGTGTATGAGTGGTAGAGATGGTCAAGGCAGAGAAAGTGTAATTAAAATTCTGGAAAAGGCAAGAAATTAAGCCAGGACTGTTAAATAGACTATGTGGTCTGTACACTGTTTTCAGAACTGGTGTGCCAAGGAAGATCTGGCTATTGATTTTAAAACAAACCAAAATTGACATAGACCAGCAGGCTCTCCGTCAGTTTTATGCCGCTGTGAAAAAAAGGGTTTCAGCAGTTATGTCGGCCTATGTGCGGGGCTTAACCGGTATGATCCACCGATCAACCGATCCTGGTGTCTTTTGAAGATCCAGAGTTTATCACTAGCAACAATGTTTTCATCATTGGAGTAGTGAAAAATCTTCGTCAAGAAGCACGTGACAAAACATCCATACTGCGTTAACGGAGGCAGACTTTCAGAAAATCGAGCAAACTTTGGAGAATTTGATGTTTCCCCATTCAAAGAGATAGGAGCTGCACATGACTAAAATAGCTGCCCGTGAGGCGTTTTAAAGATTGCCGCCGAGTGAAAAGACTTGCCTTAAAAGGACTTTGACATGGGACATAGAGCTAAAGAGGGCAACCGCCAACTAAAGCCCAAGAGCCATTCCACCGAAAGGGTGACATTTCTGTCCTCAGGACATAAAATGTATAAAATTGCATGAAATTTAACTCTAAAAGACATTTTATTATTAAGCAAAATATCCTGCACATAAAGCTAACTACAAATTTAAAATGTATAATTAAAAACATTAATAAAAACTACATAGAACACTAAAAAATAGCATTTTCTGCATGTACCCACTCTCTATCTCTAAAATTTACCATGAAATATGATTAAAATCCTTCAGAAATCTTAATTTGTTTGCATTGTTGTGTGACTTTATATCCAATCTATGCTTTAAAATGTTTTTTTTTCATGATAAAAAAATATTTTATCTAATATTTTAGATAAAATACAAATTTTAGTCGTGTCCCCGGATTTTCACTCAGTCCTGTTATCCTAACACATCCTCCCTCCTCTGAAAAATTTGGAATATTCCACAAGACACATTTTCAACAGGAAGTTGCATCATCTGGATCTTCTGAAGGCAATGGGAAGACCATAAGTAAGTCCTCTCATTTTAATTTCTGTATATTTGATGAAATTGTAACTATGACTGAGAAGGTAAATCTCAACATACTGTCCTGTTACCTAAATTATTTCTTAGATTTTATTTGTTTATTTTAAAAATATTAACTTTTGGTAAGTCACTAGAAATTGCTCAGTGTCCTCATGCTGTTAGCATGTATTCTATGTGACCATATGGCATGTATTTGATAACTTTTTGCTTAAAAAGTCAATCCTGTTACTTTCAGTCCTGTTGCTTATATGAATAAATAACAGGAGTGAGTTAAAGTAACAGGAGTGAGTAGAGTCCTCTGTTTTGTTGATTTAATACTGTAAATATTAGTTCATATAATACTATTCACCTGAATTATGAGTTTTAAGGTTGCAATTACTTATATTGTAGACATTAGCATTAGTTTTATAATGTGAACACCATACTTCCAGGCAGGGGCGCTGCTAAGGATTTTGGGCCCCATGAAAAGAATCTTGACAGGGCCCCCAACACAGCTGGGACTTTTTTTCATATTAATGTACATAAAATCATGCGAACGAACACTAGAACGAACAAGCCGTCATTTTGACCGTTATGAAATTTGTCTAAATAAATCACAAAGCCTTGCTGCTCCCTGACTTTTCCTAAAACTACATGAATTTTCATTAAAACTAGTTTAAATATTTATTGTGTGAGTAAAAACAGAAATATAATCATTTCTAACTATAACGTCCACAGGCAGTCATTTTGCGCTGTTTAAATTGAGTTTTGCCGATGGTCTGGATCAGATAATGTGAAAGTATTATGTGAAGATGGTTGGCAGAGATCATGCTGTATTTGACAATATAGGAGACATTGTAGTAATACAACTCCAAATCATCTTCAAGAGATGCACTGAAACCTCACAAACAGCTGATAGTAGTTTGTAGCTGGCAGAGGACTTTTTATCAGAGTTCATGAAGTTAGACTGCTTGCAAGACATGTGCAACAGCGTGGACCGCAGCAGGGTGCTGAAAGTGGGCGGAGCCTCGTACAAAAATGCCGACACCGGCTGCATGTGAGGCAAAGCCGTGCACGGTGCACCCGCTGCACCCTGCTCTATCGAAACTTGCTAACTTGTCTAAAAATGCTACCGTAGAGACCTGGGGCCTCATGTACAAAGCGTGCGTACGCACAGAAAAGTGCCGTAAGCTACGATCATTGTCACGGGCGGTCCACTAACAATTTAGGCCTACTTACAAACCCACCTTTCATGTGAAATATTGGGTAACATACTGTCGACCCTTTGCCTCTTTCACTTATCTTATTTTTTTCTCTTTCCGTTTTTGACTTCCAGATTTTTGAGGCATTTTCACTTCCTCTTCCGTCAAGTTGATATTCTGCCGGCGCTACAAGTGAAGTCAAGCTGTTTGTGTTGCCTGGATACAATTTGGGCGGACTGAAACATTTTATGATAATTTCATAGAAATTTCTTTCGAGAGGGGCCCACGGACATTTGTGTTTCCTAAACAAATAAACAATTTTGACACCAGGAAACAGCAAATAGAATAATTTAAAGTTAATAATTTTTACTATCAAATATATTTTTTTAGCACCACAATTTTATTGGGGGCTTCTCTGGGCCCCCTCTTAATCATGGGCCCCGAGAATCGTCATCGTTTACCCCCCCTTTACAGCGCCCCTGCTTCCAGGAAGCCAGTCCACCACGAGGTAACTTAAACGTCGTGTCTTTGTCTTTCTTATATTTTGTAGAAAATGGAGAAAACCCATACTATGCAGGTGCCAGAAACACCCACCTATGGCATATTGCAATGGAAGGAGCGAAACACACCCCGCAACCCTCTCTTTTCCCCCTTTTATGTGTTAATTTCCCTCTTTCTCCCTCCATCTCTCTTCTTCTCTCTCTCCTTCTTTCTCTTTCCACCTCCTTCTCTGTGAAGTACTTCTAGCACATAGTACATCACTTCAACACAGAAATCTTATGCACACACAGTCATGTAGACTCTCTCCAATACACACACATATGGACGCTCATTCCTGTTACCAAGTGTTCATTCCTGTTACAATGTGTTCATTCCTGTTACTATTTTTTTTCTAAAAAAATAAAGTTAAACCAGTGTTTTTATCAGTTTTGTTTGGTCCATCATTTATACAATAGTTTAATAAATTAAATTATTAAAACAATTATAAACTTGAGGGTTCGGTCTTCTTTAAAATGAAAAAAATGGCTTTGTGTTTTTTATTAAAATACACCTTGCCTTAATATATAGTGATTTTTTTTCACAAATATCAATTATTTGAACATATAACCAACAGTTTCTTTAAAATAAACACTTTCTTGAGGGGAAAACAAAGGAATTAATTGACATGTTTTTAAACATGCTTTTTAAATGGCACATGAGTTCCGGTAACAGGACTGAGAAAATATGTGTCCATCTTCTGCTTAACCCTTGTGCATCAATTAAAAAAAGTTACTCATAGGTACATAGAGGACAAAAATGTCCGTATCCAAAAACTGTCATAAAAATATTATAGATTTATATTTTTTTCCACTTTCACTGACATCAATTTTTTAACCAGCATCAGCTCTAATCATAATGACCAAACATTCATTAATTTTCAGAATTTTAACCCTTAAAATGTGGGTTTGTTTACATAATGCCACTGTTGTTTTTTTATGAAAAAAAGAAAAATAGTAATTATTTTCAATTTACTAAATGCTAAGCAGAATTTTTTTTCTTTGATTATTACAGCCTTGGATATGTCAATCATTAAAAACAACATTAATTTTGATGCATTAATATTTTTTATGCAGTATCAGATTTAAAAAAAAGCTACCACTCAGGCCCATAAAGGACAAAAATGTCCATGTCAAAAAAGTGTCATAAAAATATTATAGATTAATATTTTTTTACACTTTCACTGACTTAGATTTTTTACTAGCATCAGTTCTAATCATAATTACCAAACAGTCATTAATTTTCAGAATTTTAACCCTTTTAACGTCGGTTTCTTTACATAATGCCACTGTTGATGTTTATAAAAATTAGAATAATAATAATAATTTTCTATATACTAAATTCTAAGCAGGATTTTTTTTCTTTAAATATTACAGCCTTGGATATGTCAATAATTAACAACAATATTAATTTTGATGCAATCATATTTTTTATGCAGTATCAGATAAAAAACAAAACTACCACTCAGGCCCATAAAGGACAAAAATGTCCATGTCAAAAAAGTGTCATAAAAATATTATAGATTAATATTTTTTTACACTTTCACTGGCTTAGATTTTTTACTAGCATCAGTTCTAATCATAATTACCAAACAGTCATTAATTTTCAGAATGTTAACCCTTTTAACGTCGGTTTCTTTACATAATGCCACTGTTGATGTTTATAAAAATTAGAATAATAATAATAATTTTCTATATACTAAATTCTAAGCAGGATTTTTTTTCTTTAAATATTACAGCCTTGGATATGTCAATAATTAACAACAATATTAATTTTGATGCAATCATATTTTTTATGCAGTATCAGATAAAAAACAAAACTACCACTCAGGCCCATAAAGGACAAAAATGTCCATGTCAAAAAAGTGTCATAAAAATATTATAGATTAATATTTTTTTACACTTTCACTGGCTTAGATTTTTTACTAGCATCAGTTCTAATCATAATTACCAAACAGTCATTAATTTTCAGAATTTTAACCCTTTTAACGTCGGTTTCTTTACATAATGCCACTGTTGAAGTTTATAAAAATTAGAATAATAATAATAATTTTTTATATACTAAATTCTAAGCAGGATTTTTTTTCTTTAAATATTACAGCCTTGGATATGTCAATAATTAACAACAATATTAATTTTGATGCAATCATATTTTTTATGCAGTATCAGATAAAAAACAAAACTACCACTCAGGCCCATAAAGGACAAAAATGTCCATGTCAAAAAAGTGTCATAAAAATATTATAGATTAATATTTTTTTACACTTTCACTGGCTTAGATTTTTTACTAGCATCAGTTCTAATCATAATTACCAAACAGTCATTAATTTTCAGAATTTTAACCCCTTTAAACGTCGGTTTCTTTACATAATGCCACTGTTGAAGTTTATAAAAATTAGAATAATAATAATAATTTTTTATATACTAAATTCTAAGCAGGATTTTTTTTCTTTAAATATTACAGCCTTGGATATGTCAATAATTAACAACAATTTTAATTTTGATGCAATCATATTTTTTATGCAGTATCAGATAAAAAACAAAACTACCACTCAGGCCCATAAAGGACAAAAATGTCCATGTCAAAAAAGTGTCATAAAAATATTATAGATTAATATTTTTTTACACTTTCACTGGCTTAGATTTTTTACTAGCATCAGTTCTAATCATAATTACCAAACAGTCATTAATTTTCAGAATTTTAACCCTTTAAACGTCGGCTTCTTTACATAATGCCACTGTTGATGTTTATAAAAATTAGAATAATAATAATAATTTTCTATATACTAAATTCTAAGCAGGATTTTTTTTCTTTAAATATTACAGCCTTGGATATGTCAATAATTAACAACAATATTAATTTTGATGCAATCATATTTTTTATGCAGTATCAGATAAAAAACAAAACTACCACTCAGGCCCATAAAGGACAAAAATTTCCATGTCAAAAAAGTGTCATAAAAATATTATAGATAAATATTTTTTTTCCACTTTCACTGACTTAGATTTTTTACTAGCATCAGTTCTAATCATAATTACCAAACAGTCATTAATTTTCAGAATTTTAACCCTTTAAACGCTGGTTTCTTTACATAATGCCACTTGTTTTTTTTATAAAAATTATAATAATAATAAAAATATTCCATATACTAAATGCTAAGCAGATTTTTTTTTCTTTAAATATTACAACCTTGGATATGTTATAGGTTTGGCTGCGAGAGCACTTGTGTTAACGAAAATCTTCCAGACAAAACAATCACCATTTTCTGTGAAAACAAAAACAATGTGTTGTGGAGCTTCTAAACTTCTACATCAAAGTCAAGCTCACCTTTTATCTTTGTAAAAAAACAATAACAAATGAAAAGGTGCAAGCAAGTAATAAGAAATGTGTTTGAATGAAAAAAATCCTCAAAGCTCAGTAACTTTTTGACCTTTTCAGTTTTCACATGGCAGGATCTGTGACTCTGCCAAGGGTATGACTCATTTACATGTGGTGGGATTTGTGATTTCCAGTACAATATAATTTCTTTCTTTCAAACTGAAAGAAAGAAAACCCACACACACACCTAAAACTTTCAGTACACACATACAAACCACACTCTGACATCCATACCAACACACCCACACAATTATAGCTTCATAATTTATCTAATTGGCTCTATAATATGCATAAGCCGAAAACAGCAGAAAACAGCAATAAAGTGATCATTTGCTTTATATGCCAAACCTGAAAAAATGGCACAATCTGATAAAAAATAGTAAAAATGTAAATTTTGAAGCCTTGCCAACAGAATGAAAGCCTGTTAAGAAAGATTGCATCATTTTATAGTTGAATGGCACTGGGATTAAAAATCGCAGTTTTAATGGGTTTCAATGGGGACATTTTTGTCCAAAAGGCGCTGAGTGGGAGTATTTTTTGTACCTAGTGCAAAATAGATTTTTTAAAGGAAATGAAGGTGAAATATTAAAATTCCAATAAAAATACACACCTGCAGCAAATTTCATGCAGTTAGCATTAACACAGACAAAGTTATCAAAAAAACAAAACTGAAAAGGACAAAAATGTCCATAAGGATGCACAAGGGTACCTTGTAAAAAAAAAAAAAAAAAGTTGGCTGAGATTGACCAATACACATTTTGAATAGTTAAATATGTGTAGTATTAGATTCAGTGTTGAAAAAAGATTTAAAAAAATCAAGTTTAATTTGGAGAGTTACAACAAGCAAATGTCACCCATTCGGTGGAATGGCTCACAAAACATTTCATCCACCAAAACGGTTTGAGCAGTCTAAATCCACTGTCCTCTCGCCTCACTGGCGAAATACCACCCAATCTACATTTAATCTCCATTCAATACGGACAAACATTCAAACAGCACATTAAAATCGTAATTTTCACAACAGGGTTTTTTTTTAGAAAAATTGTCAAAAACGAACAATTTTACCAACAACTTATTACTCTTATAGAATTTTTGTAGACATTTCTCGAAAGTTATGAAAGGATTAAAACTAACGCTTGTAAGTAGCGGCGAAATATCCATTTTAGCGATAATTTCACAAAAACAATTTAATGCACCCAAGGCGTCACTATTGACCAATCAGAATCAAGCATTCCAGAGCCGTAAAAAACATGGTTCGAAGCTCTCAGATTCGGCTGCACAAATTCGCCTACGATGCCGAGCAAAGCTGTCTAGGTAGGCAGCTCAATAGATTGAAACCATACGTTGAAACACAGCCTCCACACTGAACTTATTATGTAATACTCCTCATGTCCTTATCAAAAAAGCAATTAATGTAGCCTACACAATCGCATGCATTTATGAACACACGAGACCTTACCGAAGTGAACTGAAGGGATGCATCGGGTTGGCAGTCGTTTGTGATCTTAGAGAAGGTGATAAAATGCCCGTTGTATGCGGCGTGCACCTGAAACGAACCGGGCATACACTTCATTTTCCCGGCGGAGAAGCAAAAGATACAGAATTAGGCTATGTCACCGTAGTTTACCGTATCCAAACCTAAGCTAACCCCTGTTACCACCAAACGCCCCATTTCTTAAGATCATTTTTTTAAAATCCACCGACTGAATGATCAGAAAAGCGCGACGGCTGTAGGCTTTTGATTCGTGACATTCCCGGTGGTTCCTTGGTTTCTCTTCCGCATGTAGGCTATGCAGCGCCATCTGACGCACCACACTAACGGTGTTGAGAATGGGGTGACACTGGCAGAAATGAAACAGTCGTAAAGACAACAACAAATAGTTCACACATATTGTTACCTCAAACTTCATAACTACCAACCTGCTGCCATCTCCTGATAGTTATCTTAAAATATCTGCATTTCCCACTATCCTCACCTCAATAGTGTGCGCTGTTCTATATCCGACACTCGCTGCAAACTAGCCTACTCTCGTTAATAATGAGACTGAATATTAATAAACCTGCAGTGTATGGCAAGCCAACTTTTAATCTTTCCCAGAATACTGTTGTTGTTTTTTACTAGTTATAAATATTACATAGGCTATCAAAAATACAATTCTTACTAGTAAAAAACATATTTTTTTTATTATCAATAATTTCTTGGTAAATAGTGCAAATGTCTGTTCTTGAAATTAACAATTGAATTAAAAATGTTTATTTTTGATATCAATAATTCGATTGTCCTTAGTGACGATGTTAATTTCTGATATCATGAATGATTGTTACTAGTAAGAAAGCCATTTTAGATATCTGACATTACTCTTCTAATTATTGATATCAGAAATACATGTTCAGATATCAGAAATAACAAATGTAACATGTTGAAATATACAGATATCAAGAAATAACATTTCAACTAGTGAAAAATGTGCGTTTGTAGCTTTGTGTTGATCATTAAAGCCATCAATGAAGTCCAGAAGTCTGAGTAAAATTATTTAAATTTATATTAATACACGATTTTTTATTATAATATCAGCATTTGTATTAATAATTTATACGGTTCTTATTTGCTAAGCCTGTTATCCCTTTTTTATATGAGGACAGCATGTGATTCAAGTGATGATGATCCATGTTCTCCAACAAAGCTCCTGCTTTTATGGAAGAAAGAACGTTCACATGCTCATTGTCACTTATTTTCTTAATAGTAACAATAGTAAACGTTTTTTTTTTTTTCAACACTTTATTTTAAGGTGTCCGTTTTACAGTGTATTTGTACATTTAATCAATGAGTAATAAGGGTTAGGGTGTGTTTTAGGGTTAGTTGCATATAATTATGCACAATTTATAGTCATTACTAACATGTAACGTGTAAGAATGACACTGTAAAATAAAGTGTTACTCCATTTTTACTCTTCAAAATCTACAACTTTCAGATTATTTCCAGGTTTAAATGGGAGAAAAAATATCCCAGATTTCCAATATCATCTCAGACTTTTGGAGTCCACTTTTTTAGATGAAGATTCTTCCTCATTTTATGGGAAAGAAAAGGTTGAATGGTGATGAATTTTCATGCAGGTTGAATTTACTGAAGGTGTGTTATACAGACATTTACATGTTCTGCTTAACACCAACTTCAAGTAGTACCTGCTAAAGGCGTTTATGGCACAATCATCAAATTCAGCTTTTTTTCTTCTTCAATGTCATGTAGCCTGAGATTCACCGGATTATTGGAAAATTAAAGGCTGTGTTTGTGTGTGTGTTTGTTCCACTCAATCATGCTATTTAGTAAAGATGCTGGTGTGAGTTTTCCTGCCCTACTTCAGTAACAAACTGCAGGCATTTGTGTGAACAAAGGTAATAAAAACCAAAATAGCTGCGTCTCCAGCCCCCCTCTAAGAAACCAGTGAGTGCTTTGATCATTATCAGTAATTAACCCTTTAGGGGAGGAAATTTCTTTAGGCTAATGAAGTTCATCATGGAAAACACATCACTTCCTAACCTTTGCAAGATCCACTGATTAGACACTTACAAACGCTTCTGCTTCAGATCCTGTGGGAACGGATGTTTAGTCAACCACATGACCAGTTCTGACAAGCTACATTTGTCTGTCTGATGAAGCTTGGTACCTTTAACACATTTACCTGTGCCAGGTGCCAAAAAACTCCCTGAACCCTCTTTGAGGACAACAGCAAAGAGCATCAAATAAGAGAGATGTGCATACAGAAAATCACAGTGAAATTAAATCCAAACCAAACACTGTAGAAGTGTTTTCTACAAAGAAGCCATTGAGCGTGACTTGCTTGAAAGGGATTTCATTGGGAATATCATAATATTGTTACAGAACACAGTGTAAATCATCATGATGCTCCAGATGAGAATGTGAAGCAAACATCATTTAGAATCATAAGAAATCTGAGGTTTTTTTTATGATAGTTTGTGTTTAATGAATTAGATATGCTAAGGTGCAATTTTTAGAAATCGAATAAATAAAAAAAATTTAAGTCGGAATTAAATGTAAGTGCCCTATTGTGACGTATATCGGAGTGAAGCGGCTTTCGAACAAGAAAAAATGTATAGGGCAGAACTTGATTTTGTCCATAGGGAATTGATTGGACGCCATTGCATGGTTGTCATTTCCTATTGGTCGATCTCATGCGAGTGACACACCAGTAAACATGCCTTCAGAGAAAAGTAGAGGGCGAAAAACAGTACGTGACAAAATAAGTATGTCCAAATTCACAGTATTCATAAAAGAGTACACAAAAAGTACCCGGATGGCCTACCACTTCTGGGTAGATTCTGAAGAGTGCATACGATGGACACTTTACTATCATGAGGCCAACCACGGTAAAGATTTTGTGACACAACTGACGCTGGTAGATCACATGATGACAAAATGGCGAATGTAGTATGTCCAAATTACATTCATACTACACACACTCATACTAGAATGTACTTTTTTTAGCTGTCGTGAAATAATTACTTTTTCAAAGAAAAGTACCCAGGAGAGTATGCAATTTCAGACACAGCCCATATGTTGCAAGACAGAGGGCAAGTTATTTTGATTAAAGATTGTGATGGCACATTCATTAAAAATAATAATAATAATGTGCACAGATAAATCATTCATAATAAATACTGCTAAACTACATAAAATACGAATTGTCTATGATGATTTTATGGTGACTTCAAATATCTGAAAGAATTTAAATGTCTAACTGGAGATAAAATCATAGCAGGTGGGTCTGCATTAATATCAGCCCATGAATATTTACAAAGAGATGGAAAGTTTGAGCTTTCGAATCCTGCGTTCTGATTGGTAATGGTGGGGATTTATGAGCCGTCAAGCTCAGCTGAAGATCTGTATAAAGCTGAGGCTGTCATCAACCTGAAACACAAACCCACAGAATCAGCAAACGTCTCTTGTTATCCCTTGCTTTTGGTTCTAGGTGCAGACATGCTTCTGAAAAGCGGATTTCTTTTGCTCCTCGTTTTGGTTACATCTGCGTTTGAAACAGGTCAGGAACCTGCACAACCAAGACGAGCACGATTCTCATCCAACAGCCCTAGTAAGTATTATTTTCTTTATTGAATATAGTATACTTTGTTTTTGTTTTAAGAGTAGCCTATGCATGGGCAAATGTTCAAATCCTCAGTGGTTATAAGGTTGAAGGTTGTAGGTTAAATTCCAGAAGAACTTCCCAGCACGTTCTTTTTTTAAGGTTTGTTTTTGGTTAGCAAGAAAAGTTTTCTTAATGGATTGTAGACCATTATTCTAACTGTTCCCCTAACATTGTAAGTTATTTTTAGGTTATTTAAAAATAACCAGACCTGCACCATTCTTTTATGGTTGCAAAAAATAAAACCTGTAAAGAAGATTCCTACGCTAGGACGTTATTATTTGATTCTCAAAAAAAGAGAAACAAACGGGAATCCAATAGCCTACTAACGTTAGGGGGAACATTCTGTGTTTGCTGGGTTTCACCTTTGAGCAAAATATATTACACCTTCAGGACTGCCTCTGTAGCAAGAAGGTCTACTTTTACACTGCTCTGAATAAAATGGTTTCTCAAAAAAAGTATTTTCCTTCCTCCTCCAGCTGAGGTTGCCCGGTGCCTGAACGGAGCTCTACAGGTCGGCTGCTCCACCTTCGCATGTCTGGAAAATTCGACCTGCGACACTGACGGCATGCACGAGATCTGTAACGTCTTCCTCCACACTGCTGCTGTGTTCAACACAGAGGTACAAAACGTCATTAATCAGAACCATTTATTTACTCCTCTAAGTAAAGTCCCATTCACACCATGAATGATTACTTTATTTGCGTTCAGACCAGCAGACAATATAGTTCTGGTTATTCTACCCGCGTGCTTCTCTGCCGCTTTAAATGCTCGTGCTCGTTACAGCAGGATGGATTCTGATTGGCTGTCAATTTTTGTATCGTTCATCAGCTGGATACAATTCTGAAAGTGATTGCAATTATATCGTTTCTCGGTGCCATTATCGTTAGGCTATAGCTGTGGTGTGAACTCTGCTACTGAGAACAATTTTTAAAACTAGCCTATCTTACCGTTATCTTTATCGTCCTTAGTGTGTGAACGAGCCTTAACATTGCAGTTCCCCCGTTTGCTTTTATAGCAATATAAGTCATTTTCGATTCCCCCACCCAGGGTAAGACGTTTGTGAAAGAGAGCATCAAGTGCATCGCCAACGGCATCACCTCTAAGGTCTTCCAGACCATCAAACGCTGTTCCACCTTCCAGAAGATGATTGCTGAAGTGCAGGAGGAATGTTATAAGAAGCTTGAGATCTGCGAAGTAGCCCGATCCAACCCTGAGGCCATTGGTGACGTGGTCCAAGTGCCCAGCCACTTCCCGAACAGGTAATATAGCGTGTGAACTTGTTTTGGAGTGAGTGATGATTGGTCTACCGGACTTAAAGTGATAAAACACACACAAAAATAATATGTTATGTTGTTTCAAACCTGTATGATTTTCTTCTGTTGAACAGCAAAGATATTTTGAAGAATATTGGTAACCAGACAGTAGATGGCATCCATTGACTTCCATAGTTTTTTTTTCCTCTATATGGAAGTCAATGGCTACTGTCAACTGTCTGGTTACCAACATTCTTCGAAATATTTTCTTTTTAGTTCAAAAAAAGAAACTCATACAGGTTTGGAACAACATAAGGTTGAGTAAATGATGATGTAGGCTAATTTTCATTTTCTTTAAGTGAACTAACCCTTTAAAGGGATTGGACACGCAAAAATTCTAATTTAGCTTACATTTTCGACCACTGTCAGCCCAAATCAGATTACTTGTGTATCCGATTGGAATATTATCTGATCATTTACTCACTCTCATGTTTTTCACTTGCGTGATGCCAAATTCACATGTCTTCGATGAAACAAAAAAGTGTTGTTTTTTTCTTACAAAAAAAAAAATCCATACAAGGCAGTTCATAGCGATAGATAGATTTTTTTCTGTTTACATTTTTTACTTTATTTTCATTTTTGCTTTACAAAGCCTACAATATTGCCTAATCGACAACTCGCACAACAAAATAAACAGTGAAAAAAGAAATAATGATTATGAGCCAAATTAATGATAAATTATAATAAGGTGTTCAAAATAAAGTTCCAATATAATTTACAACACAATACAATATACAGTGCATTTTCAAGTTAAAATGAAATTAAAAATGCCATTTTGTACTATACTGTTTATAAGTCTTCTGAAGACATATGAAAATTTTGTGTGAGGAACAGACCTTGTTGTTGGACCTTTTGGAGCTTGATCAACATTGGTCACTAGGAACTGTTAAAGAGCTATACTTCGATGAAATATTATTTTATAAAATGAGCTTACTCGACTGTACACACTAATCCCTCATACTTTTGTGCCGCAGGTACTACAGCACGCTTCTGCAGAGCTTAATGGAGTGTGAGGACGACACCGTGGAGGTGGTGCGAGCCGGGCTGGTGTCCAGACTGGGACCTGACATGGCCACGCTTTTCCAGCTGCTTCAGAACAAGCCCTGCACATCCGAACCTGCTGCCGCCGGGCCTTCTGGGATGGAGGGCCACACCGGCTTCCGCTGGCCCCCCATGTTCAAGATCCAGCCCAACCTGCACAACAGGGACCCCACTCACCTCTTCGCCAGGAAACGCTCAGTCGAAGGAAGCTCTTAGAGTCGCACACAGCTCTCCATTTGATGTAAGCGGAAGATGGTTATTAGTGATTAGTGCATTAAAACAGTAGTTTTATAATGGGACACAATGGAAATCTCTGCTTAGTTCACAATAACTAACAACTACTTGATTTTTTTAACTGCATTACATTGAATATACATGCCAATGTCATGTTTTAGACTCTTAATATTGAATTCATTTGTGGTTAATGGCCTTATGCAAGAGAAGCTAAATTACGATGCACAGGATATTATCATGAAAAAGGAAACCTGTCACATTGAACAACTTGTAGTGGCAGGGCAGAAATATTTATTGGTGTACTCTGAAAATAATTTATATTTATTTTTCCTACCAAATGTAATTTATATAGTTTATTATTGTTGTGATCCGAGTCTGAAAAAAGTCTGTATTCTTTAAGTGATAGAGAAACCTACATATTTCTGGATATGTTTCAGATATGTTTCCTATGCTGGCCATGGGAATATTATACGTGATTAAGAAGGGCATTCTTTGTTCATGTTGGTGATATTGTGTAGTTGAATGTGCTTGGATAGAAATAAAATTTTAAAACTGCCTGATATACTAAATAGTTTCATCCTTCATTCTTTCATTGCTTACGTTCTGACATTTGTCCATTGATGTGGCCAATAGCATCCATAGAAATCATGTTCCAAATTCCAATAGAATCTAACCGAAAGGTTTGTAAATATTTCTTAAAGGAATTACAAAACCATATTAGATACAATCAGGGACACGTGTCCAATAAGAAAATGCTAAGTGTATCAAAGAAATTCATTCTTACATATACAAATTTGTCTGTGACAGGGCCTGACATTTTAGGGGTGAAATGCGTATAAAAATGTATTTTATTCAATCATAAAAACATGCTGAGATGGCATGCTATGTGTTTCTCATAGTTTAACATGTCCTCTATATGACTCAATGTTCAGATTTAAGAATAAAATATTTTTCCCCCAAGATTTTTTATTAGTGGAAATGTACAGTTTCTGGTAGAACGTCCCATGAACACAACAAACTGCAATGTTTCTGTATTCACAAGGGGGCGCTGCTTTCAAACACATTACGTTACAATTTTTACCAGACAAAACTATTTTTTAGCAGGTTAAGAAGTTGATACCCCACGATCACACATTTCACCTCACAATGAGCTGAAAGCTAAGTGTATTTACATATTAGTTTGTATATTTTTGCATTTACAGTAGGAAAACTAATATTATATTATAACGCTGCTCAATTATCAAGTTGTAGTTAAATATTATTTAATAGTCCTACTGTGTTTAGGATAGGCCTAACGTTACCTATAATGCTAGCTATTAAATTAGCCTACAATTACTTTTTAACGTGGTTTAAGAAAGATTAATTTCTCAACAGAGGACAAAAGTGTCCAGAAACATCAAATCCAACTGGACATAACTGGAAAAAATTAATTTGGTTAAACTAAGCCCATTTCCACCACATAAGAAAAAAGTATAATTTTTTGGTTAATCATAATTAAGACATACAAAGTCAGAATTATGACACACAAAGTCAGAATTATGACATACTAAGTCCTATTTATGAGACAAAAAGTCAGAATCATGACCAAGTCGAATGTCAATGGTCAGGTATGAGATAAAATTATGATAGTCTTCTAAATGATGACAAAAAGTCAAATTTCCTGTCATAAGTGGGACCTTTCATGTCATAATTTCATGTCATAGTTATGACTTAATATCTTAATGTAGACTATCCCTCGGTTTCACAGATGAGGCTTAAACTAGTCCCAGACTAAAAATGCATGTTTGAGCAATTTTAACTGAAAGCAACTTACATTGATGTATCTTAAAATGTCAGTGCCATTGTTCTGTCTCAAGATGCACACCAGTAATGCTTTTTTCTAAGGTATAAGCTATATGAAGGCCTAATCCTGGCTCAATCTAAGCCCTGTCTGTGAAACAAGGCCTATATGCTATAATTATGACTTTTTATGATTTACCAAAGCATACTTTTTTTTCTTATATGGTGGAAATTGGCTTTCATAGTGTGGAGTGGATGAAAACACAATCCATTTATCTTGCCCTAAAACCTTTGTGTTCAAATGAATTACATCATTGACAAGAGATTATTGTAACCACACACTTTTCTAAAACAAAAATCCAGTTTCCGAACTTCCCAGAATCATTGCCTAAGACAGAAGTGGTGTGGTACTGTTGCCGAACAAATAAACATCTAATCAAGTGATCTAGAAAGCAAAGTTTGCTCTTGGGTGTTTTGCGGGCAAAAGGAACATAGGGGGAACAACTGGTATAAACAGACAAGACGATACTGTTATTATCCTATAAAGTTACATCACAAAGCCTTTTTAAATTTAGTCCTTCCTGCATAAATGATGATGGGGAAAGAGCAAAAAGACGGATAAAGTTACACGTGTGAGAGTGTTTATGACATATTGAAAAAGAATAAAGTCTCTTTTAAAGCTATAAAATTTGAACACCCTCTCATTCTGAGGTCATCTCTTACGCCTCGGACATGAACACTCAATAAAATGTGATTTATTATTCCATGCACATTGTATCATAGTCTAAATAGTTCAGTAAGCTCTTATTTTCTTACATGAATATACATTGATTTTTATTACTGCTGTCTGCTCTAATAGCTACAAATGCATTTTCATCTGTACTTTGTAAACTGCAAATAATCTGCCATGAGCATTTATAAACTGCCCGTGTTTGCTAGGTCTATCTTCATGTATCCTTTCTTCCGTTGCCTAACGTCTTGGATGAGCAATCGCTCTCCTCTCTTTAGATCTGCATTTCCTGCCTCAAAATGTGTCAGCACATCAGCACTATCATAAACACACACAGACACACACACACACACACACACACACACACACACACACGTCATGACACCTTGGCACCGAACCCAAGAGAGCTTAGAGAAATAAACAGAATGAATGACGGTGTCATCACCGGCACCTGAAGGCAGCGACGTATCAGACAGCTCTCAAAACACCGAGTGTGTGCAGGGAATGTAGAAAGGTGTATTATCTCTAAAAAAAAGCACACACTGAGAGTTCAAGCATCATTATTAGCTAATTCTGACCTAATGATTAACACAACTTCCATTTTAATGCAGACTTTAAAACATAATTCAAATGTTGTAGAACGAAACGTGAAAGTCTCTTTAAGTAATGCAAACTACAGAACTTATTGTACTTAAAAAATCTAAAACCGCTATTGTAAAAACCAATAAGATATTCCTGAGGGAACCCATGTGGTTTCAAAAAAAATATGATTCTCTTCGGATTTAGGACTACAAACTGAACAGATATATATCACACAAGCACAACACACTTAAGTGGCATTAGATATGCCATGCTAAGCCTTTGGCCTCCAGCTTGGTAACATAACACCTTTATTGAGCCCAAATAATTACATTTGTTTGCTCAAATGTTGGTCTAGAGGACGTTGGTTGTAACGACAGCGCTGTCACTAGAAGAGCACTCGATTCGTTTATCCAAGACTTTCCTGGACCATCTGTCAGAGGTGATAATGGCTGATGGTTAATTGCACCTCATGGCCCATTAGCTGCTCATAAAGGCAGGTGTGGAGTTCATAGATAGCTTTTACAGGGGTGCAATGGCACAAACAGACTGGCAGATGTGACTCGTAATGGCTCCTATTTCAGGCATTAATACAATTATGACCCTTTCCTGCCCAAAGCAACACGATTACTGAGAGTGAAAAGACCAAGATGCAAAAAGGGTTCTGATGGATCAAACTAATTAAACACGCCTATCTATCTATCTATCTATCTATCTATCTATCTATCTATCTATCTATCTATCCACCCATGTCTATCTATCCATCCATCCCCATCTATTTATCTATCTCTGTTAGTCTATCTATCCATTCATGTCTGTCTATCCATCCATCCATATCTATCTATCTGTCTGTCTGTCCATCCATCTATCTGTTTGGCTATTTATTCATTCATGTCTTTCTATCCATCCATCTCTATCTATCTATCTATCTATCCATTCATGTCTTTCTATCCATCCATCCACCCACATCTGTCTATCCATCCATCCCTATCTATCTATCCATCCATCCGTGTATTTTTAGATGATAGAAACATCTGAATGATTGAATATTGAACTTGGAGTGTCTATAGATTGTGATTGGATTCAGTCTGAAACACCGCTTTACATTCATAAAAGATCTAAAGACTCGCCAAAGTGCTTCATCTGTCTTGTTTCCCCGCTGTGAATGTTTTTCCTCCTGATATACAGCCTGATGCTGCTGTGTTTGCTCGTGGTGTTGGCGTGGTTAATCAATGAGGTGCCGGCGAAGGGGAAAAACGCTTTCTTCTCACCGTTAATCATTTACTTAGCTCTCGCTCATGCTTTCAGCACGAGTGGATGGTTCGTATTGAAGTCAGCAACTTCTTAAGCACATCTGACCTCCAGACAACCTCTGGATCGGCTTGCGAGAAGATATGTTGGTTGGCACGTCATTTATTTCCTACGTGCATTGGCTTTATAAACAAATGTGAGCTTCAGATCATTTTATTTTATATATAACATTTTTTTTTATTTATATCCCCCCAGGAAAGGCAATTTCAGTCAGCTTATTGACAGCCTGAATATAAGTGCATGGCCACTGCCTCAAAATTCACATCAGGACATACATAATTACACAAGCATCAAAACTCTATACGAGAACTCATTTACACCATTCCTCACAAGTAGTTGCCAATCCTGTCATATAAACCCTGGCGTTTGAGAGTCTAGCTTAAAATAATGTACACATGCTATGCTTTGAAACTGGTGCAAACAGATTGTCAACCACCATGCTGACACTAAATAGACATACATATTCCAGCTGTTTCATATTAATAGTTACTTAACATTCATTCCCATTACTGGAATTTAGCGTTGCAGGACACCAAACAAACAGTAATCGCACCTTAAGACCATAACAGCAAGCAATGAGTAACAGATTTCATTTGTAGCTTATTTCAACATATAGAAACTCCCATAAATCTGTGTGACACCATCTTCTAACTAGGCACAACATTAAATTTATAACCATAAGTTAATTTTTCCACATAGAATTTCTTCAGACAACCACAGCCAGTCGGAACATATTTGACGTTTAAAGATTAAGTGTGTAATTTCTTCACGACTAGCATTGGCAAATGGCAAAAATTACTATCAAATAACTATTTTCAAACAGGTTTCCCAAACATTCACTTCATCTGCCATTGGTCAAACAAACAGATAGTCCCACAACTCAAGCTTTTGGTCAATATAGCCAATCTCATGTCGAGCTGGTCGGATAACATTTTTCAGGGAACCTGAACTTACAAACATTGTTGTTCTTATCATATTAAGTTGAGTCACAAAGGACACACTTCTGTTAAATTATTATACTATGTGTAGCATGATTTTGGAACAATGAGATTTCATTGTGGGCGGGGCTATCCAGAGCCACACTGCAGAAATAGAAACAAAATGTTGCTCGTCAAGGTTGCAGCTGGTTAAGACATGGTGTTGGGGATCAGGTTTCTTGAACAAAAAAAGTTATAAACAAGCTCATACAAAAATAATAATTATTATAGTAGTAATATAAAACAATAGTGTTTATATAATTTCATATTTATACAATTTAACCGCATTTACACAGCCAGCATACTCTAATGGGTAACACTTGCAATTACTTTTCCAAACCATTGACTTTGTTGGCGATGACAAGCATTCTTTCCATATGCGATGCTTTTTGAACATCTTATTTGTGAGGATCGATCCCTCTGAAGGACAAAACGTTGGGGAGTTCCCCACACAAGCCTCTCTGTTTTGATCAGTCTTGATTTTGAGAGTTGGCTGGTATGAAACGTTTCCTCCTGCTTGCGTTTCTTTGCTAGAACGGCCCAGGCTGAACTCCTCAGTCTCTGAGCCTGCAGAGTTTATGAGTCAAAGGAAGCAGAGAAATATAGAGATCCTCAGTGAAAAGAGAGGTCCAGATGTTCTCTACTATCAGCGTTTTTTGAAGGACCGAACAGTTTGTTGTGGGGGAACTATTGGGGGGATCCATGGTTCTTCAGGTTCAGACTCTCTTAAGAAGACAGAGTCCGGCTCGGAGGAGCAGGTGGAACTTCGTTCATTCAGGATGACCTGAGAGTACATGGGCTCCAGGGGCACACAGAGGTCCAGATAATCCTGAAGGGAAACACATACGTTAATAAGTAATTCCCATAATGCACTGGAATGAGAACAGTGAACATTGTCATCCAAGTTTGCGGAGTAGGATGCTTCCATTTTGAGCCAAAGCCTTAACAGAGTTGCCCACGATGCGCATTTCAAAACAGTTACTTGTGAGGATTCATTTAGAGTAGGATGCTGACTTTAAAAAAAGTAGCTACCTACACAGTCTGCTGGCCTTACCTGATTGGACATCATGGACAGGGTGCGATCAAGGTCTTCTACCAGCTGTTTAAAAGTGGGCCTATGCGTGGGAACAGCATGCCAGCAGTCTTTCATCATCAGGTATCTGAAAAAAAAAAAAATCTTATTAAATGTTATTGTGCACAGTGCATTAGTGCATTTCATTCTAAAGAAAAATTTTTGAATTACTGCTAAAGTAACCAATATTAAAAATATAAACTTGTACAAAAATGTTTTTGAAAGATTTATTCATTCAAATAATACATTTTAAATATAAAATTACTAAATAATTGTATTAATAATAATAATAATAATAAGTGATCAGCTTCACTTAATATTTATTTATTTTAACAATAATACATTTGTGTTTATTTTATTAATATTGATACTAAAATAAATATTAAAATAAATAAATTAAACAGTCTACTTCCCTCAATAATGTGTCATTATGGAAGTTAAATGTCTTGTGAATTAGTTTTTAATACAAGTTTTAAAAAGTTTCTATTTAATTGAATTCAGAAGCATTTTTAGTTGTGCATTAAAATATCTGATCGAGCCATTTTATTAAAAAAGAAAAGTTTTCATTTCTACAAAGGTAACCAAGAGTGGAAAAAATATAATTATCATTATAAAAGCAAACAAACAAATAAATTATAATTTTTTTCACTCAAAAATGTGTCACTACGAAAGGTTACATTTTTTGTTAATGCCATTTCTAAAGATTCCATTTAATCAAATTAAAAAGGCATCTTTTAGGCCGTGTCCACCAAAGCGTTTTTAGCCAGCTGAAAACGGCAGCGCTCTTCTGAAAACGCCTAGTGTGAGCGCTAGAGAGCGTTTCAGCGACGCAGCGTCTTTTTCAGTTAAGACGGTATAAGTTTCTGATACGGAATATCCACGGAAATTTTACTAGTATCGGATTTTGAAAATAGTTTGGTTCTGAATACATGTCGTATTTGTAAAGTATATAAAGTAAAGTATTTGCTCAGGTTCTTGTTTTCAATGATTTTGTTCCACTGTTTGCTGCTTGTCGTTTGTTGCTGTTGTACAAGCAGGAAGTGGTGGTTGGTGTGGTATTTGTCCCGCCACTCCTCCACTGTGATTGGACGGCTGGGTAAAAAGTGACAGTGATGAGCACTGTGTTTTACCCAAAGTTGAACATTCTTCAACTCTCAGTGACCGGTAAAAAACCGCAGAGTGTTCAGTGTTAAAGAGACGCCTTGTCACGCTGCAGCCGTTTGAAAAAAAAAAAAACCCATTGAAAACAACTGGAAAAATACGCTAGCATCGGGGGGAAAAAAATCCTTTGGTGGACACATGGCCTTAATCACTAATTAAAATATGTGAAAGTGCCGTACAGCTCCTGAGTGCAGGCTGAGGGTCTGTCCATGCGATGGCCTTCTCGCAGTAGCTTGAAGAGCTCTTCTACAGGGACTCCGGGATACGGCGAGCCCCCCAGAGTGAAGATCTCCCACAGAATGACCCCAAAAGACCACCTACAAACCCGAGAGCACTTCATCAGTACCAAGACATAACCAAGAAACAGAACTTTTATAAAGTGAAAGCATTGATGCGAGGATGGAATGGAAAACAAATTAGCCATCTTACACGTCACTTTGATGTGTGTAAATCCTGTCAAACAAAGCCTCAGGTGCCATCCATTTGACAGGCAGCCGGCCCTGAAGAAGAAATAAAGATGTTCATTTGTCATAAATTGAATATCTGGACTATAAATATGACTGTTTGAAGACCTGACTGCTTACATTTGTAGTCTTCTTGTAGTAATCTATGTGATGAACGTCCCGGGCAAGACCAAAGTCTGCTATCTTCATTACATTATCCTCTGTTACAAGTACATTGCGTGCTGCCAAGTCTCTATGGATACACTGTTGAGGAGTGCACAAAGACCAAAATATTTATTTTAGCCTATCCTTTAAAGGAATTATGAATCCAAAGTGTTGTATGATTCTTTTTTTAGTAAAAAAAGAATAAATAATGTGACAACAATACCTTTTTGGATGCCAGGTACTCCATGCCACGAGCCACCTGGTAGGCACAGGAGACCAAGTCTTTAATAGACATGCTCTCGACAGAAACCTGGTCAGGATTGTAACAGTATTCCATGCCAAGCGGTCGGCGGGCACGCAGGTATTCCCGCAGGTTCCCTTTAGAGGCGTATTCCACAATGACATAAAGAGGGCCTGGAGGACAGACATATAAAACAAACATTTCCAGATGTTCCAGCATCTTCAAATGCCACATGATTGTAAGAATCCTCAGATGGGCTCTTACCATCCTGGGTACAAGCTCCGAGCAGGTTGATGATGTTCTTGTGTTTTCCAATCATCTTCATCATCTCCATCTCTGAGATGAGGTCCGACAGGTCCTTCTCAGTGGCGTCAGCTAATAAAAACATGCAACATGTTGATGAGGTCTGGTTCTACACAAGTAAACATAAATAATGTGGTTTGGTATTTTGTGGATTTTAGTCCATATCTGTTGGCTCTACACTCCCAAAAGTAATTTTCTTAATCAGTATTTTTGTCTGATTTTCCAGGAAATAAATAACTAAAGGCCCGTTCACACCAAGGATAACTGTAATAATGATAAAGATATAGTTTTAAAGATTGTCCAAAAAAGTCCACACAACAACGATAACTGCACAGAAAAACGATTTTTTTTTTCAGAACGATTTATTCCCCCAGCTGATGAACGATAAAAGCATTGACAGCCAATCAGAATCCATCCTGCTTTAAAGAGCTTATGATTTTTAAACTGCCAGATGATAAATTGCAGCGTGCTTATAATAAATAGAATGATGTTCTTTGTTGATCTGGACGCTAATATGGTTATTTTTATAGTTATTGTTATTGGTGTAAATGAGCCTTAAACCTTAAAATAAAGAGAACATTGTATTTTTATATTATTAAACATGATTATTAGTATTAAAATAAATAAATAAATTTGATTATTTTAGAAAAATATTATTCTGGATATATAAAATAAATAATTAATAAAAATTAAAAGAAATAAAAAACAATTTGCAAATTGTGTATGAACAATTAACTTAATTCAAGATGTATTTCAAATCGAGTAAGAGATGTATACAAATGTAAATTTACACAATTTTACTCAAAGTAAATTTACCTTGTTTTAAGAATTTTTACAGAAAAACACAACAAAACACTTTTTTTTGCAGAGCAATATACTCTGGTCCCTTCTTCAATGTAAATGTAAGAGTTTTTTGTAACTATCAAAAATCAGTCAGATCCCTTAGAATCTTCATCAAACCATTTCATGGTGTCTTTAAGGCTGTTAATTTGCAAAACCACATTACATTTCAGCATCTTCACAGCGACTTTAGTTATTCTGTTGGGCTTGTCCTTGTCCACTCCAATGGCTTCACCCATCACCACCAGACCAAAGCAGCCCTCTCCCAGAGGTTTCCCAAGTACTAGCCTATAACAAACATACAGATGAACAAAATTGCAAAATGATTTCTAAGTTGACCTTTGTACACAGAAAATTAAGTGAGAGAAGTTCAACTTTCAAATGAGCAGTAGTCGTACCTCTCTCGGGGCACCTCCCAGCACGGGTCCTGGGGCAGCTCGTACTCAGAGACCCCTGACAGCATGGGGGTCCCGCTGGAGGAGAGTCGTGAAGGTCGGACCAACATCACACCAGAGTTCAGAGACGAACTGGATTCCACCGACACCTGTAGGCCGAGGAAGCAGAACAGGTGTTTTTAAAGGCCTTAAGATGGACACATGGGTCTTTCTTTAAGATACCAGTACGTCAAAGCCCTTATCTGTTACCTGTCTGCGGAGAGGAATGCTTTTGGCCAGCTTATGGACGGCCAGCTGACTGTTGAAGTCGCTCTTCTTGGAGGAGCTGCGGACTTTGACGATGGTGGCGATTCCTACCATGAGGAAGATGAGGAAGAATCCCACACAGTAGATCAACACCTCCAGGTAGGACTGATTGGGAACTGCAGAGGGAGCGATGGGTGCTTATGGGGCAAACACAACGCTATGGTCAGTAAACAAAACTAGATTCATACCTATTCTGAAGAATGAGAATGTTGCTATGGGATTATATATATATATATATATAATAGTGATGGTTGGCATAGAAAACAGCATTAATAAGGTTGAATCCACTTATACAGTTTCAACTGACATCAAAACACCTCAGTTACTGTCTACAGCATTAAACAGTGCTTTGGACGGATACACACTGGTAGATGCTGGTGACAGGCACACACGCACACGTATCCACACACACACACACACACACACACACCGAGCTCTGTTTTATTTCAACCAGTGCATTTGACACTATTGGCACCGAGAAGAGAGCACAAGCTCCCTTTGTTGCCACATAATGGCTCCTTTGTGGAGTAGTATTTCGCCCCACATTCTCCACCGGCATGAGGCTGCAGTCGTTCCATGCACAAGTATGAAATGGAAACATCCTGGCCAAATTGTCCTGGGAGGCCAAAGAGACACATAACTACAACTGATGGGAAGTTATTAAATTAGAGCATCATATATATAGATTTGAGATGTTCTGCAATATTATGCAAAGGTTGAAATAAAACAAAGTCTCCAGAAGATAAGGAACCTAATTTTTGTGGTGCTTGATCATTAACAACTTCATATATTTTAATGATGCACACACCTAGTCACAATTAACTCAGATTATAGTCAATAAAATGATAAAGCGGTTCCAAAATTATACTGTTACCCATATAGCATTTTAAGGCATGATAATCATGCTCCTTACACAATGGTGGTTAAAAGATTATGCTGCCTTATAAGATGACTGATTTTTGACGAATTCTAAGGCTGCATCACATGCATTCTTTCCAAAGAATGCAATCCCATTATGCATTGCGACTAGCTTGGTCAAAATAAATAATCCCAGATGGTGCACAAGTAGAGGAAAATGTTATAAATATGTTGATATTTCAATCAGTGCTAAAAAAGTATGAATAAAAATAGTTCAATTGACTATTTAAGCCAATATTCTTTTGGTGCTATGTATTTTAATGCCTATTAGAGCACAGGTTCTAAACCGGTCAACCTCGGCAAACTTCCAAAGTGTTGTTCAAGTTTAAATTATTAAAATAAGACAAAACAAGCATTAAAATAAGCCCAAACAACAATGAGAATAAAAGATATTTCTTATTTTAATTCACCGCCTCAAAAACTTTTATTCCCTTCGAAGAACCAGGGTTCCCACGGTATTGATACCCAATTTTAAAAGTGTGATTACTAGACCTGGAAAAGTCATGTCAATTAAAAAAGTGTTGGGCTTTAATTAATAAAACTGCGTAAGATTTTTATAATGAATATACTTTTTTTTGTCATCTCAAGCTCTAAAATTGCTATTTCTAGTGGAAGTGATTGCAAATTTGTGGGGCGCAAGAAGTCATAGTCTATATTGAGTTTTCCAAATATGCTACTTATGATGAGGTTCAATCACAGTTAGGATGCTGCCCTTAGAACACCAAGATAGCTTGCTAGATATTCTCATATCATAGTCTGCCTACTCACAGAATGAACATAACTGATTTAATCGGAGTAAAGGTGACTTGGTGTGCACTAACCGCTCATTAAAACAACAAAGATAGCAGGACAGAGTGAGAAAACGAGGAATTTAGAGGATGAAAAGAATAAGAGGTGAAACAGTGCCATAACTGGTGTCATTTTGCCAGGTCAATGGGAAGTAAAACCTACTGAGGGAACCTTAGTAAGATAATACTTCTATAGGGGAAGATGTCACTAAAATCCAAATGTTTGGTCTACTCGTCATGCTGGTGCCATGCATGGGTGGTTTTGCACCTGTGGACGGCCACACACGTTCCCATAAAACACCTCGCCCTTTGTCAGCGGTGCAAAAGATACACCGGCTAAAGTGACAGCTGAGTTAATGCTCTTTGACTTAAATGTGGTTCACCTGAAACTGGCAATTGACACAAACAAATGGGCACTGTTGGGAGTGATGGACGAGAAGGAAAGGTCTTGAGAGGACAGGAAAGAGTCGCCGGATACCTTTGACAACGGTCAACCATGCTGAATGATGGGAGATCCCGATAGAATTGCCCGCCAAGCAAGTATACACCCCAGCATCCTCAAAGGACACATTCCTCAACTGGAGCACCTCCATCTCCTTGTCGGTGGTGTTGAGGCCAGCCGTCTGGAAGAGAACGAGAAAAGCAGACCCAAGGCCCAAGACGTGAGGGGAAAGGAGGAGGAAGCGGGACCACATTGAGCTTGGGGAGTTGTTGTTTTTGGTTGTTTTAAAAAACAGTTAGACGCTCCCAAAGCTCAGAAAGCCACCTGAAACCTTTCCATCACCTGTAGAGAGACCAAATATCACTGCCCAGCACCATCACCACCAGTCTACCTCCACCTACATCAGGCAAGCCACATGGAGAGTCTCTCCAGTAAGACCCAATTCATAGCGAAGGAATTATTGCCATTGTTTGGGTCAACTGGAAGTTTCCATGGCATTATTGAATAGGAAAACCCAAAGCATAAGAGAGACCGAAAGCAAAAACCTCTACAGAGTTAATTTCAGACTAGCCTGTGATCAAGTTACCTTGTCTAAGGACAGTTAACCAGGCTGACTGATTGGCTTCTCCTATATAATTGGACACTTTGCATATATACTCTCCGCCCTCTTCTTCTGTGATATTGTAGAGTGTCAGCACCTGGGTGTCCGAGCTATTGACCCCCGAGTGCTGGAGACAACAAGAGACCAAATTCATGACATCCAGTCCCAATCCACCACATCCTATTATGTGTGGATCACTTATACGAAACCGCTGCATACAAGTCGGACTTGAGCAAATTGCCTGCATTTCATTGTAAAACCTTTACCTTTAGGACGCGTACGTAAGGGAGTCCATCAGGTCCCAGTTGGCTTCCGTTCACTAATATGTGTTTGAGCCACTGGATGTGAGGCTGGGGATCGCTGAAAACCTTGCATACAAACTCTACGTCACTGCCAACCACAGCCGTTCGGTTTGCAGGGAGACCAGCATACAGGATGGGCCTGTGAGGTGATCGCTCTGCAATATAAACAAGGGGGTTTTGTAAGGCTTGAATTTATTTGCAATATTTATTCTTGAACTGCCACTGGTCGAGACTGAGACGTGACTGACCCACTACATCCAGCTGATAGGTGTGATTGATGCTTCCGTATTCATTCTCCACCAGGCATGTGTAGTTGCCCTTGTCTGAGGGCACCACAGACTCCATGATTATGGTCCACATGTGTTCCCGCAGCTGAGAATGGAAGGAAATAAATATTCTTTAAAATAGATTTATTTTGAATATATACACTGCCCATACAAAAGTCAGTCACCGTTTGGATTCAATTGGAAAATGCTAAGAGTCAATGATTGGATAATTGCATGTTAAATGTTTCGTAACAGTTCTTCTAACCCGAATTGATGGAGTGTGTAGCTTTTCATTTCTTAAAGCAGCACTATGTAGTTTTTCCACCTTCATAATATATTTCCAAGACCCTTGAGATGGTACATCAACTTACAATAGGTTGAATGACACATCTGTCATAGCCTGACAGTGTCTGTATCGCTTTTACTGCCACTATGTAACTGTAAAGACGGTGAGAGTGCGTGCGCGCGACCGGCTCTCTCTCTCTCTCTATCCTCGTTCTTCCAGTAAATTGCACCCTGTCACAAGCGCAGCAGTCAGTCATCGATAAAGTGTTTATAAATTTATAAATAAATCAGGGAGTCAGGGACCCGACTAACCGCGCGAAATGTAAAAGGCTGAATAACATGGCCTGGCCATGTTAGGGAATCTATCTGGTCCTCCATTTATCTTCATGAATCAAGTGATGCTAGTAGAGTAGCAAATTATCAATCTGGTAGCTAGTAACGTTAAACACTAACATGCTAGTTTACGATGGTTATAAAAAAATAATCTTTCAGGATAACTATCCTAATGTCTGCAGGCTGGTAGTCATGTTTGTTTATTTATTTTTCTGGTGAAAGTGTCTTGCCTCAGGCTATAATGCAAATCGATTTTCAAATTTGCAGATTCATCTATGGTAGCTTGATATTATAATATTGACGATATATGGCTATTACCTACCACACAAACATTGAATTGAATTAGCATATCCGTTATGTAAAACAGTAGCCAATAGGCTACTATAATGACGCTGTCTTGTAAACGTGAGGTACGCGATCTTTTGACGTTTGAAAAAAATATTAAAACCCATGAAATTATATTCATATGACATGCTGAAATATATGCCACTGTAATGCCACCTGAAATGCCACCTGTATGTTCACACGCAACGCTGGCAGTCTGCCAAAGACGTGAGAACTCGCGAGAACTCAAGATGGTATCGGCATGTCAACAAATGCACGTGTATCCCCTGGTGTAACCATGACAGATTTTACGATGGTAGTAGAAAACAATACTGTTTCCCAACTGTAGGGGGACCCTGAGAGCAAAAACGACGTAGTGCTGCTTTAAACAATGCAGGAAGACACATTATGGCCATATTCCAGGATGACAATGTCAAGATTCATCAGGCTCAAATTGTGAAAGAATGGTTGTGAGGATCATGAAGAATCATTTTCACACATGAATACAAGATCTTGACCAAAAATTGATGCACCTCTTGATGGAAATAAATGCTTTGATGTTATTTCAGTCAAGACGTTTTGTATTGTCAATGCAAGAGTCCAACTCTCTGTAAAGTCTCCTCCAGCACATCCCAAAGACTCTCAATGAATTTAAGTCTGGACTCATAGGTGCCATTGCCAATTCATATGTGAAAATGATTCTTCATGCTCACTCAAAACTATTCTTTCACAATTTGAGCCTGATGAATCTTGACATTGTCATCCTGGAATATGGTCATTGATGAGTCTCAATGAAAAGCTACACACTCCATCAATTAGGGTTAGAGGAACTGTTGCCAAACATAAATTATAACATGATCCAATCCACTTTTTTTTTGGCCAGGCAGTGTTTATATATATTTGTGTGTTTTAGTGATAAATCAGGGTTTGAATCAGTTCATTGAAACAGATTGATTTTGAAATGGATCATGATTTTGAAACTAATTCACAGAAATGAATAAAACTTACAAATGGACATTTTTGCTTAAAGAAACGGTATTTCGCCCCTTCAGTATACTTAGTTGGAAATGGCTGATGTAACAATCTTGAATCTCGAAATTGGCAGCAAAATACACAAATATTTTGTGCATATTCAGTATATCACAAAGCCCAAATCACTACGGCTATCTACTCGTAACCAGACCTCTCATGTTGCCTCCACGTTTAAATCAGGGTGTGTGTATTCAGGTGTCGGGTTCAGGGTGTCGAGATTCAGGCTGTGCTTTTGGCCTATTGTGAGCTGAGGTTTCAGCTTTCCTTCTCTCGGCTCAGGTGCAAGTAAATGAGGGTTGTATGTCCTACATAACAGTGATATCACAACAGAAGTCAGCTACTTATGTCTTCTCATGTGCAAACGTACCTTGTAGCCCCCGATGCGCTGGTCTCTTTTGAACTCTTTTCCATTCTTGAGCCAGCGTAGTTTCGGAGTTGGGTTTCCCTCGGCCTGACATCGGAATTTCACCGTTCTGCTGGCCGGAACGGCATGAAGCTTTTTTTCCATCTTTTCAGGCTGAGCCCAGTGAGGTGCCATCGCTAGAGAGAAAATATGGTATTTAACAAAACAACAAACATTTCATAATTTGATTTTCTTCCTGAAAAAGAGACTCATGCTTACGTAAGAGCTCCTGGCTACTTGACGGCTTGTTCTCTTCTGACGATGACTCATCGTCGTCCTCATCCTCGGAAGACGCTACTGCGTGACCTGTGACAAAGTCGACAGGATGTGTGTCAGAGAATAAATTCATACAGCCGTCCATAAATGTCAGAATGTAGCCATTTCACCACGCGCAATTTCAGACGTCACATATTCAGCAAAAAACATACAGATTTATTTATTTCTCTGTCTCTCAACTAGAATCCTGGCCAGGGATCAAAGAATAACAGCAGATTAAGAAAGGAGATGTTTGCAATGCTTTAAATTTTTTTATTTACAATGCTGTGCCACATTTTGTAGTCTTGCTTGATCAGGTTAGTGAACGGAATAAACGCATCCGCCCTTCACAGAGCGCCGGACAGTGAGAGCGCATGAGTCACTGCAGGCTCCGCTCCAGATCCATGCCCACGCTCGAATCTCTCACACACACACACACACACACACACACACACACACACACACACACACACACACACACACACACACACACACACACACACACACACACACACACACACACACACACACACACACACACACACAAAACACTCTCTAGGGAGCTGTCTAACAAATTCACCAATGAACGCCGGACACATTCCACAGCTGAACAGGGAGAAAAGACCTCACAAAGCTTCAGTTGCTCATCTATGACAACAATACGAACTCAAAAAGCAAATTAAATGAAAGTGACTTTTCACTTGTTTTCTTGTTCATTTGCTTAGAAAAGTAACAGAACTACTTTCTTCTACAAGCCACATCATTTCAGATATCATTCATGTCCATAGCACAAATGGTGAGGGACAAGTCAGGGGTTTAAAAAAAAAATACATCATTAGCCATACCCAAAAAAAGGAACAAAAGGTGTCATTTGCAGAGAAATTTGTTTCCCGATCTCCAGCTGGCCCCCGTTCACCCACATGTGGTCTCCATTCAGCAATGCAGCGTGGTCTCTCGTCCAGATGACCCCGAAGCCTACAATCGGGGTCTCGTTTTGAGCCAAGCATCAAACGCTCCCCAGGGAACAATGTGTACAGCTCCATTTTCACCTCTATTCGGACTAGTGGTGGAACAGAAGACCAGCATGGAATGTTTGGCAAAGTGGGAACTGGATCAAAAAGTGCATTACAGTATTTCAGAAAGTGTGAGACAAGAGACAACGCTGGTCCAAAGGAAACTGAAGAACCACTAAACTTAAAAAAGGGCCATGACTAACAAAAAGAGGCATGAGTTTGTAAAGCACTATGGAGAAAGAAAAAACATAAGGACTGCTTTTAAAAAAAAAACCCTAATGAAATTAGTTTAAAGAAACTGATGTCACAGAGTCAAAAAAGATGAAAAAGTTATGCAAGTCAGATATCCAGAAATAACAATCAAGACCACATCTGGGGAATATTTTAACCTAAAATTTAAAGAAAATAAATTATTATATTTTGAGTAAAGGAAATTAAGCCTTTAGCATTAAGATGTTTTTTTTTTGCATCATGACATTTTTATGACTATTTAGCACATTTCAATTAAGCAAATTCCAGTTATGCCAAAATAACAATAGCTTTATTTTGACTGATATCATGATTTACAACAAGAATGTAAAGTAAAGATGCTATTTATTGTTCTGCATTTAATCATGCGGTTTTATAATTAAAAATAAAGATAATCATTAAAAATAAATAAAATTGAAACGAATGACAGTCAGTTTTACAAAACAGTTAAATATCTGAAAATTAAGAGAATACTTTGATTTGAAAATTAAGCACATTTGCCCAAGAAAAAAACTGGCAATACAAAATATCGAATTAGTCTTAAATATTATTTTCTTAAATAAACTTATATAATTAATCGTAATATAATTATCATAAAATATAATTCTTTCTTTTTATTTTGTTTTTGATGTGCAATGGGGCCCAGGGTCTTTATTATGAGATTCACCCATTAATTCAATATTGCACTCTGCTCAAACACTTTGACTCAAAAACACAATCCTGTCAGGAAGAAGTTCTGAGGTTAAAAACGAAACAGTTTAAAGATTAACCTCCTGTGACCCACTACACTTATTAGGACTGAGTTTCAGTACATGCAAACAAAAGCCAAAAACCAAAACCCTGACGCCAGAGCATACGGCAGTTCCCATTCAAAGAGACCCCCCACCAACCTTAAGTCACCTTAATTGTCAAACAAACTAATCCTTCCCTTTTGTCCTCCACAATGTTTCCTGACAATGCGAGCGGATCCGTAAGAGATGGAAGGGGGAAAGAGAGTCAGTTTGGAGATACAGAGAAGAGCCTGTAACAGCAGGTTCCTCGGCTAGTTGTCATGGAGATCTCACTTGAGCCAACTGGAGGCATTTCCTGGATCACAGGCCCCTTAATCCCAGCAAGGAATCGGGGCGAGGGGGGGGGGGTGGGATCAACTTTCGCTTCAGGCCAATTTAACACAAAAAAAAGCATGCCGAGGAGGTAAAGTAGAGGCTGGGGGAGATGCTTGACTTGAAATAAGGACTGATGTCTTATATACTTCCATTCACTTTATTTTCTATCATTCCAATCACTTACTAGAGTTGAAACAGGACACATACCTTAAACCTCACATTTACAAGAAAAACTGCAAGAGTTAAAATGGTTGACAACTCCCAGCATGCCTTTTGATGCCTAAACGTCTGGCTGTTACTATTGTTGCAATTAATCCAGCAAAGATATTTTTCTGAGTCTACCATTCATAAATACTTTATAGTCATAGGCTTCATAGACCGGTTTGACTTCAAGTGCCAACAAAAAAAATTCATAAAAATATCATTGTAACCATGAACATTTATAGGCCAAGAGTGTTGTTTTTAAATTACTCTTGAATTTCAATGATTTCATCAAGTGAACTGGTATTTAATGTAGTCTGGGTAGTACTGTTTTAGTTGCTATGTATGATTTTTATTAACTAATATTGTTTTTTTCCCCTCTGATCTCCACAACCATTTAAGAACAGACCCATTTTGGGGGGTTTAAAAACAAGGCAAACACAATAGCCTTTTAAAATGGCTAATGTAGTGAATGTTAAGGAAGAATATCTTACAAAGCTATTGAACAAGCTTCACCTTAAAGGGGCTTTTTGCACATAAAACAGTGAATAACAATTTGGTCCTCATCATGCGGGAATTCAAACCATTCCTCTGTTCAAATTGGAAGCAGTCAATAACAGGAGGAGCACACCACCTATATGGCCGAATGGGGAAACTGTCAAATTAGAAGCACATTTTGTTTACGGAAGAAATTCCACAAGAAAGAAAGAATCATGATTTGTCCCTGTCTGAAAGACCCCAAAACACAAACATGATTTCATCGCAAGCTTTACCAACGCACATGTGTGTTCTCAGATTTAGACCGCTCCGAACTGGCTTCTTGGAGAACCGAAGAGAATGTGTGTTTTTTTCCAGAGGGAGGCGGGGGCCTGACCCATTTGTCTTGGTCAGTCAGTACAGGCTGAAGTGAACAACATCTGTCATCACCTCATTATTCATGCAACGACATCTTTAAAAGCCCAAAAGTCGTTTCATTTCAGATCATTACAACCCTTTTAATGAAGCAAAGCTTCATTAAAACAATCCTCGAATCCTTATAGCTGTCCTGTCTCTCCGCATCAGTCAGGATTGCTGCTAAGCTCTGGACTTGGCTGGGAATCAATAGAGGAAGTCCTAGTCTGGATGGATTGCTGCTGGGATTTCCTGCCTGGCTAGTAATACTGCTGGGCACAGAGTTACTACAACAAGTCAATTCAGGCAAGAAGGGAAACAGACAGTTCGATCAGGCTCACAATCAATGGACCAAGAGTTTATGCAGCAACAGGATATTTGCGATGGCTGTTTTCACATGCAGATGAGCTCTGCGGCCAACAACTTAGTACAACATATTAGTGTGTTAAGCAACTGTGAATGGAAACTGTCGATTTGTATGCAAACATGCATCAATAAGTATGTAGACAATTGAGGCTGTTGGTGTCAGGCCGTCACGTCAACGTCAATTCTGACCGTTCCCCTTACTTACACTAAAAGGTTAAAGCAAATTATCAAACCACTTCATTTCACAATTACCAGGATGATTGATGTATTAAAATTCAGACAGATATGCTGCTAATAATATGGCTGATAATAGACATATAACCTTTTTTTAAATTTTAACATCTCAATGTATACTAAAAAAAATAAAAAGTAAATTCAGGCATCAACATAATGCACAGTGTGAAAATGGATATTAAATTTGAGATTTGCTAAAGATAACATTTAAAAATGTTACTAAATTATTTGACTCATTGGATAAACTTTAAGTGAGCATTGGGCCCTGTGTACACCTAGTATTAATATGTGTTTTGGTCGATTGGATCACAAGTGTGTGACGCTAAACACGGGGGTAAATGGGTTCTAAAATATTTTTAGCTTGTCCACTTTCGACCAATTCCAGAGGTAGTCGAAAACGCATTCAACCGGATTTCTTTCGTAGTGTAAACGCTCATGTGGTCCAGACATTCGAACAGCTGCAAAAGACACCTACTCTCCGCCAACTGACTTAATGCGTAACCATTATGATTAAAAATGATTTAAACTTTGTCGGCTGGAGACCCAAGTTTGGTTTGAAAAAAAGAAAAGCGTACCAAGCACTATGTTCTCTCAACATTCCTGATATCTAACACACATTCACAGCGTTTGCCGTGATCTTGTTGCTGTCAGAGCAGAAATGAAAGCTAATGCTCCCCGTATGTTTTTCTGTTTTCTCCGGCCGTGTTAATATGTAAATTGTGTGAGCTTATTCCATCCATTAAATCGAAAGATAAAAAAAAAACATGGATTTACCCACCCATAGACCCTTCACTCAAAGTAATCAGGACAGAAGTGGATGAAAGTGTACAAAAGAGACATATTAAAACATCAGGTTCAAACTGCATCTTAATACCAGGTGTAAACAGGGCCTTAGATGACAGTATAAATGTAAAAAGCTTTTAGCAAGTTAAGCATTCTTTGCAATGCTGCGCATTCTACCATGATCCATCTGAACCTCTAAGGTTTCAAGAAAGAGTGAAAGACCCCAAAGCTCCATGGACGCATAAAGGAAAAGCATGTGTAGTCCTAGAGCACACCAGACCCTAATGAGTTCCAGCTCCACTAGTTAACTCCACATCAAAAAACAGAGCCGTGACCAGAACTTTGCTGCTACATGAGGTGGAGCCTATTGTAAGAGCTGATTCATAAATGTGTGTCCATCCTTTAATCACACAAGTAAAAAATATGCTGCTTTCATCCGTTTGTTTGATTTTGCGCCACCTTCGATTAAGCACATCCTGGAAGTGAACACTAAAAAAGGAAAAACTTACCTTGTTCGGTTACTGCGGGACGTGAGTGGGCCAAGGGGAGGTGAGCTAGAACAACCCACAGGAGAAGCAAATGCCATGACTTCATCATCCTGAGAGAAGTCATGCCACGGCAGCTGGGCGAAGAGGGTGGGCCGAAACAGCTCATTCACACAGCTGTGGGCAGCACTGGGACATCAACACCAGCAGCATAGAGCTACCTGCCAAAAAATTGAAAGAGAATGTGTACAGGAAATGGTCTAATATGGTATGCATGAATGCAAATAAGGAAAAAACAAACTTTTCATTGGAATGATCTGTCTTTAAAAAAAAAAAATCCATTAAATAACTATGCTAGGGTGCTAGAGAGTTCTGGTTGGTTAGGATGGTTACTATACATCTAAAAATAAAGGTTCTTTATTGGCATCTATGACTCCATGAAAGATCTTTAACATCCATGGAACCCTTCCACTGCACAAAAGGTTCTTTATAGTGGAAAAGGGGTTCTATGACAGAACAGTTCTCGTAAGAACCGTTTACTGAAAGGTTCTTTAAGGAACCCAAAATGGTCTCTTGATAGGATTAGATTTGGAAAGTTGGAATGATCTTTAGGAGTTGAGTGCATATGTACACCACAATGTAAATACCACTGGGAAACTTTACTTTTGGGGACATGTTCATTAAATAAGAGTAGCAATCAAATTTGTAATGGTAAATGCTGACTGCTTATTTAAGTTTGAATGACTTTTGTGCATCATTAAAATTGCTACAAAGTTCACTAGAAAATACTATTAATCTAGCAGACTGTGGCAACAGTCTTGCAAAATAAAACCGCATGTCCCATAATTCACTGTAGCAGCACGAGCATGCTAAAATATCTAATATGCAGGCTTTACTCTAAATTTTGTGTATAGATCCATTTTATTCTGACCAAAATCACTTGAACACATATCACATCACAATTATGATTTGCCAACTCTTAAGTGAGAACCATCCAGAAGGACTAAATAAAGCAGTCTTTGTAAGCATTAGAGACTTCTTTCAAAAACAAAAAAAATCTTACCGACCCCTAACTTTTGAACACTATTGTAAATTTCCACTTATAACTATATCAAAGAGCCACAAAACATTAGCCAACTACACTCACACTCTGCTTACAAAGACCAGACCCCTCTCATTTACTGAAATAATACATCACCTGGCCATAAAGTCCATCTGGCAGTCATTAATTTGACTTCTAAGGCTCCTTCATTGCTATTAAATATTACGTTTGATTAGCATTGACAACTGTTTATGCATCAATTGACCACACTAGCAGAAAAATAATTAAAAACGATTATCCTTATTTCAATGCAACAAGCATCCTTTGACATAAAATGTGAATTTAGATGTAAGGAAAAGCTGCAAGCCCACGTAAGTCTGTAACTTTAAGACAAGAGAACATCACAAATCCAAAACTAATTTAAACATGGTTTTCCCATATAAGTATGACGAAAACAGAGGCCCCAAACCCCTCGACCCCTCACCCAACAGCAGCTGCCCCCCTGAGTAGGTGTAGAGAGGCCATCCCGGTGGTGTGAAACACATCTGTTAATGCTATGCCCCCCTAAGACTGGCCACTTGACACTTGGCTTTCCTTGGGATCCCAGTCACGCCTCCATCCCTGCCAAACGTTTCCCAACAAAAGACCCGTAATCTGCCGGTTGTTTTTGTATCCCCTCCTCCAATAATCGCACTGCAAACCATTTGCTCTCGCACCTTCAACTCTACCCACAATCTGATACAAAACAACTTGGTGCCATATGTTCTGCTCTCATTACTATACGAGTGTGGGGAATTAGAGTATTAGTGAATGCAAACAAAGACAAAGTTGTTTCAACTGATAGATTTGCAGCGTGGCGGCATTAGCACCTTCGTTGCATGGTTCACCCTTGCGCAAATGCGTTTAAAATACTCGACTGTGATCCGTTTTCATCTGGAGTTAAAGTACAGCAACATCCCATTGTGTTAATTGTGATCACCCAATTAGAATGAGAAACGAGGGATGTCCGTCCATTACTGAGAGCTGTCGTACGGTCTTCATGCCAAAGTAATTCAGCTAAAGTGTGACCTCTTGGCTAGATGAAGAGATGGTCGCTCTGCGGTGGGTGGCGACACTGAATGAAAAATCCTAAATGCTAGTGTGCAGCAGGTTTATGATAATGCCATTAACGCAGTTCATTTACCTCACAGGCGCTGTCCATAACCATGTCAAAGTAGTAAAATTTAAGAATCTCTTAAACTGATGAGAATGTGGAGTTTTTTGTGGTACTTTTCACACATGAAACTGCGGCACACTGGCGAGATTTAAAGAAATGTTATTGGATAAGCTATAAAAATGTTTTGCAACAACAGTCACGGAACCGTATAAAAAATGTGTGAAGTTTTAGAGGGATAATAGCTAACACGTTACATAGTTCTACCAGCAGTCTGAAGGATTTTGCAATCACGCTTCATTGCTTGTGCTTTTTCATACTTGATGTACAGGTAACAAGCCATTTCCAATATTATCTCCACAAAAAAAAAGAAAGAATTAGCTCTACCACTCTCTAATGTATGGAAACTTGCCACGTAACACATAAAAAAAGGTCATTGTGACTTTATCTTCCAATTCTGACATTTTCTTTCTTGCAATTGTGAGTTTCTCTCACAATTATGACTTTTATTCTCAGAATTACGTTTATATCCCAATTCTGAGTTTATATGTAAACTTGCAATTGGTAGAAAGTCAGAATTTCGGGATATAAACTAAATTGCGAGAAAAAAAATGTCAGAATTGCCAGTTTATAGCTCACAATTCTAAGAAAATAGTCAAATATGAATGGAAGCTTCTTTTTTCTCGTAAATGCAAGTTTGTATCTCAATTCTGACTTTATCACGTGCAATTGCGAGAAAAAAGAAGCTTCCATACTTATAAAACAAAAAAAACTAAATTTTAAAAACATAATAAAAAGAATGGATGCACATTACAGATTAGCAAATAAATTTATATTTTAAATGTATACACTGCAAATAAAACAGATAATAAAATTATAAATACGCTAAAATGATAAATAGTTTTAATTCTTTTCATATTTGGCCCTAAAAAACCTTGGAGTAACTTGTTATACTTGATACTATTCTCTTATGGAAGCTTCTTTTGATCAGAGCATCTTCTAAATGGATAAATGCAAATGAAGAAACTTCTACTCAACTATCACTATCAAAAGTGGAAAACAGCATTGAAACCAGCAGACCTTTCAGAGCTGTCCACAGTAATGCAAGAGAAGCATTTGAAAAGCCCATTGTGATAATTAAAGGTTGGGGTTTGCTCTGTTCCCTACCCCCCTGAGAGTCCAGCCCGGACCCTTAATTACTATGCTGCTGCATCCATGCATGACATTCCTCGACTCTGTGTTTGTTTTGGGAGATAGTCATGCAATCCACCCCAGGACCCCACCAACCCGGAGCAACCCCCTGCTCTCTACCGCCTGGGTATAGTTATCAGGCTTTACACCTGTAATTGTATAGATTAGGGAAGGAAATCCAAGTGAATTATTTTCCCATTTCCCTTCCTATCCACACCTTCGTTGCCTGATGCAAACCAAAAACTCCCCCAAAAAATTTAAATAATATTAGTGTGCTCTGCAGTGAAGTTTCATAACATTAATGTGAGGGAATCATGGCGTATTTAAAACTCTGAATATAAAGCTTCAGGTGCATGCAGTGAATATGTGATATTGATAAGATTACCACGAGGAAACCAGTCACAGCGGGTGACTCAGAAGCCTTCTGACCAGGTGCATGCATGGATGCAGCTTGTCTTTCAGCGCATCCAATATTACACATTCAATTTGGATGGACTCCAGTTGACACAGTCGACTGTGAGATTCGGCTGTAACTCAGCACGAGTGCCACAATAAGTCAAGATGGGCTCCTACGGGAGGGGGGTTGCGGTTTTGAAAATATCAGTTTAATTTATGAATCTATCATCTCTGAAATTAATGCCTGTGAAATGAAGTAGTCATCTTCAGAGATGCTGTCACATGTTAGAGAACCAATTCAATGATTCACTCTTGATCAGAAAGTGGCCCTAAAGTTAAGCTAGCATAACATATGGGACTGACTCAATATTAATGGGTTCTTGAATAAAATGTTTTGACTTACTCAATTAATATCTTACCCCCTCAAGTCAACAACAGAAGTGAGCAAGGGAACATCAGCTCAGTTGTGACACAAACCCCCTGATTTATCATTAACACAGAAACAGATCACCCTGGAAAAGTTTGTTTCCTCAAGGAACACAATGCATCCATAACAAACACTGGACAGACAATACCACCTAGGGTTTTACAGCTCAAAATAGGTCACTTTTCATATTCATTGAAATGCAAATTAAGGGGACACAATGTAGCATTCTTATTCTACTCCTGCTGTGAGCACCTATTCAAGGTTTTTCTCTTCATGAATGTGCAAATACAATGGAAATGAGAATGATTTACTTAAAAAAATTCAATATATGTAGGCTATATGAGGTTACTTATATATAATATATAGGCTATAAGAATACTTCTAAATATTCTAAATATACTAAATATTCAACCCTCTATATACAATTTGCAAAACACGTCTTTTAAAAAAAAGAATTTTCTTTAAAATATGCAGATATAAAGGCGTCTTAAGATAAAGATCAAGTTTTTCTGTAGTCCTTTTTCTATTGCTAGGGCTTGCAAACAAACCATGTTCTCTTTCATTTACATCAATACAAATTAACATTAGGCTCCAAGCATCAGACCTACACGCAAGATGTTGAGGTTCTTCCCAGAGTAAAAAACACTCACCTCTGGATGTTAATTCTGAACACTGGGTTGTGCTGAAGTGGACTTCTTCTTGGAGTTATTTTGGTTTGTAATTCATTACTCCACGACAAGCGATCTCCGAAGAAAATGCCCCACGCTGAAGTGAATCAAAACAAGCCAGCCAGCCAGATTTCTCTCGTGCAGCGCGTCTGTTTTTGCAAAAGTAGCGAGGGGGGAAAAGAGTCACGTTTTCTAGCTAACGCAAACAAATGGTTTTGGTCCAGGTGCGTAGATGGACCGTAAGAAAACTTCCACGTCTTTGCTGTTTGGGAAGTTTTTCATTCATAAACTCGCACGAGTGTCTCGCGGCATACGAAAATCTACGAGTCAAAAACGAAGTAAACTGCTGCAAACGTTCGTGTTTGTCTTGCACTTTCTCTGTCCACAGCCGCGCTTCTTCCTCTCGAAAGGAATATGAAGGAGTTTTTTCTTCTTCGTACCTCCCACTTCCAGGATTTGAGGATTCAAGAATTCCACTGCCCCTTCACACCGACCCCTCCCTCCCTTCACCTCTAAAACTCAATGCAGATACTGCTGCTTGATATACCAACTCAATTCTGCTTCCTATATTTACTAAATAATAGATATAGCCTATGGATGGATAGATGGATGGGTGGATGGATAGAAAGATAGATAGATAGATAGATAGATAGATAGATAGATAGATAGATAGATAGATAGATAGAATGATAGATACACTGTTAAATGTTTCTGTTAATTTACACCCAAATTTCAACATGATTAACCTGTTATTTTTAATAACTGCGCCTTACTGTTAATTTTAGGAAATATATGTTAAATAACACCTAATATTTGTTATTTAACACCTCATTGTTAAATAACACCTCATTTTTGTTATTTAACAGCAAAATCGAAAATTCAAGCAATGTCGGATATAAGGTTAGCCTACGATGGTCAACTTTCATGCTTATTATAAAAAAGTTATTATTTATAAGTGGCGAAGTTAGCAATTGCATTTCGTTTTTTTAGGTTGCTAAACAACGGCTGATTCAATCAGTAGCCTAGTCGACGGTGCAATCCAACAACCTAAATATAGTACATGCATTTACTGAATGAATTAGACAAATTAAACACCTGCTTTCTCTACTGCAAATATTATCAAGAATAATCTTGCATAGCCTATTCCACAGACACAGAGAGAAATAAGAAAGTTCGCGGTGTTTTCTGTGCATGCGCAAATGTGTTTGTTATCGTGGGTATAATAGCCTTTTGTTACCCTATTAATACCCTACACCCGGATTTTACGCGAGACGGCCTATAGGCTACATTTATTAGTTGAGGAACTGCGCTCCCTGTGTCTGTCTGTCTGTGTGTGTGTGTTCTGAACACGGTGTAAATATCCGCTGCACGCCTGCACGCCTGCACGCTGGCAGGCGGTACTTTATTATGTCTATTGGCGCCACTATTTGAAATGACAGGTTCATACAGTATTTTTTGAATTCTGGGAAGGAGCGTAGAAGAAGGCATTTGAACCTGCAACGAACACGAAGATCCATGTCGGAAGATCGCGGTGGCTGGTTACATCGAACAAAATCACAATAATCCGGTGAGATTAAAGAGTTTCTTGAAATTCATGCATAGTTTTAGCATCTATCAGTGATATTGATGTACTGTAACGTTATAGGCCTACTAAACGCCACGGACTTCGACCACATGAAGTAATTTAGCTAGCTGCTAATGAGCCACGGTGATTCAAGCTAGCAACATTTCAATAGTTTTCCCATTAATTTTAGAAACAATGCGCTTATTGTAATGTCCATTTATGTATACGATCTAAATCTATAACATAAACAGTAGGACGCTAGGCCTATAGCATTCCCGTGGTCAAGTTGTGTGGCATTCTTGCCATGTGCACGTCTGGTTAAAGCAGATTAATCCTGAAAATCAAACGGTTAACATAAATCTATTTACTGATAGCTGTTTATTAGGGGTGGAACGGTTCATGTAACGTTATTCGTATTGAACAGCGAATCGGTATGGGCGTCACGGTCCGGTGCATGAATTAACACGGAGAATACACGGTATAAAAATAAATAAAACTCGCGTGCAAATTAATGTAATGCGGAACCACTGTTAGCGGGTCCTTTAGGGACACCTAATCTGTTGCCCTGCTAGGTTTGTTTACTTTCCTCCGCAGCGCAAGCCTCCGTGACCGCGCGCGCGCCTTCCCAAATGGACGAGGCATTTATACTTCGCACTCGCCGGTGTACTATTCTTTGAAACGACAGTGTGCGACTCGGTGTAATTGTCCTCTAAACCATCAGGAATCAGCGGTGAGAAGTAAGGTACACTCGTGAATGTTTATTTTAGTACTTTAGTAACTTACTCTACTAACACTTTAGGATACCCAAACCACACTACTAAAGAATCGTGTAAAGCAGTAAACCAGATTATTCCTTGTGACATTAGAAAAAAAATGGATATGAGAACGTAACCTACAACTAAATTAACGTTATCTTACATATTTTCTAAACATTTTTGTTTAGTTTTGTGAACCTTTTTATAAAACATGGGCATTTATTTTTATTTAAAGGGCTTATGTCTGCTATTGTTGGCCCATTTTGTTAATGTAAGCAACTAATTTAGACGCAAGAACTGGATGTAAAAAATAATAAAATAAAAATAATTTGCATTTGCAACTGCATTTTTGTTTTGCTTTTCCCTCCATTGTACCGAACTCCTACCGAACCGTGATGTCTGAACCGAGGTATGAACCGAACCATGACTTCTGTGTACCGTTCCAACCCAACTGTTTATGATACTAGATAACGTTAGTTGGTCTAAGACTGTATTTAGCTGCTCGTCTTTGATGGATTAAAGCTGTTTGGGCTACCAGACATGCTGGTGTGACTATTTATTTTATGTGCAGGTTTTAGGCTATCAATGAGGTAAATCCAGCAAAAACAGCTATAGGCCTACTGATCGGGCTAGTACAGTATAGCTATGTGAAGTGAACAGCTATTCTCTTTTAATTGCATTTGTATAGTGCACCCTATTTTTTTTTTGTGTGTGTGTGCTGTTTTGATTATCATTGAGTTGTAAATCAATGTTTACATTTGTTTTCTTGTTTTTTTTATTACAGATGCAGGGGGTACCATCCCTGATCACACTGCTGTTCAAGATGATATCCCAGGATTTACTCCTCTGACCATCTATCTCTCGCTCACTTTGCCTCTATCTCTATCTATTCCTCTATCTTTACCTATCTCTTTCACTATCTCTCTCTTTCTTTTTACATACCCTGTATCTATCTCTGTTTTATCACTCTGCCTATCAATCTATCCCTATATCTTCCTCTATTTATACCTCTATCTCTCCCCCATTCCCTCTATCTCCCTCCATCTCTCTCTGTCTCTCCCTCTATATCTGTATCTATCTCACTTTATCTATCTATCCATCATTATCTCTCTCTGTATCTTTCTCTATCTCTCTATCTATATCCCCCCTCTCTCTTTATCTGTCTCTTCCTGTCTCTCCATCTTTCTTTCTTTCTATCTATCTATCTATCTATCTATCTATCTATCTATCTATCTATCTATCTATCTATCTATATATATATATATATATATATATATATATATATATATATATATATATCTAACTCAGTGGTAGTCTTATGACATTAATATTGTGTTTAATTTGTTCTATGTCCTAGGGATATGCCACTGCAGCTGACCTTGAGAGTTCACTCTCTATACCTGCAACTCCTCATCTGATACTTCTTGGTAAGTTGGTTTTAGATAATACAGTTGGCTTTAGTGTTGTATGTAGTGAATTCAATGGTATCAAACTAAACTGTAATGAAAATTAAAACTAAAACAGAAATTTGACAGTTAAAACATTTCTGGGTTCAGGAGAAACGGGAAGCCGTTTCCAGCGCTGGATGCTCAGCCTTGAGGGCCAAATCATTTGCGAAGGGAAGGGATCACGTCCACCTTTGTGACAGGACTGGAATCCTTTTTTCACCCTGTTTTTACATCTTTGACTTACAGTATCAAGAGGAGGCAGCCTGCACGCTTCAATTCATCCAGAGGTAAGATATTGTCTGTTAACACCTGCATTTTTTTCTGGCCTAGCTGTGGCTCAAGCATGGTTTCAACAGGTCTGGTTGAAGGGATTTAGCAATTAACTTTGATTTAGAAAGTTTTAGTGCAACTAACAATATTCACAGAGGGAAGAAGATAGTGCATGTTGAGGATAGTTCATGTACATTTGTTGACTTTGTTGTTGCTGTTAGTCTGTGACTAGATTTTTAACCAGTGTATAATTTTTCAGATGCTTTGTGGGTATAAACCCAGAAAAAGCGACACAGGCTGCAAAGAGGAAAAAAAGAAGAACTGTCAATTCACACGTCCCAGCCTCTTGCGCAAGCTCATGGACTTTCAGTGGGATTTCATTTGAAAATGGTGAGTAAGATGTATACGTTACACATACCGATATGTTCAAACAGCAATGACTCAGGAAATTCATTCTAATGTTCATTCTTAACTCTTCAATTCTTTGCCATTCTTTTTTGTTCTTTCAATGAATTGTATTCATCACCCTTTCTATTATTTTATGTTATTCTGTCTGTTTTGTGCTATGTTTCTAAAATTAGCTTTTTTTTGGTCAAGCCATGTGATATAATTTTGGATTAAAAATGTGAAATTATGGAACTCATCTCTCTCTCTCTTTCTCTCATATACAGACCCAAGACTTTGCAAAGGATCCTCGTGTGCTTTGGAAAATGGTTAGTGGTCTAAGCAGTGCAGTGTTTTTATTGTTTATGCTCTTTATTGATGAAGAGTTCCATTAAGTGTTAAGTATTGGTATGAATGTATTCATATGTTGAATTTTAGTGGTTTAGGTAACTAAGTGTTGATGTTCAGTATTTTGTTATAATGAACAATGTATTTGGGTTTAAGAATGTTTTTGAATATTTCTTTGATTGGTCTGATCCATGTGTGCCTACATTTGTAAGTATTTACATTTCAGTGTGTGTATTACAATAAAAAAAAGTTAATTTCAACACGGAACTATTCGTTTTTTTTCACTTAAGTGTTGTCTGATGGATTATGCCTATTCTTGTATTAACTCAAGCTAGAATATGTCTATAACAATCAGTGGTACACGTTATGCTAAAAATAATTATTAATATTTAATGGAAACAAAATAAACAGTGATTTAACAGGAAAATAATGGTAACACTGCTGCCAGTTGTTTCCTGTTTTTTCTGCGATTCACAGTAAATTCCTGTTGAAAAACATTACGGGGAGTGCACTGTAAAAAAACATTAACATGAATTAACTGTTAAAATAACAGGAAAATAATGGTAACCCTGCTGCCAGTAATTTCCAGTTATTTAACAGGGAAATAATTAACAGTGTAGATAGATAGATAGATAGATAGATAGATAGATAGATAGATAGATAGATAGATAGATAGATAGATAGATAGACAGACAATGAGTTAGTCATTGAATAAGTCTCAGCTCCTAATTAGATTCTTTGGAGCAGTTAAACACAGATGTGGTCAACAGCAGCACTTAACGTCAGATAGGGCTGAAAATATGAACTGCAAAAACAAACAAAGACTCCATTTGCTGTTAAAGTCAATAATTACCCAGTCAATTGTATTCATCAGTGTCCCGTGAAGTCCATAATTTGATAATGGACATTGATACATTGTTTCTTGCATACAAGTACTGTCTCTAAGCAACAGTTCTGTAAAATATCGGCCAAATGAAAAGAATCACTTACATTTTTACTTAAGTGAAAATGATTTCCATCTAGATTCCTTTGTGTGTGTGTTTGCGTTTTATCACAGCCTCTCAGCATCATGGTGGTAAAGTTTGCACAAGTAAGAACTCTTACATTTTTTGTCTGAAAATGTAAAAAATTATACCTTAATTTTTACTAAACATTAGTGTGACTTGTGAATTTAAGATTTGGTCACACAAAATTTCTGATCCCAAAGAAGAAAAACAGAAAATCAGCTCAACTTTTAAAAGATTTAAGTGGGTTTGATTAATTACCTTTTTACCGTGACACCGTTGTATTTTTCAAACAGCTCCCCATAAGGCTCTTTACATCAACATTCAAGTCCATTTGCTCACTTCCTTTTAGAGTGAATGTATCTCCATCTGCTGAAATAATCCAACTCTCTCAATACACACACCACATCGCAAGAGCCACCTGCTTTATTTATGAACGTCTGATGTGGTAAAAGGACAACGTGGATCATAGAAAAACCACCTAGTTCGGTTCTAGGTCCCACAGCATTAACATCTGGAGATCCATTTACAGGGTTTTCCAAAGCAGCATGTATGTGTGTGTGCTGTGTTTTAGAAGGCTGAACTCAAGAAACACTTTCTGGTTACAATTTCATGTTTTGTGTTCAATGTGTATAGGGAAAAAAAGTATTCATTTGACTCATCTCAGTGAAGTGTCATCGATACATATAATGGGGTGTGATATTTAATGTTGGTTACCATTGATTTCGAGAATTGAGAGAAATGTCCATAAATCGGTCTATATTCAGAGATTTAAAAAAATATTCCAAAAGGTTTGGGTGTGGTTTTAGTACTTCAACAAAGCAAAATAAACAAATAAATAAATCTAGTGAAATTGTTTCCCCCTAGACCAATATATGACTGCATGTACTTAAAGGGATAGTTCACGCAAAAATAAACAATCTGTCCTCATTTGCTCACCCTCATGTTGTTCCAAACCTGTATAAATTTCTTTGTTCTGCTGAACACAAATTAAGATATTTTGAAGAATGTTAATAACCAAAGAGTTGTGGGGCACCATATTCCATATTCAAAAAAAAAAAAAAAAAAACTATCCCTTTAACTGCAGGAAATATTGATCATTGTCGACATTCCAATGGCTAAAATATTAATTTTGTTTTATAAAATAAAAATGCAATATTCAGATTTTGAAAATAACATAAAATGGTTTGTTTGATTTGTTTCAATCAATAACCAGAGTAACACTTCCATTTAGTGTGGACACAGTCCTGCATTACATTATAAGCACTCAAGAGGAAAGACATTTACTGCTGTAACTGGAACGGTCAAACATTGGTTAAATCACAAAAAATGAGGTCACATTTCCACAGTATCACTGTAACTGGCAGCAGAATCAATTCAGGACAATTGGTGATGCAAGAACTGCATTTTAGCTGTTCTGCTCCCATAACACATTGATTTATGCCATCATTGAGAGGGTTTTGGAATCATTTTGGGGGTGATTGATAAAGATATATTATATTAATTGACAGTATTCATCAACCTAACAGATATCAACAATAAATGTCAGTCAGTCTTTGAATGTGTCACAAACCATACTAATGAGTATCGCAACACAAGTGATATTTTAAACTTTTTTTCCTTAACTATGAATAGTACACCGGACTAAATGAGAAGGTCATCTTTCTCAAAATGACGCTGGAGGCAGATGCTACCATTTTGTCAGAAGTATTGATTTCCTCTGCTTATTTTCTTCTCATTTATCAGGGAGTGGCTGGACTTGTATCTTGTATCTAAAACTTGTATCTGACCTTTCAAAAAGTGGTGAAGCTGCAAATCTGTGCCAAAGACAATAGGCAAACTAGGTTTGAATTATATAGACTAGACCTTATGTAACCACGCCCCTTTTCAGCGCTGCGCTCATTGTGTTCTGTTTGTATTTCCGCAGCATGAAAGTAAGATCTTATGGATTTATGAATGCTGATCCAAAAACTTTACAGTGCTCCTGATAACTTTCATTAATTCTACAATAAGTATATCCACTTCACAACATATAGCACCGTAAAAATATACAGAGCTACCACAAAACAGAAGTTCAAACACAAAATTCTACAGTTGGTTGCGCTTGTTTCTCTGGTGCACAAGGTCTAAACCGCGTAATCTACACTCTTAAGAAAAGGTTCTATATAGAACCTTAAAGTCCCCCTGTGGTTTAAATCAAATTTTAAATGTTGTTTATATGACTATGTGATGTTTTTAATAAGCATTAAGAGAAACCATGTGTAAATTCATAAGTCAACACCATTGCTGAGTACTTTCTCCTTAAAACTGCAGTGAATCAGACAGTCTCAAAAACGCGGTTTGAAATCGCTGGTGTTTCTGACGTCACAAATTAACTTGTACCAATCAGATCAACATGTGATCGCAACGAGTGGATCTCTGAGCTGGTGTGAGTAAATGGAGGCGGGGCTAATTTGCATGTTCCACATACTAAATGAGGCAAGGGTGTAGGGTTACATTCAAGCTATTCTAAGGCATGAAGAAATTTTTTTCAAGGAAAAAAACTTTTAAATATGTCATTTTGGTGTTTTAAGGGAAAAAGTATTGACTTTAAAGGGTTCTGTCAGGTGCATTATATATAGAACTTTTCAAGGGTTCCATCGATCATTATAGAGCTAGTTTTAATAAATTCATTTCTAATCTTAATTAAATTTTCTGAATTAAGCAGCTTGTATAGATATTGAAATAACCCGTTAAACATGAAAGTATTATGCAAATATTTAAGATCTCCTTAGAACCTTTTTGACATAAAGGGTTCTTTAAAATTGAATCAAGAACCCTGGGGTTCTATATAAAACTCCATTGAATTCATTGGCTGTTTGTGATGTTTTTATATTTTATTAAATATTATAAAAACACACTTTTTAAATTTGGAATAATATGCACAGATGAACTGTGGAAGCTTGTTTCTGACATGGAATAAAAAGGAAAAGCTAATAAGCAAGCTTTTAAAAATATATATAACTCACAATTCTGAGGAAAAAAATTTAGAATTGTGATATATAAATACGCAATTGCAAGTAATAAGTTCAGTACTCTTGAGATATAAACTCGCAATCACCTTTTTTATTTTATTTCATGGCGGAAACAAGCTTCCAAAGTGTGATGCACAGGAATGTTTAATTAAAAAGTAAATAGGGTCAAGTAAATATTTTGATTTTTAAACATTTATTTAGCTTTTGGCTCTTTAGACACATTCCTCTCACTAGATTCCAGCATTTTAATTCAACCACTGTTACTCTTTAAAACAGGCCGTCTGTGTCTGTACTCACACCGCATCCAGACAGGAACACTTTCAGTAAACACTCCAAAAGTTTTAAATGTGGCAGTTTTACTGGGCATCCCCTGGAATGACCTTGGGAGCTCGGCTTTAGGCATCAGAATCAGAATCAGAATCAGAAAGAGCTTTATTGCCAAGTGTGCTTGCACACACAAGGAATTTGTTTTGGTGCTGAGGCTTCCAGTGGACTATACAAATACAACAAGAAACATGAAACATAATACTACAAATTATAAGAATAAAGAATAAAAATAAAAATATATGAGAATAAAAAGTATCACAGTTAGGTTTAGTCAGAAATAGACATTTCCAGATTTACAGATTATGAATATAGTAGTGCTGTCAAACGATTAAAATATTTAATCGCGATTAATCGCATTAATGCCATAGTTAACTCGCGATTAATCGCACATTTTTATCTATTCTAAATGTCCCTTGATTTCTATTTGTCTCATTATTTTTTCTAATTTTAATGCTCTTATCAACATGGAAAAGTGGATCAGCAGTAAGTTTGTTCTTAGCTGTGGTATCCATGTGCTTCTGTCTGAAGTCATCCATTGTAGAGCTTAGATCGGGCCCAAAAAATCAAGCCCGACCCGAGCCCGTGCGCATTGTGTCCGAGCCCGGCCCGACACATAAACTGTAATTATGAGCCCAAGCCCGATTTAAACCCGTCCATTTTTTTCATACGTGGGTCGTTATAACTGACGTTCTCAACTATTTTCTATGTTACTTTCTCCCGCCCGCAACATTTTTGTCCCGCTCCCGCCCGCAAATAGACTCTTTTTTTGTAGGCTACCTCAAAATACTTTCGCCTACGTATCGCCACCATACACATCAGCATAAATGCTCCTGATAAATTATTTGTTATTAAAGCATTAACACACAAACCACTGTTATAACATAAAAGCAAGCAGGCTACTGAGTGCATGGTTTGGCATGACTGAATGCGCGCAAAGTGCGCTCCCTTAATAATTCCTAAAAAGCTGACATCAGTTCATCGCAATCTCACACATCTGTTATTATCAGTGAAGCTGACTGCACAATGCATCTTTCATAATATATACACTTTGTTTGTTATAATTATTTGCCAGCTTACAGAATTCAGCACTGAACAAAAAGTTTTTTTTGAGTGGTGAGGGGAGTCTATTTTAAATGCTTCTTCATATGTCTGTGATTGGCTACATCCCTCAACGCTGCAAACATGTTATAAAAAGAAACTCTGGCCTGTAAATCGTTTCTATTTTGTTTTAGTTGTTCTTGTTGCTTTTCTGCAACATGAATAAAAATGTATTAGTTTTTATGTTTTATTCATAGATATTTCTAGTTTGCGGGAGTCCCGCGAATCGTTTTATTCTCCCGTATCCGCACACAGAGTGAGTGCATTACCGCTCGAGCCCGCCCTCGCACTCGGCCATCAAATCTAGTCCCGCGCCGCACTCTATTGCGTTGAGAGTGCACGTCTCTAGATCGGCGTCTCGCGCTCGCGCCATCCACTCAAAACGTACCGTTAGCCTACTACTCTTTGGCCGGCGCGCAAACCCAAACAAGTACGTGCGGCGTGCCTGTTGTTTTGTTTTCGGTCTAGCTATCCGGTGTGATGTTGTTTGCTAGGCCAAAAAGAGCGTTAATCTCGCGATAAAAAAATTGACGCCGTTAAAATGTGTTTGCGTTAACGCCGTTAATAACGCGTTTAACGCACAGCACTAGAATATAGGCATGCTCAATAAGGAAAAATATTATATTGACCCCTAAAAGTGGAAGTATAATTTAACACACATTAGATTATATAATAACATTTGTTCCAAACTAACATCCAAGAGTTTGGTTATTGCTTCAATGTGCAGCAGCATTTATGTGGTGACACTGTCCTGTTTTAAAGTCACCATGAAATCAGAATTTATTATAAATGATTTATCAGTGTGCCTAATTTTTATTATTTTTATTAATCAAAATAACTTCTCCTCCCTCTTCAGCAACATCTCTTCTCTTCTATGATGACGTGTTTACTGGTGTGAGGGTGGGGCAATCTGTCACTCACATGAGCTTGACCAATAGCAAACCACAACCATCCGATAAATTCCTGATGGACAAAATCAAGCCCAGCTCTACATTTTTTCTTGTTCGCTCAGAGATACATCACAATAGGGAAGAAAAGACTATTGAACCTTCCGTTTCATGCTGACCTTAACCCTGGAGAAAAATTAGTAGTGCAAAGATTGGCTCAGGTCTGTGAAATTTCGAGGTTTTGAAACTTTTGTTTAACCCCACAGCATTTTAGGCTAAAACCATCATTTTTTGCTTATTTCTCACCATCCTGGTTTGTGCAACTCTTATATTTTTCTTTTTTTTGTTGTTCAAATTGTGCATCACAGGTTAAAAAAACAAAACTGTTGGAACTTCGAGATGATACACGGTATTGTACTTTAATAACACAGTTTGCCAAGTACATTAGAATTAGAATACAAAAACGTTAGGCAGTTTGTTTATTGGCATAATTTCTTCTGGAAACTATGGTCATTTTGCTCTGCTCATCCATAATAACAGGCATTCATTATGGTGAAAATGACAGGCTGGGAGTGGATTGCCACCCTCAGATTTTTCATAATGACACACAGTCTTCATGGTTTATGGTCTTCATGGACTTGTTTTTGCTATCGCTTCTGTCCTCGTTTTGCCACCGACACTGACCTTACGCTCAATGTTATGGAACGACAAGGTGCTTATCAGAGAACTAAATGCTGATGTTTCCACAAATAAAAACTTCTCAATTATATGTTTACAATACAAATTCATAGTAACAGAGTTGACATTTAAAGATTGCCACCTACTGGCAAACATAAAGCAAAACATATGAATGTATATATATATATATATATATATATATATATTCACTTAATTAATGGAATATGGAATATATAGAATAGTTCTTGATTAGGGAGAAGATAATTACTACTATAAAGGATTATTAGGAACACCTGTTCAATTTCTCATTAATGCAATTATCTAATCAACCAATCACATGGCAGTTGCTTCAATGCATTTAGGGGTGTGGTCCTGGTCAAGACAATCTCCTGAACTCCAAACTGAATGTCAGAATGGGAAAGAAAGGTAATTTAAGCAATTTCGAGCATGGCATGGTTGTTGGCAGGGCCGGCCCGAGGCATAAGCGAACTAAGCGGCTGCTTGGGGCCCCCTGGCAACACCTCGCGAGTGCATAGACAATTCGTGCGCAACTGCGCATAGTCACGGTATCGGTTTAAGTTGGAGAAAATAGCCGCAGGGGAACTTAACCTTCTAGGTGTAAGGGTAGCAGTTTGAATAAATAATAAACATAGCGGTTTGAACTCTTCTCCACTTTATTATACCTCACATCAGATCACTAACTCCAAAAACCCGCGACACTCCAGTACCAAGTGCGCACGACCCATTCCTATCTACGGCAAGCCCCGAGGGGAAAAATAGATTGCATACACACATACAACGAGCGCCAGTACATCATTACCGGTATTATAGTAGCAGACTTTGTTGGATTCTGTCGTGTACAATCCAACAAAGTCTGTTACAATAATAATAATAAAAAAGATTTTGAGGACAGTTACACTGTATTGAGACAGTTGATAAATAATAATATTTGTACAGTTTTCAACAATAATTGTCATTGTTGAACCCTTGCTCTTATTATGTTTCTGATTTCTCAGTTTTGTCATTATTTTAGCAAATAATTTATTTTATATGTTTTGAGACCGTTTGTTTTAAGAAGTTTCAAAGAGTTAGTAAAAGAGTAAAGTAAAAGTTAAAACTTTTTTATTTAAGTAGGCATCTATTTTTTATTAAGTATTTATTTTGTATCAATACATAACCTCACTGTATTCATTTATAATGTATCATTATTGCGTGACATTTGTGTCAATAATCATCAAGCACAGGTGACTTCGCGTAGTAGGAGGGGGCCCCCAAATCAAATTATGCTTAGGGCCCCCAAAAGGCTCGGACCGGCTCTGGTTGTTGGTACCAGACGGGCCAGTCTGAGTATTTCACAATCTGCTCAGTTACTGGGATTTACACGCACAACCATTTCTAGGGTTAACAAAGAATGGTGTGAAAAGGGAAAAACATCCAGTATGCGGCAGTCCTGTGGGTGAAAATGCCTTGTTGATGCTAGAGGTCAGAGGAAAATGGGCAGACTGATTCAAGCTGATAGAAGACCAACTTTGACTGAAATAACCACTCGTTACAACCGAGGTATGCTGCAAAC